>NC_088985.1:13089888-13710849 GCF_963932015.1 Anas acuta
TTTCTGCAGTTAAAATTACAGGAGAGATACCGGCAAGAGGGATTTAATATCAAAACTGCTATTTAGCCAGGACAGAACCCCCAAACCCTCATATGCCCCTTGAACAAAGGTTTACCGTTACTCATATTAACAACTAGCATTGTATTAGGATTTAAACCAAATGCATATGGACAATGATGCCACTACCTGGATAAGATAGTTGCAAATGGGGCCTAGTATTCTTGGCATCAGAGCAGGTAAGACTTTTCATATTAACTCGAGCACTGTCATACGGTTTTGTGACACCGTGACTCAGTACCGATTCAAACCCAGAAGTCTTTATAGGAGAATCCACAAAATCATAACAGTATTTCCTGCAAGCATTACATTTTCCTATTGCCTCCTCCAAACTTCAGCGCCAACCTCATACTTTTCCAAGTGGGTTTGTGCCATAACAGCACACAAACCAGGATGGAGTGATGGAAACTACAATAACTCAATAGCTAGACAACAACCACATCCCTGATTCCACAGATACCGTCTTCTTCCTTCCTTTTTTCCACTTCCATTTTTAAGCATTCTATTTCCATCATTAAAAATTTTTACTGGTGAAAATTCAAGGATACACTACAAGAGAGTGCTTACACTAAAAGCAAGAAGAATCTACAACAATATTTGTGCAAGTTTTTTTTTTTAATTCTGCCTGTCAGGCAACCTAGAAACTTAATAGTACCAGCCAGCCCATGGTATAATTCTGGAAGTGCTAGCCTGGAACTTGAGAGATCCAGGTTACCCCACAAGCTTCCTGCATGAGCTTGATGAGGATCAGATCCCTAGAAGATACACACAGATCTGGCCTACATTAATTTTGAGAACTGAGACGTCATTTTCCAACTCTTCTTTAAGAAAGTTCTTTCACAGGTGCTCTGGGTTCACTTCTTTACGGACCTGTTAGCCGATGCAGATTTTGGGAAGGCACACTCAAATGCCTTCACTTCTTTTTTTTAGCCAATGAAAGGAACACATGGACCTGAACAAAATAAGTATTTGTGTTCATTTTCCTTCCCCAGTTTTGTTCCCACTCCTGACCATTCCTTAGTTTTAAACTTCCCATTTTTGCATCTGGTTGCTAAATCATGCAGTTTGCAACTCTACGCAGCTGTCATCCTCCCTTATAACTGGCCCTTCAGATGAACAAAATCCCTACAACACATTATCAAGTGCTTTTATTCCTCTCTCCTGTTTGCTCCTTGAAAGTTCTTTGTACTTGATAGTGTCTCAGGCTTGATGATGCTTCAGAGGTAGCATTACACCTAATATGTGTGTTACAGTCCTGAAAAAAAAATTACTGCTTAAAATCCATTTCTTGTATTTCAATGAAATGAAATTAATTAAATGCTGAAATGATTATGTGGTCCAGCTTAATTTTCCCAGTAAATTCATGTCAGTAATTTTAATGACTTTTCATTGTCCCCAGTTTGGAATACAGGTGATATAGTTCATGGCTTAACTTCATGTATGCTAAGGAATTCATCAACTTCGCCATTTCATAAACTGAAGCAGAAATTGTAATGGACTGTACAGACTCCATGTTGTCAAAGGGGCATCTACCTTAGATCTGTATTGGTCTTTAGTACACAGGATTGTTGCCAAAACTATTTTCTCGCACGTATTTTGAATTTTCCGTAAAACAATCATGCCATGAGCTTCGATCTCTGGGCCTGTCAATCTGACACCTTCTACTGTTACTAAATTAATTCACATCAGGATAAAAACTAGTTTTACACTCTGGGCTCTGCATGTTATGGAGTGTTGCGTGTGCAGTTATACACAAACCATCACCTTTCACATGAAATAGAATGAGGTCTTGAAATAAGCAGTTTCATCAAGGAATAACAGATGGAAGTGCTTTAGTTTCCATTTCACATTAATATAAACACCATTAAACTCTTGAAGTGTTACAATTGGATAACTGTGTTTTACTGCTCGGTGGACGTAACCCAGCTTGTTTTGCTAGGCTGACACCTTGCAACCACACGCTCACAGAAGTCACGGGTTCAGCCATTTGCAGTTCAGACTTTTCTACAGCTTCCTTCAGACATAGCTGCTGGTTAACACTCCCATTGCTGCTTCTCAGGCAGTTTGTTTAGATCTGTGTTGGGCTGCATCTTGTGAAAAACTGAACTCAGAACTGCAGTTAACATTTAATTCTGAGGAGCTCTAAATAATTGTTGCCTAACGGGAGAAGGTGCTCACATGGCCCTGTCATGCACGCCCCATCTGCGACCCGGGACGTGCTAACAGGACCAGCTCAGCAGTTAACGCAGGCAGTTCTTGCGGGGCAGTTCAAGCAGGGCAGGGGGGAGAACCTAGACCATGGTGGGCACTTGTTGCAGCGGTCGGTCCGAGGTGGCAACCCAAATGGAGGAGATGCTGCCTCTCTGGGCTCACCTGGGCACACAGGTGGATCCCCTGAGGGGGAAGGTGGCAGTCCAGACAGGGGACTGTGGGGAACTCAGGAATCTGGAGGCCCATCTGGGCCATGAGGGAGGAGAGCGCTGTCACGGGTGCAGGTGTGCCCTGCTTCAGGGACTCCTCGAGCAGGTGGCTGGGCTGCAGCGAGAAATCAGCAGCCTGAGGGAGTCTCTGAGGGTGACAGAGAGGAGGGGTCTGCCCGCCCCTGCTGTTGCTCGGCAGCCCTCTCCTATGTCCCGACAAGGAGTAGAGGCTGGCCCTGTTGAACGCAAGCAGAACAGAGGGCCAGACTGTCCGCAAGAGACAAGGGGCTGGACCCTTGTCTCGGCTCAGAGCAGAAAGAGACGTCTGCCCCCGACACCCACGGTGCCACCTACCCCCACGGTGTCCCTGGGAAATAGATTTGAGGCTCTCAGGGAGGTTGCGGAAGAGGCTGAGGGTCTGGACAGTAGTGTGAACCCAGGAAACAACCCCGAGAAGAGAGTCAAGACTGAGGGAAGTGCAGAACATAAGGATCAGAGCTGGATGGAGCACCGCATTGTAACTGGTGCCACAAAAAAAGAGCAGAGAGTCTTGGTGATTGGGGACTCCTTGCTGAGGGGCACTGAGGCTCCCATTTGTCGCCCAGATAACCTGTCCAGAGAGGTGTGCTGTCTTCCTGGGGCACGTGTCAGAGATCTTAGGAAGTCTCTGCCACAACTCATTAAACTGGATGACTACTGTCCTCTCGTAGTCATTCAGGTTGGATCCCAGGAAGTCGCTATTAGAAAAATGAAGAATATTAAAAAGGACTTCGCATCCCTGGGGAGGATGTTGAGGGGATAGGGGGTGCAGGTAGTGATCTCCTCTGTCCTCCCGCTGGGTGACTGGGATGCAGATAGAAGGAGCAGAACAGGACAGGTAAATGACGGGCTGAGGGGGTGGTGCTTGGACCAGGGATTTGGGTATTTTGATCTCCTGGACCTCGTTCTTACCAAAAGGGATGGCCTTGTTAGGGATGTGAAGGTTGGAGGCAGCTTGGGATGGAGCGACCATGAGATGGTGGAGTTCCAGATGGAACTAGGCAAAGGAAGTAAGGCTAAAAGCAGGATTGCTACCCTGGACTTTCGAAGAGCCAACTTTGACCTCTTCCAGGACCTGCTTGGGAGTATCTCATGGGATAGGATGCTAGAAGACAAGGGTGCTTGTGAGAGCTGGGCTACATTTAAGCAGCACTTCTTTCCTGGAAAGAGGCCAGTGGAGGGCCACAAAGATGATACAGGGCCTGGAGCATCTTCCTCATGAGGAAAGGCTGAGAGACCTGGGTCTGTTCAGCCTGGAGAAGAGAAGACTGAGAGGGGATCTCCTCAGTGTATATAAATATCTGAGGGGTGGGGGACAGAAGGATGTAGCCAACCTCTTCTCAGTGGTTTGTGGGGATAGGACAAGGGGCAATGGCTGCAAGTTAGAGCACAGGAAGTTCCGCACTGACATGCGAAAGAACTTCTTCATGGTGAGGGTGACAGAGCATTGGAACAGGCTGCCTAGGGAGGTTGTGGAGTCTCCTTCTCTGGAGATATTCAAGGCCTGTCTGGATGCCTACCTGGGCAGCCTGCTCTGAGGAACCTGCTTTGGCAGGGGGGTTGGACCGGATGATCTTTCGAGGTCCCTTCCAACCCCTACAGTTCTGTGATTCTGTGAAATGAGGAGTGAAGCAACTCAGCCAGCCTGTCACTCAGCAGTATCACACAGTTTTCAAGTAAGGTCAGTAGTTGAGTGGAGGATTTCCTCCCCTTGCAAGTAAGAAAAGAAAGAAAGCTTCTTTAGTAAATTCACAGGAAGTTGAGGATAATTACCCAACTGTAATACAATATGTCAACAGCACATTTCAAAACATTACCTTTGCATTTTAAATTGGAAGGTATTTTGTTGGCAGCAGAATTTCTGAGAAGTCAGACAAGAGTGAAGTCAGTTTTCCCAGCACTCCCTGTAGTCCATTACAGTCCATACGAGGCAAGGGATTTGTACTAAGCTGTCAGTGGTAAGCTCCAATGGTTATAACAGCTATGTTTCCCTACAAGTTGTATTAGACTCAAGCTGCTTACTACAGATTTTTCAGTTATTTTCAATAGCTAAGTGTTGCACTACCTTTCCTGTTATACAAGCACTACCACTTTCTTTGTTTGGGATTTGCCATACTAAAAATATGGATTAAAATATTAAAGAAAAATAAAAACTTGCATTACAGAAGTTACATTTATGAAAGTCATCACAAGTAATGACTGACAAAACATAAGCTATTGCAAGTACTTACACCTATGGCATGAAAGACTTGATAGTCCTTGTCTTTATAGACACCACACTCTATTCCCAGAGGTCCAGGAGAAAAAAGGTTTGTATCCTTAAACAAAAGCAAGTGTTGATGCTTCATGACGTTGTGCAAGCAACATTTTGTAGTCTTAACCAGCCCTGATTTTTGCACAGTTTGAGAAGCAATTTAGAAAACAAATATCTTAATTCTTATATCTCCTTGCCTCCTATGTTACTCTTCCTTTCCCTTTTTACAGGGATGTGCCAATGATTACCTCCTCCTTACTTTCTCATCACTCTGCTTCCTCTAAAAGGAAAAGAAGATGGGATTTAGAGTTCTCAGTCAAAGCTCTGGTTAGCCTTGATTCTTGCTTTGACCTCTTGCTGCACCTCCTGCCAGGTCATTCATCCACGGCTTTTCACCTTTACTCTGTTAATCGCTGTACCTGAATCCTCTCCCATATCTTCTGTTCCTCTCTCTTAACCTTTAAATCCTATGTTGGGATATACCATATTGAGCTCTCCTTCTACTCCCTCATCAGTTCTTGAGACTAGCAGAACACAAAGTTCCAGCTCTGGTTAAATGTGATCGTTGTGTAACTTGTCAGACCTTCTGATGATTAAATTCAATGCATGGGCCTCCTGTGCACGGCAAGTTCTAGGGGAGCTGCTTCACCTCACTAATGGTAGGGGTCTGCTCCTCATCAAACTACATTTCCAGCTGCAGCAGCATCTTGCTGGGCTGAAACCATTCTTTGGGACATAACTATTGGAACATAACAAACCATGTCTCACATACAGAAATAGCATAATCTGCCTGTGACTCAGCCCTGACTCAGCCAGGAGACTTTCCCAAATTCAGGAAAAAACCATGCCATTCAAGCCATCTTTAGTACAGATGATCTTTTACCTAAGATTGCTCAAAATATCCTGCTAAAAAAAGAAAGCTCTGAAAGGTTGCCTTTCATAGGTGTCCCAACCTCCCAGGTAGGCATCCTAACCATAGCCTCAATCCTCAGAGAGCTGCATCCCATGATATTTAACCCAAACTCAATACATATTTTTTAGAGGAAGTTCTTTATAAAGAAGAGCTCTTTATAAAGAACAGTTTTGGGCTCTCAGTACTGACAGCAACGAGGCAGTAACTGTATAAGGGCAAGAAGGAAAATTCAGATATAAAGTTAGAGGTTTTTCTAAGAAGCATCACATACTTTGCTACTAGATTGAATCAGTACACACTTCTTTCCTTTTCTTCAAACTGCAGAGAGCAAGAGTCGCCTGCTGGCAAGGGAGCGGCACGGACAGGCAGCATCATGCCTGTCTCTGCTCTGCCCTGTGCCCTTCCACTGGGGCTCTGCATGGGGAGCCCAGGGAACATGTGCAGGACACAGGCTCAGATGAGATGGGGACTGATCCTTGACAAGGAGTTCAGCTCTCATGTCTTCTCTCTCAGTCTCTGTCAGTCTTACGTACAATACTTACTGTTGGCCTCAAATTCTTTTTATTATTATGCCCCTGGCCCATGCTTTAAACCTTACAAACCGGCTCTGGTTTACAAATTAGCAAACAAAAAAAATAGTATCTGATTTGTAAAAAAAAAAAAAAAAAAAAAATCACAATGAAAAAAAAGACTCAGCCAATAAAATCTATAATCTGAGATAATAATAGAGTTCAGAGCACAAAGAAATGAGAGATTGGTGATAACAGTTAAGACTCAGACCCTTAGTATATTGAAGTACATGACATGGTGAGTCAGAGCCCTCTTCTGGAAACAGAGAAACACATTTTGTCTTATCTTTAAATAGTTGTTAAATATTTGGGGAGGTGAAGTAGTACATCTACAAATATGAGCCACTGACATTCCACCTTTCTTCCATTTTAATATAAGCCTAGAGCAAGGAATGAAGAAAAAAAAGTTACAGAAAATATTGTATGTGACACTCAGATGTAAATAGATCAGAACTATGGAGGTGTCTGAATTTACAATTCAGTTGCAGATTGTGGCTGTTTTATTCTCATCTGCATTAATCAAGTTTCCGAGATTTCACAAAATTCAAGTATTCCTATTCCAGAAAGATATATGCACATAGTTCATATTTTACAGTTGCACTTGGATTTGCCAATAGAGGGAGTCCTTTTACTGTCTACCAAAACTTTATAAAAGTGAATATTCACAGAGATTTCCAATAATGACTGTGCCCCTGCTGTGCAACTATCATTGCACTAATAGCAAGAATGAAAAAGGTTGGCAAAATAAAGTCACCTCAGGGTATTTAGCAGATCAAAACATGGGGTAATATCAGCCATCCAATCACTAGAAGTGCACTGGAGAATTGAAGTGGCTATTTGTGTCATTACAGCAATTATATCTACGGGCACAGCTATAAAAAAAATCTATGAGAATAATTACTTTTAAACACATTCACAGAAGAATTATGCCAGAAACTATAGAGGAACTATATAGTTCCCTTCTGTTGGCATATCTACGTTTAACTGCAGAACTGGTGTGAGTTCTTCCCTGATGTTGTAGTTAGTATTTGTCACACAGCACTTGTGTGGATAACTCCTTCTGAGGTTCAAAATAAATCAGCTTTCTTCTACGTGGTCATTCCATTGAAACATTATGTAACTTTAATCACGACAGAACTAGCTTGTACGCAACAAGATCTTCCTGCCTTCAC
Organism: Anas acuta; assembly: GCF_963932015.1. Taxonomy (NCBI): domain Eukaryota; kingdom Metazoa; phylum Chordata; class Aves; order Anseriformes; family Anatidae; genus Anas; species Anas acuta. The sequence continues at coordinate 13,097,313 of NC_088985.1, forward strand.
TAGCCCTTTCATCACAACATGAACCAAACTGTCTTTTGACTTATAAAAATGTTAGTTTAGTATTTTGGAGCCACTGTCTGGACTGTTATCATCTCTGGTGCTGACCCCCTAATGCGAAGCTACCAACTCCCTTCTGACTCAACAGAAGGGATTCAACAGCAGAGCTGATGATGATATGAATCATGTTACAGATCAGGTTGAACTTATCAGCTTAGTGCATTGAAGGAAGAAAAAAAAAAAAAAAAAGGCAGTTCTACTTATTACACCAAAACAACCCTTTTACAACTATCATATATGCCAGAGCTAGCAAAGTTCTGTGGAAACATTAAGTAAGCAAACCAAGAACTAAGGAACAGTCATGTTTACTTGCATATATGGATGATGACTTACTAGCAGTATCATAATACAGGAGGACAAAATATGAGGTTACAGCCACATCTGTGTGACTGGAAGTTGCCATTTCCATGGCAGTTAAGACTTAATTACTCATGAAGCAACTCATCAACCTCCACTTTTTTCAGTCTGACATATTTTTGTTGTTTTTGTTTTTAATAGAAAAGCCATTAATAACCGCATCAGTCCCCTCCCTTTCACTGGGACCTGCATTTACACTGAGATTCTAATCCCAATAAATTCTCTTCTGAGATCAGCTCAAAGCAGGCAGCCAGTTCCAAGGAAACTCAGAAGTGAAACAGAACCTGAAGATAATTGTTTATGGGGGCTAAAAATGGGATTTTGTCTTCTTCACTTTCAGATGTGTAAACCTCATCATTTTCTACTCCTTGTTAGCACTGCAAACAGCTTTGCAAGTTTTGGAACTCTGGTCATTTTGAATAAACATTCCAGCCTTTAAAATGTTTACAGACTAAACTGCAGAGCTAAATGTTTATGTTGCACTGAATAACTTCAGCATTGTATTTAACTGAAAGGCTCCTAAAGTAATATTGTTTCTATCAGTAGGTGAAGACACACACTACTGCAACAACCAGAATTTTAAACGAAGAGATTAGTACCAGTCTGTCCGTGAGTATTTAGCACATGTCTACACAGTAGGCTTTATAGTTTACAGGCTTCTAAAAGTTTAAGTGGTTTCTAACTCTGAATGTATTCCTAGGTCTTTTCAAAAGAAATCATTATAACAAGTAGCTTATATGAAAACTAGCACATTGCTTTCTGAGTTCCAAGTGTTATATTCCTCCCTTAATTTATTTTAATAAGAAATAAATCCTGGGCCTCTTATCTTAAAACACGTGGCCTCAGATAATGCTAGAACCATCATCTGGAGCATCTGGATCTTACTTTTACACCTTTGCAAGACAAGAGTGAAGTTTTGCTTATTTTTAAGAATGCCTTATACTTTTTCTGACGTGCACGGTTACATATGGCTGGTTACCTTCAGTGGAGATCTGGTCTTGTCCAGAAGAAGTAATTTCTGGAACAAAACATCTGTTCTTGACCAAATCTCTACTGTTTTATCTAAGGACCTACCCTGTACCTGCTCAGGTTAATTTGAATCATGTCTCTCTTTCCTTAGCAGTTACATTTTTCTCACTCTTTGTGGACAGAATCAATACCTAATAGTGTGTAAATCTGAAAGTATGTCATTCACTGCAAAATATTGCTTGGCTTGCAAAATGAAAACAACCTGGGGCACAATATTTCTTCTAAGAGCACCACCACGAGGACAGTTCCGTGGTGGCACTGGCATGAAGGACACATTATTTGTTGCTCTGCTTCTCATGTTAAAACTTTCCACATTAAAGCAATACAATGCAGGCAAAGATATTTCTTAACTTCTGTGGTTAACTTGTATGTTTGCGTTTCACTGTGAGGTTCAGATGGATGTGTTTTCCACGAGGTCAGGAGAGTTTGCCCTGGATCAGCTCCTCCGGGATTCATACCATTACACATTTCCTGTTTTGCACATGACAACACAGTAAGCTTTTCAAAGACACAAGCTGTATGCATAAGCCTTCTGAGCTGATTTACTACTGTACTATTGCAACAGTCAGACAGCATAAAACTGGAGGAAAGCCCTCTTGACTGAAGCCTTTGTCATCTTTCTATTGAGTCATTCTGAGCCCACTGTTGAAATAAGATGAATTCAGAGTGACCACCTCAGGGTTTAAAGTGGATTTTCAACTCCCTAGATATAAAATGATTGGATTTTGCCTTTTGGACCTCAGGCTTCCTATAGCTATGTCTTTGGAAGAGGAGCTGTGTCACAGTTGAAAGAGGAGGACTGGGTAATAGTCTGAAGTCTGTATTATGCTTGAAAACTTCCTGGTAACATCCCTGATCTAAGCCCTAGGGAGGCAGCAAACTTCTTTGTGAAGAGGGTCTGGTCTGCAGATGGGAGCCTCCATTCCCTTGAGGAGAGAGTCATCTACAAATACAACTCGCCATGATTTCTTCACGACACAAGTCTTGACGGTACACGTGCTATGAGTCCTTGGTTGATCTGACTTTGGAAGGAGGACTTGCACAGATGCATCTTCTTCTGTCTCTTCACATTCCTCGTCTGCTACTCCCAGAGCCTTGTACCTATTCAGGAAGCTGAGCAAGCAGACAGGGCTTGTGGCTCCATGTAGTAAATTGCTTCCACTCCTCGGTGTCCCACAAGTTGCTGCCTTTACCCAGATGTAGACCAGATGCTGGGCCTGCCTCAGCAGTGGCCATGCCAGGTTTAGCATGTGCATACCTGAGAAGACAGAGCACGGCTCCATTCATCTATCACCTGTTCAGACTTTCAGATGCTTCTTGGCCTCCCCACCTCTTTCCGAATCTTGGCCACCAGGCAGAACAGTTCATCCACCTGGGCACATCTCACAGATCTGTGCTTGCTCTCGCCCTCCATCTCAGAGAGCAGCACCAGGCACACCCCACAGACTGAGAGGCAGGCGGTAGCACGGACTGCCCAGAGCTATGGCACCATGTCTGCAGTTCATTGCCTCACACCTGACAGAATACTGCTCAATGCATTGCCGTGGGCAAGGGGGGCCACCAGGGCTGTAGCCCAGACGTGCTGGTGAGCAGAGCAGGCAGTCAGTGCAGGCCGCGTGCGGACTGAGCGACAGGTGTCCGCCATTTTGTGCCAACAGCACTCTCCCCAGGCTCCATGCGGCTTCCCGCTGTTTGAGCTGGCCATGCGCTCAGCTGAGGTGATCATCTGTGTCGGAGGAGCTCTACTAGCACTTGGCAAGTTTCATAACAACACGTCACCGAAGACTCAGTAGAGATGCACCATTTTTAATGCACCAGTTCCTGAACCAAATTTTAAAAACTGGCATCACTACTCCTCTTCCACAAACTGCTTCAACGGTGCTCAGTGTGGTAGGCTTCTCCTCACCCCACACAAAGCCTGGATCATTCAGATATCCTTTACCTCTTTACAGGGTACATTCCTGCAAGCAGGTACCTCATCCCACTATATCCCTGTTCAGAATCCCTTAGCTCACAGTGACTACACCACCACTACTACATAAATAACAACACTACCATCATTGACACCAGTCTTAAAATTATTAGACTCTCAGAAATTATGTAGGCAACACGTTGGGTATCACAAAACAGAGAATGCAAAATCCTACCTCTTCATAAGACAAAACCAAAACAAAAAAATATCACAATATTTTAGAGCATGGGGTATACTTCAACAAGTTAATCCTAGGAAGAGTTGTCACAGTAGCAGTTAAAATCAAAAGGAAAATTGGCCAGAGTTCATACCCTATTTATTAAGGGGAAAAACAAAAACAAAACAAAAGCTAATCTAGCTCAAAGGAAAAAAAAATCTGTTTTACCATTGTTTCACTTGAAATTATTCTGATAGCCTATTTAGCATTACCTCAAGCCAGATTTTATAGAGAGCTGTTAAAAAAAGCAGTATCACAGCAAGGAAGAAATTACTTAATTTCTCTAGTTAGCTATGCATTTTCCTTTGTTTCATGAATCCTGTAGATCAATTTTCCGGAAGTTCATTTATTTAGACCTTGAATGTGCCCAGTGATTTACCATAAATTTGTTTCTCTGCTGTATCGCAATAAAGTTGTGTTTTTGAAGGAATTAACATCTTCAAAAGTCTTCTCCAAGGATCTTTTTAAAGATAGGGCAACACCAAAAGCATAGAAATAATGAAGAGAAATATAAAGGAAACAACCAGGGAGAAGAATAGTTTTGTGTTTTCTTTATCTGCTTAAGAGGAGATGCAATTTAAACATCTGTCTGAAAGGCCTAATGGTGATCTCTGAAACCAGTGCAGAGGAGAAGAGTAGACTTTTAACCTGTCTTTTATCAGCCAAGTGACACTGAAATTACACTTGACATTGAAGACTTGGTACAACTCTCACTTCCTCTAAGCTGAAATCACTGTTCAAATTGGACGCTATACACATTTCAGTTGCTCTCTGATCAGGCAGCAACTTCGTCGGTTTTAGAACTCTTCAAAGAAACTGCCAAGTTTGTCCAAGTATGGGACGCATTTTCAAAACAAGTTGTTCTCTGAACATGAAGCTGAATTACCAAACAGGACTTTTGACTAACTTGTGGAATCCCCAAACTGGGATCATTATGCATACTAACAGAACTCTCTCATTTGAGGAATCCTGTGCAGTACGTATGGCAGAACAGTAGGAGGGGATTAAGGCAGTTGTCCTTTCTGGAGCCGCAGCCTAGCTGGCTGGCAGCACACTGGGAATCCCAGCTGTTTAAACGCTGGGGCAAAGACTGCCCTCTCTTCTCTTGGCTCTACTGTGTTCTTGCCCCAGAGGAAGATCTGCACTGGAAGTGTCTGGGCACCGTGCTCCTGTGATGGGGAAAGGAGGGCACAGGCAAAGCAGAGCAGCAAACAGTGCATCATTCTGCAGGACAACGCTCTCCACACTCGACATTTAGGAATTAAACTCGAAGTGAGAATTTAAGCAAGCACATAGAAATGCCATCATTTCTTTCTGGCATTTCCCAGGATGTTGGCAAATAAAGTATGTCATCAGATCACCAGACCATATCCAGCTTCAAAGATAGACTCTTTCACTTCACACACAATGAAAAACAGCTGCAGGGAGCAACCTGACGTCTGCTTGAATCCCTCAATGAGCTCTGCAGAGGCAGATCCACGAACAGGGCTCTACATGAGTGCAGGGGCTCTTTGCATGGAATTCAGTACAGGACGGGAGCCGAATGCTCTGTCCTGACAGCTGTTTGGTGGCGTGCGAGACCCTAGCTGGTGAGCTCACATCAATCCTCAACAGGCACATGCTCACCTCTTAAAATAGTACATTCTGGCAACAGATTGTAAAAAGACCCACAGATATAGATGCTATAAAACATAATTACCATCTCAGCCCACACCATGGCCTGCCCTTGCCTGTGATGCATAGCAGAAGAAGGTTTTACTCTTCAGGACTCTGACAGCTCAGCATGGTGACTTTCCACCCCTGCAGAACGTGACAGAAAGATCAGTGGAGGGATTTTTATCTATTTTTCTATCATGAAATGTTTTCACAAGAGTGACATCATAGATACTAGAAATGGAAAAAAAATAATCATAGATTCATTTCATTATATTCCATGACCAAACAAGACCGATCCCAACTGTACATTTTCCTGTGCTCCGGCCAAGCTAATCATGCATCTGAAAATGTGTTTCCACCGCCTCCATGTTTGCAGCCTAACGTAGTTCACCCTCAGCAGAATGTAACAGATCCACTTTCCTGGCTGCAACTTGTTCGTTTCTGTTATATTACTGTTTGTTTACTCCCTTCACTCACTGATGTTCATGTACCCCAAGTATTTGCAGGCATCTGCCCTCAGCTCTTTGCACTTCAGTCATTGCTTAGCCCAAACAGATACCCCGAACCCAAGTCTGAAAAAAAAAAATGAAACAACTAACCTGATTCCCCATTCTTGGCTATACTAATGTATTCTGTGATGTGCTGATTGAATGTTTACTCTTTCCTCTGTGTATATTTTCTGGGCTGTCCATATCATCAAAACATAGTAACCTAGTTCTGAATATTAATTCAACCAGTACTTCCAATTCATGTTTGTCAAATCAGAAGTTCATCTATGTAAAACAGATTAATAAACAGAATAAATATTTGTTCAGTGTTATCTCCCACTATACCTTGCATTTGTAATCTATTGTTTCTAATCCTAAATTCAACTTGAAATTTATTATGTTCTAAACTTTTAAAATTTGTTTGAAGCTTATCAATTGAAACTCTACAGTCCTAGTAGCAAAAGTTTAGGAGCCATTTCCTTACCACCTGTATCAAATGAGTGTCACTTCCAAATATATGATCAAAACCAGAATAGTTGGGGAACTTCATTTAATGCCTCCCCTTCTCCCCCCAGGATCTGTCAGGAGGAAAGGAGAAATTAAAAAAGAGACTTTGATAGTGCAGTCAGGTTACTAGATTCCAGTTATTTACTAGATTCCAGTTATTAATAGGAACAACTTAGATTCTTTATTGATCTTGTACATAAGAAGGAAAATTATATATATTTTTAAAACAGGCTAGTATTCATATTAGATACTAGCATCAAACAAATAGCAATAGATTAACATGGTGAAATCACAGAATTCAAGCTCAAGTTCCACTGTCTTAGGTGGGTAAGACAGGACTTGCTTCAGAATACCTTGCAAAATTGCTCCTGATGTTTTTTGAAGAAAGTTTATATTCCAAATCCACTTGGGTTCCTAGTCAGGAAAGGCCCAGGGAAGCAGGAGAGATCTCCTCTCAAGATAACCCTTTAACAGCTCACTTGGAAACTGGATATGCAGAGGGATAGGAATAGAGCAGTAGAAAATGCATGCTTAGAACAAGAGAAAACAGCAGCTGCTATTATAGATGTGAAACATTTCTGCTTGTAAGACAGCTCCAAAGCTGAAAGGCAGTAATAAGTACTTGTAACTTAAATTAAAAAAACAAACAAACAAACAAAACCTCTAATTCGGTACCTAATTCCATGTGCGTAATTCTAACCATTACCGAATGACCAACTGAGTACAATGAAATAAGGACAAGCTCATAGGACATTTGGGTGAGATTTTAAGCATGCTTCTAACTCCACTCCCAAAGTCAAATGAGCTTTTACTAACCCTGTCCTTAATAAATTATCGTTTACATTGATGCAGGTACCGGTCCTATTAGTAGTTACATACAAAAGACACTTCATATGTCTCATAATTCCACAAGTGCTGGGGTTTCTATTCACCAAGTCATCTAATAAATGCAGTTAAAGACTGCAGCACAGCACTCCTGGCAGAAAAAACATCTCAACGGTCCTCAGTGTAATTGCAATAAATCAATAATTAATTGCTGAACATGGTATGTAATGGAAGGTTGAACTGAAAGAGATGTCTTTCACCTCTGCTACAGTTTGATAGCAGGAAGACTCCTTGGATCCTACAGATTTACATAGGCTGCTGGTTGAAAAGGAAACATTGTGCACATTCTATGAGGCTTCTGTGAGAGGCAACAAAAGTTGTCCTTCCTGCGAAATGTACACAGAATGAGAATATCTCCTGCTGGACAGCTTGGACAAAGAACTGAAACTGCCAAGAGATGAGGAAAGCTGCCAAAGGAGAGGGAATAAAATTGGGCAACAAAGAAGTGCTAACATCTACTCAACAAAGTCTTCAGAGTAGGGAACAGCAAACTTACAAATATGTACAGTTGCTGTACACAGCACTATCTGAAACAGGAAAGAGCCAGAGATTTTAGCTAAGGAGCATGGTCAAAGAATTTGAACAGGAAACAGAGATCACATTACTGTCTTTTGAAATGTGTGATTTTTAGAGAGGACCCAGCTATGTAATAAAAACAAACAGTTACAATCCTATAACCCCTTTTAATACTACAAATAGTAAATAAAAATAAAAATTAAAAAAAAAGGTAACATACAAACTGAAGTTAGGATGCTGCACAGTCTGACCTACCCATAACCTTATGCATTACCACCTGTAAACAGCAGGAAATGCAGTCTCCAACTGCACTCGGTAAAACAACATGCACATATGTCCAACTACAGACTCTTTCCTGTAACATTTTCCTGCCAGCAACCAATATCTGTGTTTTGCTTTATTCAATTATTTTCTACACCAAAATAAAATTTTGCTCAATTGCTGCATAGGTACCCGTCGACTAAGCTATTAAAACTTCTGTGTGGAACTAGGGTTGTGCAGCCAACCAGTTGTCAAGACTGCGACTTCAAAAACAAAAAAAAATAATAAATTTTCTCCATATCCAGGGCAGGTATTGAAACGCAGAAAACCAACACCAGCATATTCCAGAAAATTTCCAGAAAATATAGCTAATGAGAAATGATACAGTACTTGTGAATCAAGATAACATTTAAATTCTATCCTCAAATAAACTGACACGTTTCTTCATTCCAAGCAAGCATTTACATATGCACTTTTATATGAGTTTGGGAAGGAATTTCAAAGAAATCTCTCTCTTTTTTTTTTTTTTTTTCCTACTCTCATGTAGTGAGGGCAGACATTAACAAGAAGTTACACCTGACTGTGGAAACTGAGCTGGTACGTTACTGCCACGGAGAGATTAGATACTACTAAAATTAAGAACGTGGAGCCACATGTCATGCTTTGCAGCATAGTTAGTTCTCACATTACAATCTTAAGCATATGTTTCTTCAGTAGCTTGTGATTCCGTGTAGTTGAACAATGTATGTGTCTATGCATTTGTATATGTATATGCATGCTATATTTCAAATAAACATGGCAATTATTGTATATACTTTCTACTGGAGTTTTTGTAGCTGCACGTTAGGAATAGTATTGGTTGGATTGTGCATATAAGAAAGAAAGAATAAAATGTCATCCATTTATTTGCATGATAAGTGAAAGCAATCCTGTGTAACGGTCTCTTGATTGCCATTAACTGTACAAAAGATTATAAAAAACATACAGTAGCTGGCACTGAACTCTACGTGGCAGTAACGTACCAGCTCAATCTGCACAGCCAAGGCTTAAAATGGTAGGGAATTATACGATACAGGTGTTAATAGGAAGGTGTTAGGACTGGGCCCTATGAACAATGAGAAAAATAAATGAAAGAACCCTGAAACAAAAACTAAAGAATTTATGATTTAATACACTTCGGGGAAAACATCTTCCCCTCTCCCTCTTCTGCATGACTCGCAAAAATTGCCCTTCATCTTTCTTACAATGTATTCATGCTTGACGCAGTCTTAAAAAACCTGCTTATATTTTGAGGTCATCCTCTTGGGCTTTGTAGGATCTTTTGAAACAGAGCTCTGCAATTTTCCATCCTAAGACATCCGATAGCCACATTAAAAATAGCCCCACGGCAGTTCCTCTGATTAAGATACACCTACTGGCATGTGTCATGCTGATCATAGTTCAGAATCCTCTTGGACCCTCAAACTACTGCTGATGCCCTACAGGCTGTAACAGATTGAGTGTGCTCTTCAAACTATCATTAATAAATTGTGCTCATAATAATCCACATTAGAACTATATTTCTGCACATCACGTGTGCAGAAATACACGTACATACAACTTTATGCACTCTCTGGACATGTGGAGGAGGGGATACAAATCAGTGAGGAGAGGACATGAAGAACATCTTAGCATTATTTGCACAGCTGTGCTGTCATTTTTTCCCTTTGCATTACATCTTCCAGTATTCCTGCCCCAACTGGTTAAATACTCAACCAAATCAACAAATTACCTCAAGTAATTTGTTAAGAGCCAGTAGTTAGAAGAGCTAGCCAAAATCCTGGTTCTATGAATATCCAGCCACACACTTGGAAGAAATTTGAATAAGCATCCTCCTGGGACCCACTACAGAAAACATCTCACCAGAAAGGCTGTTAGGATGCCCACCAGTAATCTGTATCCTGCTTCCTCAGGACAGACTTCCTACAGCAGTTTGCAGCAGAAATGTTTCTGGGTAGGCTTTGATTTATATTTTTCTTCATATAGATTTACATATTTTCTTCAAGTAGTTGCATTCTGTGTATAAGCAGAATCAAAAACTATCAGAAAGAATAAAAAGTGAGGCCACTTTTAATACAAAAGATTATTAACCACTGGAACTGACTACAAAAGAAATGGTTGATACCCTACCTCTGGTGTGCTCTTTTTCAGATCAAGAAGACATTTTTAGCCAAAGATATTAGAATTCTTAGGAAAATTCAGTAGCTTGCATACCAGACTTAGTTGGAATAAACATTTTAGAGTTAGATCTTCCTCACAGCATTTGAGGTGAAGGTTTTGACACACTTCTACACAAAACCCCAATATCCACTGAGGCATCTAGTAGTATCAAGTATATTTTTAATAAGGTTGATACTTTGCAGCAGTGGAAGGGAAGAAATATGACTGCACAGAAATAAACAGTTGAACACAGTGCTAAAACGCAAGCCCGAGGGAACTGTACCATGTTCCAGCCACGTCTGAAGGGCTGAATGGTCAACTAATTAGTTAAGTCTTTTTGTAGACAACTGACAGAGTCATATAACAAGGGTTTTTTTTTTTTTGTACTATTCCTTCACGGGAAAAATATTGAGTACACTGAAAGGTACACACATCAATAAAACTTGCTGGAAAACACTCACAGAAACTACAACATCAAATCTTGGATCATCAGATCTGTTGTGCCTGCACAAACTATATACTACTGCTGACACAGGGCAGTATGTATCTGAGCTTGGAAATAGCTGGGATTCCATCATGAAATCTTACACACCTAGAAGTTTTCCTCTATGCAATTTAATAGCCAAATGAGAGGCAATGAAGAGGTATATGGGTGAAGACAACCCCTTAGTGCAAACATTTGTCTACCAAAAGGCAAGCGCTATTTTCTGGGCACAACACACAGCATTCCCTATTTCTTTTGGTAGTCATATTTTTCCACTTGGTGATTTGTGACCTTGATTCTGCTATTTGTTTCAGAAACATCAGCCAGGGCAGACAGTGGCACTTTCCAGGTCAGATGCAGATCCATACTCTTGGTCCCATTTTAAACAGTCAAAGGAACAGAAATGATCAGTCGTGCGCTTTTCATTTGTTTTACTTGTCTGCAAGGAGCACATTTTACTCGTTCACCACCAACTGTGGCTTTTCAAACACTGAAAATACTTCAGCTAAATTTGTCAAGCTGAAGAAATAATCTCCTTGAGAGCTTCATCAAGTGGCTCATTTCTCCCTCCTGCTCCTCTGCATTACAACCAACATACTACCCTCTTTTCATGTCACATTTTTTCCATAATCATGATCCTGCTAGGAAATACCTGCTGCATGTACTGCAGATGACACTCCCCAGTAAAGCTAGCTCTTTTTCACTGTGTTTGCTGCACTGTTGCCTGGAGCCACCTCCAAATTCTTCTCTTCTCTACTTGTTGTTTCTTTACAGCAGCTACTGTGCAAACCACATGGCATAGCTAGAGACCACTGACAACAGCTCTGAGCAGAAGCAGAGTGCCACAAAGCTGCCCTATTTCCCAATCCTGTCCAATCAGACTGATACCAATGTACCTGGTGACGCACAACAGCATTTTGCATATGACTACTATGCACGGTAGATATTAAATCGATTTCAAAACGGGATGTTCTCAGTGGAAGATTTTATGCTTTGTCTTCCCAAACATCTAAACTTATTTGAACTCCTGTGTTCAGCCTCAATGTAGGGAGGAAAATTTCAACTATGAAGACATTTGATAACCTTCTCTTCATCAAAAGCAGAGTGCAAGAGAACAAAACAGCTGCAGTTCAAGAAGGAGAATGGTGACCTCAGAGATCTCATCAACACATGATGTGATCGTTTTCTACACACAATGATCATTTCTGGTCATAGAAACCCACCTATAGGACTACAGCAAGGGACAAAATAGATGGATCTACACAGATACAAGGGATCCAGCGGACAATCCAGCCGGGCCTTGTGCTGTGTTTGGTAAAAACACAGAACAAAAGACAGTCCCATATAACTTAGTCAGACAGTCCAACCAGAAAAAGGGGACAACAGAAGTGAGAAGCCAAAGAAGGAAAGGGGCTTTCCTAAGGCCATAGAGTAGGTCTGAGCTGAAACAGGAGCACACCTCTTCCTAGCTCTCATCTATTGCCCTAACTGCAAGATGTGCTGCAGCATACCAGTAGCTATTCTTCACTGTGTATCGATTCGTTTATAAGCTGAAGACAGACACACAGTTCAGAAGTGTAGCAAGAAATCAATGGATCGCTGTTGACTTCTTTCCCAGTGTGCATTTTCCTTTGAGATACTTCAGCACAGTATTTATGGGAGTTCTCTAACCAACAGTGCCACCCTTCTTAATCCAAGCAATAACATACTTTTAAAAGTTTCATTTCTAAGAAGATATTTTAGCAGTTGAAATGTTTAAAATTTCTAGGTTTATCATCAAGCTCTTTTGGGGGAAAACCAAAAGCATCAGCAGGTGCAGCAATGAAAACAAACTCCAAGAAGAAGGAAAGAGGTTTGGGCATTGAATAGAAAGTGGAAAAATAGCCAAACCAAGAGTTCTGAAAACTCAGACTTCTAGAGAGTGCTCCTACAAGATCTTACATTTCTCACATTTTCTTTACAGGCAGTAATAAGTCTAGATATAACAACCTTCTGAGATAGGTAAAGATGCCCTGCAGACTTGTTATCTAAATGTAAAGGAGATAACATTCTCAAATCCTGACTTTTGCTGAAAAACTAACAAAACTAGGTCTAGTGTTGATAGGAAACTCATTCCAAACAGCAATCTTTACTAACACACAGTGCTTTAAACATCCTGCGGAGCTCCAAATAGATACTTTTTTTTTTTTTTTTTTTTAATTGTTAATTGTTAATGCAGAAGTATAAGAACAGTAACAATCAGTAACAAGTCAGTACATGGTACTGACACCACAATTCAGTCCTCTATATCATAACTACTGATCTATACTCACCCTGGTTTTGATTTTGCTTGAAAACAGAAATTACTGGTATCTCTCCAGCAAAGTAAAATGTAAGCAAGAAATTTCTGCCAACCTGGAGAAAAAAACACATCAGCAAGAGCTATAGGTAATTACAAGAGGATTACACTGCATTAACAAATATTTAACAGAGTGCTTAAGAGATCTATAGAAATAGATGCAGTATTTTTGGCCAAACTATTTAAACACATATTTTCATAGCGTATTTGCTAATACCATACTGAAAGTTAAAGATTGAAATTTCAGGAAAACTGAGTGGTCAAGAACTCCAAATCTCAAGTGCCTGTGCATTCATTTGGTACAGTCACAAGGCTGTGTAAGTGCAGTGTACCAAACACTGTTAGAATTATCTGTCTTTCTTTTCACACTGGAGAAGTGTGGTACTATAGAAGTGAGACTAAGGTTAGTGGTTTACTGACTGGAGAAAAATCTGCCATGTTGCTGTCTATACAAGCTGCATTGTGACTTGGCCGAAGGATGAATATCTATACCTTACTACTCTACCTCCTACGTATGTGTAGCTTCCATTGACCTATACACTCAAGAAACTAACCTGAACTAATCCCCCTTCATCTGCATCTTCTGGGCTTTTGAAGCACTGGAGAACATGTCTAAGAGATTTAGCCTGTGACTATTTTCAAAACAGTAGAGCAAAACATGCAAAAAAAAAAAAAAAAAAAAATGTCAGGCACAGAGTCATGTGAATAATGAATTCCCTTACCTTTTCCTAGAGATCCAGATTAAGAGCAAATACGAGGGTACAAGGGAGTGAGGGTAGCTTGAGCTAAATCTCAAAATCCAGTATGGTATGTCAGATATTGGACAAGACAGTCAAATGAAAACAATATAAAATAAATTTGTCTGTGGATTTTTTTTTCTCTCAAATTAGAAAACAAGTTTTCAGTCATATTTGTACATAATTTCCACACAATCTGACCTAATCCTAGATTACTGAAAAAAAACAAAAAACAACAACAAACAAACAAAAAAAATCACGACAGCCCATTACACTTACACCGTATTTTATGTTGGGGGAAAACTGGGAAGGAATTTCTGTAAGAACTGCTGACAGGCCATCAAAAAACTTCCAGGATATTAACTCACTGCCCATGTAGAGCAAGCAACAGAATCACTGGGCCTTAAATAACCCCTGGCCAAAGCAAACAACTGGGATGCACTGTTCCAATACTGTTTTCCTACTGGCGATTAAAACAACTGGTTATAAAAAGGTCAGACAGATGCAGTACTATGTGTACTTGCAGAACTTCTGTCAGAGTGTATACCTTCAGTCAATTCAAAGACGTAGAGTGTACTGTACTGACGGTAGTTTATAATAAATCATTCCTTTATAATAATCATGAACATTTAGTGGGAACCTAGCAAAAAGTTATTAAGGTCAGCACAGTCCAACATTAATACAGCAAGTGAAAACTGCTGAAAGCAGCATGGTTTCTTTAAAGAAAATCTGCTCCCTCCTTCATCTATTTGAATACGTTAACAGAACAGGCAACAATAGAGTTTGTGTGCTTTTCAAAAGGCATTGTGAAGAGTTCTCATAAACATTAAGAGGGAAAATAACTAGCTGTGAGCACACACATGTAAACAGAGATACAAATGCATATTCCTTTATGGGAGAAATAATATGAAAATGAAATCTACTCTTCCACAGATATGAAAAATGAATACCAGAAAAAGCAATTTTCTATTTATGAATTATACTACCGATACATTTATGAAAGATTGGAAAACAGCACAGTTTGAAATGGAAGAGTTCTAAAGTAAAGGATTTCTCACGTAAAACATGGTAAATGATTCAAATGGTTTTTGTAGTTAAATTTTGTCACAGCTTTTTTTTGCATGTATTAATTTCTCAAAGTTATTTGCCAAGTCCCTTCTACAAATATTTTTTATGCTGTAGATCATATGGGAGCAGTATATTGAAGTAGTATATAGCAAGGATTGGCTATTCATCATATACAGCTGTTTTTGTTGGCAGTGTAAATCACTGGGTATTTTTCTGAGTACACAGATGTGTATGAATATGCAGGGAGTTGACGAAAAGTGCATTTCAGTTCTGTTCTCTCCCAAGGCTTCTCAGCAGAGCCTACATGCAAACAATGACTTACATCCACCTGACAGAAAAACACCATGCATCCTGCAAGGCCAGTCCAGGCACACAGCTTCACACCACACAAATGCCTCACGCGTTCAAGCCTATGCCAGCCCCAGTAGGAGTGCTGAGCAGGCCAGGACTTTGCTACACCAATGAAGATGCTAACAACAACATAGCAGGCAGCAACTACGTGGAAAAGAGAAAATATGAAAATTAAGCAAATTCAATGCTTTAGTGGCACAGCATATAAGTAATAACTTACTAAACTGGTTTTGGTCTGTGCCATTTAAAATGAAAAAAAAATAAAAATAAGTTTGATAGGGCTAGCACCTCGGAACTTACGAGGCAGGTTGTCGGTTCACCTCCAGCTTGCAGAAACAATATACTACGTTCTGTGCTACCTGGTATGTTTTTGAGAAGGAAGCTTGGAAACAGAGTGCCGGAAGCCATTTCCCATATGTGGGAGCCCAGTGCGAGGACGAGCCGAGAGGAGGTGCAGCAGCGAGCAGCCCACGCAGCACTGACCCCTCTGGGACTGCAATAAGAGGCTGCAGCACCCACCTCACCGCGCTCACATGTGCTGGTTGTGTGAGCAGCAGATCTAATTCCTGCTGTAATGTATATGTTCGCATTTCTCAAACTCCTGCTTTTAGACAAAAGCTGGCAGTTTTGCTCTGCTGTAAAGTTATAACAAGCTTTTCAGCTACATAGCACTTTTTGCTTGGGATTTCAATGTTGCCATTGTTACATATATGAAAAAAATTACTTGCAAATACGAATCTGGAAATTCTTACACCAAATCTGCCAGGGTAAACACACTCATAAAGCAACTCTCATCGAAAGAGAAGTAACAAGGGGAAATCAGGAGGAAAAGTACGTGCTATGGTGGCTTCTATCGAAATACACAATAAATACTTAAAATGCTATTATGCAAAAAGATAAGGCTTAGAGTTATTAAAGAAAAGATTTATCAGCCTTGTAAGATACATTTTTTAATTTAATTGTTAATGGAATCAAGTGTGAAGTCAAAACCAAATAAAACTGTGTCATACACTACTAAGAACTGTCAAGGCTTGAACTCTTATACAGGTACATTTGAGAAAGCAAGTCTTTAGTATTTTTAACAACCAAAGCTCTGCACACTGTGGCTTGCAGAGCAGACGCTGGACTCATTCCAGGAGATGGAAGCACTCCAGGTAGAGTCAGGATGCTGGGAGCAATTATGGCAGACCCAGAGCCTTTCTCTTGTTGGAAAAAAAGGTGGCTTAATAGTGCTGGGAATGTGTCACAAGCAGCTGCTGCAAAAAAAAAAAGGAGCTGGAGGTATTCCAGGTAAGATGTAGCAAAATGGTTTGCAAACAAAGCACTCATCACAAGCTAGGATGGTTTACTTTTTTTTTTTTTTTTAAATATATCTATAGTTTTTAAATAATATCCCACAGAAATAGCAATACCCCTTTCTAACAAAGCCTGTACCTACATAGCTGCAAGAGAAATTGGACACTAACAGAAGAACTTTACATGAAAAACTGTTTAAAGTGCAAAGCTTGTAATAAATCACTGTCTTACCCTTGGAACGTCAGAGCCTGGGCAGATGCTTGAAAGCCACAAGCACATGCGTGGCCAAGCAAACCCAAGTCACTGCCCAGAGTCCAAGCCATGGCTGAGCATTTTGGTTTTCTTTCCCTTGGTGATCAGTTCAGCATGCAAGGATTTCAGCGCTAGATTACACCACTTAGTTACTTGACAGTTGACAGTAACAGACAGAATTGGTCCTAAGAAAAATAGGAAAAGCATTATTTTTGTTTTTCACAAGTATTCCACAGACAGCTGGAAGGGGGGCTTAAGGTTTTAAACGCATCCCATCCTGAACAACCAAGTGCCAAAAGACAGCCAGGCTCTTTAAAGTCACTGCTTTGCAGTGCTGTCGTTTCTCACTCTTAACAGAGGTGCAACTTTCCAACTGTCTGAACAGCGTGAAAAGGAAGGAAAAACTCAAAGGGAGACTTTTATAGGTCCCAAGTAGTGCCTGCCACTCAAGAGACAGCCATTCTTAATCCCAGTCCCAATAAACAGTGAAAACCATTCCCTAAATCTTGTGTTGCAAAGCAGGGTAAGGGACCAGTTCAGAAGACATTGTCCTCACAGTCCTGGGGAGTGCCAGCGCTTTTAGCAGCCAAATCAGCTCATTAGGAAGAGGCAGAAGCTAGCTCAAAGGTAAACAGTTCAATGACCTGAAGGAGAAACATTCACCATGTGTCCAGATTTTAGTCAGCCCCCTAAAGAGGACAAAACAAAAATTCAGAAGCGGACAAGCTGTCTAGGATTTTATTTTATTTTTTTATTGTGTATTGTTCTTGTTTCAGAGGAAAAGGCAGGGTAGAACTTTGCATCCCAAATGTAGAACATTTTTTCAAGGGAGTGAATGTATTTCCAGCATCCCCATTGTGAAAGAACCCTCATCAAACTGTTGCTATGTGGTTTAGTGGCTGGAGTACAAAATTCTAGGTCAGAGCTTTGGCTGGCTCTGCCTGCCGTGGTGCCACTGCTATCCCGGGTCAAGTTGTTCAGTTGGTGCGAGTTTAAGTAACTACAGAGCTGGTTTTACACACACAGCTAGTGGGTGCACTCACCCTTATTTTATATTGATAAAATAGCGACTAGTTCTGGAGTACCATTCAGCTGAGGATCATTAGGAAGTGGTTGAGTCACCATCCCTGGAAGTCTTTAAAAGACGTTTAGATGTAGAGCTTAGGGATATGGTTTAGTGGAGGACTGGTTAGTGTTAGGTCAGAGGTTGGACTCGATGATCTTGGAGGTCTCTTTCAACCTAAATGACTCTGTGATTACTTTTAGAACCTGAAGAGAATGACATAGGGTCATTTTCTTTTACCCTTGCTAGTTGTAACTTGGCTCACCCGTGACAAAATCCTGACTTGATTGCTGTTTGGTGTTCTGCATCACATAAAGCAGATTCTGGTTCCACTCCAGGAGAATAAGTGGTAATGGGAACTAAGCTGGGCCACTGTTGGTAGCATGGATCCCTTTGGAAGCCTTGCAGAATAAGCTACGTAATGGATGAAACATAGAAGTATGAGTGAAGACAAATTGTTCAGGGTACCACATCATGGAAATGTTCTGTGATTACTGGGATGCCAGTATGACAACCATTCGTAAAGTATTCTGAGCCCTGCAAAAACACTGGAGGGACATCTTAGCATTTTGAAACTTTTGCTAACAGTAATGCTCAGTTGAGAGCCTTTCAACCTCCATAGGGGAGAGAGCATTAAAAAAAACATCAACAACAACTAAATAAACAAGGAGTTGTGTAACTGAAGAAACCCACAAAAGAGGGAAAACTGCTGGAATCCATCCTGGGTAGATGGGAGAGGGAAAGGCAGGAATTTGCCATTAGTCCCGATACTATCACAGAAGAAATACAAGCATAGTGTGTCTGCTCTCCAGACCATGCCTCAGGAACAGTCTAGTCCATGCACTGCTCTCAGGTAGATGCACCTAGAGAGCAGCTATAACAACATTTTAAGCGTTTTCATATTCCTGTTGTAAATCTTTTGACTGTTTGCCCTTGCCCTGTTTTTATTCACATGTCAAAGCACATACAATGTGCCCTAAATACAAGCCTGTGCTGAAATGTGCTCTGACTGCTAGAGGGCATGCAGTCTAGATAGCAAAACTAGATCTTGTTCTGTGGAAAAAAAGCCTGAAATGCGCAGTGTCCATTGACCTTCCTTTAAAAATTGCCACAGTACTTGCTAGAGTAGATACAACCTTATTTAGTATCCGCCACTCGGGTTGGAGGGTTACTTTCCCAAACAGATTTTCAAAACAACAAGCACCCAAACTGTTACGGGGCAAGAGAGGAAACAAAGAGTTTACTGATAAGGCAAAATCAGTGAGGGAATGCAAATAATTAAAGAAGCAAGTCGAAAAGAGTGAAGCCTTTTCCCAGTCTCTGGGAGTTATGACAAGCCAAGAAAACAAACTCAAGAAACCCAAGGAGGATATATGACTCTTTAGATTTCTATTGAATTATAACAGGATGGTTTTCAGGCTTTCAATGGAATATGCAGGTACCACGGCGCCATAACAGTCTGATTAAAAATGCATTATGGATTCCAAGGAGACTAAGCTATATCTCTGGCAACTCGGTGGAATTTATTAGTCCTTCAGGCTGGCTGCTATTATGATAAAAAAACAATTGTTCATTTTAAAAGTGTGACTGTCAGTTTAAAAATGTCCCAATGTAACCCAAGCCTCCTGCTAACATACAGCCTTCAAGCTATCCAGAAAGCAGATCTTCGGGGGGAGGCCATGAATTATTTATTTATTGGCCTTCTAGAGCCATCCTTTCTGAGAGAATTACCATCACGTTGCTATGATGGTGGAGAGAACAAGAGAACCTTTGAAGTGCAAAAAAAGTACGAGATCCAGGTGCCTTCAAATAGAGAATCAAGCCAAGCCTGAACCCAGTTCAAGCTGTCCGACGGCAACCGAAAACGAATGGCAATTCTGGAAGTACTTCTGCAAATTGCACCTCCAGCTGCCACTCCAGCCACAGTCGACCACAAATCAAAGCCAAACCACAACATTTTACTGGGGATATTAGTTGTCACTGTCAGTTCTTCTCAAAAGATTTTTAAGGGAATCATAACCTTGGCAACATTTGCAGCACAGTCATATTTTCAGATCACCAAGGGAAAAGGTTTAAAAAAAAAAAGTTAAACAAAGGATATTATTTCTAGCATATTGTTATATTCTTTACTAAATATAGGTAAGTTCAAGCCAAGTGAAACTTCTTCATAGCATGAAGTTTGCCAGGGGAGGCCCGATACTTTTTTAGCTGACACACAAAGAACACAATACAGATAAGTTTTTTTCTTAGCTGCATGAATCCTCTTATCTCACCTCAAGACATCTGGAAAGATAGGAAAACAGATGCGGGATACTGACATCTTCATTCAAGTCACTGGTGACCTAGAAAGAATCTGGCTGAAAAGCATGACCCCTTCCTGTGCTGTGCCTCAGCGTGGATGTTTGTCATCTGCGCTTGGCTATGTTTTGATACAAATACAGTCAAAATGCACATGTTCACACTGGAAGCAAAATGAATAGCATGGAGGACATTGCACCAGCAATTAACCAGAACACAAAGTTTTTCTGCAGACCTTTCTGACCCTCACCAGCAAGGGACAACACCCTGCACCCCTACTTTCCACCTAGGGAAAACACATGTGCGTCTCTTTCATTGAAAGTAAGCTGTGCTTGGCAATTTCCTAGTTCTCAAAACAGTAGATAACCACTCATTTCTAGCATTGTTTTTAAACATGATTAACTTACTCTCCTTTTCTCTGAACCCAAGAAGGCAAAGATGAACAGAGACCATTTAACAACTCAAAAAAACATTTAACTTTCACTCAGTACTCTGTCATCCTTCATTCAAAACCCATCACTGAGTACATAAAAGCAAACTATAAATACAGATAGAAGGGTCAGTAATTTCATATTTACTGAAAGTGGCATTAAACAAATTCCTTTGTGTTTTTTGTTTGTTTGTTTTGTTTTCTCCAATGCAACTAAACCAAACATTTTTTCTTGTCTAGAAAACCTAGATGGGTTTCCAGAACCCAGAGACTCAACAGGTTTGTTTTAGATTTTTCTGTACAAGTTTTGTCAATACAGATATTTTGTAAGAGAATTTTCATTAATTCAAAATTAATTTAACCAAAAAATTGGCTCATTTGAGAACTGTTTTTCTTTCTCTGGACCTGAATAAATCTCTTAAATACCATTTCTCTGTAGCATTCATTTACAAAAATCATTGCAGAGGGATGGGAAAAATGTTTTTGGTGTTACAGCAATATGTAACCGTGCCATTACTGAAGCTGGAATTTGGCAATGACAGGAACATGTACCACCTGCAACAATCATCGCCATGTCATGCATGCTGCACAGCTAAAGCCACCTTCCTGAAAGGGGCCTCCTCAGAGGCAGCGTAGAGTGAAGCCATCACAAAACAACAAAGACTTATAATGGGACTTTCTATCTATCCGTTATATTTCTCCAACATAAGAACAAGCAAGACCTTTTTCTGTGGTCTATAAAGTGAGTATTAGGATTATACCAGATATTCCCTGTTTTTTCCATGTCCCTGTTTACCCAAGCAGTTCATTATTATTGTTATCATCATTTTTTTTACATACTTTTAGAAGCATCTCTGAAAGCATAAATAAGAAAGTGTTTTTTCCTCAGAGGCTTACAGTGACAGGGATTCTGTGGCAGAAGCAGCGAGGTGGACACATCAGCTGCAGAAGGTGCCTATGGGTTGGTTTGAGACAAGGGGCAGAAAACAAGGTGCAATCAATATTAAAAGCAGAAAAATAAACCTCACACCTGTTTCATTAGTTTGACAAGAAATACATCATCTGTTCATTCACTCTTCATATTTCCTGGCACATTGGACATTCCATAAGGCAGAAACAGTGGAAAGTTAATTTTGGAGCAATTACGCCCTAGCTGATTTCCTCAGCTTTCATTTTTACTTTTCATTCAACAAGTTATTAGTGCTAATGATATGCCTGACTAATCCCAGCCTCATAGGACCAGGTGGTGCATGTTAACACCTTTAAATTAACAGCTACCTTTAAGATAGAGGGCTGAACAAGCCTGCTAGTGTCTCTCTAAGAGGAGAAGGTGGTACTCTAACTGCATGGGACAGCGCTGGGTCAGTGCACACAGCCTGATACCAGTCTCCTCTTTGCAAAGCCTTACAGTGCACCTGCTGAGGTGTCTAGATCCACACAGAGCATAAAAATAAAGTTTCACCTTAATAGGCAAAACAAACATCCAACAACAGAACTTGATCTCTCTTATCCACGATAAGAAAGAAAACAAGAAAGCAGTTATTCTTATGGCTAATTGACAGAAGTACATATTTATATATATATATATATATTAGAGTTGCTCAGTCCCTATTTATGCCTGCAGTGACATAACTGTCCTCATAAAATCATATACCAGAGCTGATGTAGTAAGTCTATCCAAAACATACACGCAATTTATCTGTTATAAAACCTGATGACTTTTTGGCCCTTGACGGGATGATGCGAGCTAGGTGGCAGCTTCTGCCTGTCCAGAGCTGTAAGCAGACCCTGCTGGCATCAGACACCTCAAATGCAGGGGATGTAGGAAAGATGAGTTCTAGGCAATCACAGAGAATTTCAGAGACACATGAGGTCTGCTGACTGAGGCAAAAATTGAGACCTTGCATGAGACAAAGGACCAAATCTTGGGACGTGAAAAGAAATCTCATCTTCAAGCATGTGCAGTTCATTCCTTTTACGTAAGGAACTGCCTGAAACCTCCTTGGAGAGTTTCCGATTCTGATATAAATACTGTGTCAACTGGAAGTAACCAGGAAACAAACTTTCCTGGAGCAGGGTGAGTGCTAGACACAAGCAATGCCCGCTTTAGATTCAGCACAGCCCCAGGGGTCACAGCGAGTAAGCAGCATGTACTCCAGTGAACAAATTAAATCCTTGCTCTGTCATCCAAATAGAAACTTGGGATAACAGAAAAAGCAAAATCATTGATAATCCGAGGTACATAAGGAAGGTATTCAAAAGAAACTGGTGAGAGCACAATGCTGAAGCAGGAGGTAGTGATAGTCTCTGTGACAAGTGCAGTATTACATGATGCCAGCACCAGCAGCAGCTCCTTCAGGTAGGGCAGAGGGGCTGTTTCTGCACCCGGGTCTCTCTCCCTAACCTCTGCTGCCCTTCTCTGCTCTGCTCCCTTCCTTGGGCTCCTCACACTCTGGGACTCCCGGGTCAAGCAAGGGCAAGGGGCAAGGATGGGCTAAATAAAAGGGATAAGATGCCTCAGCCACAGTTCTGGCCAGGGATGCTGAACTTCTAGGTCAGTACTAGAGGCGAGAACCTCCTGCCTTTTAATGCAAAATAAACAGAGCACTTGAGAAACCCCTGCTTGGCAAAATAGCACACACACACACAAAATCCAAACCCAATATTTCTCATACAGCTGCTCATATCTGCCACAGTTTTTTCATGCAATTATTCAGCAATGCACTGACTTCTGAACATAGAGCAAGTGGGGAGGCCCTGAGACTTGAAACCATGAACTGGCCAGGTGCAAAACCCATGCGCTCCGAGAAGATCTGTTACACCCATTACCCACTCTGTGGTTTGAGACAGTCTTATAGGAACTGTGCTTGGCACACTACCCACAACAAATCATTGTTGCATGTGGTATGTATTTACTAAAAGTCTGCCTGTGAATAAGCTATAAATTCATGTTCATTCGTTTCCAGAACCTTCTATGTCAAAGCTCTAGGAGGAATGTACTTTAAGTTGCCTCTGCCCAGCAGAAGAAAATGGGAATTTTGACTTTTGTACCTGGACACTAGACTGCAGCTGGGCCTTGGGATAGCTGCAAAATTACGTGGTGCAACAAACACAACTGCATGCACTTCCTAGCCTCAATTTCATGAACTTCGATTTATGCTGTTCTGTTTCTGGCAGCAGAAGCGTCGTACCTATGCAGCAAGCACAAGCATCTGTAACTTCCATAACTCATCACACCACATGCAGATGCACTTATACAGTTCTACAGCTGTAAAACTTAAATGCCTTCTCATAACCTGAAGAGCGTATACGTGCTATTTCCATAGCAGAGCTAAATTATTTCATAATAAGATAAGAATCTCTGCCTTAGCACATGAAAAACATTCAGTTTGGAATACTCCTTC
The DNA here is from genome assembly GCF_963932015.1 of Anas acuta. NCBI lineage: Eukaryota > Metazoa > Chordata > Aves > Anseriformes > Anatidae > Anas > Anas acuta. The sequence goes on from NC_088985.1 coordinate 13,121,178, forward strand.
CATGCTAGAGCTGAAAGACCCATTGCATTACACATGCCCAGCTTACACAAAACAGAGAATCCAGTGATGGGTTCAAGCTCTCTAGTCTGATTACCAGTGTTAGGTATTCCTTCTATTTCCCTTTTGGAGCCCCATCTAACCCAGAGATAAACTAAGATGACAGCAATTCCAACCAAGAACTCTTTAAAAATAATGAGAATCCAAAACATCTATTAGAGTACATTTATTTTTAAAATATGGAATATCATTTGGAAAAGAAAAGAAAAAACAAACAAACAAAAAACACAAACAATTAACACAAACGCACATTTCTGAAGAACAGTTTAAAGGCTGACTTCATCTAAAGGTATGAGCACCGAAAGAAGGAACGTGACTACTTTAGATTAATGAAAAGAGTCCTGGCCAGAAATTATGTTCCTCGCTTTTGCAAAGATTCCTTGGGAACAGAGCAGCTGCAAGAGGTCCAGCTCGCTAAGGTGAGTGGTTACAAGGTCATTAATAAATTACATGGTCACCTGCTGCTTAGGGAATAGGACTGAGGTGAAAATGATGGATCCTCTCCGTGTGTTTAACTTTGACCTCTTTCAGGACTATTATCCAAGTCATGTAAGCCATGCAGCCATTTAAAGCTTCATGTTACAGTTCCAGTTGTTTTCTGGCTTTACTAGCAATACTCATGAGTAACACCAGGAGGATAAATAAGTAACTGTTTCAGCACCATACAGCTGATGCGTAATCTATACAGGTGGTGTTGTTTATACTCCAGCCCTATGCGATCAACACCTGCTGAAGATACCTTGTAGCCACTGGATAGTTTTTCCACAACAAACCTTTCAGAGAACAACTGACAACATTGATCTTGGCAACTTTTTTTTTTTTCCTCTCTACTGTGATACATCTGCTACACTGACCATTTGCACCCATTCCCTCCTCACTGACCTATGACTTCTAAAGGTGAAGAAAGTGGACTTGGAACAAAAAAAAAGTTACCATCTTTAGGAGAACAGGACATCTGCAACTGTGGTAGCAGCATTTTGCTAAGATAAAAGTGGTGTTAAATTCAGAAGAAGAGGAAGAATGCCTGGAAGCTATTTTCCAGAAGAAACTGGAGCAGCAACTGGAGCAGCAGACCAGGATGACAACCAAACCCCTCCATGCAAGTGCTCTTTGGTTGAGCTATTCAGAGAGGAGGCAGTTGCAGTCTCTCTTGACATGCTGAATAAAGAACCCATTCAATTCACTCATTCCTCTGCATGGGTACTAGAAGCCACCAGGACTACCACAGAGAGGAAATTAAAAGAACTTGAGACGTCCAAATGCATCTGGCAGAATGCACATACCCTAAATGCCAACGGAGGCTGGTGCACCCCTGGATGCAGCAGCCATAGCGCACGTACCGCAGCTCTGCCTTCCCTCGCCCCATTGCAGTCTTCACTGTGTTGTGTGCCTGAAGTGATCCAACCAACCAGCTCCGAGGAGGACTACATTGGGTTTGTAGAGGAGTACCTAAACATACCAAAACCACTTATTCCCAAACACTCTATGACCTCAGCCACTCTATATTTTCACATATACTACTTATAAAGCCCATTACATCGCCTTTCCTGCTTGTTCAGAACTCCTGGGAGCTTCACAGCATCCTTCTGAAAAGGACAAACAGTGGAGCTGTTAAATAAAAAATAAATATACTCTAATTTGTCAAGTAAAAGAGGGAAGTGATAAAAATTGAAATTGTCTTTAAGGAAGGAATTAGCATGCTCACAGAAACAAAGTCCACAACTGCAAATCAAGCAGCTTCAGCCCAGTTCCCCCTCCTAGATTTTCTACCATATCCTGACTCCACTGTCACCATCTGCCAGAAAGGCAAGTTCCTCAAATGCAATCTGTATTTCTTCTTTTACCATTTACCAGCAAATCCTGGAAAATCCTCATCCATAATTTATTAAGTGATTAAACCTCATTCAGACTTTTTGTTTGAATAATACCTCATGCAACTGTTTGAGTTGGGGGCGCGCTTTGATTTAGTTCTGCTGTTGTTATGATCTGTGCTGCAGACAGTTGAAGAGGCCCTTTGCACTGGTGTAGTTTGTTCCTTCTCGTGCTGATATGCACATATTTAGATGTGCTCCAAAGTGCTTGTAAAACAAGAGAGCTTATAAATGAGCAAATTGCATTCACACTGCGAGAACTTTCCCGGTAAATATCCATCTATCTCTATGTAAGCACCATTAAAGGAGCTTAACTTGCTGTCAGTTTTCCAAACTCGACCTTGCTTTGCGGCTGGGGAAAGTTACAGTCCTCACACCTTCACTTAGCTCTTGCAGGCAGATAGCTGTGCAGTTAACTACAGCTTTCAGAAGTAAAACGCATCCATCTTTTGGGTTTGCTGCTGACAACCAAAAAGTGCTGTCTGCTGTGTGTATGCTGACCTGCATTTTCTACGGCTTACAACCCTGCCTTTTCAGAAGGGCCATTTTTCTTCTCTCTGAACAGAGACGTATGGCTCATTACGGCAACCTGGATGCCAACTTTGATGTTGGAAAGGTCAGATTTAAAAAAAAAAAAAAAAAATAAAATAAGGAAGGCTTTTTTTTTTTTGAGAGAGATTGTGCTGGTCTTCTGCAACTCAGGAAACAGCACAAGGAGCCTTGCTCGAGTCTTTCAATCACCTTCTTTTGTTTTAAAACCTCCCGATGTGGTGTTCGCACCAAGCAGCTACCCTACTCCGCTCCAGCCACCGCAGGCGATGCGGCGGGGATGTTTACGGGCTGTAAGGACCAGCTTACCCACTCGGGCTCCTTCCTAAGCGCAGGACCATCCATCATCCCCTTTTGTGCTACCAGGCTCCTTAAAAGGCCTACTCGCTTTAACTCCCGCGCGTCCCGGGGCTACCTCCCCGGCTTTCCGAGGGAGCCGGGCACTGCTCGCCGGCCTTTTTTGGGAAGCCCTGCCCGCGCCGCGCCGTGCAGCGCTGCCCCGACGGCGGTGCGGCGGGGAGGGCGCTCCCCCACGGAGCCGGGGGAGGGACGGGGAGCCCCGCACGGAGCCCGGGGCGAGCGCGGTCCTCCCCGGGAGGGGGCAAGGGGACAGCGAAGGGGAAGCCCCGGGGGGCAGGAGGGGTCCGGCCGGCGCCCTCCCCGTCCCCGCACCCCCTTGGCGGGCGGGAGGCCCGTGGGGGCGCGGCGCCGCCGCCGGAGCGCCGGCAGCTCCTCCCCGGCGGTGCCCCGGGAGTGGGAATAAAGACAGATAGCGGGGCGGGCGGGGAGGGACGGGCGGAGGGAGGGAAGAGAAGCGAAGGGAAGGGAAGGGAAGGGGGCAGGCGGAAAGTTGGCTGCGCGGCCCGCGGCGATGCCGGTGGGGCGCCGAGCGCTGCGGCTGGGGCTGGGGCTGGGGCTGGGCGGGCTCGGCGGGCCGTAGGGCGGCGCGGGGCGCAGCGAGCCCCCGGCCCGGCCTCCAGGCGGGCGGCAGCGGGCGGCCCGGGCGGGGACGGGGACGGCGGCGGGGCCGGAGCCGGAGCGCCCGCAGGGGGAGCGGCACCGCGGAGCCGGCCGCCGCCGGGCGCGCTCGGGGGAAAGATGAGCCTGCTGTCAGCCATCGACACCAGCACCGCGTCCGTCTACCAGCCCGCCCAGCTCCTCAACTGGGTCTATCTCTCGCTGCAAGACACGCACCAGGCCAGCGCCTTCGATGCCTTCCGCCCCGAGCCCTCCTCCTCGCAGCACCCCGACCTCGGCTACACCAAGAGCCCGCCGGAGCTGGGCTCCTCGCTCGGCTCCAGCTATCTCAACAGCTTCTTCCAGCTGCAGCGCAGCGAGGTGAGTGCGCGGCCCCCGCCGAGCCCCGACCGCCATGATGCCGCCGCCCGCCCCGGGGCTGCCCCCGGGCTCGCGGCCCGGCCGCGGGGACGCTGCGGGGAGCGGCCGCCCGCCGGCTGACACCGGCCGGGGGGGGGGGGTGGCAAAAAGCGCTGCTACGGGCGGCCCGACGGCTCGAAACCGCCCCCCGACACCTCAAATCCGTGCTGAAATCACTTCTGCGAGTGCAGCCGTAGGCACGGGGGGCGAGGGTGGAAGGAGGGGGCTGCGAGCTGGGGGAAAAGTTGTGCGCGCCTCGCGTCAGGCGCGGAGCAGCCCGTAGGAAAGCAGAGGGAAGGAAAGCAACCAAAGCGCAGGGCACACAAAGACAATTCACTGCGGAGCGCCCTGGCGCAGGAAGTTGTTGAGGTCAAGCACTTCTGCATCGGAGGGACCTCGCCGCTGCAGGGGGCACCTCTCCCTCGGCCGGGCCGAGCGCCCGCAGGAGGTCCCCCCCCCAGCAGCAGCCGCGCTGCTCCTCCCGGCCGCGGGGCTCCTGCCTCGGGCCTCCAGAGGCGAGGGCTGGGGGGGCTGCGCGCCCGACCCGCGGCGGCACTCCCCCAGGGACATTTGGGAGCCGTTTCAGTCACAGCAGAGGTTTAAAATGCGTTCTCGGCCAAAATACCTATTGCTTTTCTGTCAGCAAAGGGGTTGTTACTTGAAAAGAAATCAAGTTCCCCAGCAGTCACGGTGCTACAGCTGTTAGCAGCGGAGAGCCAGAGCCGCACACACACACACGTACTTTTTTCCTTAATTAGAAATAATTTCTTCCTTCAGAATCTTGCAAAGCACATCCAGTCTCAACACTGACACTATTTTTGAGAGTATATAAATCAAAACCCAGCCGGTCTGATGCACCCAGCCTCAGTAAGCCTAACATACCCAGTTTAAATATACGCAGACTTCACAACACAGTGATTTTGCTAAAAGGCCAAGAGGGAGCGTAACACAAGCCTCCAGCTCCCTACCCACCGGTTACCAGTTGGGGATTTTGATGAGCTCTGTGCTCTCCAGGTAGCAGTAAGAGTCCGGGACTGGCCTACATGGCCTCTTCAAAGAGCGGGACACCGCTCAGCTCCGCGTTTCCAAACATCGGGATGCACCCCGCTCACAGCAGGTCCTCATTTTCCTCCCTTTTTCTCACAAGAAGAAAAAACAAACACAGAAACCCACCCACACAAAGTACACGAAGGATGCATGCAGACCTCTGAGACAGTCTGAGAAAGTTTTCCTAAAGTTTCTCTAAGTTCTTTTTTCTGTTTCTACTACACCGGTTGCGAGCAGGAGCTAATCATTTTGTCACACTCTCCCCCTTCCCCCTCGGTTCACATTTCTTTCCATTTTTTCCCAAAATCCCTTCCTTTGGAACACCATTTCCTGGCAGGCCAGGGCTTCCCCCAGCTGTGGCCACCTCCCAGGAGCACTGGCCAGCCCCACCTCAGGCTCCCTGGGCCAGGAGTAGCACACCAAGCTCCCTTCCACCCCTCTGAGGCATACGGGTGCCACCTTACACAACTCCTTTTCACCTTTTCCTGTTTCCTGAGGTGTACTAGTGACAACCACCGAGAGCCACCAGTTCTGCAGAAAGCCTGGTGAGCTTGCAGGAAATAAGGAGTCATTTGATTCTATGCAGATATTAATATTCTTTAAAGACAGAGCACGTTAGTTTGTTCCTTTTCCAGCCTGCGGCAACAATAGCATTGACCACCCTGCTGGTAGAGACACTTTTCTCTATTTCCAGTCTTCACCTGAACTATGCATTAACGCGGCTCGCACTTAGGGAGGGGGTCTGTGCAGAGGGAAGGGGACGCCGCCACCTCTCAGGGCACAGCAGTGCACTCGCACACTGGGTGAGCTCTGAAGAAGCGAGGGAATGCTTTAGTTCCCCGGGCTGATGCTGTCTGCTTATTCTGCATCTTTCACTAAGGGGTTTGGAAGGCATTAGAGATACTGTTACTCAAAACAACAACAACAACAAAAAGTTCTGTCAATATGTTGAATGTCCTGTTCTTTCCAGAAACTAAGCTAGACTGCTTTTTGGCAGGAGCCACACGAGTTCCCTACAATGTCATGCTCTCAATTCTTGAAATTCTAACATCTGTTTATTTGCGGATGCCATTCAGCGTACACCAAGTATTTTGACTGCGTAAAATTATTTTGGGGAGCAGTAGTGTTGTGTGCTACTTTTGCATCAAGTGGGCTTGTGCTATCTTTGGAAGACACGTAGCTTTCCACAGTTAAAGCGTTGACTGTTTTCTGCACAGTGCTTGCTTTGGTTGGCATTTTTTCCTCCCAGTTTTGTCCTGGGCTGGCTTATCCTGGAGCTGGGCTGTGACAATGATTGACAAGTAGCTGTATACAATATTTGGAAAGTGACCTAATGAGAGGCCAAAATAGCACCAGATTGAGAAATGGTAGGATCACAGGGTATAAAATAGTTATGCGCCCCGTAGGTTGCTTTGCAACTGAAAATTTTCTGGAGGAGATTGCTTGGAATAAGAGACAGCACTCGTGAGAAGTTGCTATTATACTGGGTTTGCAAGTCTGCATGGCAGTGCCTGTGTATGTGACTTGCATGCTGACCAACGAACTGGGCAGGAAAAAAAAAAAAAAAAAAAGAGCCAGCACCCACAGAGTAGTCTTGCACTTCACCAAGATTTTTGTCCTCCAGACTTTTTCCACTACAATGGACGCCTTCTAAATAAACATGATGAACACAGCTGTTTGGTGCATAAAAGCCCATTGTACCCAGAAAAAGCAGCAATAATAAAGGTTTAAACAGTAAAGCGACAATGAATGTTTTGTTCCATATGCAAGACTCATTTTGCAAAACAGACCTGCTTTAAATAAAACTTTACTGCAGCATTTAATGTCCTAGATATGAAACGAAAGCATGTTAGAACATTAAGATGTATTAAATTGGCTATTGAACCCAACTCCACCCTCATTATAACACCATCCGTCAGAGCCAAGTATTTGAGGTTTTGTTGTGAGGCTGGTTACATGGGAATTAAGGCATTTGAGACACAGCCAGGTAACTGTGGCTTTGTGTCATTGCGTGGTATAATTGAGAAACCTAGAATAATGGGGCAATAGAGTCATATGGCATTTTTCTACTCTCACAGTAGGCTTCCTACTAAATCAGTGCTGACTTTGGTCAAGAGGAGACAGCTACAACTAACTCCAAGTTACCATATTATAATCAAACTTGTTTCTTTGAACATAAAGTGCTAATTCCAGAACAGGCCAATATTTACACGAGAAGGAGCCCATGTCCTAGCGAATTCTTTACCCACGTACAATGCTTCGCATGTCTTTCCAAGAGGGGAATTCCTTCCAGAAACCTCTACAGCAGCCACTCTCCAGATCCAAACCAGGTCTTATTTAAGCCCAAATAACTGCATGTATGGGATTAGAAAACAATCCATGTTTTTGAGAAGCAGTTCATGTTTTTGACTCAGGGACTTGCAGATCCATTCTTTACAGGCAAGAGAGGAACTAACTGGGAATGAGAGAACATGAGCTAGTTCAATCGGCTGCATTAAAGTGCAGATCACTCCCTCAGGAAGGAAAATTTGGGGAATTAAAGAAAAAGAAGTTAGAGCCTATACTACAGCAAATCCTGATGAAACCCAGTGGAACAGAAGCAGGTCTGCAGCACTGTGATCAGTACAGCTTGTGAAGCAGCTTTCTAAAGATGAAAGGTTAATAAGACAATGACATTCATGTATATTATTGTTAAAAAATAAATAAATGATGAAACACTTGCAAGAACAGGAAGACGTGTGGTAGGAATATAGCATTTCTACAGAAAATACATTTTCTATCAAACAATCTTGTTTCCTGTCTGTCCTTCATAGAAGTTTTGACAAACAAACTAGCTGAATACATCACAAAGAAAGACCTCTTATTTACCCCTAGGTGAACTAATTTGAAGGGTAACAGTAAGGAAAAACAACAACAACAAAAAACAACACGAGTTCTCCCATCCTCTAAGTATCAGAGTAATACAGGGATTGCCATACAAGATCAGGTCAGTGCCCCACTAAACGAACTGCCATCTCAACAGCCACAAACAAAGACTTCAAAGACAAAACACTTTGCAAGAGACAAAACACCTTGTGTGAAGCTGCTCGCAGCTGGTGAGGTCCTAGGGCAAACAGAGCAGAGATGAGGGTTAGCAGAAAGGGCCCTATGCTCTGGGACACTTCTGACTCCCCTGGTTCTCTGGCCAGTCGTTAGGTGCTCCAGCACAGAGCGTATCTGTGATCCACCCAGCACAAAGCCTGCTCAGACTGGACTCCTTGCTTCTACATTGCAGACTCAACAACCACAGTTATCTTTCTCCTCTTCCTGAAGTGTCCTTAAACGTAGCGCAGTGTATGGGTTGCCTTCAATAGATGAAGTCACGTTGAAAATAACTTCAAAAAAAGTCTTGGTTCCTGTATTTACTTATTCTCCCAGTAAGTGTAAGATTTACTTTTAGCACAGACGAAGTGTGTAGGATCACAAAGCATCAAACACTGCACAGGGCTGTTCCTGCAGTAAGGTTTTCTTACCTGGACAAAGGCAATAGCAAGGGAGTCTGGCTACTGGCCTTGATTGGCCTTTACATTTTCAGTATTAGATGTTACTATTTCTCAAGCTGAACCATTTAGGTTTTTCTTAAGAAAAGGAGAAAGTTCAAGTATTACTTCAAAAACACATACACACAGAAAAGCTAAGTCTGCAAATAAAATCTAGCAACTATATCTACATCCTCAAAATGTGAGCGGCCTGACAAAAGTCATTTAGATAAATTTAAAGTAGTAAGAATTTCACATATTTGAGAAAAAAGTGTGTTATGGAATAATTAAACATTCCACTAAGACTGCCAGCTGTAAATTACTCTTAAAACATCCATCAATAACAGTGATTATTATTTGATTGATCTCCTTGCCTTGATTTTTCTCATTATTGTTTATTTAAGTGCTAAAACTGAAACTTAAGTTAAACTTAACTTGGAAAGGCAATAGCTCAGCAGTTCTTATGTTGGAGGCCCGTCTGCTCTCTGACTCAGTATGATGGCACTTCACAGATATCTTGTGGCTATGTAAAGTGACAGTCAACTACTTTGAGACTGCTTTTCAAGAACTTGCATAGCAGTTCAGGTGCATTCTCTCTTCTGCCTCCTCCCCGGGTGCAAAGGCTTTTCTGGCTTTTCTGTGGTTTTACAAATGGTATTTAAAAGGGGAGGAAAAAGAAAAAAAAAAAGAAAGAAAACCAAAAACAACATGTACTTCCTTCTGTTTTCTTGTCACTAAACTGCCTACAAAGGTGAAAGAAATACTAGCACAATGCTGTCAGATAACTAAAGTAATCAATCCAAAACAATCATTGTTTTTAATCCCTGTGATTTCTAAGACACCTGACCGTTGCTGCTAACTATAATGGGCTTAGGTTATTAAAAAAAAAATAAATCATTTTTAAAGATGAGAGGCTCCCTGCAAGTCTATGCTGTCAGCATGCAAAGCATATGATTCAAACTTTAAAACTTAATTGCTTCTGTATACATACATCACAACGTACACTGGTACTCGCACTGTCTAGTGCATTTCTTTTTTGCACTGCTCCTTGCAAGGGATTTGAGAGAGCTGAACCTCTGTGAGTCAGCAAACTTCTGGGGTATCAGCATGTCAGCCTCTGTCCTCCTGTGCAGCCATCTCTAAAGCTGTTTTGAAAGCGCTGCTTCAGCACAGAAAGTACAGATTTCACACCCCCAGCTGTATTGTGGTCTCAAAGTCTCAGATCTAGCAGCTACTGCATTTTCAATTCGAGTTTGATGCGTGCTGTAAAATGCAAAATTCAGGTGAGTGCTAAGGCGAGTTTCAAGCCCAGAAGCACTTTTTTTTGTTTGTTTGTTTTCCCACTCTTCTGTTGCTACTTCTGCAGCCATGGCCTCCTGTTTTGCTACTTCTGTCTTTGGAAAACACTTTTGCTTGGGACAGGGAGTGGAACCAAAACCAGAACAAACAAACTGCATCCATGAAGGTGTTATATGAAAAGGAATCGTATACAACATGTATTTATTATTTTCAGAAGTGGGAAGCCAAGTGATCATACAAATTAGTCTTCCATTTGTATCCCTTAGGCATGGCTTTTGACTTCTCTACTAAAATATGCCAGGACATATTTTAAACTTTTAAGCATTCTAAGTACAATTGCATTGCTTTTCCTTGGGATTCTTTATCCAAACAAGGACGAGCAGAAACCTAATGGAAGCAAGCTGCTGGTGAAGATACGCTGGTATTAACCCAGTAGCCAGAGCCTCTTTACCTCCTTACCCTCCCTACACGTGAGACCAATGTTATTGCAGCTCTGCAGTGCATCTGCTCTGCCTCTAGTGTTACCTTGTTCAAATGTGACTTATAGTTGGGCTTCTGCTTCATGGCAGCACAAGTATTTAGCCACATAACATCACATCAAAGGCTGAACTGTGTTTGAAAAGCTGGCAAGAGCTAAAATATTAATTGCTAAACTTACATCAGGTCATGCAGAAGAGAGATGTGGGCCTTCTTTTTACCACTGATTTCTTTTTAATCCAATTGTTAAAATAAAAAAAAAAGGAATGGAAAATGGAGCAATTATATGTATTCTTCCCAATTAGTTGAAAATTATTGCAACTCTTACAGATCACTTGGGATATGCAAACTTGTAACTAAGAAGAGCATGGGCATTTGCTTTTGGTCTCAGAAATACATTCATGTCTTGAAAAGTTTGCCAGGCAGTACACGCAGGGAAACAAACAAAAAACCCCACCCAAACAGTCAGAGGCAAAAGCATGCAAGATTCCTATTACAACTCTATTTTATACGTGCAGTTCTCAGTTACAGTTATTTTACAGTGTCTTCCATGCCAAGGCACCCAAACAAAGGGGTGATGTAACTGTGATATAACTGTTGGGTAATGATTTTTCATCCCTTCCTCTTTTGCTCCTTCGACATCGACTCAATTACTCAGAAAAGGAAGATGCTTCTCCAGTCAACTGCACAGACAATCAGTCAAATCTGACATCAACCAATATATTTATGAAAAGCATTGAATGAATAGAAAATCCAAATGTGTACAAAACAATGGTTTTATCCAAAAGCCAAAGTCACTCCCCTTTCCCTCCTATTTATTTAAACTTTGTTTTGGGGATTTTGTGGATTTGTACAAGACAGCAAGAAACAGCACCACTGCAAGGAGTTATAGAAGTTCAGAAGAGATCACATTATTGACAGTTACTAGGTGAGGATCAATGCAAGGCAATTTTCTAACTCTGAATTTAAGTTGCTCATTTAAATTCTGACTCCGTGCATTTGCATGAACACCCAAGCACAGACATTACAAAGCTTATCATACAACACTGATAAGGAACTGCAAAGAGGCAAAAGCAAGTGTGTTTTCTTATCAAAACTAGATGCATGCATATAAATGATGCCTAAGAAGTGATAGTGGATATCACCTTAAAGCTTCTGGGCTGCTTTCTGAAACATAATAGTTGATATTTGTACCCGTCCTCAGTTTCCTCCCCTAGGGAAATTGCCAGCTGCCTGATGCCCAGTTTGCCGCTCTCCTGCATTGCCCTTCTCCCTCTTTTAGAAAGCCATGATGAAATGATTAAATTAAATGGAAAGAATTTAAGTCTTTGCTTCCTTGCAGTTTTCTTCAGTTTCTGTCAGGGTTCCAGAGGAGTTATAGCGGAGCAAAGGAACTGATTAAGTTTTACAAAGCTATTCAAATCCTCCAGCAATTCTGACAGAACTCAGACAGATGGTATTTCCTAAGTGTCACAACATAGATCAGTTTCTTCTAGGAATGAAAACTAGAAGTAGAACCTACTTCTACTAGAAGTGGAACCTAAAATTACAGAGAGATTCACTTCAGAAAAGTTAGGAGGACTGGGTTTTGTCTATGTCCCTCGCCTAGCCAGGCCAGCACAGTTGTTTTGAGTCTCAGTAGGTTTTAAGTTGTCAAGTTTTAACATAATCACAAGCCTAGCCCATTTCTTTCTGTCTTGGGTTTTGGTGTGAGCAAATACTAACAAGTCCCAATAGCTTGAGCAGGAGGGTTTTTGAGGAGCCTCCTGTAGGCCTTTTCTTAGCTCTTTCATACCCGCTGACAACTGCTACTGCTTGGAGAACTGTTGTGTGGTGTTCCAAAACCTGCATCTTGGGAGATACGTTTTGTCTCTCAAGGTTCAGTTTGAAGATAAGCAAATACCCTCACAGTCCAGAGAAATTCTGTGAGATCTACAGCTCTGGTTTTCATACCTGAAGCAGAAATATGTTCGTGCTACATAAAAAGACCACCCCCAGCTACTCCAAGGACACAGCAGGATTTGGCGTCTCTTTTGAATGAACACGAGTGCAATGCCCAAGAAGGATTTCAGGAATCTGGTGGTCTATATTTACATCTCATCCAGCTAACTGCCAACCAAGCAAACATCTTAGAGGGATCATCTTGCTCCCACAGGCTGCTCTTGCCAACCCAGGAGTCCCAGATTTCTAAACCTGTTGGAGATTGTAGCAGGGAAATAGGAAGTGTTTGGGAGGAGGAGACTTTGACTCTTTGCACTGAGCTAGCCTGCCAGGCACCTATACGTGTATTCATCAGGGCTGTGGATACTTGTGGTTGAATGGAAAGCAATGGACCTATTGTACACATGTTGCATCCTGAAAAGAGGGATTCATAAGGGCTTGTAAGAGAACAGGGTTTCAGCATCGGGGGCCTGTCCTTGAAACATGGAGGCATTCTTACAACCATCTTCCTCCAAAATGCATTGCAATTTAAATTAATAAAATAACATCTTCATTACCCCAACAAACACAACCTGGGAAAAAAAAAATCCTTAAGTCTAATTTGAAACTAGATCACTCAATTTTTATAATTTATCTGAAGCAGAATGTGGAGTTTTATACCCGCTTGCTTAGATCACACTTGAAGCTATGCTGTGTAACAACTGGTTCAGAGGGTGGCTATAGATACAGATAAAACTATCCAAAAGCTGGAGCTGCAAGATGAAATTCCAGCCTGTCATGCAAATAGATGGAAGCAATTTATTTTCTTCACTATATTCAATTTAGGAAAAGTTTTTGTCTTCCCATGAGTGCAGAAACTGAGGCCCTAAGCACATTGTGAGGGGCCCACTCTGGGCAGATGATGTATTGTTCCTACCTCTGACAGTGACCTTAGCTTTGCCTCTTTTAAACTTTGGCAGCCATCACAGAGGTTTCTGTGCCAAGAAGGCATTACTGAATGTAAATGATATAAACAAAAGTGTCTCAGACCTAAAGTTCTATTTAACCCAAAATGAACATTTCTGAGCAGAACCTTTCATCGTGTAAGAGCTGCACAGGAGGTAAATGCTTTCCTAAGTGTGCCTTAAACAGGCACATATCTATTTCCGGGTGTTATTTTTCTTATGTTTGGAGTGTCAAAAGACCCACCAAATGAAAGGAAACCTGACTCTTGTTTTTCAAACTGTAGGTCAGATTGAGACAAGATTTCCTGCAGGAAACAGAGATGTTAACAGAATGTGGCTGTGGGTATTAAAGTGCAGGGGTCAAAATACGTCCATCCGTTTCTCCCCTCGCTTTATAACCTTCATAGCCTCCTTGCAGCCTGAGAACCCCATCTTGACACCCGCAAAATATGCTCGTTTTTCAGCAGCATTAGGAGGCACCAGGATTAGGGGATCTGGTGGGGCCTTCCCGCCCCCACCGCTGCTCGTTCTGGGAAGGTCAGGGAGGTTACTGGGCTGCAACCCAGGGGAGATCCAGCTGCAGGCAGCCCAGGGACAGGCTGAGAAATGAAGGCTCCTGTGGGGATGTGTTAAAGTAATTTGCAGTGTGAATGGTCTCCCTTGTCCCTAATATAGTGCTCATGTGTTGGAGCTTCTCTAACATAAGTGTGCGGTTGTTTGGCCTTCAGCTGATGAAAAGGATCCCTGCAGAGCTTGGTACGAGGTTTAGAGAGTTCCTCCAAGACTGCGCACCTCTGACCAAACATCTGTCCTGTCCTTTTCCACCTTTCTGTTAATAGACATTAAAGACAGTTTGTGAGGTCCCTGTACAGTGTATAAGACAAGTGTCCCCACCAACATCCACACCAAACCTGCCCCTGATGCTGTTACAGGAAGGATCACACTGCTAGCAGAGAGCTCTGAGCCCTGCTTGAAGTTCAGCAATCCAATGGCAGTGATTGAACTTCTTCACTGCCAGCTTTGTTACCTCTGCACCACTGAGCAGGCAGGGAGCAGCACTTTTTAAGATCTGTAGATGTGTGAAAGTCCTGAACGGCAAACACTGAAAGCTTTGGATCAAGACTCTAAAGATCAGCAGATTTAAAGTGAGGCGAGATGGTGCCATGTGCTGCTCTTCAACTCTTCCATGAAGTGAAGGTACGCAAGTCATACAGAGAAGCTTATCGCACCCACTTGCTGTTAAGCAATTTAAGAGGTGAGAAGCAATTACAGCCTGAGAAGCCACAGCCAACCAAGCTGGCAGATCTAGAAGAGTTAGATTAGACAGATCTAGCCACTACATTAAAGATTCATTACCCTACCACTGACTTGCTTCACAACTACTGACAAATCATGCCACATTCAGAGTAGTCTCCTCAAAACACCCATTTCTCTAGAGGGAAAATCCTAGTGCCCTCTCTCTGTGAATATTTAGAAGCAGGCATTAGCAGATTAATATAAGCATGTGTTTATCTAAATCCCCAGACAGAAGGATGAATGTAGGCACACTTGACTCATCTACATTTACCTACATTAAGTAAGGAGCTTGAGTAATTGACATTTTCTTAAAGTCAGCCTAAGGACCAATTTTTTGACAGCTGACTTAAGCTTTGACTTCAGAAGGAAACAGAAGCCTGGGTCTTTTTTCCTTCCTCCAGGCATTTTCTTCAGCAAGCGATAAGCTTTGTTTCCACTTGTCCAGTGATAAAATTTTACTAAGTAACCTCTTTAATTATTCTCTGAAAAGGTGTCTATAGTTTGGCAGAAGAGCTAAAGCAGACATAAGCCATAGAGCAGCAGTTTTTGAGGTTTTCCAGTTCAGCATTGGTAATTAAACGCTTGATCTGCCTGAAGTTAATATAACTGAATTTAAAGCAGTATTTTTACTTAACCTTCTACGTTCAAAAGGCTTTTGGGTTGACCATAAACATTGATCGTGCACCGCATATTTTCTTTGGGAACAAAAGCAAGCCACTGGTCTGACCATTTATAAGGAACTGGAGCACAAAAAAGCCACAGATTGGAAGTGCTGTTCTCCAGACACGCTCATCTTCAGGTACCACTGTTCTGCTTTCACACACGGTGCATGGCCCCACAGATAAGTCCCATGTCAGGAACAAGCCCTGCGTGACTACCAGGAAAGACAGATGCAGGCCCTCAGGTTAAGTTTTGTATATGAGTATGTACAAGCCACTGAATTACTGTTTTGATAGCTTCAGATTTCTCCCTCCTTTCACGTAAAAATAGCAACTGAGTGAGGGCAGTGACTTGTCTGTCCTACTGTTTTATTCATGACACAGCGCAGGGATACACTCACTTCTTATCTTCACGAAAATCCAAGCTGATAAACAACTTCAGCACCTTTTGACATTTTAGTGCAGGGCTAATAATTAGTGTAGCTAGTCTGGTTACCATCACAGACACTTCACAGACTGGAGAATGTTTATAATTTACAGTATATGAAAACCTTACTTCTTCACGCCGATGACAGGGCAACCCAACTCCTTCTTCCAGCAAACTTCAAACAGCCATGGCGCCTGCTGACTTAAACTGAACTCTGCGAGTTAGGGCTGCTTTATTTTTGTTTGTTTTAGCACGTTGGCTAAATACCAAAGCAAAAATAAGTCATCAAATATTTTTTTGCTCATTGCTTTCCAATTACAGCCTATTCCATGTCATGCAAGAACTAATGACAGTATAAGAATACCGGAGTACTATAGGAGCTCACCTAAGTATATGCAATTAATAAAAATGCAGAGGGAACCAGCACAAATTGTATCAACTTATAGCTTGAACAGATTCTTTCACAAGTCCTTAGAGATGCTGTTAAACAGCTATAAATGATGATGAATATTTTAGTATTGAGCAGCTGCCTTTTTAAAAAGAAAAAAATAAAAAATAAAATCACTGGATTTCAGGTCAAATAGTCACAGTAATGATACCACAGCCAAAGGAAGTTATCCTCCTAAGGTGGAGCAGTCACCTCTGCAAACCTGAGTGATAAATCCTTTAACTAGCAGAAACCAAGAAAGCTATCTGAGGGAATAGACACTATGTGTGCAGAATCCAGCAGTTTAGGAGAATTATATGGTTCCTTCTATCTAGGTTTAGCTATTGTATTTGGGCTTAAACATCAGTCCCCTTCAAGAAAGGCAAGGGGTTGCATTTTCTTCATGCTTATTTACAGAGTTCAAATACTTCTCTCCGTCCTCTTTTTTAACTAGTGAAGTATTGGGTACCAGTATAAGGTTTTGTTTGTTAGCTTGTTTTGTTTATTTGGCTGGTTGCTTTGTTTGTTTGGATTTTGTTTTTCAAGGGGACAGGGATAAAAAAGAGTATATATATTTGAAGTGTAATTCACAAATAAAAATAAAACCAAACAACCCAAGGGCCCTAAACAAATGTACTGGCCAGGCACAGACTGCCAACCAGTTAAACCAACACAGGTCATTTCAGCTTTGGGTAACGAGGGGATCTGCAGCCCTTACCCACCACCTTCAGGGTTCAGCAGCCAGAAACTGAACTCCAGGCAGAAACTGAGTTTCCCAGGCATGCCTCTACATACTACATCCCATACCTAAACAAATCCTAATAAATAAATAAATCAGCCTCTATAAATCCTAATAACAAGGTGCCATTCCCACTTAAGCAGATTGTTATCAATTATTAATATCAGCTGTAAGCAAGGGCTCTGGAAAAACTCGCAATCCCATCACCTTTGGACAGAATTAAATGTTGTCATAATTGAAATGCTATTATGGTATCTGTCCTTCCTAACCATAGTTAAAAAAATACCTTTACAGCTAAAGCAATAGCCATACCAGGAGATGGTTGGAAAGAAAGGCTTATCACCTATTTGTTCAAGTGTGCCACGCATCATCACATTGCCTATAGCACCACTTCCTTAATTTTTAACATCATACCAATGCTGAAAAAGTAGCTGAAGAGAGAAATTCTGTTCCAGTGTTTCCTTATCCACCTCTTGGCACGTGGATCCCCAGAGCTGTCTCTGAAAGGCAGGGACCAGCCAAGGGAATCAAGAGCATTTGCCAGATCCTTCACGTAAGCAGGCATTTCTTGGAGGTGAGCTGGACACTGGAACCCCTCAGTCCCTCACATATGTTGCCCAACTGGGAGCAGGGTAAGGCAGCTAGAGAAGACAATAGCTGCCTCTGTCACAAAGGGCTGGACTGGAACCTTACTGATTGCATACCCTTTAACTGGAAACACTTTGCAAACAAATAACAAAGGAAGCCTTACTTCCCAGCACCACCGACAGATGCAGTTTGAAGACCTACAGAGCAGAGAGGTTACCTTCTAAAAACAGACCACCAGATTTTCAGTTTGGTTCCCATTCAACTGAGTCAACAAGCTTCACAATAAGAAGAAAAACAAACCCGCCAACACCAAAAAACAACAACCAAACTTACATTATCAGCCAGAACTTCCCACCAAGCACGTTTCTAAGTTTTACCAGTAGCTCCCCCACCCTCCCAGTGCAGCAAGATAAGGAAATCCTGAATTCATTGCAGCTGGGCTGATGAGCCTCCTAATTAAGACATGCAGTGTGGTCTCTAGGCTCCCTCAGAGCACTAACCCTTTCACTGCCAAGCTCAAATCCTGCTCTGCTCCTAGTGGGAGGTATTATTTGTGGTTTAATGTATTATCTTCATTGTAAGGAAGCAGGCTGACTTTTCTAGGGGCACCTCGTGGGCACAAAGCAGTCACTGCTTTTGGTGGTTCCCCTCAGAGGAGCGGTCTCCCTGGCACCTCACAGATCTGTACCGGTATGCTCAAAGTTGGAACGGGTCAGAATGCATTTCCCTCTTCCTTCCTGTTTCCCTGCCTACTGTCATCTTTATAAAACCATCAGCATTCTTCCCGTCACCCCGATCATCCCCTGGACATTTTAAGTGTGAAATTAATTCAAAGTTTTTGCTCAAAACCCTCCTTAAAAATCCCCTTTGCAGCAGTGCAAACACTCAGCAAGGACTCAGTTGCTGATTTGCTAAGTGTCCCAGACAAAAAACACTGGTTTATGTATCTCAGCAATATTCATTCATTCCTTGTCTTCTACAAAGACAGGATGGGCTAAATCACCATTTGCTTTCATCATGTTCTTTACATGTTCCTGGGCTTTTGCAATTTCATTCCAGGGCCAGGATGAATTTTCCCACCACCACCCTTATTATATAACTGGGCTTTTTGGAATGTCTTTTTTCCTCATCTCATTACGAAGAACTGGAGATTTCCACAGCTAGGGACAGGATGTAGCGCTGTTTGCATTGCTGCTCTTCATGGCATCTTTCAAGTGCCAGATTGATATGCTTTTCGTATTGACTCAGAGCTAAGCTGATGTAAGGCCATTTTCCAGGTCAGGCTGGCAGGAACTGCTGAAGCAATTTGCCTGACTCTGTACCAGGAAGGACAATCTGCATCTTGGGATTGTCTAGGAATTTTCCTTAATGAAATAATTGTTCTTTGAAGCTCCAGTGGCATTGAAAATGTCCACCATATTTCTTCAGCCATCATCTGCTGTTTTTTTTTTTTTTTTTTTTTTTTTTTCTCTCTCCTTGTTTTAACACTGGGCCTTAAGATGGTTATACAGATGTGACTCATGGCAGTGTTTTGGTGTGGCCACCTTTGGCACATATTGCACAAATGCCCTGCCAGCTGAACCGGGTGGCTGCTTTCAGAGCCACGTGTCACACTTTGGCCATAGAGCTGTGGGTGGCTGCGAAGACAGATTTCATGTCAATACAGCCAGTAGTCTGTGATGGAGTCCTGGCCTGTCACAAGGCTTCTGGCTGCCATGGTTTAAACAAAGAAAGATTTGTAAAGAAAGTTTAATGATGGGGTGGCCAAAACTGTGACCTTTACAACCTGTTGGTTCTCCCATTGACCTGAAAAATGCCAAGAACTATCTGTGTTGGAGAGAATTCCCTAACACAGCCATGCTCTGCTATAATGGTTGGAGCAGCTCAGTGTAAAGGATATGTAGAAAGGAAAACGGTCACCTCTGTGAGCCATATGTCCCATTCAAAGCCCAGTGAAAGCAGCAGGTAGGCATGTTTGGTCTTCTCACTGGTCTGGCCCTGGGGACAGGACTAGCCGCCTCCTGGTGGGCAGGAGTTATGCATTCTGCATCCCCAGGGGTTGTTCCACATTTCAGTGCAAGGTAAAGAATTTGGGATTTCACACATTCTGTGTGGATATACACACTTCTGTAAAAATCAGGTTATAGGGAATTTGCAAAGTTACTGATGTGTTTAATGCATGTGAAGTACTTTAAGAATCTCTTAGTAAGAGGGACTCTTAAGAAAGATTTTGTATTTTCCAAGTGTATGTAAGAGAAAGTGGCTCCTAGGGAGACAAGAACTTCTTGAAGACCCTTAATTAATAGTATTTTGGCATCCGTAGCACTTCCCTTTCCTTTTCGCAATTTGATGCCAAGAATTTCTCATTCCAATAGTGTCCAATAAATCCTAGAAAATAAATTCCAGGGACTGTTGGAGGTATCTTTGCTTACTTGATGACTAAAGCAGCTTAAATCTTTTCTTTAGTTTGTGCAATAACTTTTCCTTTTGAAATGTACAGGTTTAACCCCTGAAACAAAGTGGTTGACTCTCCTCTCAGCAGCCAGAACATCTTGAACAGGACTATATTGTCACTGTGCTGGAGTTAAATGTTGGGCATTTCAGTGCCAGAAGATGTGTGAAGTCCCCCGTGAGATCACACTCATTCTGCTCATGGTTTTGTAAATAGAAAACATGCTATTCCATCTCCCAGACTAAAAGGGCAGATTGAATTGTAATCACTTTCTCTGGGGCAGCGAGCAGGTCAATGGGAAGGTGAAGGCAGGGTTTGGGGCTCTGGACTACCACCCTCTGTCCCTTTGGATTGATCCTGCTGCCGTGCACCAGCTTTGGCTTTGTATGGGGTTAATGGAGCTCAGTAAGCTGTGTTTGACTCCAGGAAGAGTGGGCAGAGTGGTTCCTAGGGCTTCCATAGGATTCTTGCAATATGTGACTCAAACCCAGAAACCACATTCACTGTACGGATATCCTGAATATTTGAGATCTCTGAGATAAATGTAATCCCCTTTAAAATCTATTTGACAAGCTATCTCAACCAATTTCTCTACACCTTCAAAATACCTGAATAACCTATCTGAAGACTCCACTTAAATATTTGGATTTAATACCACTGAAAAACAAGGTCTCCATAGAGTCACAGATTGGATGTCTTCTTACCTCGCTTTCCCATAAGTCAGCAGTAATTCTTTGATGCCAGTAGAATTACACAATTATAGCACTATTGTGAGGCATATCAGCCCTAACAGAGAAACACCCTATCAAATGTGTCCCATCATTTCAGGGTGAAAAGGACATGGGTTCGTTCTGTTCCTACAGTGATTCATTACCATGTTCAAAAATACCAAACAAAAAAAAAAAAAAAGAAAGCTTCCTTTTATTCCTTAAATTCCTATTACACAGTTTCTTTTGAGTCTTAGAACATTAAAAAGAGTGAATACTTGTTATCTCCATTAAGAAGATTATGTATATAGGTGATTATGGGTTTCTTTTAGTTTTAAAATTACAGAATAACAAATTAAGGGTTTCGGGTTTTGATTTGAATATTGAGAGAGTGAAGATCCTACAAAGGTGAAGTACAAAAAAATAGGTATTTACCATTTAGCAGGAAACATTTAAATCACAGAAGGTTTAATCTGAACATTTCTTGTTATTGCTTGAACACAGGACTCTATATTGACTATCAGGTTAACTGGATTGGAAATTAAAAATTATTTTGTGTTTTTCTTGGTGTTCTTTTCCTTTCCCTGACTTCAGTATTGTTCTTGTAAATAGTTCTGGACACAAAAATGTTGCCTTTTGTGGGTTGTTCTTTTTGCCTGTGTTCTAACCACACCACGACTGCGGTACGATCAAACACAAGAAAGCAATCACTGCTCAGTGGAAAGGTTGGGCTAAGTGAACCATGGCAAGCTCTGTAGGTTCCCCAGCAGTGGGGTGACCAGCTCTGCCTTCAAGAAACCTCTTCATTAATGACCTCTTTATTGTTACCCTCCAATAGGTAGCCATGTTCTTAATGAAAAACTTCTCACATTTTTTTCTGCCATTTTCATCCTTCCCTTACCCAGATCAGTCTGAAAACAGTCTTTGTTTCACGTGCTACATTTCACGTAAGTTTTTTCTTTTCTTTTGCAGGCTCTGAGCAGCAGTCTGTATAAGAGTGCATCTCCTTATGGCTCCCTTAACAACATAGTGGATGGGTTAAGCTCCCTCACTGAGCATTTTTCTGACCTATCCCTTTCTTCAGAAGCCAGAAAACCCAGCAAGAGGCCACCTCCTAACTACTTGTGCCACCTCTGCTTTAACAAGGGACACTACATCAAAGACTGCCCACAGGTAAGCAATATACAATATTCTGGAAAAACCCTTGTGAAAATTTTTCAACATTCGTTCATTTAGTAACACAGAATTTGACTGAAATAGTTCTTTAAAGTAGCACTGAAAAAATATCTTGACAAAATGCCAAGCTAGCCATGTGTTCCTTTAATCCATTCTTTATCACAATGCCGACGGGAAAGAAAAAAAAAAAAAAAAAAGCTATTTCATTCACCAGATAAGCATTATAAAAGATACTCTACAAGGCACATAAGTAGATTTTGGAAACTTAAAAAGTGGCTAATATGTAACTTTCTGTCACATAGACTGTGTAAACTACATTTTCAAGCAGCACACCCTATAGTCAGTTTAGCAATGGCACTTAATAAAAAATATAACAAGTTACATATGCTAAAGGAAAATAAACTGTTACACTGGATGGGAACTTTGAATTAGAGTTGCAGTAACACAAGCTCCAAGTTTATCTAGTGCAAAATGTCTCCTCTGATAGAAGTGGTTTGCTATACTTGGCAAGATGTGATAGTCTTGGACTCCAAGAACTTTTTTGTAGTGGCAAAGCTGGCAATATTTATTTCCATAGAAAAGCGGCATAAACCTGCGTGCACTAAAAGCACTTACCAATCTGCAGTTTTTTTCCCAAGGATCCAAGCCACAATGTGCGAGGTTTCTCCAGCCTCTCAAGTTTCAGCTGGATGCAGTTGTGTTTCTGGCTTCAACTTCCACAACTCCAATAATATTCTATGTAGAGTCCCAAGGAAACTCAAGCTCTGCCAATATTCCAGAAATACAGATGTGGACATTACTGTTATCTACTTTACTGTGGTGTTAACCTCCTACCCTCTTAATGTGTGACTTTCAGCAGAATTAATCTGCGTAGAATTAACCACAGTTTGTGGCAGTCGGGGATGTCAGACATAGAAGCCAAAACACAGTCAGAAAAGCATTTGCCAGCTGAGCAAGGTCAGTGTGAAATCAAGTCTAATGTCAGATGAGCTTTAACTGAGTGTATTCCAACTGCTGCTATGCATGGGCTAAGCTGTTTTCTTCATGGAATTTAGCTGTATATCTTTCATTAGTCCTAATGAAAGCTGTGGAATTAAGCTACAATTTGCAGACCTGGGCGTGGCACTTGAAAATATTTTTACTTCATGTTTTTTTTTTTTTTTTTTTGTAATACACACTGAGTAAAGCAGTTCTCTTGAGGAAAACGTGAAGTTTTCCTTAAGAACGATTAAGCTCAAAAATACTCTGTTTGTATACTTCTGTGTTTAATGCACTCAGTTTAGCATGCTACAGCAAAATATTGAGACAGGGCCACATAACAGCATACGTTACCTAGCAAGAGGATTAGAACTACAACTGCCGGGTGTGCTTGGCAATCACAGTGCTGAGCTGTGGGAGATGACTCTACCCTGCGGTGTAGGAAGTCAGATGGATGCAACGAGTCCCGTGATGACCAATGCACGCAAGCTGCAGCTCGCACTGATGGTCTCAAGTGGACATGTCAGTGTTGGAAGAGAAATGCATTATTTGTTTTGCAGGTAGGAAGATTAATTTACTTAAATTGCACATCCTGTGTATATTTTTCCCCATGTATTAAGTTTATACGAGCAATATCTTCAACTTCTCTGTGAACAAAGTAATGAAAAGGCTTCCTGAAGAGCATAACCCAGGGCTGGCCAATAAGCAAGTAATGACTGGAGGACTGCGGGACATCATAGCTACAGTTACAGGCAGCCATATCGTCCAGTGCCTTTCATAAACTAATCCAGTTTTAGTTGGGAAGTACATCACTATTTTGCCCACTACTGCTCTAGTGGGAAGCTGCTCCAGAACCTCACTCTAATAATTAAAAATCTTTCAATTTCCAGGATAAATGTAATTTGTGTCCACTGTGTAGTCATCTGTTCTCTTGCCAACAATGTCCTTCCCTGAAATAGCTCATCTCCCTGCCTGGTGTTTATCTCAGTATGTATTAATAGACTGCAACCATATCCTCTCTCAGCATGCGTTCTGTAGGGCTAGTCAAGCAAGACTTTCTCGGTCCCCTCACAAAAGGCAGTCATCCTCTCTGTTCCCCAGTGCTCATGGCTGTCCGTGTGTGCTTTCCATAACCTTGAACATGTGCGACTACAAACACAGAAAGCACCCCAGATCAGACCTCATCAGTGCCCTGTGTTGTTTAGGCACCTACCTGTTTCTACAAATCAAAGTTGAATTTCATGTCCTACTTAAGGAGCAGGTGATACGAAAATAGTTCTTCGCTGAGGAATTGTAACAGAAGCAAGTGCTAGTCAGTAGTGAAATGTGTTCTTGAACAACAGTAGACAAATTTTCACCGGAACTTAAGCACTTGCCTTATTTTCTCTAAATTTGAGAACAGATCAACTGGGACTGACCTGGTGAGCATGAGTTACATTCACAACTCTGAAAACGTTGCGCACAAGAATGGAGTACTGACAGCAGGGTCAGACCTTAATTAGAAAGACCCCATTTGCTACCACTCCTTTTGATGATAATTGATTTATTTATTTGAACATTACATACACTACTTCATCACTTAGATTTCGATGCTAAGTTTTACAAATGCTGTCAAAAATTAAAGTTGTTTTGCAAATTCTACAAAAGAAAAAAAGCAAAGTAGTTTTGCATATTTTAAGTATTTGGGTTTGGAAAGAGACAAGAGATAAACGAATCTGATTTGGACAAAACGCAAATCAATAAATCTTTTTTTTTTTTTTTTTAATATAATTGCCTAATAAGAAACAGATTTTGAAAGGGGTGTTTTACGGAGTTTTTCCAGCATAACATAGAAATTGTGTAACAACTTTGAGACTTTATATCCTCCCTTAAATCTGCTTGTTATGAACATTGTAAAGATGTGTTATTTCTCAGAGTTGATAGTGTACCGTACTGATGGAAATGCAAGTATTGATTCTATCTTAAGTGATGATCATCTTCTAGGAGGCTAAATAATTATAATTGAGAAAAGGTCAGCTTTAGTATTTTAGTACTTCGGGTATCTGCAGTTCGTCTGATATCCTGTTCAAAATAATCTGTTCGGAAACTGAAATTCTGGGATTTAACAAACTTCCGTGTTTGTTTTTGTTTTTTTCTAGTAGAAAAACGTAGATGCAGAAAATCATATAAGACATTTTAAAAAGTCACATTGTTTCTTTTCACCTATTATCAAATTGTATAAAATATGAACAGTGGGTTCTTTTGTTCTGTGCATGGCCTCTACAAAATGAATCTTGCTTCTTTCCAGTGTAATGTTTTGGAGATTACCACTTTTCTGTGATGTTGCCACTCTACACTTAGTCGTAGAATCACAAAATCACATATTAGATAATGTTGTCATATAGATCTAACCCCCACAAAGTACAGTACAAGAGGGTTGATGCAGCATATACGGACATGTGCAAATAAAAGTCCTAGTTCAGGTTTTAAGAAGTCAGTGAATGACTAAACTGTCAGCATTATTCAAAATTGTCTTTTGGAAGGAAAGACGTGGACACAGATCCTAGACCTCATTTACTGCCTATGTCATTCCTCTTGTTAATTTGGGAGGTAATGGTTTGTCCTGGACATGTCCAAGCCTTGAGCTCCAGCACAGCATTGCTGTACTCAAAGTTTCCAAAGTGCTTTACCGCCTGCTTCTGCCAAGCATAAGTTCCATCTGCTGGTTTCTCTGTCCTAACTATGTTCAAGCACTGTCAAATCCTTTTGTGAAAATATATGCAGACCTAGTCACTCAAAAATACATGACTCCAGCCACCTTGCACAGAATGCTTGCTGAGGAAGCTGTTCTGTACCCCCTGCTAGTGCCAAGCTCTCTAAAAACTGTTTAGTCCAGTCCCTGGGAGATACAGAACCATCGCAGTGTGTATTTCCAAATTTTGTGCTATACTCATAGAGGATAATGCACGTGCATGCTTACAGAAATACAGACATACTATCACAGGTATATATGTAATGGGACGCAACATTAGTCTCATTTTGGACTGCGTTTTTTGCTCTGTGAATGAAATGTATGGCGTGATCCATATTAATGAGGCCAACAATGGGAGTCTTTCCTTTGGCAACAGTGATCTTTGGAGCAGATCCTGCCAAACTCAAGTACCTTGAGAATACGTATTCAAGTCAACGGGAGTAGTAGGTAATTACTGTGGCTGCCTGAGTTTGCATAGATTTGCTTTTGTGGTTTCATGCAGGATGTGGAAGAAATCAGCGTCAAGCTGAGCTTAGTTCTTTTTTCCCTGTCCACAGCTCGCTCTGCCAGATCATGCTGCCCTGAAGCTGTCCCTCCCTGTAGTCAGATATAGCGGGTCTTTGGCAGCAGAGCTAGCTCAGCAGGCAGCTATTTGGCTGCGCGATTGCAGCAACTCTCATGCCTGAAGCAGTCATCTCATTTGTCTTGTGCCTTATGGTTGTGAAAGGCTCTCAAGTGTCCTCAAAATTCAAGGAGTCCACAGCTGTGCTTTCTCCAGGTACCAAAGGCTGTCTGTGATGGCAATGATGAATAAACTGCCATCATTACAAAAACAAACATTTTACCCTTCTGGTTTTTGGCTTAGAGGTCTTAATAAAAATACATATTTATAGTGGAAAATGATATTTCAGGAAGCTCTGAGGTTAAGGAAGATCATAGGCTGAAAAAGTCTTTAAAATTCACTCTGAAAACAATAATTTATAGTTATAATTTCTACATTTTACAGTAATCTGTCAGTTATCTAGTGATGGCCTCCAAATAAACAAGTCTTTCCTCCAGTAAACTGAGATAAATATTGGTATTCTTACTCAGTTACAGGATGAACCCTACAGTCTCATAGGAATCTAAACCCCCATATGACTCAGCTTTGCAGGTTTCACTATGGTTTTTGATCAGAATATAGTCGTGGGCAATTGATACCATGCTGTACAGATCTTGCTTGTTTATGCTTCAGTTCTTTGGGCTGGGAGAGTTAGTAAAAGCCTGACAGTGAATCCCTGATATGGATGAAATGACATTCGAATCACTAAAAACAGTATCCCACTTACAGAGATTAAGATGATAACATGGGATATATAATAAAATAAAACAACAGGTAAATTAATCTCTGGTACAGTAGCACTGCTTTTAATAAGACCAATACAGACAGAAAACCCTGTTGGTAATCTGTGCTGTAATTGTTTTCAAACTGCACGTGGCACTCAGAAGACAAATCTATTCGTATCCAGACCCTTAATTGTCTATTTTAAAAATACACACTGACACATTAACCCCTTTTATATAGTGCATATTTCTTCACCTAAATGTCTAAGAAATTGTAATTCTTAGGTATTCATTTTGCAAACACCTATGCACATAGTAAACTTGCACATCATGACATACTGGAACAATTTGAGGCTCTCCTTCTTGTTTATACACAACATATTACTCTCATTTATTCATATTTTTCCACTCAGAACCTGGATAAAGTTGTTTTAGATTATTTGGACTTGGCTAAGTTTTTCGGATTTGTTTTGCTTTTTGTTTTTACTATATGCAGTCATTTTGAAAACTTTAGGTTTTCAAATACAACACTAAACTTATTGCAGGTTATTTTTTTTTCATATGTTTGAACTTAGCCCTGCCAAGTTTCTCAAGAGTTTGTGAGATTAGCTGAACACATTCTTCTCAGATCTTTTCTGCTTTTACTGTGAAGACTTGCAGAAATCTTGTAACAAAAACCTGGTGAGCTGTAATTTTGTAACATCCATTTTACCTCTGGAAATTTAAGCTGCTTTAAAGGTCTGAAACATCAAAAGATACTCATTGCTCTCTATTTTGGAAATTCTGCAAACCCAGTGCATGTCATGCCTTTAAACCATTTATCAGAGGGGCAAGCAACTCGGCCAGCCATATGTTGAGAAGAGGGGATCCCACCAGCCCTGCTTTGAGAGCATGCTCCTCAAGCACTCCTGAAACCGTGGCTGCAACGTGTGGCATTTACGTCCTGTTGTGTGATAAACTGGGTGTTTCAAAAGAAGATAGCAAACCCTAACATACCAGAATAAGAGCAATTAGATAATGAAAAAGAAAACAGAAATATCTAGTGAACTGTGTCTGTTCCCTTTTCCTCTTTAGTGCGCTGCTTGATAATTGCATTCCCCAAAGTCTGGAAGAGCAGCCAAAACCAAACTCTTCCTTATGTACCATCACTGAGCCATTATTGCTGTGGTTCAGTCTTCATTACGGGTACAAGTTCAAGCTTTTCTGCTGTGGGAAATGCAATGTAAACAGATATGCTAAAGGCAAATACTGTTAGAGAGCATGCGTGCTTGGTCTTTGCAGCGACCTTGGGGTGGCCTCTCGGGTCCCGTGCAATTTCTGTCAGCAGGGTGGCCATGGGATTGGCACTGCAAGACCTGCCTCACAACTGGCCTGCGTTTCACTGTGTTCCAACTTTTTTATTTGCTTTTTGTATCTCACTTGCATATTCACTACCTAGATAAGCTTAAAGGGGGATGACCGCTGACAGCAAGGGGGACATCAGGAGATGAATGCTGTTTAAATGTAGGCCCTCACAGATACCTGGCATTTTAACTGAAGAGGGTTTCAGCACTGATAAAGCCTCATTGGGGTCTATGTTCAGCACAGTCATTCAGGGAAGAGTAGAGATGAAGGAGATTAACTTCAGGTCTCTGAAACCTGACTTCTGATTAAAGGCTGCAGAACCAATGTTGTTTGGCCCTTCCCAAAAGACATAATAAATTGCAAGTATGCTTAAAGCCTTCCATAAAGGGCATGGTTTGTTTTCCAGACCCACAGCCAATGAGTCCTGAGCACTGGGCTTGAATTTGGCTGTTTCTAATTGGGAGATGCTGGGAGGCATTGAATTAGAGTGCTCAGGGAGGCTCTTGATGATTGGTAAACTTTTGGAATACTACGGATAAACAGACATCAGGATTTTCACAGGTGATCCTGTCCCAAGACAAGTGAAAGAACCTCCCAGAGAATCTCCCAACCTTATTTTGCTGTTATTGTATATCTGCATATCAATAATACAGCTCATTACAGTGAACATGCATAATTTAATTAAAAACTGTGCACAACAGATCAGATCCAAATCCTGGGCATGTCAGTGGGACATTTTTACCAACTTCTTTGAAGTAGACTGAACATAGCTATTGCATTGGTCTAAATCTGAACTCTGTTTACTAACAATTTGGTATTTGCTTAGCTTGCAATAAAACTCATGATAAACCATAATTAAGTGCTTAGCTTGGAAACAATTACTATGAGCATGAGCATTCCTCTCGAGAGGGAAAGTAACGTCTGGTTTCCAGCTCTTCGCGAGCTGATTTGGAGATAAGGTAGAGCAAGGACTACCAGGTCAAAACCTCACTTGTTTATAAACTCCTCATTCGCACTGATAAGCAAGTAGTAATGGAACATTGGGTGAATCATGTTTTCTCACTTCATAAGAGCATTTTGGTTTAGTGTGAAATACAGGTTGTGGAATTTCCATCCATACTTGGAAGTTTTCAAGATGATCTGACTGGACAAAGCCCTAGAAAACCTGACCTGAACTCAGTGTTAGTCCTGCTTGCAGCAGGAGGTTGGACTTGATGACCTCCTGAGGTCCCTTCCACACTTAATGATTCTGTGAGTCTATTTCATGATCACACAATGATTCTGTGAGTCTATTTTATGATAATAAAACAACTTTTCAGGTTGAGCTGTAAGAGATCACTCATTGTTATGAGTGATGGTATATCTCCCAGCTCTAGCATTTACCACAATCCTTCCTCTCTGTGCTTTTACATAAAATACTTTGCACAAAATACAATAACGCTAAATGTTGAGGCAAACAGGCATTTACTATAACAACAAATATACACATAAACACCTACATATGTATTTATGTAAGACCTCTCAGAGTATACTGAGCCAGCTGGCTTATTTACAGTCAGCAATCCTGGTGCTACAAAGAGAGACCTGAGGAGGAAATTTTTTTTGGAAGGCATTGCAAGTCTTGGAGAACAAAGCATTTGATCTTGTCAGTGATGCTGGGGTTCATGGACTTGCTTTGCATTTAGTCTGTAAAGAGACTGTCCCTTCAGAGTAGCTCTGCAGTCACTGCGCCCTCCCACAAGGAGCACGTTTTGATAGAGCTGCCATTTGCTGCCTGCACAGTAAAAGTTGCATGTTTTAGCCTTAAATTAATGGCACTTTAGTGCAGATGCTATTAAAACTGCAGGTTTCTTGTTACAGCAGTAGCACTCAGTACACACTTGTGAAAGGACAGTCAGTGTAACTGCTAAAACACCAAACCCAAAGACTTCAAGGACCCATCAATCTAATCATGCTAATTTTCTTGCAAATTCAAGTGAGAGCAGAAACTGTATTTCTTTTGAATTAGATTTTTTTTTTTTTCCACATAAAGCCACTCCTAGTGCCTTCAGTATTATAAAAAAGTATTTGTTCCCTAAAATTAGTACCATTAAGCAGTCACTTGCATAATATTTTTTCCTGTTTATATTTTGGAAGTGTTAGCTCTGACTCCACTCTGCATCCAGAAAGTCAGTGTATTTATGTAGTATGGATGTGTAATATGAATCTCAGAAACCTAAAGTTTTCCCCAACTGCCCAGCTGAAAAAAGCTGAGAACAGAACATCAGACCACAGGCACAAGTCCTGCTTCAGTTCCTTTGCTGTTTCTCTGCATCACCTCACCAATGCTAAATATCAACTCTCACATTTATTTTTTAATAGCAAAATACACCTTGAAATAAAGTAATAGTCAAATTTGCTGATAAGCTTACCATAAACTTGCTTCCTTTGCATCTTATATTTTATACCAGAAATCGTCTGACATGTCACTAAGACAAGACATTTAAGGAGACATTTCCAAAGTTTGCAAAAACCTGTTTCTTTCCTTAAAAAAGAAGCCTTTTCTTCCAAATTTCCTTTACAGGGCAGAAAAGCTAAAATGTTCCTATAGCAATTAGACAAAATGAAGAATAAGCCTTTCATGTCAGGGCCCAGTCAGTGCCAAATTATTAGCTAAGGCAATAAAGCCCATGGACAGGCACATAAGTTGAAACATTTGGGGATTTTAGCAGTAACAGCAGACATCTTGGAAGTGACCTAATCTTGATTACTAGTTCAGCCTCAGGTTTTAGCCTGATATTCAACAAGACACTCACTACTCTCTGTTTCTATCTCATTCTTTGGCTGTACAGAAATGTGCACGGGGTAGAGCAGAACCCTTGGACATCTGTGTTACCGAGTCCTGAAAACAACCCCTTTTTCTTTCTTGCAGAGAAAGAGCATGTTTCAACTAGACTTTAGATGTGGTCTCAAGCTTTAATTTTGGACCCGAGTTCAGTGTAATTTCCCAGGCCCAAGGATTTCACATACAAAATACTGGTTTTGAATCCCTCTCTAATTTTAACCCACGTCACAGGTGTGCAGCTATAGATAAAACTCTGCAACAGCCCAGGCAAATCGATAGTTCCACCTGAATGAGCACACCCACACCACCTGCAGCCCAAGCAAAAGCTCCCCAACACTGCCCACGGGGTCTTTTGTGGGTCAGGAAGGGGACCATCACAGTAGCAAGTGAGAGCAGGGAGAATGCTATTCTTACCCCTAGTGCCTGATTACAGAGGTGAGAAAATGCAAGAAGGAATAGCAAAAAATGTCAGTGAGAAAGGCTCATTTCAAAGAAATGGTGGGGAAAAAATGTTTTGTTTTTCCAGAAGGTCAAAGGAGACTCATTATTAAAGTAAAAAAAAAAAGAATGCATTGGTTTAAATAGCTTTCAAAAATAAAAGATAAAAATAAAACTAATTCCAGACCTGCATTTTTTTATTGCTCAATACTAATCAGAGGTCTGCTACTTAAGACAGATTTCTCTAAGTCTTAGTTTAGCAGATCTAATAAACTAGAACTAAATGACAAGAGGCTAAAATTGTGCTGTTGTCTTCATCATTCTTAGCCACAACAACAGGAAGTCCGTCCTGTAATGCCAGGTGTGCCTGGGCTTGCTTCTCTGCAGCCCTTTACATGAGGACAAGCCACCACCATGGTCACACTTTGAGCTTTTCTGCTGTGCCTGCCACTGTCAGAGTTTACACCAAACATGGAAAAGTGGAGAATTATGTCCAGTATTTTTCAGGCTTCCTTGAAAACTGTTACTTGCCGTGTAAAATTATGGCTTCGTTTCTGTCCTGAGGTGGTTACACACCTGTGACAGGCAAGTACACATCCACCTGTAACGGGAAAGTAACTTTCTCAGGACAGGAGGTAGCCATATCTCTGATGTAGCCTGGGGTGCTGGTATTCAAATGAAACTAACCGCTCTGATTTTAGAACGTGGGGGTCATTTCTGCATTAGTGACCAAATGTTTCCATCCATTTTCTGCAAATATAAGAATATTACGCAGCTGTACCTTGAGTGATACCATTGTGCTGCCTGAGTACAGCAGCTGTATGTGCACCTCAGATGTGTAGGTTGAGGTCCCCCTCTTTAGAGGGGAGAGATGCCAATTTAAACAACACATGAAGTACTAATTCTGCCTTTTCTCCATTTTGTAATTTTGATTCCTTATCTTAGACTCATTTGAACTTCTACAACATGACCAAAAGTGTTTTGTCTGTCCATCCCTCTTTCCCTGTGCAATGCAGCCACAAATACTGCTTCAATCTCCCCTGCTTCGTGCCTGCAGCTGATAGGGCTGTGGCTGGGTGCCACAGCACTCAGCCTGAGCTCCCTGTGCCTCGGGGAGATGGATGCTGTATGCTTGCAGCCATCAGTCTTAGAAAAAAAAAAAAAAAAAAAAAAAAAAGATCTAACAACCATCCAGAGGCTGTTGGCACAGCACAGCACCACATCCAGGACTGACAGACAGCTGCTGCTTACATTGCTATTTCTATTATTCAGTAAAGAGAGCTATGGTAATTAATAACACCCTGACTTTTAGGACAACGCTCCTGTTGCTGCATGTTAAACTTTAAAAAAATATATAAACAAAATAGAAAACCCTCCCTCTTGCTGCTATCATTTACAGTGGTCTCCTGAGCAGCACGTCTTACCTGGTTGGTATGTTGTAAATTGTTTCCTTGCATACTGTACTGACTCGATTTAAATAGAAGACAGGAGACTCTCTCTCAAAAGCTCACAAACCTGAAAAGTAGTGTTGTTCATGTGAAACTATTGGAAAGGATTCTTTTTTTTTTTTTTTTAAATGATGTCGACATATGTAAGTAAACAAGTTAATGTTCTTCTCCATCGGTGCTTGAGACATTAATGCATCCAGCATCAGTCTAAGTGGGTACAGCTGATAAGGGCTGTGCCGCTTACACTGAGCTCACCACATGACTCATGGTTTGTGTTTGTTTGCAAACTTGGAGAGAGGAATGGGGCATTTTTATTTTTATTTTTTTGTTAGCATTAACACAATTTTAACTCTCATCTGCTTTCTTCTGAGCTCCCATTCCTGATTCAGCACGCATGAGTCTGCTAATGAAATCCAGATGTCAGACAAAAAAACAATAAGCTCTCCCACCCATCTGGTGGATCAGGTTTCTCAGAGATTGGGAAAAAAAAGAACCAGGAGAGATTCCTAGAATGGCTGAAACTTTAGATTTCAGCATGTTTTCAGAGACCAGAGGGCAGCGGGGGGGGGGGGGGGGGGGGATAGCTTGGAGGTAAAATTGGTCACAAATCAAGATTCTTGGTGGAAAAGTTGAGAAGAAATCAAGTGATTATCAAATACCTTGAGCCCTAAACAGGCCTAGTATGTCCCAAATTCAGCACTGCTACTGAAAAATTACACTGAGCATCACAAATGGCAATTCTGAGTCAGAAATAAAAAAGCAATGTGAAGGAAATTACTGAATTGTTTGCTTCCTTGGCTGTGCTGTTTCAGGGTCCCAGACCACCTAGAGACTTGATAAACCTGGAAGGAGAATGGTAACATTGTCCCCTGGTTTTCTTTGGAGGATTATCTGCAGTCTCACAGCTATAACTCCAGGCTTCCTCTCTGAAGCCTGACCCCAGTCACAGGCTGAGCTGCACACAAGGTGCCCGGGTCCTTTCCAAAACTAAGAATTCCCCAGGGACGATTCTTTCCACAGCCCTCAGTCTCTTTGGCAGCCTCTTTCCAGCCCAAAGGCTTTCTCCATAACCCCTTCCCTGACCACAAAGCTTTAGACTAAGCAGTCCAGTCCTTCCCCAGACTAAGAATTCCTCACAGGAATTTTGTTTTGCAGCCCTCAGTCTCCTTTGCCAGCTCATTTCCCAACAACCATAGCTCTGGGTCATCGTCTTTCAACACGAACCCTAACGCTTGGCAGAGCCATGGTGCAGAAGCCCCACAGCATACAGAGACCCAGTATGCCATAAAGGTGAATTCCTACAGTTAGTCTTCTGGCACTTCAGAAGATTATATGTAGCCCCCTACAACTATATCTTCACATCATTTTCCCTCTCTGTTTTACATGTCTAGAATATGATATAATCCTTACAATTACTACACTTTTAGGCCTGAGAAGAAATTTCTGTACCATGAGTCTTGGGCTAAGGAGCCACTGGGAAAAATAAGTTTTCTTCATTTTTAGGGGAACTGCTTAATAAAAATAATTTTTTACTTAGGCTTTTTATATGACTAAGTCAAAGGAATGTTTGCAGTAGTTTTCAGACAAGTGTGTAATTGAAAAAAATATTGTCCTTTGTGCTTTCAATAACATCAGAGCATATTAAGGTATGCTTTGACTCCAAGGCGTGTTGGGTTTTCCTCATTTCCATTGTATTTGATTTAAAACAAGCCACAAGTTGCTTTTATGCTACTTTTGCCTTTATGTTTCAACAGCAGCACCCCTCTAGATTGGCAAGATAGAGAGGAAGGTTGCTCCACTGCTACAGAAGTTCTGTCCTTCACAGGCCCTTCCCAGACCTGTAGATGGAGGATTTATGGCCATGAAGCAAAAGCTCCCTCTCAGTCACTTGAGTCAGTTCTGTGTCCGTTCCCTATAATTTAGCATCTGAGCTTTCTCAAGGCATGCGTCTGTGGTTTGCATTCTTAGTTTCTTCCCAGGGTCAGTCTTGCGTGTGTAATGCAGCATTTCTGTTTAGTAACTGTCTCCCCTAACATGGGAGAAATGAGGTCACATTTGCCTTCTCCCATTCAAAGTGCAAGGTACCTTGCTGCTGAGCTTTAGCTCCTGTGAGAGCAAGTAACACTGCCTCAGCTCAGCTCACAACCCAGGAAAGCTCAGTTCTGCTCACTAACGAACGCTGCTCTGCTGGTAGCAATCTCCTGTGTGCCAGAAAGCAGAGCAGTCAACAGAAGGGACCTTCTCTTAGCACTTGCACCTCCTCTCCGAGCTCTCGGCAAGCTTTGCCTCTGCTCCAGACCAGTTGGTCCCAGCTAATTCTGATCCAGAAGTCCTGTGACCATAGGTAGTGAGAAGACATAATGCAGCATTCTGCAAATACGGGGTTTTCAAGCTTCGCATCTCTGAATGCTGTACTGTTGTGCATGGAGGACAGTGGCAAAGGCCCATACCTATATCCAGTATAGACATAAATCCTGTACAGAATCTCTCTCTCTTATTATATATAATAATATATATATATAAAATAATATATATATATATATATATATATATATATAGAGAGAGAGAGAGAGAGAGAGAGAGAGAGAGAGAGAGAAAGAGAGAGATTCTATATATATATAGAGAGAGAGAGAGATCCAGTACAGAGATAAATCTTCTGACCATCCAGAGAGAGCATCAGTTTAGCATCAGCACAGACTCTGGGAGGTGTCTGCTGTCAGACCGAACAGAGCTATTGAATGTTTGTGCCTCCTATAAAGGGAACCACTCTGCAGCTACAGGCACTTCGAAGTACTAGATCAGGAGATCACAGATTATGTATTCAGCGAAGGTTATCAAGCCGCTCATTATTCATGAGCAGTTCTTATCTGAACACTGGTTCCCATTGGTGATTATTTGCGATGATGGATGGTGGGTGATTAGAGCTGGGGGCAGTCTGTAGAGTTTGCCTTAGAGCCTGTGTTGTTGTAGCAGTTCATCTGGTGGTGGTATGCAGAGATTCAACAGGACTAGCGTGCAAAGATAGCACAGTGGGGACTACTGGCAGAGCTGTAATGATCACTGCTCTTTCTGGGGGCAGGCTGAGTGGCCCTTTCCACAAAGGATGCAAACCACCTCAATGCAATCCCTTGGATCTTGCCCATCTTCCTCAGGAGGAAGAGCAGTATCTTATGAAAGCATCGCTCTTCATAAACACTTCTTATCATGTCTTTTCTTTTTACCTCATAGCCTTCTCTCCTACAAGCCCTAATACATTTGATGGCTGATAAGGGCCAAAAGCAGAAGCTAGTTGAGATAGGAGCCAGGGAAGTGTGAGAAGTGCGACGACAGCTGTTGCCTGAAGACTGCCAGCTGTTGGAACATAATCGGGGAGGTCAGTGTACAGCATCACCTTAAGTTTATTTAAATAGGGACCTATATCTATGGCGAAGACCTACTATTTTCAGTAGGAGCTGGAGTCAGACATAAGTGACTTCAGATGGTGAGCCTTCAGAAGCAGGGTATTGTCTTGTTCCTGCAGAATTATTGGAGCATGCACAAAGGGTCTGACCCTGCTGACCCCACGTTCTGCACTGTGTCATACCTTCTCTTTATCTCACCTCCATTCTTGAGATTCTTCCCCAATCAATTACTCTCCTTATCCAGCTGCTACTGTTAAATCCCTCATTCCTTTTCCAGAGTATCAAAGATCAGGATTTTGACCCATTCAGACTCCTTTTCCAAGGTGTTTTCCACTGATGTAGAATAATTAAGGCCAAAGAAGAGAGATTTAGCCCACTGAAGCTGACATAATGGAGAACGGAAAGCAGAGCTCTTGTATTTCTTGTATACAGTTCCCAGAGACACAAACCTTATCTAGCTTTCTAACCTCAATGTTATTTTTGCTATACTTTTCTCTTTTAATCTCCAGTGGCTGCATTTCATTCATCACTGCAAGCCACTCTAGAAAACATATTGTTTATCTGCATGGTATATCTAACAAGCTAAGACACAGTGGTTTCATCTCTGAATGTTTTTAGCACACTTTGAATAGGTACATTACAATAAGGAACATAACCAAAGTGCAGTGAGCCCCAAGAGTTAAATCTATAGATCCAGAAAAAAAACAACACCCAACAACTTGAAGTTCTTGAAAAAGCTTACAGTACTTTTTAGTCAGACTCCATAAATCAGACTGTAAACCAGCAGTTGAATATCCAGCAGTAAATTTTCACTGTCTCCTTGTAACACTGATGTATTCCATACTGCTTCGTAGAAACCTGACTCCTTCTCATGACAGTTCTAGCTAGGATGAGTAACTGAATTTGGACACTGTGAGTACCACCACACTGTACATCTCCAGAAGAGAAAGCTCCTTGGAACTGATTTTTCTTTTAAGCCCTCCCTGCCTTTTCTGTTGGGGGTAGTCCACATGAACCAACGAGATAAACATCCCACAGGCCACAGAGCCGGTGGTCCTTCTCACTTAGCTGAGCCTTCTCATAGAGAATTAGGACTGCATGCAAACAGCATGCAATTTCCAGCTCCAAAGGAGCTATTATAATACAAACACATCTCCTGTGAGACAGAAAATAAGATATATAATTGTGACACATGATCAGGAGAAAAACAGCCTTTTCTTTCAAATACTGAGTTCTTTCTACAGAAAGAGGCCACAGGTCAACCCAACGAATCAGTAGTATTTCACCTGAGTAGTTGATACAGAAATTTCTCGAGGCACTCGCTACATTTTAGATGCTGCAGACAATGAACTTCTGAATACAATAGATTACAACATGAGTAATAATAATAAAATAATAATAAAATAGTAATAATAAAATAATCATCTAGAGTGAAAACAGGTAAAATTTTGACTTCAAATTCTACTTTCTCTGTTCCAATTGAATGGGAAAGAGGGGAAATAAAGATAAATTAAAACCCAAACTTCATTTTAAGTCATAATACCTGCATTAGCTTTACTCTTTATGTCAACTTTTTCATGGAAAATGTGCTTTGCACTGCAGTTTTTTTTCATTGCAGGCAGTTTGCAATTATTTCTACACTTCAAACAGTGACAGGACTGGGAGCTGCAAAGCCTTCCCTCTTCTCTGTTGCTATCAGTTTTTGTGTTACCACCTCTCCTAAATTCTCAGCACTGCTTTCTGTGTTGGACCTTATAACTGAAGGCAGTCAAGCTTAACAGGGTCATTGCTCACAGACACGTGAGCTTGCTTCTGTTCAAGTCTGTGGGGATGCATCTGTTTGTAATATTGTATGATGTGGCCCACAATATCTGTTTGCGTAACAAACAGGAAAAGCCAGGTAATACTAGTAGCTGAGAATTTCGGCTAGTGTGGCATTCCGACTTCATTTAGCTGTTGTGTTTACGGGATGGAAACAACTCGAATTGTGCAATGGATACCTTAATCTTGAATCAGAAATGGCAAGACAATTCTCTAAACCATGCATTGTACTTTGTATTTTTCTTCAAGTTTCCACATCAAACAAATATTTCTCA
Source organism: Anas acuta (assembly GCF_963932015.1). Classification (NCBI taxonomy): domain Eukaryota; kingdom Metazoa; phylum Chordata; class Aves; order Anseriformes; family Anatidae; genus Anas; species Anas acuta. Next base: position 13,159,312 of record NC_088985.1, read on the forward strand.
TTCTAAATTATGCCTCCTTGCTAGAAAGCTATCTGCTCCTTTCTGTATCAAGGCTGGAGATACAAATGTTGACCACCTACAGCCCAGCCAACACGAGGACCGCAGGTTGGATACCAACAGTGCTATAGAGCCAGCCTGTGACTGATGTGCTATCTATTTCCAGCATTTATCTGCTCAGTTAGGTCCTTGGAAACAGTAAAACTTTATGCTTGTTTCTCCAAAGCTGACCAAATTGCTCTGAGAACTGAATTAGAAAACATTTTCTGTCTCTCTGATTTCACATTCATCTGGGCTAGAACGTAGTTGTGTGCAACCCATCCGATCATTCTGGTCATTGTATCAGCCACCCAACCTCTCCCTTATTTACCACACCTCAAAAATTCTGTCCCCTGCAGACTTTATTAGTCCTTATTTTGCCTCTGGTCCTTTTTTGGCAACAACTTCATGTAATATTATCAAACAGAAACAAAAGGGAACTGTTGCTTCAGCATCCACATTTTGAAAATGGTGAATTTTCATTTGCAGATTCAGCTCACCTCTAAACTAGCTTTGACAAGCACCTCATTACAACCAGTTCAAGTATGGGGCTGATTCAGGGAACAGTGAATTTGGGAGACTGAGTGACTCACACTGACAGATACTAGGTACTAAAAGTTACCTCATACTAGTCATCATTGTGAGTAAGAATCAAAGGTGTTCTAGCAGTTTTCAAAATATAAAAACCTTTTCTAATTTCTAAATACATGATTTATGATTTCATGTATTTGTAAAAAAAAAAAAAAAAAGAAAAAAAAGAAAAAAAAGAATTATCATAGTTAAAAGTCTGCTTAAGTTCTCTTGCTGCATAGTAATGTTATAGAATCATAAACAGTTAATGCCTTAAGTGTTTAACTATGAGGACTGAAAAAATAGAAAACCAAAGGCGACTTCTGCAAAAATAAAAAAATAATAATGAAAGAAACATTTCAAAGTTATGTTTGACAAAACACCATGGGATTATAAAGCATGGACAAGAATAGCAGAAATAAAGATGCTAATTTAGACTTGAAACAACATGATTTCTGTTTTATCAAATGACTGAAGAAAATAGAAATAAACTCTAATATTATTTTTGAACATTTCTTTTAAATTCAAGTTATTTTGAAGAAAAACTATTTCACTGGCTTTCACTGGTCCTGTAACTTTTTCTTAGTTCCTGTTCAAGTCAACCTCCCAACTTTTTCTTTTTTCCACATGGCAAAACATTGTTTTAGAGTTTACGTATATTTTTCCACGTGTCTGTTTCTCACAATCTTTCTCATTAAGAGGACACCCTCCAATTCCATACTCATCAACAGCGAGGGAACACCTTCAGTCAGTAAAGATACCAGCCTCCAGATGGAAGCCTAGTTACAAGAAATTCCTGTCTCGAGATGCTAGTCAGTGTCACTACATTTCCCCCACCCACCTCTTGTAGATGGTCATTCACCTTTTGGGTCTCTGTTACAAGATTGCATCCTTTGATCAGGATCAACAAATAAAAGGAATCAGTGTGCTCCTGCCCAGGTATCTGGGTGAGTTCCTTTCATCTTTTTGGAAAGAAAGAAGGGTACGTTAATGTTTCACTAAACACACAGTTAACTGTTTTTCTGTACTGCATCTTAGTGGTATGTAACAAACTTAGCAGTGCCATGCAGAGGATGCTGGCTGAAGAAGAATGATCAGAGGACATTTGTTACAAGACAGCAATATTCTCATTTGCCTTAAAATTCTGTTTCTTATCAGAAACTGGACCTCCTGCATTTTACCACAGTACAACAGCATTTGCCAGATATATCATGCAAATAGATGGATACAATAAACATCTTCCTCTTGTAAAATTTTATGTTCCTACCTAATTCTTCTTGTCTACAACAAGATACCAGGGAAGTAGTATTTTTTTCCTTAGATATTTTCCTGAGACCAAATGGATCTGGACATGCTCAGTTTGTGGAGCACTGATAGCAGTGTGACGTGATATGTACCTAAGCAACTGACTGATCTTTTGCTTCCTGGGAGGTGCAGCTGGGGTAGTGCTTCTCTGTGACCAAGAACATGGACAAGAGAGAAAAGCAAGAAGAATCAAAAGTAAGTACCTTCCCAGATTGGAAAAGATACCCAAATATCTGTAGTGAAGCAGTCTGAAATAGCTCGGTAGCTTGCTGGAGAGGAGGTGGGAGCAGGTTCTGCTGTACGCCCCTGCCAGGGAACCTTTGCACAATTGCTCTGACAACTTTCACTTTTGGTGCTAAATGGCTTTATGAGCCACCCCATGTTCCTCCTAGTGAACAATCCTCTTGTAGGACTTGCCTTCTGATATGGAATTGCTGTTAGTGGAACTGGAGCTCTAAGTCTGTCCGGTGTGTCAGTGAATCAATACAGTGTGAAAATAGCCACTGGTCCTCCTGCAAGGAAGTGCGGGAGGAAGGGTGTGAAGTGATCCCCGCATGCCCTGTTCTCGGACTTTGTCCTCACATTTCCTCATAGCTCTGATACACAAAACAAGGAACTACAACTCTGCGGGCAGGAATCTCAATACTGGTATCATCAACAGCATTACATATGCATTAGAAACATGTTTTCTCCTTTTAATCTTCAGTACTGAGCATAATGTAGCAGTTCTAGGCATTTAGCAAACACGGACCTCAAATCCAACTCTATTTTCTGTTTAGTTAATATTATATCGCCATAGGGGAAAAATAAAAAAGGAAGATAAAATCATAATTACCTCTCTTGAATTACATATTACAAGTTTTGTTACTTGGAAACAACAGAAGTGTGCTCTCCCCTTGAAGTACACGGGTGCTCTAGGAAAATACAATCGTCTCTTCAGCAGAAAGAGGTGGCTGATCTAGCAGGGAACATCCCTCTGCTGTCACCCACCAGCCAAAAGAGAACTCCATGAAGATTTTGACCATCTTACCAGCAAATGCTAAAACACAACATGCAAAATCTTAATGGGCATGAAACAGTGATAAAGTTATTGTTTGGGTTTGAAAGAGGGTCACCGGCATTCAGGCGCTTTCTTAGATGGCCTTTGGTACATATGTGGATGGCATCAGTGCATGTATTTGTGGGCAGGCAGCTATACAGAAAGGTTTTTGTAATGGCTGTGGCACCATTATTCACAGCCTCAGTAGGTGGGACCAGAATGAAAACAAAATTGGCCCCAAACAACACTGCTGAAGATGTCCTGTGCACAAAAAGGGGTGTGATGTACCCTCTATTAGAGTCTCAAACTAGCTCTAGCTCAACCAAGACGTTGTTTTCAGACTTCTTGCATTCCTTGTGCTGGTGCAGAAGCCGTGCAGAAAGCCTCGCCTGTAACAAACTGTATCATTTCTGTTCTTAAAGAGTTGGCTTTGGAACCAAAAAGCTGTGCATTGCAAAAACTGTCTGCAAGACAGCCTCCTGCACGTGTTTCTGCTGTATCCAAACAGAAGAGTTCTGTAGGATGCCTGACAATTTTTTGTGATGTAGTCAGTCCCAGCCAGATGAATCCAGTGAAGTGCTTTCACATCATTCCTACGTGTGCCTGTCTTTCATAACGTGACTGGCTGTGACACAGCACAGTCTCAAGCTGAAACGCGAGATGAATGCTGCCCCGTCCTCCTAAAAGCTCCGTCTGACGCTCCCCACCTCGCCTTGAAATGCGGTGACACCAGAACCAGTGGCAGTCCTGCCTGTTAAGGGATTACGCCCTGTGGGATGGTAGTAAGCGTTCAAATAGCCATTTGTTTTGGTACTGATCACGTAGTTTCAGTTGACAGTGTATTTCTGGAAGGAAAACCGGCACAGTGGGTGGATAATAGTGTGACCGGTCTGTGGAAAATATTCTTCAATCAAAACCCTGCTAGTTCAGAGAACCCGTGCTTAATGCACTCGGGGCTGGTTAACGAACGGCAAAGAGAAATTCTGGAAAACACCAGTTTGCTATTTTGCCATTCTTGGGAACCAGATGAAATGAAGAAAATAGCAGTACCCTGAGGAACACACTGGTCAGCTAACACAAGTTAATATCACACACTTTTTTTTCAACAAGTTTCAGCCAACATCTGCTTTCATCTCACAGTGGAGCAAGAGCAATACTACTAGCAATTTTTATCATAACCACTTGTCCTGGCTTTATACTGCTGTGCCCTGTTCTTCCACACAGTAACCAAGGTCCCTGGTCCCACAGGGATGGGAAATGTCAACAGTGGAAGGCAACTGTTCTCTACAAAAGTAATAAGGCAAATAAAAGTTAGAAACCTTCCAGAATACCTTGGGTTTTCTATGGCAGACTCTGTTTTTCTTAGGGCATCCTGCCGACAAGATTCACTACTAATGCTTTGGTGACAGCATCAGTGCTGCATCACAGCAACTTCAGGCCAAGCTGTGGGCTAGTTTTACGTACTTCTGGTCCAGAAGCTGCTTTTGCAAACTGCCTCACAAGTTACAGACAGTTCAATTCTGTTCAGTAAGTTATGAAAACATTGTAAGCCTATAGAAAGATAATCCCATTTACTGTTCAGTGAGGATTGTTCCCTCTGCTATTGTCTCTTGCAGTGCCCCAGAAATACAACAGAGATATTGTACGTGGACCTCCCCAGTTTAGCTGCAGCATGCAGTGTGCTGAGGAATTTCGGTCACAAAGAACATCCTTTTTTACAAGGAGGCAGTAATGTGCCCTTCAAATCCATTCGCCTCACGTAAAACAGAGCTGTATTTGTTCTGCCTAATGGACTTTGCATGGGGCATCTCTAGCACAGTCAGAAATATATTCCTTGGCTCTTCCAGTCTGCCCTAAGGCACTGCAGTACCCCACACATTCTCCTCAGGGAATTCATGCTTTTCAACATCATACCAGGTCCTCCTTGGTAAATGTGTGTTCCTGGAACTTCAGGCTAGCACGTTGCTACTGGCTACATGTCCTAACAATACAATATACTCTGGAAACAGCATAGGGGTTTTGTGCTACATTTTTAATACAGCAAGTGACTGCACTGTGTGTCTGTAGTTACTGAAGGCAGCCATTTTTGCTTGTTGCATTAAGGAAAAGGGTTGTTCAATGGAAATCACATTGCTACTTCAATGAGATTGTAGCAACTAAAAATAGCGAGCTCTAAAGTGAGAAAATAACATGGCTTTCAGTAACTGACACTAAGTCATGGAGAAATTCCTGGAGAACTTCTCATGGAGCCTTGCTGAGTCAGCAAGCTCTTCCAGCTTTCTTCCCCTCCTTTGGTAGTTCCACAGCTCAACTTTACAGTCATGAAATCTCAACCCCCCTCCTTTTTTTTTCTCTCTTTTTTTTTTTTTTTTTCTGCAGGTCATCATTATATTTACTAGTTGCAGAACCCAAGAGTTCGATTTTTGCCTTTTAATAAGCACAGACATTGTGCACAGTGACTTTGAAATCGGTTCTGCTTACTCTCTACCACAGGCACAACAATAGAACATGCAGGCTTCTGTGGTTGGAGTGAATTAGGCTAAATGTGAACTCACTGAGGCGACAGACTGAATCCCAGCCAGTTTCCTGCACAACGGGCTTTTCAGATATTTTTGTTTGCATTTAGACTTCTTGTAATGTGTAACACATTCATTTGGATGTGAGAGAATGGTCTTGTGGTTTAAGCTCTGGACTCGAATTCAAAAAATCTAGGTTGAATGCTGACTAGTTGTATGCTTCTGGGTTAGCAATACCGTCTTTCCATGTATTATTGTCAAGGAACTGTGGCAAAATCCTGTCTTAACTATTGGAGTCTAAACTCTGGTGGCCTATGTGTTTTTTTATTGTTTGTTTTGCCTTTTTTTTTTTTTTTTTTTTTGGTCTTTTTGTACAGCTCCTACTTCAATAGACTCTGGATCTCTGCTTGCTAATAAATAATAAACAATTTGCAGACAAGGTTTGAAAAGCACTTCATCACGGCTGGTGCACACAGGTCTGGGGATAAGTGTTATGAAGTTAGTACAGCTGTCATACCACAGATTTACAGAACACTATTTACAAAAGACATGGGAAACCAGCATATTCAAATATGGTTCAAAACTTCCAAGTGGAACCTGGTTTAGCCTTCTGGTCCTGCCAAGCAGGGCTGGAAAGCAGACGAGAACAGTCTTTCATGAGATTTTCCTATTCTGGTCAGGCCAGAAATTTTGCAAGAGCAGCCTTTCTCATGGTATTTTGGCACTTCTGCTTCTGGTCTTGCCTGAAGCCTGGAGGCAGAGCCATGTGAAAACACTAATGGAAAAAGCAACTTCTCTCAATTCATTTGATCTTCAGCTACAGCCTGGAAGATTCGTGTTCTTTCTCATACTTTATCTATGCCTGGCTGTTATTTGCAGGTCCTAGTGTTTTTTAACTCATGCCTCCTTCCTTTGCTGTTGTAAACATGCAGATTCACTCAGTCTAATCATTCCTCATCAAAATCACAGGAAGAAACTGAAAATGTACAATGAAATCTCAATCTTAAGAGATTAATTTTAATAAAGGGGGAAAATGTGCTGTGCATAGAGCCAACACTGAAACTACCATAATACCACCATCCTCTTTTTCCCAGAAGTTCCCCACTTAATGGGAATAACAGAATGGCTGACTCCAGCATGGACTTGATGTAGCCCCTGTAATCAGTACCAAGACTACAAGCGCCAATATCATGTACACAGTGGATCTTCAAAACAGAAGTAATTTTGTATGGTTTTCCTATCCATGTTATCATCAATGGGGTAAATTCCTTGAGGCAAGGACTCCCTCCCTCTATGTGTTTCTACAAAGCCTAGCATGATAGGTAGCTTCTCACAAATAGTGAACAAAAATGTTAGTAGACCTTTCTCCTCTGCAACTTTTACCTTCCATGTACTGCAGAGAGTCACAGAACACACAAAGGTTTATAGGAAAGGGTCTCAGACCCTCTTGCCAAGAAGCTTTGCTTCTGCACAGAAGAACAAGGAGTCTCACTGCATTTTCCCTTTGACAAATGGGAAGATCTTTACTATGGTCAGCAAGCAGAAAAAAAAACAACAAAAACATTAAGTCCCCACTTTCCCTCCCCCAGTTTTTCTTAGGACGCTGTTTGTGAAGACTTCTTATCTAACCTGCTTGGGGCTATTTGCAGCATTACTCTAAATACAGTGACATTTGTGCCAGCATGCCTGCCTGATTTCTCTCTCACCCCATCTATCTGCAACCACTTGTTCACAGCAATCATCTGCCAACAAACAAAAGTTGAAGTCTGGGGGATTTATAGGAAGAAGCTTTGTGGGCTTTTTCTTTTTTTGTTGTTGTTGGTTTTGGTTTTTGTTTTGTTTTTCCTGGAGTTGGGAGTAGAAGGGGATAGGAGATGAATGGACTGAGCCTTTCAGTCTTTCTTCAGGGTAGCACAGACCATTGTCCTCACCTAATCATTCTCACCCAAGAACACATGTATGCATATTAGGACCTCTCGCATCTGTTCTCGGACTGCATTCTGGAGACAGGTGATAGCCATACTCTGGACCACTGAAATTTCATTTAGACTGCAATTTATTTCTTGCTTTAACTACAGCTGTTTCTCAGATGATAAAAATAGGCTCCTGTGTTGTTGCTCCTCTGCCTGTTTTGATTAAAACAAGATGCATAGCTAGATCCTGTTCTGATCCATATGGCCCAGAAGAAGGGAAGGGTGAAACAAAGTTTTCCTTCTAGCAAAATTCTGGGGAAATGGAAGAGAAAATTAACAAGGAACAGATACTTCCCAAACCTGCAAACCTTTTTAAAGCCTTACCTAGAGTTTGCAAATTGCAGTGGGCAGATCACTATACCGCAGTTGTCTCGGTGCCTCAGTTTGTTAAATACATGTTAATAGAAGAAAGGTACGTGCCAGTACAAAACCAACAGCCCAGGAGGAAGTCAGCATTAGATCCTTCCTCGTCGCTGTGACATGCATGAGATACCACCGTGTAGTTCTGTTGCCTATACACCAAGGGAGGAGTTAAGGACCATAATCACGTCTGGCATCAGTGTGGGCAGCAGCTACTGCACAACAGCGATCACCATGTCGGGCTTCAGATGGGCTCACCAGACCTTGAAGAAATATCTCTGAGAGACATCAAAATGAAGATTTTGGGTGACCTTTAATTTCAGTAACGATGCTGTACTTGGTCTCAAGTATTTCTAGCTAGTACAGGCCTTACAGAATAGTACGTAGGCATCACCACCTTGCGGAGGTGATTGGAGCGGAGCACGATGCCGCCAGCAATCAGAATTTAGCCAAGAACGTGAGGCCAGCTATGGAGGATTAAGTCATCTTATGGTTACATGCCTCAAACTTGACTAGTGACCTAATCAACAGTTTGTTGTCATGGATCATTAGGTGCTGACTGCGGAAGAAGCACAAGAGATGACTGTTTTCAGTCACAGGAGTGAGAATAGCTATCAAAACACAGCACATTTAATTGAATCAGATGAAATATTCATGACTGCCAAAGTCTGTACTTGAACTAGATTACAGCTAACCTTCCACTGAGCTCTGACCAGGTATGGATACTTGGCTTTTTCTCATCTTGTTGCATGTTTATAGACCTTTGCTACGCTGAATTCCAGAGGAACAGGAAACAGACACGTTGAGTACTACAGGAAAAGTTATCGTCAAGTTAGCCCATACAACCAAAGCACAGGTGATACTAAAAGGTTAAAGGAATCTTTCATCTAGATATATCCAAGTCACTTTAGCAGGCCTAGAAAGTTTTTGATAGGAATCTGAGGCTGGGAATGTTTATCTGAACCTAGCCTTTGAACCTCCACAAATTCTGCCCATTATCAAATAGGTTTAGAAAAGAGAAATAATGTAACCCAGATTGAAGTGGAGACTACCAGGTTAATTATGAGCCCTGGATGGGCTGAAACAGATCAAATTACTTGGATTACACGGAAAAGAGTTATATTAAATGCCCAGAGCCTTTTGTTAGGGTACACAACAAAAACGGGGTGAGGAATGAAAAAAACACATCAATGCACACACAAAAAAAGCCAGAGTGTTGATTCTATATCCTACACATCTTTGTAACTAGTTATCTTTGATCATGAAGCACCTCTTGTCCTTTAGTGCTGAACGTGCAATACTGAAAAGAGCAGAACATTTTATATTAAATTATTTACTTATGGTCTTTATGAAAGCATTTCATAGTTCAGCTGCCTGGATTGCTTTCCGTCTTGATCTGGCACAGCTTTATCTCACAGAAAAAGGTGCTAAATCATCAAGTGTGCTCAGGCACATCTGTGATGTCACATCACATGCAGGAATGATATATTTATTATGTGAGGTGGTGTTCATCTGTCCTAGTAGGTCATTCATGTCGTTGTCTTGATCAGTGACACACTTTTTTTTCCTTTACATGTGCACTGTAAAGTTTTGATTTACTTTGAGAGCACAGACAGCTTGGGCAAGGACTCAGTTTTTAAAGTGAGCAGTTGCACGCACCTAACTGGAAAAGTGAGCTGATCAAAACCAGGAGATAACAGAGTATATTTATAGGGAGATACATTTTTGGATGCCTATGGGAAAGGCCAGTTTCCTAGTCAGAGATGACATAGGCTGTGCATGCTTACTACAGCTTTGGAAACAAGTTTTCCTTTTACTATTTTCTTTACATTCTCAGTGAAAGCAACTTGCAGATAAATCCATGTTACTCATGTCAGCTCTAATGCACTATTAGGCTTAATTTTAGTATTTCTCTGTTGTTGTTGTTGTTCCGAAGTCTCCAGGACAAATTCTCTCCTGGCTTAGCTCCACTGACTGCAGTGAAGCTGTATCAGAATGGATTTAGCCCTACAGTTTATCTTTTTTTTTTTCCTCTTCAGTGCTGCTGTTGTGCTTGGCTAAGTACGTGACCAGCATATAAAGACAGCAAGCTTACATTAGAAACAAGTCACTAGAGAAACCGAGAAATCTTTCTGAGCTATCAAATGTCTTTTCATGGGGTGTAAATGACAGCACAGTTCATTTCCTTTCTTTTCAATATCTTCTGGCAGGAGGACAGTGCTAACTGTCGTGTAAACATCAAGTTTTACAAAAGATTTCCCAAAAGTAAGTAAAACACTAGCTAGTGTTGCTTAGTTCACTTATCCCATTGTTTATCCACAAACCTGAAATTCCCATTATGGAATTACAAACAAACAATTACAAGCACAACTTTCAAACAACCCCAAAAAAGGCTCTTTTCAGGCAACATAATCTGTTTCAATATACCCATGTTCCACATTAATGGTTCAGCTGGTAAAACAGCTTCCTGAGTTTATTGCTGATCTGCTGTGCAGCAGACCCCTGGCAACTCCGCCAGAGAATGCCTCCTAGGCCATCTAGGATAGGGCGTTCAACCACTAATGCAGGATTTTCCCTCTCATGATGTCCTGTTTTCAATGACTCTGCCATGAAGCCTCCGTGCTCAACACCGAGGTCAACTCCACAGTCTAATTACTCGTTTGCCTCTCTTACTTTTCTTTTTAAGGTTGAAAGAGAAATGCTTTTGTAGCCATAAGGCACAGCAACCGCCAGGAAGAGATGGAAAAGTTTTTCATAGAGAGAAATCTTTCTGAGTATAGAAGTATAGAGCCCTTTAATGCTGCAAGATCTACATTCAAGGGGGAAAAAAAGGAAAGAAAACTGTATAATCACTGGTTACTAAAACAGCATGGAGTATCTTCTCAGGCAGGCTAGTAACAAATCAGGTTAGCCTCCCAGAAGCACGTATGCGGATATCTGTCTACCAAGTTATTTAAAAAACACAGTGGAGGAGAAGAAACATTTCCATGGTTTTGGACACATCGTGAATTTGATAGAGAGCATTGCTCTGTTCGCACAGAAAGATCTGAACATGATCAAGATGGGAGCACCAGGAGAGCAACGCTCTTCCTCATGTGGTGCTCCATGCTGGTGAGCTCCTTCCTGAAGATGCTGCAGTGACAAAACAGTGGCTTACAGCTAGATGTTTGCTAAGCAGAGCTCTTGGAGAACATTGCCACGACTATCTTCAATGCTCTTGGTAGTCCTGAATTAACAGTTCCTTTTTTGTTGCCACATAGACCAAAATCTCACCCAATTCTCACTTGGAGATCGTTTTCCCAAGTTTGTCTTGTTACTTTAAAAACATACTTTTTTCTTGTATCTTGATCTTTATTAACACAGGCAGAAAAGAAATCCTGAGAGTTCAACAACAGATCTTGCAATCTTCATCAAACTGTATTCCCATGCTCTGCAAGCCTAATCGCCAGCATTTTGGAAACTCAGTGCAGCACTCTCAGGCCAGCTCATCCAGTAAGGCATTCTGCTTTGATGACCCTGGGGAGCTACTGCTTGTTTTTAAATGTCATCTACCACATTCTCAAATTAGTCATCAATAATTTATATTCCTAGCTGCAAAAACACCTTTTTCCACAACACTTCATTGCCAGTGTTTTTTATCATTTGCTGGATTCTTAGCTTGAAAGAAGAAAACCAAACCTAATGTTTTACTGACACTTGTGGAGCTTTCCCACCCTGCTGGGGAAGCCTAAATACAAGCAGATTGGAGCAGAACAGGAACAAAGAAGCTGTGCTAGAGGAGCTTGCTCTAAAAACACAGCTGAGCATGCCGAGCTCCAAACGCACCGGAGACGCAGACAATAACAAAAAGCGAGGATGGAAGCTCTTGCTGTGAAACCTCTTGTCCCCGTGCGTCTCTATGAACACACTCAGCCCAGAAGGGTTTCGGCGAAGGCCAGCGCACGGCTCAGAGGCACAGCCAGGGCATGCAGCTGGGCATAAAGCCTTTTGTGTTCGCAAGGGCCAGGCTCCTGCCCAGGGAGCCATGTCTGCTTGCTCACCCAGGCTGGGGTACTGCCTGCTGTGCCTCACTGGGGCCCCTGCCTCTACGGGCATTTCTCGGTACAGCCAGTGTAAGCATTTTTTAACTATTACTTACAAAATGGCAGCAGCTTCCCCAAGGCCATATCTTTGTTTCTCCGTACAATGCCGTGATTGTGTAAATTGTCTTGCGTAAGCACATCAACCCACTCTGGAATTCATTTTTCCCCCTTAAGGCCTTTCATTGTTGTTCTTTTATGGTGGGATTTGTTCTTTTGCCATCTTGTCACAATTCCACTCCTGTGGCTATGGCACTTTTAAGGAACAGCATGGTTAAGCCTGGCCTCGCAACTTGCCAGAGGTCCGGGGAGTGGCTACTTCTGAGGGCACTGCTGCTGCCAACCCGGGCTGGCTGGTTGCATTGTCACACAAGGCGGTAGAGCTCCCAAAAACATCAAGCCCATAGTAGCTACTTGGAAGTCTTACGTCCTAGTCCCTTCCTGCATATAGCTCCATGTACTGTCTCCTAAATCTAGTAACATGACTCGTGACACTGGAAAGCTGAGGAGTGAGAGAAAACTTCCCTCCTAGCGTGACCGGGCAAAGCAAGCCCGTAAGTTACGAATGCAGAGAACCAAGCCAGCAACACACCAGTGACCGTGAGACTAACAGAATTTGGGAGTAACTGAGGACTTGTACAACACTCAGTTTAAGGGGCTACCTGGCTGCCATTAATCCACAGCACCTCATTCTTCAGTACTGTGTAGCCACGTCTTTTTTCGGCCTGTCTGCAGAATGAACCACAAGTGAAACCAGACTCTGAGAGGAACTTAAAATTTGGTCTTTGATGCCTAGACAGTGGCTTGGCTCTCCGGAGCTTCTTCATTTCTACCTGTCCCTACCTGAGCTGCATATCCTCCTTTAAGGACTCTACTAGTAGCATACGAGCTATGTCTCTGGATTCCTACATGCAAAGATCCATTCCTAGGGAACATATCAGTAAAGACAGGTATTGTTGATCTGCCAGCAAGGATGTAACCTAGATCTCTGTATTGCAAATGCTTTGATTAATCTTAAAAAAGACCCACAGAGGTTAATTCTTACCGCACAGACAAAGGTAGCCTTGTACTCCACTGAATGACCAGTAAGGAATCATCTCAAGCCTGCCTGAAGACAATGGAAAGTCCATTGCCTCTCTGCAAGCTTTTAAATGAGCCTGGAGGGGGATCAGCCATACTGAACAGATATAATTTTTACGTAGATATTCTTCATAATACAATCAGACTTTAATGGATAGCATTTCAAGAGTAAAAATACTGTATGTAAATACTCTAAGCTACATAAACAAAATAATTTTCTCCTATTAATCATGTTTGCTGTTGTAAATCTCTGTTTAGCCACATTAAAAAAGAATTATATCCTCAAGGCTTGAATGCTATAAAAGTTCAGATCAGACATCACAGGCAAACCACAGAGCTTAGTGGAAGGAATTGTTTTCTTATAAGGAAAAGTGCATTACCTTCAGTTCTTGCAAATTTAGAGTTTGCCTCTTGATGTTAAGCTACATGATGTTATCTAACAACTATACTAGCAGGATGATACTAGATGAACATAGGGTTATGCTGTAGTTGAGGAATTAAGGAACTCAATGTCAGTTAAAAGTAATTTCCTTTTCTTGGTGCAACTTTGATGTCACTCCTCAGTCTGACACAACAATTAGGATAAGGCCCAAACACTGCAAACACAGTGGAAGTTGCCTTTATAATGCTTACAGTCCAGGTCTGCCTAGCGGCCTGTTTCCTTCCACAAATGTACAGCAAACTGCTTGCATTCATTTCTGATGAGCTGAAAGAGCAAAAATCTGCATTTCATAAAAATACTTATAGAAAGCTGCTGGCATCGGTGATTCAGAATAAAATACCCTTTCACCAGCACAGTGGAGAACTGTACCAGCTTTTTCTCTTGACATGTGTCAGCCTCATTGCTTGGGTATTAATATCAGAACTAAATGGTTTCAATTCAGAATTGGATCTGAAGCCTCAGCTGAGGACATGTTTTACTGACTAAGGCATCATTAATGAACCCTGGCATATGCTTCTGAGGCTATGTTTGGCACAGCCATACGTGAGACTTGACTTCAGTCCTCAGCTAAAATGCTTCATGTTGTTTGCTGCCATTAATATTATTCATGTTCATATTGTTTGTGTGTCCCAACACACCCGCTCATTGCGTTTCAAAGAAAACTGAACGGAGAACTACCATGCTAGTTGCTAGATAAAACTGGCAAGGGCCTGCCTTTACTCTTTCTTGGTGTGGTTCCCCTGCTAGTACCAGTGCATGTTCTCATCAAGGCTGGGCTTTTCTGCTGACAGTAACGAGAGGGGTGTGCTGGTTAAAGATGTTCAGGGTCATTTTTATTTCTCCGCATTTTTTTTCTGAAGCTTGGCTTAGCAAACAAGAGAAAGATTTCTATCATGTTAGAAAAGGAATATTCTACCTTGGTTTCAGGTACAGTAAAAATTGTTGTCTGTACTGTTCATCTTGATCCAAACAAGTGATGGTGGGAACAATGCAGCTGCAGAACCAAAATACAGAGGAAGTGGTAGATTAATCCCTGCTTTTTCTTTTCTTTTTGAGAAAATGTGGAACACACCTATTTAGCATGAGTAAATCTCAATAGAGCACGTTCAGATGGACCAACTTTCCTACTTCAAAGATCAAGCATATGTCAAGAGAGTCAGAAATAAAAGATCACCAGAAAGGTACAAGTTGACATCTGCATGCAGATCATTGCACAAGGGACAATTAGACCCTGGGTCTCTAATTATACTAATTTTCAGTGTACTAAAAACAATGAAATAAATAGATGTACAGCTTTATTACGCAGCAGTAGTTTCCTCCCTGCCAGCCCAGGGGCGTCACACAGAGCTGGCACAGCCAGAAGCCAGTGGTTGGTATTGGTTAGCAATTAGCTAAGTCATACATGGATGAAGATTGCTTAGTGTCCCCTGCTCCTTTCACAAGTTTCATTCAGTAACCTTCACACCAGCTTTTCTCTAGCATCTGCGTCAGCAAAACTAACAGAGCGAAGAGGAGCTCAGTGCTGGACTAAAGGAGACTCCAATTGTCCTGAGAACTTTTCCCAAAGACAAATCTTTGCCTGGCCAGAGTGCAAAGAGGGCTATGGGAAAAATATATATAGCACACAGGAGGCCAGAAGACCTGGCATGTAGCAGTGTCCTACAGTCTATTGCTGCCATGACTTGGAGAACTGCCTGCTTAGAGGGGCTAATGAGGTCACTTCGAGATCATGGGCTAAAAGCTTTTTTCCATCTTTCTCCTCCTGAGCATAGACTTCCTTCCAATAACATTTCATCTTCCAAAAGAAACAGTCAGAACCTCCAGGTTTGAAGGAATATATCATACAGAAGGTCTACAGCCCAAACAGAAAATGAAGAATGAGTTTTTTTTATTTATTTTTATTTTTAAAGAAATTAACCTGATACCAACAAACCTTTAATTATTAGCTTGGGATCACAAAGCCCAAAATGCATGGTAGGGTTCCACCATGGCACAAGGCTTTCTGCCTGAGAACCAAAGCACAAACCTTCCTCACAGAGGCGCAGTGGCACGCAAAGGAGTAAGGTGCACTCTGCAAAGCCAGTGCCTCCAGTCCCAGGCAGGCAGCCCTTCCGGGCCTATTCCCTGACCGCAGAGTTTTTGCCCCAGGATGTTTTCTCCATCTGCACACTTCAGTATGAAAGCATTACTTGGGATGAATATCACAGAAGCTTCTGTTCTTTGAAAATCACATCTGATATCTGCCTACTGGCAAAACGCATCAAATGCCGGCAGGGGAGAGGGGGAACACAAAGCGGAGGATGCGAGCATGCACTGAGCTCAATAGCAGAACTCTTCTTGTTGTTGTTGGCCTGGCTATTGTGGCTTTAAATTACAAATTACTTTAAATTGTAAAAACATTGATAGCGAGCCCTCGAGAAGGATCCCCAGAATGGCAGTAAATAAAGAGCATCCTGTCCCTTTTCAGGCCACGATAACGTGGGAGGTGATACTAAACCCTTGGCAAGCACTGCAAACCTCAGAGCTGATGAGTTGAAAGGATGTGCATATACACAGGGACCCGAACAAAGGCCTTCTAGTACACAGAAAAATCACTGCAGTAATTACCTTCGAGGTTGGGCAGTGCAACACATTTGTTCTTCTAACTTTGGAGTTGTCCTCCAGCATTTTTACAAAGGATCCTGTTACCCTGGAGCTGGCAGGTGGCTTTGCACAGATCCTGGGGGCTCGCTTCCCAGGGAAAGCTAAGCTAGCTCACAAAGTGCTTCCTTGTCAGACCCCTTGCCACTCTGAAAAGAGGACAGATCTCTCTTTCTGCTTTGTCCCATGTCTGGACCAGCGGCCGGGAGTCCCACCTGCTCCTGCAGCTCACATCCCCTGAAACCAGAGCCCATCCAGCAGCTGCACAAACCATCGGGGCAGGCCTGCAGCGGGGCGTCGAGCAGTTGCCAGCGCATGGCCGCGGTGCTCCCTTCTCCTGCCTCCGCCTCCGCCGTCCCCGAAAGTAAACACCGGCAGCCCCCGCGGTGAACTCGATTGCGAAACCGCATGGCACTGAACTTTATCTCTGCGCCGAGCAGGCTGCACAAAGGAGAGCGGCTCTGGTCGGGATTTTTCTGCTGCCAGCGAGAGAATTCTTTCCATAGCTCGTGTGTCCTCACTAGAAAAGGAAGCGTGCTTTCAAACACGCAGATGAACGTGATGTTGTAAGGCAGCTCGTTACCTCGCTTAGGCAGGGCCAACTCAGGTCTAAAAATGCACATTTACATGCAGTTGGCTCCATCAACATTTATCCTGTTTCCAACCGTACAACTTCAGGCATCTTTTACTCCCCCCCTTGAAGCTCTCAATGTAAAAAAGCAAAAAAAAGTTTTAAAAAAGGCAAGCCAGTCAAGTTGCAAAGCTCACTTTCCGATCACAGCAACTTCCTTGTGACCAGATAATGTGAACGCGTTTTGGTTCAAGCCTAATTGTAACAGCATGCAGACACTGATGCAGCTTTTTTCAAGCTGGTATTTCCAAACTGGCAAAAGCTACCACATCAAAAATGAGGAAACCACTCCCTTGGTGAAGAGATGATGGTACATTCAAAAAATCAGGGGAAAAAAGTCCTCAAAAAGCCAACAAATTCACTGAAGCTATCCATACACTGAACTGGTGGTCCATGGATGTGAGCAGTAATGCTCTACAGATGCCTTGCAATCCAAGTCAAGTTGAAAGGAATTCTTAGTCTCACCCACACAAGAGATCCTGGGTTAAAGCCAGCTCCAGAAAACAGCGCTCCACAATGCTTCTCCCATGTAACAGAGACCTCTTTTGGTTCCCTCTTCGATTATGATGATTCTAGCAGCCAGATAAAGGATCAGGATCCAGTTCCTCATGCTGAGAGCAAGTTTATCCTTCTACCTTGCTTTCCTAACGATATTTTGGTTTGAGTCATTTACTCAGTGCCATGACCTGAAGGAAGGACACTGTCTTGAAAATTTTTAAAGCTATCTGCAAGCATTGAACATCCACTCAACCTATTTATACACGTTCTCGTGGAATAGGAACAACAGCCCCCACCTTAATTTAAATTTTCTATCTCATGGGTCTCAATATTTACAGGCTAAACCACTGTTTGGGTTGAAACTGAACTTTCAGGACAGATTTGGGCTTTACTACTTGTGCCTTTCCTTCCTCACCTGTCTGGAGATATAGATACCTGTCTGCACATTGCCAGGCTCTGAGAAGGAAAACTAATGTACGTGTGTCAAGGGGAAGAACCTGAGCGGAAGAAGAAGACTCTTACTGCATTTAGGCCACAAAATTTATTAAAAACAGGAGAAGAACCAGCTTCAGGAGGGTGGGTAGCTTACAGAGCTAACCCCTGGTCGAAGCACACACTAAATCTCGCTGTAGCTTACAAGGTCTCAGATTTCAGAGCCTTGGAAGATTAGCAGGCTAAGCAGTGGTGAGCTGTGCTGTTCACAGCGTGTTCTTTGGGCCCTCAGGAGAGGAATCACAGTTTAGTTTTGTTTTTATAGCAGATTTCTAGCCTTTTCCCATTGCTTTGAAAGTAAAAGTATGTAAAAGTATAGCGAAGGTAAATTCAACAGGGCTTTTTTTTTTTTTTTTTTTTTTTTTTTTGTAGCAGGAGGGAAACGGGAGCCGGTGCACAACCCACCATGGGTGCACACAGACACGTAAAATGGCTGAATGAAATCTGAGGTGACTCACTATTTCAGCGTATTTTGTAGGCCATGTTCCAAAATGCCAGCTGTTACAACGTCTGTAACCCTCCTGTAGCTGCAAGCAAGCCAGTTGCTGCTAACTGCTTGAAATTTCTGCCGCTGCCTTCACACCAGCATTCGTCTACCTCTGTGCATCTTTGCTCTCTCATTTCCTCTTCCGGGGATCATTTCACTAGTAGGGATGGGGAGGCATTGGATACCCCAGGTCTTTCCACTTCCCTAAAATCTAGAAGCTTCCCAGGAACATCTGCTCCTGCCTCCATAAGCTTTCCTACCACTTCCAGAGAGACTGCTTAATCCCCTCCCCATCACCTAAGGAGAGAAGAGAAAGCGAAACAGATTTCCTCTCTTTCTTCCCACAGCATGAAACAAGCACTAACTGGGTCGGATAATTTTTCAGGTCTCCCTTGTGCAAAGATACCTAACCGAATCGTCCTTAGCAGCTGCGCAGCCCTGACTTATGTCAGTGGGGTGGCTGGCATCTTGGGCTAGAAATGCATCTTCACATGAATATTTTTTTTCTCTGTCTCCATTATGTATCTTCTCTCAGTTAGAAATATTCCAGCTGAATATAGATTTGTTGGATGTATTCCAACAGAACTCACTGCTCCTGCAGCCAAGTTAAAAACCTGGTTTGTACAGGACTGTGTGCTTCCAATGCATGGTTTTCCCCAGATTCTAATGTACCGGTTAAAAATCAGATCACCTCTTTCTGCAACAGAATCTGATGCTGGAGGTTACAGCAAATTCTAGCAAGTGGACAGAATTTTTCCTCCCTAATTTTGTTTCCCTTGGGGAGTTGTGGTTTCCACGTAAACACTTCCATGAGCAGCCCCTTTGAGACACGCCTGGAAGAAAGTATGTTCTGCCTCACGCATATCCACCATATCTTAGCAGCTAAGAAAAATAGCTCTGTGGTCTCACTGCACTTCACCACGATCACCTCAGCCCAGCCGAGCTGCAAGTTACTGAACAGAACAAAGCAGCATAGGCATGCTGAGAGAAAGCCATGGCTGGTACCTTCACTGCTGCGTCTGGATTTGGCCTGTCTTCTGTGCTACATTCCTAGCTTCAGAAAACACTGTTGGTAACCCACAAAATACGGTAAATAAGGACAGGGATAATATAACCTACTTTTCATTCACTACTCATTGTAGCGTGGAGCAGCAAGAGGCACCAGGCTGTGACACTGAAGTACAGCCCATTTCAGGCAATTTGCTCTAAAATCTAGATCATCATTTCAAAATAGTCAAAGGACTTTGTTCCTCACTATTCTTCTGTAGTGTCTGAAGTACACTGCTTTACCATAGAAGATCCCTTTTGATGTCCACGCACCTCCCCATAAGCCAAGAGCAATATAGTTAGGCCCTTGGAGGACAAGAGGAAAAATGTAAATGTAAGTTATTCTTGGAAATAAGTTGGATCTCCAGCTCCAGACCAGAAAATCTTTGAACCTGCCTGAGCAAGCCGTTCAGTTTGTGAGCCCAGCCAATCTCTGGATTTGCTGTTATAAAAGGGACAGAATCCAAACCATGGACCTGGATGCTCATAAGCTCTCAGGCATTCAGTATTTCTGGATTCATTTTTTTTATTTCATTTTTTCAATTTTACCCTGAGCCCACTGCTAATTTTTCATGGAAGACATCTCTGAACCTTTTGGGTTGGGGTTTTTCCTCACATGCACTCATGTATGTCAGCATCCTATTAATCTTATCAAGTAACTAAATAAATATTACATAATACTTAATAAGCAAAGCCTTGAATAATGAGTTTGGAGCAGAGCACCCAGAGACTTCTTCCACAACTTCCAAATGCAGGCTCAAGAAGAAAGGCAGTCCTGGGATTTACAATGACAGGATGTTTGTCTTTAAGGTGTGCACCTCCAGTAAGCAGGTTCTGAATTCATCTTGTGCATAATCATTGACGTTCTTCCCTTTGAGCAAAATAATCATTCTCGATCCCAGTGGAACAAAGGGAGAGGCAGACCAAGCAGAAGAGTATGTGTGGAAAAGCTTGCGGTGTGGTCACTTGGTGACACAGGGACTGCAGAACAGAAACCGAAGCTTAGCGTGAGCTGCCCAACAGGACAGGGGACAGAAAAGCTTTGCATCCAAGGGGTGAAATTCCAGAGGAGTTGGGTTCTTGTTTGTTTTCTTTTCTTCAAGCTAAACATCTGGCTGGGAAAGTCTGCTTTCCCAGGGAAACCTAAGCCCTGATGTAGGTAAAATGGCCTTTGCTTTCTCCTGTTGGTCTCTGCTTTGTGGCTTTCTGGAAACACATTTCTGAGCAATTGAACGAAATTTTATTTTGGTCTAGAAAATAATTGAATAAACCAAAACACAGATATTGGTGTCTGGCAGGAAAATGTTACGTGAAAGAATAGTCTGAGGTTGTGCTGGTTAACTGCACAGAGCAGAATTTCCAAAGGAAAATTTGCTTACAGACATTTGTAATTTTGGTAACAAGGTAGTTTGTGGCCCTTTTTTTTTTTTTTTTCCTTAGACAACAGGACTGAAAAACAGATCCTCATCCAAATCTTGTAGCTCTTAGTTCTTAGACAACTGAGCACTCCTCATTCCCCCCAGAGCCTCCAGGGGATGCTGGGTCTCAGAAGGGTGCTACCTGGAATAAACTTCTTGCACTTTGCTAAAATGGCCAGAGGAACCTTATGGAAGCGGGGGTGCACTCAGGTCCCACTGTTTCTCATCACAACAGACATCTTGCTTTCAGCTTGCAATTTCCCTGGTTTATAGGCATGCTACATCTGTGTTTTATTCCCTGTGTTCAAGCAATACAACTCCCATTTCTTGCACTGCCTTAATATTTATTAGGGAGCAAAATGGTACGTGTGCTTTTGCAGTTGCTGCTGATTTTATATCTGAACCTTGTAGTTCCAGAGACTATTACAATAATCTACCGAGCTTTAAAGAAGTAGGGTAGATTGGGATGTTAACACACCAATTGGCCCCTTATCAGTAATCTAGGTCTTTTCTCTAGATGCATATCAGTAAAGACCTAGCTAAACAGCCATAAACTTCTACTTTCAAGCAGTGCATGCATCCTGCTGTGTAACAACCCTTTTGATACTAAAGATATTTCCTGTCATGTTTTCTCCACTGCCAAGCATTGATTGTTGACATAAGTGTTTCATTTAACAAATATTACCAGTGTGTACGAGCGTGAGGGGATGATTCAGCAGTGTCAGGGGCCACGTGGCAGCAGTCCTAACAGGAAGACAAAAGTGATTGCCTCAGAGCAAATAAATCAGGCCCCAAGTCTAGAAGACTTAGAGAAACATCATTTTTGCACTACACTGCCCTGCCTTGGGGTAGCGTTAATAATGACAACGTATCCATAGGAACCAATTTGTCAGGACAGGCATTTGCAAGTCTGCCTTTTAACTGGAGACATACAATGCCTGAAACCCAGAATAAGCCCAGAGCCGGGAGACCTAGGGTCTTCCCCCCAACCCTGCCCAGCTGGGTGACATGAGGCACACCTTTTTTCCTCCATCCATGCTTCAACTTCTCCTGCGTAAAAAGGGCATCATGACAGTAACCTCTGTAAAGCAGCCTCCTGGTCTGTGTAACTTCATTACAACAAGACTCATCAAAAAGACTTCTCCATCTGCTGTCCTATCAGCCATACCTTTTCAAAGCCTTTCTTTATAATTAAAATTTAGGAAACTTAACAAATGTGGCAACTAGAGCTCAATAATTTCCTGGACAGCCAGTTAAACACATGGAGCATGTGACCAGAAACTCAAAGCCAGTCTTGGGGAACTCACTGAGCTATTTCTTTCTTTTTTGATGTAGAGAATTGATAACAGACTCCCACAGTTAAGTCCATGAAATCTGGTCATCCTTGAACTGCTATACCAAAAAAGACTAGCTTTTTATAGCAAAAATGCTGCAGGTGGAAATGCCAAACTACACAAACAGAAGCATATGCTACTGTTCCTTACTTCGGTTCCTGAGTATTTTTAATTCAGCTGTTTGGTTGTGACAGCGTTTTTTTTTAATGAACAAAATTTCTGTAAAGAATTACGATATAATGGAGAAAGCAAAGTTTTGCAGATGAAGATAAATGCTGAGGCTTTCTCATTCAGGAGGACCACATGCTCAAAAAAATGATTGCATCTGCGTCCTTGTGGTTATTTACAAATGAAAA
Source organism: Anas acuta (assembly GCF_963932015.1). NCBI lineage: Eukaryota > Metazoa > Chordata > Aves > Anseriformes > Anatidae > Anas > Anas acuta. The sequence continues at coordinate 13,181,615 of NC_088985.1, forward strand.
AGCATTCAGTAAGAGGAGCGAGCGTTCCCAAGCTTCCCTAATGTTTAAAACCCAAATGTTTAAAAGCTTGTTTGTCAGCAACATATCAATTTGTGGTCTTTCAAATTCACAAAAGGTAAGTTTACCACGTTACTACTGGATGAATTCCATACAACCTTAATATGAGGCTGATTGAAAAATTAAATGGTATTTTAACTATTAGACATCTGTGAAAATCTAGTGTAAATCACAACTCCTGTCTGCTCTGTGTCTTTTTTTTCCTAATAGGCCAGGTTAGAATTACTAGTAGTTTTTGTAACTTGTGTTGAATAATTAAGTAGTGTTGTTATACTATTAAATACTGTGCAAAGTGCCCTTTTGTTACCTGAAGCAGACAGGGCTGACCCCACTGGAGACCCCAAATCTTTGAACTTTAAAATCTGTTGGGACTGGGAATGCGGTGTGAGGAAATATCAGAGCCAAGTGAGACCTGTAGGATTACTGTGTGCTCTTGCTGGATGAAAATTCTGTTTTTAAATTGACTTTGAAATAAATATTTAGCTATAGGCCTTTGAGAGCCCCAGTTTGTTTGGGTTTATGTTCTACACCAGCGCGTCACAGTATTTGGTAATTCACATCCCTTGGGGTGGCTTCCTACTTAGAGCTTTACACAAAGAATGCATTTTCAGGCTAGATTTCCAGTAAATAACCCTGCAGTTCCAGGAGATGGACTAAAATAGCAGCATGCCTGCAGCTCAATGCCACTTATAGTTAAGTTCAGATCCCTCTCTATTATTCTGATGACATCCTCTTCTGTCCCTCCCCCAACACTAGCATCTTTGTCAGTGCCCTCTTCCTAGAGGCATCTTAGTTCTCACTAAGTCCTCCACAGCCCTATCTTTGTGAGCAGCCATACTCTTACGGCACCCTGCACCGTGTTGCTGGATACTTTCTTCCAGCCCCACCCATCATCATCATCTTCCACAACCCATTTCACAGCTGCAGTGTGAGTTCTGCCAACGCTGCCAAAAACCCGTCAATGCCCAGCACCTTTTCTCAGACCGCTTAAGCACAGAGAAGAACAACCTCAAAAAATAGATCACTCCTAGTCAAGGGCAGGGACTGCCCACATGCTTCAAGAAGTATTCAAAAAATTCATTAGTGGATACAGAATCTTAAAATAATGTGGCAAAGATAAGTTTTATGAGCTGTAGTTGCCACATGTCCTGAGGTATAATGGTTTTTATTAATTGCAGAGGAGTTTTTACCATGCCTGATTCATTGTTCTCACTCTTTTCTATAAATTCCGGCTTGGTTCTTGGTCTCAGCAAGTGCCAAAGATTGGAACAATACATTGTATAAGGCATATTTCTTTTAAATCTCTTCAGGACATTATTTTCTAATTTAATTTAATGCCTTCTTATGTGAAAAAGAGCTAGGAGAACTTCCAGTTTACTTACTCTGCACTTCTGTCATGTACTTATTCACTCACTGTGTCTGAACAGTCCCAGTATTTATTTAGCCTTCCCAAAAGTCTTCTCAATCTCTACTCTTTATTGCTATCTGTCTGGAAATTGCTTTAATCTCTCCCATAACATTTTTGGGAAAGAGTGGAATTCAAGCTGTGATGTAGTGGGAGAAGGGGAATGGAAAACAAGGTGATAAGACTGGAAGAAGGTCTGACATACATGATCTAACATCAGGTATTAACCTCAGTATAGTTTAGAATGGCTAAATGAAACAAAACCAGCAAATGATTCTTGATTTTGTAATGCCAAATGGCTCACTAGTTTTTCAGTCAGGATATCTCCTAGGATAATTCAGGATATCTCCTAGGATAATTCAGGTTGGAAGGGAACTCGAGAGATTTCTAGTCCAAACTCCTGTTCAAAGCAGGGTCAGCTGTGAGATTAGATTGCATTACCCAAGGCTTTGTCCCATCCCAGAAAACTCCAAGAAGGGAGGCTGCGTGACCTTTCTGGCAGCCTTGCTTTCACTGCTTGACTCTCATGGTGAAAATGTTTTTCCATATGTATGCCCTGCACCTTGATAGCTTCGGGTTCTGCCCAGTGTGTATGCCCTGATGAAGAAGCACGGCTCCAACAGCCTCTCCTCACACCCCAGAGTGCTGGCTTGGCTGCCAGGGTGCGTTTCTCACCTGGGTCCCTCTGCTGCCCATCAGGGTCTCCAGGGCCATCCTGCAGCAGTCAGGACCCAGCCTGTCCTGCTGGCTTGGGCTCTTCATCCCCGGGCAGGACATCACGTTATTCCTTGCTGAGGTTCGTACAATCTCCATCTGCCCATTCCTCCAGCCTGCCTCGGTCTGTGTGACCGGGAGCCCTGCCCTCGAGCAGATGGACTGCTCCCCCCGGCTTAGTGTCACCCACAGCCTGATGAGCAAGCCCTCCGTCACCTCGTCCACATCAGCGGTGAAGAAGCTGGACAGGATGGGTGCAAGGACAGGCCCATGTGCTATCCCACGCATTACTGCCATCTGGGTAGCGTACGACCCGCAAACCACTACCCCTCAGGCCCAGTCACCCAACCAGATTTTTTCCAACCACATCAGCCAGACCATGACATCCTAACTCAGCTACCAGAGTGCTGTGGGAGATATTATCAACAACCTTAAGTCGAAGTGAATGACATCCACAGTTCTCCTCTCATCCATAAAACCAGTTATTTTATCGTGGAAGGCAATCAGGTATGATTAACCCTCAGGAAATCCATGCTGAATGCTCCCAGTCACCTCCTTCAAGTACCCAGAAGTGGTTTCCAGGAAGACTTGCCCCATGATTTTTCCAGGGACCACAGCAAGGTTGACCAGCTTTTTTCCTAGACCAATCTCCTGGCCTTATCACACAACTGAGAGGAAATCTGTGCTGAACAGCCCAAACATTTCTGAATCCGAGGAGCTGTTAATCACATTTGATTAGCTTGTAAACGAACTCTTCCAAAGTTGCCATATAGCTTTCCATACAGATACCATGCTCAGTTCAGCCCTCCCCAGAGTGCTTTATTCTCCTTTATGCCATCTCATTCCAGGACAGGGCGTTAACTGGCTGGCTGACACATCAGGGTGAGTTAGCAATGTGTTACCGAAAATGTAAGAAAAACATCTGAATGCTGAAGAAAACGTTATTTTTGATCTTGTTTTCATAGTGTTTTCTGTAGTCCCTCAACCACTTGCTTTTCTTCTCTCTCCTCCTTCTTTTCCTTTCATCCCAGAATGTTTCTCCTCATCCCATCTCTTCCACTGGTCTGCCTTGGCAGGAGGTATCACTGAGCAGAGGAGAAGCCTCTTTCGCACTTCTGTATAGTTTACTACTACTCACTTTTCCAGGAAAGTGCTTTCACTTATCCCATATTTCACTCTGCAGAGACACCTTGGCCAGCATGTGGCACATTTTCCAGTCACAGATGTCTCTATCAGATTCATGCCTGGCTCTCGGAGACGTGGTAAAAGGGTTTTTTTGTTGTTGTTGCTGTATTTGAACTAGTACAAATGTTCCCAAGCCAATATAAAGAAAATTTATTTATTCTCTTTGGCTCGTGCTGGAAGAGCAGGTCCTTCTGACTGCATGCATCTGCCTCAGTACATATGGGAGGGCTGATGTTTACTTCCAAATAAACAATTATCAGGCATGCCATTAAAGGAAAATGACTGAATTGTTAATGCAGTCCCTTTCAAATATCAAGACATGGTTACAGCTCTGGGCTTACACTAAGTGACAAAACATACAGCTTTTAGGTTGTGAATTTACAGTCGGATCCTTGGGCCTATGAAGATTTTCCTATAACTTCAAGGGAATTTCAAACTGAACTACAGGTCATGCTGTTTGAAATGAGTTACAAGACTGGAACCTAAGATTACTTTTTTTCCCCTAAAAAAGGAAAAAAAAAAAAAACACAAACCACCTAGCTGCCTGCTTTTAACTTCTGAGAGAGTGCAGTTGCACTGTAGAATCTGAGTCATCTTTAACAACAGCTATGCACATTTTCAGAAATAAGAACACTACGGATCTATTGCCAACAGAACAATAAGAAAACAACCAACAAAACAACCACCTAAACAAACTATGAAGGCAAGCACCAGATACAGGGTGATATTTCAAACACTCTTTTCTCTGATCGGATCTGTTTGTTGAACTGCTCTGTGCTAGCAGTGGGCTGTTCTCATGCAGGAAGAGCAGCAGCAGGTCACTACGCAGGAACTCAGCTTGCTTCAATGCAACCAGCCAGCATTTGCAAACCACTTTGAAAATGGCTAAATCCTTGGAAAAAAGCAATCACTTGGTCTGACCAAATGAACATCCCATAATCTTTTACTTTTGTTCCCTTCTTTGACTTTCCTTTTTTTCCACCATTACAATATAGTGAAAAAAGGTGCCAGGAGAGGAGGGAGAGAAAGAAGGAGAAAGTAAAAACCCATTTCCTTGGCAAGTCCAACTCATGTATATTCAAGGAGTTCTTCTGGTCAATCTTGCTTAAGGTTTTAACCAAGTTGTACCCGGAGAGTAGCGTCCTAAACCACCACAAAGGGCAAATCCCTGCTTTGAAACTATCTGTACTCACTGTTATCTTTGCATGGCTGAAGAGCTAAGTTGAAGGGGAAAAGTGAACTGGTTGGATCGTGCACAGGCAGCCGTTTCTGGAGAGCAATGCTCCCAAGGAGATGCAGGGACTGCAGCAGCTTCAGGGTGCTGTGCAGGCAACAAATGGGACACCTGCCAGTTCTCAAACTGGATGAGAGCAAAGCTATAGGTATACAGCCTCTGACTTCCACAGCTGCTGGGGAAGTCTGCATTACATCAGTAACATTATAGCTCTCCTATGGCTGTTCATCCCGGGCAGTATTGCAGCCCCGATTTTAATTGTATCGGAAGTAAACTCAGCAGAAAAGCCTCTTTGTCCTGAGTGATGGACAACTGTTTACTTCCAGTTTTATGCAAGGCCACACGTGCATCACAAGATGAAAAAGACACCCACCCCGCACCAACCAGTCTTTTCTCATGGTGTTTCTGGAGGATGTGAGCAAGAATTGTAAAGCACTACAGGAAGAACTGTCACAAAATCCAAAATCCCAGTCCCAATTAAACAGTCTCGGGACCTAGGAATTAGCCATTTTCATGTCTGTTTATCCTAGCACCCATTTGACTTAAATGGATAACATAGCAGGGATTTTTTTTAAATGTATTTTTATGTGTAAATAAAAGGCAGGATTATTAATTCCTAGCACAGCTTGTCCCAGAAACAATTACGGACTCTGTAGTATCTTGCAATCTTGGCAGCTGTACTGTCATCTTATATGGGAATATAGATGCATGTTTGTCTTGAGAGCTCCCAAATCCCGGCATTCTCCTTAGGAAAGAATAGGACAGGAAATTTCTGGGTTACTGGGCTCTTTGGCGCAGCTGTCTCTTTTGCTTTCACACGTAGTTCTACAGCAAGATGAGAGCCATCTTAAGTAATGGAAACAGAGTCTCATTCAGCAATGATTCTTTTCTCTTTTGTCTGATCTAAAATGGTCTGAGTGTTAGGAAAAGTAACAAGCACTGAACTTTTCCCCACATACACAGCTCACACAGTGGAATCAAACAGAGCTGAGATAAGAATATTTTTCTTTTCTCTAAGAAAAAAGTGGTTGAATTCAGATTCCATCAAATTAAGTTTACTGTTGGAGACATAAGACCAAGATCCACTAAAATTTTGCTGATTTCCGTCATTTTTTTTCACGTTCTCAAAGTTAAATGTACATTTTAGATCTTGCTTGGATCAGATTTTGTGCTAGGGTGAGTCGACTTGTGACAGAAGATACACGCAAACACCTAGGTCTCAGCTCTCATGCCTAAAACTGTTAGGTATCGAGCGCCAATGACACAGGCTTTTTTAAATTCTTAAATACTTTGTCATATCCTGCAGCCCTTAATCAGTTCCAGGAGAGTTTTCCTTGTACGGTAACGGAACTTAATCCATTATTCCTCTTTCACTCTCCTTTTATTCTATTTGACCCACCTTGCTATGGTAAATCTAAAATTATTAACTTAGTTTGCCTTACCACATTCGTATTAAGCCAAAAGTAACTGGTGATCCATGAGGAAGAGCGAGGGATAAGGAAAGATATGACACATCGCAGGTACCATAGTGGAATTAAACCTTCATCCCTTCAAGTCCTTTTTCTGGCTCTGGAAAGGTTTGTTTCCTTAAATCAAATTCTCCTTCAGCCCTATTTTGTGCTTTATATCCAAAAAATGTAAGTAGGAAAGGGCCTACAACAAGAGGCAGAAAATCACGTCTACTGAGTAGTTTGCATATACAGTTTCTGAGTAACAGGTTTTGTCCTTTTTTTTTTTTTTTTTAACATAACCTGAGAAACAATATTAGCTTGCTAGAAAGGATAAAGAATACGTACAGAAGAGGGAATGAGAGAAAGATACAACCAAAGCGCTAAAGATGTAACAAGACTACAAGCATGGATTTTCTGGATGGGCTACAAAGCTTCAATCTCCCTCCCAGGTTTATTCCAGTGTGAGACGACAGAAGAATTAGGAATTCAAAGTGCATACATTTGCACAAAGCTTAAAGGAAAGCACAATAAATATTAAAATATTGATGGTAATCATACGTTTCCCATCAGTTCTAAGGCTCTCAGTAGAAAATAAGGAAACAAACAAATAAAGCTTCTAATCTTTTAGTGCCTTACATTCAATTCCCTCAAACCAGATACTGCTTGCAAGGGAGAAAACATCACCATCCCTCTATTTGCAGTTGTCCCTACGGGAGCTGCATCTTATTCCCACTGAATTCTGCAGTGCAGCTCCAGCTGTTGCCAGTGCAGCCTGAGCTGAAAGCACAGGGGCCATTCAGCGCTCCGTTATCTGATTCGCCCATGGATTACTAGCAGCGTGATTTGCCTGTACCATAATCTGTTCACACATCCTGACAAGGAAACGCGCAGCTCAGAAGGCATACAATATAAACCACTGCCAGAAACCAACTGTGCTTATTTTAGGCCTCAAACAGCATTAAACAATTCCAGCAGAAATAGCCAACTTTTGGACAGCAATAAGATATTATCTCAATGTAGAATATTTCAGAGCAACACAACCAGCTTAAAACTGCATGAATTTTAACTGATGACACTGACCACAGCACACAAGCCCCAGACATACAACTGAGCAGAAACAAGCCAAAAGACCTGGGGAGAAAGCTCCTTGGAGTCCTCTACATGTGATAGAAACAAGCACTGTAGAAATCCTCTGATAATCCCCTTTTTGGGCTGTGTTCGCAGTGCTATCTACTTCACTTCCTATGATACTGAATGTTATGCAGTCCTTTGAGGTCCACCACTAGCCATAAATCCCAGGCAGGAAACAGTTCTCATGCCTAGGAGGAAAGACAGCGTTTTATTTTCTAAAGACAGCTCAGAGTAACCAGGTCAAACCAAGTTTGGAATTGAGGCTCTTGAAATCCAGGATATAATTGAGTATGTTTTTCTGTTTGTTTTGTTACCGGTTAACCGGATGCAACAAATAAAACCATTTTCCTTTCTTATTTTCTCTCTCTGGCTGTCTCTTTGGGAGCTCCTTTTTGGGAGCCAACCTCTCCATAAGCCAGTGCTTGAGGTCATAGCTCCCTAACTTTTAGACATCTGCTAGGTCAGATGGACTTGAAGAGAATCAGCTGCTTGCAGCGAGCACATTTTTAGCACGCTGGAGTCGCTGACAAATGTTGAAGATATCTATTGCTTCTTCTGCTCGCTAAAAAATACATACAACACCCCATTTAAAATTCCTTGATTTGATCAGAGCTCTATTTCCAAAGCTGATGCAGAGCATTAGATTAAGGGTTCATACCCTCAAATGTCTAAATTGTAATCTACAGTAACGGTAGAAACAAGTACAAAACAAAAATACTACCTTCACTTTTGGCATTACATACTGAATTTGGTCCATACTGCATTACTTTTAATTTTTTGAAAAATCATAAAAGTGCAGATTAAAAAATAAAATAATAATTTAGTGTTGAATGCCTGAAAAATCGATTGATAAGAAAACAAAACTCCATGATCACTGAAACGTAACATCCAAATCCAGAGCTTCTCCAAAGTGCTAGTTGCTTATAAAGCACTTAGTAGCTTCTTACATTCATTATTTAAAATGGTTCAGTTGTTTCAGTGGCATACATAAGAACAAGGCAAATAATGCCTCATCTCTCCAAGAACAAAAACACGTATACAGATGAAGAAAAACACACGTAATAAGAAATTATTTTGTCTTTTTATGCCACCAAAGGCTTGTCCTAGATCTCCTTCAAACCACCTTTTACATAGCATAAATGAAATGTTATTCTAAAATAGCAGCAAAAGCGCAGTCAGTTTTTACAGTAAGGAAAAAAATCTGCCTGGAAAAAAATACACCAGGCTTGATTCAAAACTTGCTCACTCGCTGGAGTGCCAGGTTGGCAGCTGTTGAAAGTGCAATGGGATTGAAAGGTTTCCACATTGCCGCTAAGCTCTAGCGCAGCGTGTTAGATATTCATCCTCGCTTGGCAAAGAGCAGCAGCCCCAAGCGTACTAATTTCTGTCAAGCTTTCAAAACTCTTATTCAGGTGCCTAAAAAAGTGGAAGGTACGAATAACTTGGTAACATACCCCTCAATGAGAACCTAGAAGACAGTCACAATTGCAGGGGATTGCAGCAAATGTCCTTCCTTACACTTCAGCTCTTCTGTTGCGTGTAAAAGGGGAATGCTGGCAGCTAGATTCACAGCCACTATCAATCCACCAAGACGCATCTATCCATCTATAGATATTTAGACAACCTAAGGATGAGTCCTCAGAGATCTTCACCCAGTCTGGTGTCATGTAAAGAAATAGGAAAAATCATCACACATTAAAAATTCTTTTAAACCTTGCTCATTTTATCTTGTCCTCCAGTACACTTTAAAGTTTGTGTGCAGACTAAGAACTACTTCCAGTTACGCCCCTCTTCAATTCAAGTCTGCTGAGACAAAGAACATGAAGGAGGCAAAGTACACTCAGCAACTGATGAGGTCTCTCTGCAAGGCTACAAGTCTTCCTCTATGCTTCCGCAAAAAATAAAATCTTAAGAATAATTAAATAGATGTAGTGCATTAATATGAGTTACGTTTTCGCATTCAAAGCATTTTTTTATGTTTTACTTTGTTTACATCACATTAAACCAGAATGACTACAAATTGTGAGGTTAAAGTATTGAAGTTCTCATTTGACAGCAAGTCGTTTTGATTCTATCTGCATCGTTCAAGTTAGAAGGCAAAGCATGGGGAACATAAGGATTTTAGCTCAGCATTTGGCAGTCTCATTGTTCACCATCTCCACCCAAAACAAGAAATACGCACAGGTTAGTCACTCATGATTTTTTCAGCAGAACTGAGTTATGAGCTACCACTGGCACGTGGTGAGTGCATCACAGAACCGCTGTTCGTTCTCACTTGTGCCAGCTGTACTCTGTGCTACCAGTACTCCCACACCATACTGCAGAGAGGCAGGGCCCGAAAGGAGTGTGGAAAAGGTACCACAACTCTGGCAAAGGGCACCCCTGGGTGACAAGTGGCTGGCGGAGGGCTGAGCATCCTGAGGCAGCACCAGTTGCTGCTTAGCTGCTTGTTGTCCACCCCCTGGCAGCCACTGCTGACCCTGCCACGCTGGATGCTTCTGCCTGGCCCAGCACAGCAGCTCTGGCATGTACACGTGGGGACAAAATGAAGCATTTCAGTGACAAAAATAAACACCATCAGTTACAACAACAACAAAGTTCTGACTCCAAAGAAGATGATACTGTTAGATGGGTAGCACTAGAGCAACAAAAAGTTAGGGTGTAAGGCGTGATGTATGACATCTCAACACAGGATGCCCTGACCGATTGCTGATAAGAGGCACCATTCAAGACACGACTCAGATACTAGGTAATCCAACCTTAATTCTTTACAATCTGTGGAGAGAGAGAAGTAGGCTTGCAGCTCATTTACTGCATTTTACTTGGGAGTGAGGAACGAGGTTAGCTGGAGAATAACTGGGATCATTTTGTTTTCAAACAGAGTTCACATTTTATTACTTCAAGGAGGATAAGGTGAAGGCTGATGCTGTACCTCACTGACCAGTGTGCAAGAGAGGCCGTCCTGTTCTAGCATGCAGCGTGGTCTGATCTGATTGTGGAGCTGGAAAGCACCACAGCTCTTGGACAAAATAAGACAGTTAATGTTTTTAGCATGTAATTCAACAGATAGACACGTCAACTTATCCATCGTGTGCCTCTCAGCTTGTTTGTGAACGGACTTAACCAGCATGTGCGTCGATGTTTCTGTTAGCACAGCCCTTTACTGGTCTGACTCACTAAGTGACTGGGCTCATATAAGTCAATGCACAAGCATACCCCTGGCATTTGCTGAAGTATCTGTCATGTTGGGAGTCCTGTTTTATAGTATCTGCTGAGAAATCATATTCTCAAGCCCTTTTTGATTTCAGTGCCGTCAGGATTCAGCTCCACTGTGTTATTGTTAATGCATGCAGCAAGAAAAAGAAAATAAATTCTCTTTGCTGTAGGAATTATGGAAAGAAATGCAGTGGGTTCTGTTATAGAGACTTAATTCCTTTAAACACTAGAATCTATAAAACACACTAGGAACAAACCACTACTCCTCTCTGAACACCACATTTTTATCAGCCTTACACCCAAAGACTAACAAATCACAAAGGAAAGCGCTGTGGGCTCTGTTTCAGTGTGTCCAGGAAACAGGAAGCAGAAAAAGGAAACGCACGGTGTCATTTTATCACAGCTTAGGCCCAGAACACCAAGTCTCAGTATCTTTGGTTTTTGTAAGAGGCTCTTTCAAGAGACCACATAAGCAGAGGACGGCAGTACCCGCGAGCTGAGACCTGGCAGCGGCCTTTGCCTCAGGTTTTCAGCATTCTGAACAATGATTTGGGTGGATTTTTACACTTGGCAGTCAATCTAGAATCAGGCTTTTAGACTGTTTGAAGGCTATTCTTTGTGGAGGCCTGATTTCGCTAAGGTTTTATTCTAACGAATTAATCTTTACAGAAAGCCTCCTCTAGAGGATCTTTTTCCTGCAAGAGGCCCCCTCCCATGCATCTCCTTTCAGGGGATGTGAATACTGCAGTGAGGCCATGGCTGTAGCAGATACCGCAGAGGTCCTTCATTAAAACAAAAGAAAAGGCACAACCTGATATTTCCAAACTGGGACCAGGACAGCTATCTCATCCACAACCTTTTGAAGGCAAGAGGAACTTTTTCCTTGATTTCCACAGCCCTTGCCCAACCACAAGAGGATGCACACACGTAGGTGTGATGTAAAACTTGCTCTGACTCAGAACACTTGCAGCCAGGCTTGATGAGGACACAGGTCTCCTAACACCGGCTCTCCCCCCTGCAAGACATGTCCTATTCTTAGAGCTCATCCTTCTAGGAGTTGAGAATTAATGACCAGGAGGGCTCTTTTCATAATTTGCGTTCCCTTGGTCTTCTCTGCTTTCTGGCTTTGCTAATGAAAGTGCCTCCTGCTCTCCCAGTCTTGCTCCCCTTCCCTGATTTCAATGGTTCAGATGTTTGGAAAAGCTTTGTAGAGTTCTGCAAACTTCTGACAGCCATGCCAAAGCAAACTTGAACTCACAGCCTTCTGAGGCTTTCCCATCACTGCTGACACTCTCTTGGTGATGTGCCTGCTCTGAAGTTCTTGCTGGGGTTTTCTGACCATTTTTGCACATCCACTGTGTTACAGCTAAATGAGCTGAGGATGCCAAGGGAGAAAAAAGAAATCTGCATTGCTTTCGCTTGGTTGGTTGCGTTACAGAGCTGTTTACGTACAAAAAGACTGAGAAAGAGAGAGGGCAGAAAGAGAAAGAAGTGCATGCATGTGGATTTGAGAGAGCAGAGGAATTATAAATGAAGGTGATCTTAGTGAAAAGAAGTCCTGTCTCTTTAAAAATAAAATGAAAAAATATCCTCAATGTTTTCTTTGGTCTTTTTCATTCTTTGGCAGCATCCCAAAGATTTCACTGTCCTTGTCTCCAGCATCTGGAAACCATCAGGGTAAACAATAGAGTGCTAGGAACTGGAACCCCTGCCTCAGCTCCCGTGGGACTTTGCTCTGGAGAACATGAGAACACAAACCATTGGACACCATGTGGTCAATTACTTCAAACTAACAAATCTGTGTGCCTTCCTATTTTCTGTTTTCCTTGGCACCACATGACCCTTTCACAATGGAACCCAGCTGTTGAAAAAGCCAGACATTTTCTTTTTTAACCTCTTGCTTACTTTCGTGCTTGCTTTCCACAGCAACCTTAGGGCTGGCATGTGCCCTAGGTAGAAGTGTCCCACTTATTAAACCCCTGGCTGGCTGTAATGTTTGCCTGTATTAGTCAGCAGAGAGCCTTGAGAGTATTAACTTAATGGGATCATGCTGTAACAAGGGCTCCACAGGTGGTCCTGCATTTTCTGGGTTTCCTGGCTTTGCATGCCTGCACTTCGAGCAGATAGAACAGGACAACTTTATAGCCTGCCTGTTTTCTGCAATCAACCATTGCACGTGTGATTATGACCTACTTTTTAAAGATTTGTTACTAGTGCAGGTGCTGTATTGGCAATTGCTAAGAACTAAAGTAATCTTAAAACTGAGGACTGTTGAGGGGCCTGCTCCCTTCAGTGCTGTGAAACAAACTTCGGTCTGGATTAACCATGCCAGTTCCAGCACTGACTGTGGTGCTCATGGGGGCTGTCATAAAATCCACATTTTATTTCAAAAGACAATTTCTGATCTGTGTGAAACAGCCTAGTATTACTGACTGCATACAAGCCAAGACTTCTACACTACATCTAGGTTCATCCTCTTCCTCTATTTTACTTCCATTAGCTTACTCCAATGAGTAGGGATGCTGAACAATATTGCTGAGAGAGTTTTAGGGCTTCATCTTTACATCAACTTCGAAGTTGCTGAGCACTGTTAGCACACATTGAAGATATGAAAGAAATGTCCCAAACTGAAGTAAAACAACTGATGCATTTCACATACAAATAATGATACATGTTCTTAGATGACCAATTTTATTTTCAGAAGAAAAGTAGGTTCATAAAAATATAATGCTACAGCTTGAAGACAGGTATACCAGGGAAGTGCAAGGCAGGTTGGTCTCTGCAGCTAACAGTGCTACCAGAAAAGTGCCACTACAAGGGTTGTGGCACTCAACATCATCAGTTTTGACCTCAAACAGCTGATAGCTTATCTGCTGAGCAAAGACTGTCAATTCTATCAGTTTATAAGGACTCTGGAGTTGGCATTAGTATGGTCAAGAGACTTGTTCAGGGTGACTAGGCTCACAGTGCTGGCTGTTTTGACCCACCCCGGTGTGAAGGGGCTGTCCCCACAAGCTGATGGGCAGTGTTCTAGAGGAAGATCTTACTAGGTTAGGTTGTTCAGGCCCTCACATCTTCACTTTCCAGAGCACAAAGCACACTTAGTCATTTCCAGGATGCTATATAGAACTATACCTGCTTATTCTTACTATGATTGCAGAACTTATGGGAACTTGGGACCCTACCAATTTATTTCCATTTTTCAGAGAACAGTTGAGATTTTTTTCTTTGCCACCTTTGGATTTGTACAGAAGACGTTTTCATACACTCCAGTCATTGTGATGACTACACATTCAAATGCAATCCAGCTAATACAAACTAAATGTGAAAAAGTTATAGTATAATACGTGTGGTGTCCGCTCTGTGCTGCAGACACTGACCATAATCATGAAAGCTGGCAAGATCAAACTTAAAAGGCCAGCAAAAAGACCACTTGTGTAGGCTCAATAAGGGGAATGCTTTAAAATGTTACCTGTAAGCTTGTGAAAGGTTACGCTGTTGATCCCATGACTAATGAGCTGAGTATCTGCAATTGGTGGGATCCTGTTCCTACACTTGCAGTGAAGTGCAATGTGCTTATTGCAGACAACGTTATAGTTCTTTTAAGAGAGATGAGGATGAATCATTAAATGGGTTTGCTGGAGGGACTCCTACTGCAGGATCTAGGCTCTAAGCCATTCTGTGGCTGGTAGTAAAAATATTTTGTTAAAAATTCTGGATCTGGCCTATAGCTCTGCAGTAATATTAGGGAAGCTTCATCACCTTTTTTTTTTTTTTTTTTTTTTTTTTTTTTTTGCCAGAGGCTGCTGATCCCAAATGTCTGCAGAATTGATTAGGCTGATACTGAGAGGGCGGAAGAAGATGTGGGGAAGGGGAGGGTTAAGACAACGTAGTAGCAACTTACACAGCACAGTCCATACTTATAATATTTATCAAAGGATTGGTTAATTGTATGGTATAAATTCAAATCAACCTCCTGCTTCCCCGTGTGAACATCTTGAACAGCTTCTTGTCTGGCTGACATATTTGCAAAGGTTTAGATAAAAATACAGTTCTCTGAAGGAATATTTTGCCAGTGGCAAGAAACCTTCGTCTTACAAGAGTGAAGGGAGTCTATTTAGCTAACCGAAGCAGTCCCAGCGCAGCCTGGATACAAGCCAGGACACAAATGAAATCACTGTAATGGCACTGATGGATGACCTCCTTCTGGCAAGGAGGAGGGAACACATCCATGCTCTTCATCCTGCACCTCTTTAGCATCTGACACTACTGGCCATGAGATACAGCTGTTGCACCAAAAAAAAAAAAAAGTAGCAGATGACCAGTGATGTGTTAAAATGGCTTCAGTCTTCGTCAACAGGAACAGCATTTCCAATAGCTCTACCTCTTCTGTCTCATTTTTGCAGCTTCCCACAAGAATCAGTTTTCCCTCTGGTCTCGTACTGTATGTGCGCGGTTACATTTACTAGGTTGGACAGTTGCGTTTAGGTGTCGCAGTATGTATATGTGACACATGGCACTAGCTAGTTTTCACTGCCTGCAGCTGTATCGCTGCTGCACAGAGAGCCCACGTTCAGTTGGGTGAACTGAATCCGTGGATGAAAACCAGCTGCCTCAAGTTGAACTAGAGCACGCGCTGATGCTGGCAACCAGAAAAGAGAGTTTTGGGAAATGTTTTAGGACTAGCGCAATCCCAACATTCGTCAAATTTAGTCACTCTTCTAGGCCTATTATAGCATCGCTCCCTGAGACTAACTTGTCATAATTGTTAAGCAATGTTTTTCTTTCCAAACACTGCGGGCTAGCCCCTCTTTGCAAAAGATCATGTAGCCATCTTCACTCATAACTTCCTCACCTCTTTCTTCATATTCATGAAGATGAGGTATACAGTACAATACTGTACACCTGAATAAAATGTCTAGATGTTTTAGAAAGCTCAGGATATTCAAGAGCGGCACAACTTATGCCCTAGCAATTCAAGAGTCATCTCATCTTCTAACCCCCTCCCACAAAACCGAAGTACAGGATGGATCACGTGCCAAGATCCTACAGATGTTACAAATGTGTTCACTGAGTTCATGGAGTATTCTAAACATCTGTGACTATCTGCTCCATCAAATCCTCACCTTCAAGTTGATTCATGAACTGAGCCATATTACCTAACGGTACCTACACTTCTGCTATGAGGATCCCCAACCATCTCACTAGCACTTGTCCCGGAGGGTAAAAACTGGTTTTAATAGGGTATAATAGATATATATCTGCTTCTTAACTTTAGAAATAAGGGTACTCTGGAATTAAGGATTACCACAAACATCACTGAGGACTAGGTATGCACATTTTGAGCTCGTCTCCAAGTAAATACGTAGCAATGTACATATATACACAATAGATTTAAAAATGAAAAATCCTCTTTAAAACAAGGTTTTCACTAAGGAAGGGTGGGAGAGATTGCCAAATGATGATAGGTCACATCATACTGTATGGAAGTGGTTTGGTCCTAATGCTGGGAAAACAGACAGTAGGATATTTTCTTCTATCCTTCTGTACATCTATAGAATGTGTATTTTCTTGCTGGTTTTGAAGCAAAACACTTGAGCTTCTGCGGTCTTTTTACATGTATTATTAATACGATGAATAAGGGTTAGTGATGGTCTTTGCTCCCTCTTTTTCCATCAGTCAGGAACACTTGTGTTTTCAGTCAAGTCTGGGAAAATGATTGCTACTGATGTTGTAAGAGATAAAAAAGGCAGAATTTCAAGTTCTCAGCAGGTTATTATTATGAACAAAGCTATCATCTATACTCATTTTAGGTTTGAAATTCAGAAGAACCCAAAGCCAATGTGCAATATTTTCCTGTCTACTACAATTACTACCCTCAGCTGGGATCTTCTGCTCAATGCCAAATGGAACTGGTAAATCATTAATTGAAAACAGTTTACTGGTGCAATTTTGTGTTCAAAAATAATTTGCAAGTCATATAGTTGGATTTCTGAGACTTTTTCATTAATTGCTACAGTTTGTGTGTCTGTTTCTACAATAGGTTTTAATAAATAGGTTTGTAAGCTGCATTTCCTGCAACTACTTACAGTACAGTCCTACATATCACCACTTATGACAGATCACATAGACTATAAAGTTATACTTCTGCCTCATGGGGCTGAGTTATTACTAACCACCGAGCCCCACAGAGAGAAGTCTGTTTGTCATAATGAGACTAAAAGGAGCAAGCAGTCAGGGTGGAGGACAGTGTTGAGGGGGAAGATAAGTAATTAAAAAAAAAAACACACCACACTTTACGTGTAGATGACAACACTTTTTCTGCAGAGAAGAATGACCTAAAGACCTTACACTTTATTTTTAATTGTTTTCTTTTGAAACCTTTAAAATTTAAGATCCAGAAAAAAGGAGAAAAAATAAGGAAGAGCATGAAATTCAAAGCAGGAAAAAGAAAAAAGAGGAAAGAATTTGTTAATTAATTACTAACAAGCATGGACCATCTGATGGCCATTCCGCCTCATTTACTCTTCTGTTTTCTGGAAGAGAGCTGATTTCAGACAACTGATCAAGAAGGATGAACACGTAGGCAAGGCTGAAAGCACTGATAGTATTACTTTTTGTTTCCACTGAGACGAGAAGGGGCACCAAAGTCATACCTGCCTTTAATGCCAATCAGCACTTTGGATACCTGTTTCTCCCTCAGATGTTAAACTCTAACTTTATCTCTATTTGACCTAATTTCCACACTCTACAGTAAGTGTACTTTGTGTATCTATCCACTGACAATGCGGTGTGCAATGCAGACATCCAGAATATTCTCTTCAAAATCAGGTACAACACATGCTGCGATTTCTGCTACGAAAGAACCAAACAATGGGGTTGGGGAAATTGTACGTAATATGAAAGAAAACTGTGTTTGGGTTATTGCTTCTGTAATTGGGAACCAGAATGGGTAGGGATTTAGGGCCTTGGTTTAGATGGTGGTACGTCAGTGACCTTTGCTTATCTCTGGCTCAGCTAGCATCTGGGCTGATTTGTTTTCTGAAACATGTTTACCTGACTAAGCACTTGGATTAGGGAAAGCAAATGCGCAACAGTGCAGATGCTGCTGAGGGAAGTTCATCTTCACACTGGCCAAAAGGGTAACAGGCCCTTTCCTCCTATTAGATACCTTGCTGTGGTACTGCGTGGTCTGGGAACTTCAGGGACACCATAGGGTGTCGGTGTGCCTGGGGTGTTTAATTCTGTCTGCAAACTCTATCTTGTTTTCAGTAAAATGATCTGTTCAGCTCTTTCTATTTAAGGGAATGAGTATATCCTTTGCTTGTGGGGATATTTACCTCTACCCAAATGGCATGAAGAAAATTACCATATTCAAATGAATACAAAACGCTGTGTTGCAAGGATTTTATTTATATGAGTAAACAGGTTTGCGAATAGTTACTCTATTTCCTGGACAGAAGAAAAAAATCTCCACCCTTTATTTATATGCCCTTATTCTGGCAAGGTCCAGCTCTTGCCTTTTGCCCTTCCTTTCCCCCAGTGCAAACAGCAAGTGCCCTGAGGGCCGCTCTGTCCCTCCCCGCCCAGCCCCGCTCCGCCAGCTGTTCCTGCGCACAGAACAGGCTCTGCAGGCTGCAGTCCAGGCCATCTCCAGCACTCCTTCCTAGAGGGATGTTTGGAAGTGCTCTTAGAAAAGCTCTTGCTGCCAGTCAGGAGCCTCACGTGCAATTTTACTCCTGCTCTTCGTTAATCCATAGCACTGGTGACCAGGAGACATGCCTTTTTTCTTTTGGTTAAACAGTTGTACCGTAACCCACTTTAGCTAAGCAAATTGCTTGAGAGAGGGGAATGCAAATCCTAAATTGGCCCCACACGCTTCAGCGGGCTCTTGCTAAGTTGTGGCTGAAAGCAATTTCTTCTGCAAGTTTACAAAACTGACTTTGCTGTAACAGGGCTGCCTTAAGTTTCCAGCACAGTTCTCCTTATACAGTGTTGAATGTATCCTTCAAAGTCCCAACACAGTTTCCAGTGAATACGAGTGGGGATATCATTTTCCAAAGAAACACCCTATGCACAGAGCTGCAAAGCTGTATACATGTTAGCTGGGACAGACCACCCAGCTTTCCAACAGCACTCGAGGTCTGCCATGGCTCACAGCAGCTGCCTGAGCAGAACCCACACACCTCCGCGTCCCAAGCACTGCACCTCTCGGTGCCCAGGCTGCGGGGCAGCAGCACCACAGCAGCAGGGCCTTATCCCTCCTGCACATCGCGGGTGTACCCAGAGCAGTGACAGGTCACCCCTTGAAAATCCCAGCTAATCATTTCAAATGCCGTCTTGATCAAAGCTCTGCTAAACATTCGTCCACCTACACGCTGAGATGGCTGCAAGTAGTTGAAACAGACACGTGCGAGTTGTGGCACTAGAAGCAATTCAGTTGTTTGCAGGCACCGTGAAACAAGGCAGTTCAGTTTCAAACTGGAGATCAAACGAAGGGAGAAAACATTTTTGCAGCTGTTCTCCTGCCCTGGAATTTGTTGTGCATATCTCCCTTTTTGGAACATTTATTTGTTTCACGGTGCCTTCAAAAACATATTGTCATCAGAAGCTCCTTGCCAAGTACCTCTCCAAGCTGGTTGTTCACTGCTGCCCCTCTCCCAAGTAAAACAGCGCAGTCCTGAAACACTTCTCAGAGTCCTTGACTGCGAGTTACATGCTCACTTTTTCAGGCCAACCTGTGAGGTAATCAGCTGATCTCGATTTCCTCTATATGAAGCAATGAAACATCTGTTTCATAAGGAGAACTGAAAGATAGTCTTTGTGTGGTTGCAGCCTTCTGGCATCAAAGCTTTTTTTTTTTTTTTTTTTTTTTAAAGGAACTCCTCTGGTTTGACAGATTTAGTCATAATAGATCACTGAACTGGCAATAATGGTAGGGTGTAATAGATATAAACTAATTGGGGAACAATCCTAACAGACACTCATTTTCAGGTATGTTTGGCTAAGTTTTTTTGTGTTTCCTATTTATAGGAAATAAACATCTTAAGCTTTACAGGTTTATATAATAGATTGAGAAGTTAAGTAAACTGGATAAAACCTGAGAAAAACAGCAGAAAGGCATCATAAAAACCTGAGATACAGTTTAGGATTAAGGCACTTCACTGTGGATGCTTTAGAGGAGCAAAGAATCTGGATTCCCATGCTACGACATATGCAGATAAGATGGAGACAGCCTTTCCTGTTTATATCCTGATTTCATGCTCAGAACAATGTCCTTAAAAAGAAGCGGGTGATGGGCAATCTCCAAGATGATTTTTTGCACATTTCCCCAAATGCATCCTGGCAACCCAAAGGGGGATAAAATGGAGCGTGTTGCCCACAGGCTAGTCTGACAGCTGTAGCATCTTGTCGTACAACGAAAACACTCCCCGCAGCCATCAGAAGACATTAACAGTGACACGCTTGACACGTTTCCTCCTTTTATTTTCAAGAAGGAACTGGAATTGCTTAGAATACGGTTCCTCCTCCAAGCTTGGCTATGTCAGCCTTTAATAAGGGATCACCTGAGCCACAATCCCACCATCTGAGTCCTCTCTGTCTGTTCTAAAAATTCAGTATGAAGCTTATTGACCTAAAGCTTCTCTCATGACCCACCTAGCAATAACGTTATATTGAATTGAACTGTGCCTTTCACCACTTTAAGGAACACTCCCTATCTTTGCTGGGTGAATAGTATACATCGCGCTAAGTGCAGATAACACATACTCTTCCTGCTAGCATTTGTGCGTGAAAGCTAAACACATGAAAACCTATTTCTATATCCTTTTCTTATTACTGCTATTAACCTCTTATTTACAGTAATTATGAATTATGATAAAATTGTTTCAGCTTCTCAAAGCTGATTCAAATCCTACCGTGATTAGCACAGCCTTGCATTTGAAAGCTATTAGGAGCAGCTTCTCTTCCTGAGGACTGTAGACACTGAGCATACCCAAGTATTATTTTTAAATAAAAAAAGCCTTGCTGTGAAGAGTTTGCAAAATGCAAAGCACAGACTGATACTGCTCCCAATCCCAGAGGCAGATGCATTTCAATACCAGGAGATACACTCTGCATAATTTGCTGAGTGCTTTGGAATGGGAGTGAGTGGGAAATAGCCCAGAGTATGTTATTAATGGCCCACAAAACGGATTTAGCTTTCCACTCAAACACACCAGCCTCTGCAGTAAGGTATGACAATGCTTTAACACAGCCTCATTTTCTATTTAAAACAGAAAGATAAGATTATCTGAAATTCTTATACCTTGCCAGATCCCCACTGTAGCCATCTTCATAATGCAAACAGCCCAGGGTTAGCACCTTTGTGTACCATGCTGCACAGGGAGATTTCCAAGTGAGCTCAGTGCTCACACTCAGCTTGTAGGTAATATAATATTTATTGAAAATAAACCCAACAGTTTTCTGCAGTGCAGTTCTCTTGAAAGTGCAGTGCTATCCTTTGCTACCTATTGATATTCAACAAGTGCAAGAAGAACCAATGCTGTTTGCAAAAAGACTGCTGACTTAAGCGAAGTGTCAAAATGCCTTGCTTAGGCTTTTTGTTTCCAGTGGAATTTCTACTTTCTCAGCATCCAGCAGCACTTACTAGGATGTTCAAGGAAGAACAGACTTTCCTTAGTTTATCTTGATACCTCTTACCAGTACTGTAGATAGAGCTCAAGTTGTCCCTTGCTACCAGTAAGGGCCTTATATTGCTGGATGCTGGACAGGAGATACAGGTCTCTCATATTAGAATAACTGCACGTGCATATAAATTCGCATGAAGGTAAAGTTTATTTCTTACAGGTTTAATTTTACAAAGCACAAGCAATCACAGCTGAACAGCAGAGCTCTATGATTACTAAAGATGCAGCTCTCTTGGAAGAGAGGCCCTTTGTTGCTCATCAGCTGTCCTAAAAAATAAAACCTGAGCTTGCCCCATGACCCCAGCTGAAGACACGGCCAGCGCAAGGCAGCCCCCGTCTCCCACCCAGTCAAGCCTCAAGACAAATGGCAGCTCCAGAGGAGTTCAGAGTTTGACAGAAGAACTTTTTCTTTCCCCTTGAAGGGTTTTTCCTGAGGCCCTTCGCCTGTCTCCTGGCGAAATGAATGCTCTCATTGTTCCCATCAACTTGACAAATACCAGCGTTGCAGAGTAACGATGACATTTCTGCTGTGGTATTAGGGTTGAGAAAGGGGATTATTCTGGCCAGGGCTGGCCGGGAGACAGCGCAGAAAGGGAGGCTGCGTGACGAGATGACTCGCGCTGCGACAAGGAGGCCCTTGAAGGCGGCGGAGGGAGCCGAACACAGGAGCCGTGTGCGCGGGGACGTGCGTGCGGGCGCGGGCGGCCTGCCCGGCCGAGGCCTCTCCTTGGCACACCTGTCGGCCCGCCGCTTCCTCCCGAGCCCTCGGGCACAAAGGCGCAGCTGCGCTGGGCACCCAGCTCGGCCCGAGGGAGCGGAAAGGGGCAGCGGCCTCCGCTTTTGTTGCCTGTCAAAATCGGGGGTTTGTGTCGAGTCTGCGGAGGATAATGGGCCTCTCATGGCTAGCCACACACTGAACGGAACGTCCCACTGGAAGGCACGGCGTGGATAAAATTAACCGGGCCTTGGAAGGACTGGGAAAAATAAATAAATCAAGGGGCTAGAAAACACCCGCTGCTGTGCCAGCCTCCATGCGAGAGCCCGAATCTGTGGCTTACCAAAACAACACAGCCTTTACGGCACTCCTTGACCAGGGAAGAAAACATCCTTAGACTCAGAAACCTTACAGTACGACAGGTGTGATGCACTTGTTTCTATTCATCTGCTCTTCTGTCATTCCATACAGATTTTTTTTCCTTATGCCATTAACTGCTGAAATATTCCCATGTAACAGAGTTTTCATCTTACTATGAACAACAAATCGAGCACTCCTAATAAGGTTTCTCAATGCTTTGGGATTTTTCTTCCCCTCCAAGATCAAGGCTAACTCACTCCTACTGCACCTCTACAAGCAGCAGGCACCAAAGACTGCATCGCTCTAAGGAAAGAGCATCAGGGTAAAATGAGGAGGAAAATGCAGCAGAAGGGATAAACAACTGCGTGCTTCCCTTCCCCACCTCTTCATCCCACCTCTCCAATGGCCTTCTGAAGCCAACACTATGGCAAGCGTTTCACACCAGATTCCTCTTGCACAATACCCTTTCAAAAGTTAATAGTTTTTTAGACTTGAGCAAACAATAGAGAGAGACAGCAGCTAGTACAGACATTTTGCAGTGGCCTGTTCACTGTCTGTGTTGTGAAGACTGCCTTAGACTTTAGAAAAGTTGAAGATGGCCTTGGTCACAGACATGTTTCCGAGAAAGTACTGATCACAGCACAAAGCCTTGTCTTGCCTTCTGTGCCCTACAGCCCCTTGGTGGATCCCCTGCTCTCATACGGTTTCTATTAGAACATGTATTCATCCTTTCTATTGTTTGATAATGAGCTTTTCACTTCACTTGCCTGTGGGTATTAAAACCGCCTGCTAGGACAAAAGTTGAATTATATTCTGAACAGGGCAATGTGGAGAACATTTATAATTAGAACTAGCACCTTAGAAAAAAATGCTCCTAGAACGTGTGCAGAAGCTGAACACTGCAGCTGTCCCTCACACGTGCTTTTTGGAGCATCATGTTCTTTAGTAAAAGAGATACCTAATGTGTTGTTTTTTTTTTCTTGAATAATCTTTGTTTTTATTGAGGTTTGGTTCAGAATTGTGAAGGATGAGAAGCCCGTGAAGGTTAGGATTGTCAAACCCTGGAACTTGCAGGAACTCCAGCCCACAGTCGCTCCTTTACGCTTGGGATGTTCTCAGAACGTGTTATGATTTCAGGATGACTCAAATTGCTATGGTGAAGACATTTGCTTTGATCAGAGTGCTACCTTTCCTTTTGACTTCTGCTAATCTAATTAGCTAAAGGCACTGCTGAACCACAGCAGTGAATCTAAAGGGACGGAGAAGATGGATCAGGAGTAACAGGGCCACACCAAACCCAGTCTCTTCCAAAGATGTCACTCAGTGCACCGTTAGCAGCAGGCCAGCTGCAGCAGAGCCTGTGCCAGTGAAGTGTACTTCCCCACGCTAATGCACTCTGAATTGGTCAGAATAAAAAAATACAGAGAAGCCCTACTGGGCTCAGGACTACGCACAGGCAAGAAGTAGTTTTTAAATAAGACTGTGCAACAAATACAGGGGCAAAGTTTCCAAATCTCATTCTTTTCAGCGCCATCTCCTTTAAATAAGGGCGATACAAGGACACAAAAGTGTCCCTGACAACTGTTTTTTCTTCTGTGAACCATAATAACTAACCAGTTATTTTTTGTTCTAAAGCTGGGCAGACCCACTCTAAAACAGAGGTACAGGCAAAGAGATAAGCTCTCAAATAAGGTGTCTTACACTGATGGCATAAGAATGTCAGATAGGTGCATTTTGGACACCAGTGTTCGATAACAACAATAACTACTTGATTCTTGTCTAATGCACAGCAATGGAAGCTGAAATCATCTGTGCATGCCTAGTGAAATGACTTGTGCTGCTTTTTACCAGCTTTACCTCTGATGCATGTGACTTGCACAGCAAAAGAGCAGCCATGCAGAGACTGACACCACAGCTCTCAGGCCACTTCTGAGGAGAAAGTGTAATTATTCTTTAAGGCCCATGTACCTCCCAAGCCATCTCCTGGTGCTGCTTAGGGTCAGTGGATGTCAAAAAATATTGAAGTACCAGCTGACCTCAGGCTACTGCCCTGTTTTGGGTCAGCTGCCCAGTAGCCAGCTGCTAACAGCAAGTCTGGGGTACTGCCAATGTCAGAGCAGGCCAGCAAGAGACTCCTGCGGTGACAGCTACTTCTCTGTACTCCGACAGGAAAGCAGTGACTTTCAGGAAGTGAGATTTTAGGTACCCGTGATAAGGAAATGCTGTGTGTGAGTGTCTGACAATAAAATGTTTAAATATAGGAAATGCTGTCTGGGGCCACTGTACAAATGCAAGGCTGCAAAAGGTTGAACAGTTTTGCTTTTCAAAGAAGGAATAGGCCAAGTGCTAGTGAATAAAAAGTAAAGTAGACATCACCATAATGTGCTTGTATTAAAGGATATGGGCATGAAAATCCCATCAGTTTCCATTTTCTTTCACTATCCTGACTAGATTCTGATCAAAACAGAGTTTCGCTTTGAATTTTTTTTTGTATTATTATTATTTTTAACAGCAGTGATTACTTGAATCTCAACAGTCTTGGAACACAGTTGGAACTACGTTCAGCATTCTCACTCTTAATTATGATCCATCCTTCCTCTCTTTCAGGGTTTGTCATATTTCTGCATCTGACCAAGTAAAACATTGTAGAGGGAACTGATTGTCCCCAATTTCTTTTCATAAGAGTTCTCCTAAAATGCTCCAAGCCCTTGTAACACTATAAACATCAAACAGAACCATCACAGAATGCTTAATAATGTTTGGCAGCCGCCGATGATGTTTGGTAGTGGGACACAGGTGAAGTTTTTAGATGATTCAAGCTAGCTTTGCATATAAGGGAAAAAACAGTGAAGGATCACAGTGTAGAACACAAATACAACTGCCGGAACAGGATGGACTAGGAAGGAAGGGAAGGGTGGAAGAAATTAGAGGTGCAGATTTGTACTGTATCATTACAGACCTCACACCAAAGCATGTTGTTCTTTGGGCCATCTAAAGTGTAGGTGTATATGCCTGTAAGTTTCCACTGCAAACCAACTGATGGTTAAAACAGTGAAACTTTTCTGATTCGCTTCAGTTATGACGATAAAAACCTTCTCAGTCATAAGAGACAGAGACTATAGCGGAAGAAAACTCCAACAGGGAGTTTCTCCCAAGCACCTGCACAGGAGTCCAAGGCAAATGAGCAAGTGGGACTCCCTCAAGTGATGTCATGCACATCAACTACCTCAGACAGCTGGGACTGGAGAGCTTTTCGTGAGGTGCAGAGGCTTTCACATGGCCACTGCAGGCAGAGGGTTGGGTTTCTAAGATTTTCTTCTATGCATCATGCCTGTGTAATCTGGCAGAATATTTCTGGAGGATAGACACTGCAACCAGAAAAGCCTCTCTCACTTTATTAAGCATAATAAACATTTATGCAGTTTAGGTATCAGCAGCTGAAGTCATGTTTCACATTGGGGCATGCATAGCACGTCTTTTTCCAGGCTCAGAAAGCATGCTGTAATTTGAAGCAGGCTGACTGACTCAATCGGTGTTTTTGCATGTCATCTCGGGGATGACAGCAAGGGGGTGGGGAGGTGGAGGGAAGGAGACTGAGGTGGAGAAAGGGAGGGTGGTTGCTCATCTGGTCTTTATTTCCTTTCCCTGTTTCTTAATATTTCAAGCAAAGGGCCCATTCCAGCTAGAAGCAATGACACTCCTGCTATGGTATTTCATCGCAGAGGACAGGCCACAGCCAGCCCAGCCTGCTCACGTCCCGGGAGCCTCAGCTGCACTGCTCTGGGTGGGGAGGTTAGGTGGGGTGCGGGCAGCCGTCCTGTTGGTTTTGGTGCAGTGGAAAGGTTTCTAACAAGTGCCCAAGATCTGTCCTTTGTGTGACAAATTTCCTAGCTAGAAATCCTCGTAATAACTATGTGTATACTTGCCTCCCCTTCTGCCATGTAGTGTGTTTACTTTTTTAAATGACGCATCAGTGGAGATGTCACCAGCAGTTAGTAGAAAATGCCATTTCTGACTATGTTAACCAGGCTGGTTGTAGGGAAAATAAAACATATGAACAAGAAAACATCTGTTGAGCAGAGCCTTTAAAAAAAAAAAAAGAACTTGGCTCAAGACATGAGGTCAGGTTCACTGGTAACAGGCCTGTGGCAGTCCTTGCTCAAAACCCACAGTGAGACCAGCATAACTCAGATTTCTGCATACTGCTTACTTTGTAGTAACAAACAATCATACCCGCACCACGTAAAGTACGCTAGTACTGCCCATGCTACAGACGAAGCACTGAAGCACAGAGATCAAGTAACTCGTCTGCAAACTTACAGAGAGGCTGTAGTCAAGCCAGAAATGAAACCCAGGCTTGCGGGGGCCCAGGCCAGTACCTTAACCACAGGGACATGTTCTTTTCTTCATGGCTCCTACTCCCCTGCTGGATTTTTTCTTACTTCAGCTATACCCATTCTTATGTAGGGTGCAGGATATGCTATGGACCAGGTCCCATCCTTCAGGATTTGGTGGATAGTTAACAAGAGCCTGTCCCCTTCAGAGCAGTAGGAAGGAAGAAGGCAAAGTTCTAGAAACATCCTTTTCCACTGAGACTTGTCCTTAACATCTTAAAAATATCTCCTTTGCTTTCCAAGAGCTGTTCTCAAGAACTAAAACCTTTACAGGAGCAAAAGCATTTCTAAATCAGTCTAAAAGAACTGCATCATTTTTATGATTCATACATAACTGAAGGGAACTAGAAAAGACAAGAGTGTATCAGTCCAGAAGGTACAAACCACAGCAAAACAAGCAGCTTCCTGAGTGGCAAAACCATTCAGGTCTCATTTTATATTCCCTTGTGCAAATGCACTGACTTAAAATATTCTCTGCTTCTCCTTCTTCTCCCCACCCCGTGTATTCCCACGGTGCCATACACCCACCCCTGCGCAGCCTGGAGTGAGCAGAGCACTGGTCCCTCAGCCACTGTCAGAGTCCAGGATAGAGCCTGTTCAGAAAACTGAACAGGAACTTGATGTTCTTGTTTAAAAAAATATTTCTTAATTAAGGATATTAAAGTATGTCCTATCAGGTTGACCTTGCTGTGGGCTACAAACGTTTTAGAAGTACAGCAGGCAATGCTTTGAGATGATGCAATTTCATTTTGAAACTAGGCAAATAAATTCACGTTGGTTTTAGATATATGAACGATGGCAAAACTTCTAGCTGAAATAAAATCTTTCTTGTAATTGCATAATGTATTGTAACTAATGTAATCTGAGTCCTACAAACCATTTTGCCTCAGAGGAAAAAAGTAGCTGTCTCTCCTGACATCCCTGTAGGTCAGCCAATTGTTTCTCATGAACCAGCAGGAGTTGCAGTTCTCCAAGTTGAGGTTACCTCCTAAGATTGCTGTGGTATTGAAGTCCCTCCCAAAGTACCTCCAGCAAATGCAGCCCAGCAGATATACGACAGAGTAAAGCCACAACAGTACCAGATTTACAAAAGGATAAAGGCACCAAAATATGTGGATAGTCCAGCAACATTTTACAAAGCCACTGTAACAGCAGAGGAAACTACCTCCCATCAGCACCTACAGTCCTCTTAATTCTTAACACAGGTCCTGTCTCTGCTCCCTTGTGTAAATTCACACCAAAATTTCATCAAGCTGCACCCACTGTAAGATAAAGCTACAGTACTTCATGAAGAGTAAGTACTAAATATGTTTTCCAAGGAACTAAACTGGGGAGTTGTGAAGTCTGCAACTAAGGTTCTTATGCAGCTCTCACAAACAGTACAGATAATAGGGACAACACTATTATTCTGCGTGCAGCTTGGTGTGAAAACAGGCCTCAGATTCTCATCTGAAGTATGAAACAAAAAGTAATGCAAGATCTATGGTCACCACATCATGGGGAAAATACCCCGGTCCAGATCCTCTTTTGAGGATTTGCTTTGACCAGGTAGCAGCACACCAATCTAGCCTGAACCAAGTCTGCTCACACATTTTCTTTAGCTGGACACTTAATGAGGAGAGATACCATCAGAAGGATGATAAGATCTCTAACAGAGATCTTCAACTGCATATCAACATCATAATTCAGCCCAAATCTCTTCAGGCAGAGACTTTGCATATACACATCTCAGAACAGTGATGAAATGTAAGGCTTCCTCATTTTGAATAGGGCTTCAAAAGTACCCATCACAAAAAACAAAATTACTTCCAGCGACATCTGTCTTCCTACCTGCTTTGTCTCTGGAAGGGCCCCATAACCTGCGAGGAGAGGCAAGGGGGTACCAGATATACCCCGCTGCTCTTTAAAGGACAGAAGAGAGTCCTCAATGAGCATGTCAACTCATCACTAGAGCAGTGCTTCAGCTGTGCCATGTTAGCCCTAGGACAAATCTGAAGCCATCCAAGGTGGACCAATTAAAGAGGTCCTACAGCAACATGAATATGGGTCTTGAGCTCAGCTTGGAAGAGGTAAAGCCTGTTCATAGCAAGAGTGTGACCCTCACTGCTCCGAAACTCCAATTCCAACTATTGAACAGAATAGCAGCATATTTAATACAGTGTGCTTGCTGAGGAGAAGGGGAGGAAGGGAGAGGGGAGGAGAGTATTGCTATTCTATGTTTTCAAGCAACAGATGAAGAGGGACAAAAGAGTCCACACATCAGGGAACTATTAAAATGAATACATTCCTAGTTTCTTCATAATTAATTCAACATGGCCAATTTTGTATCAGAGAAGAGGAAAGAAAGATTTCAACCACTTCCTTTTATCTCAAGCTGTTTGGAAGAATATGATCTTGTAACATCGAAAAGAAGTGCCTCACTGCATCCCAGCAGGCGAGTGTAATTTTAACTCTTCCACATGCTTAATTTGATATGCAAATCCCTATTTTCTGTATGACATACAATACTTAAATTGTACAGCAGAGACCCAGGTTCATTTAGGCACTACCCATCCCCATTTTCTAGCCCCGGCTCCTTTTTTACTTCTTATTTCATTAATACATTGAAAACAGTTTTCACAGCACAATTCCCTAATATATTTTTTAGCATGTTTTCTTAGTTATACATATTAACTGTCAAAATGTGAACCAAATGTTGTTATCTTCATATGCAAAAGAGCCATTCTTACCCTGTTCTTAAAATTTTCAGTTCTGGGTTAGACTGAGTTATGCAATACTTTCAAAAGAAGATTCATTAAGCAGCTATTTATATGCTCAAGTAATTCCACTGTTTTCATGTCCTACGGGAACAAACATATTAAAATTGTGATTGTCTGCAAGTACGGATAGTTTGGGAGCTCTTTCACAGACATTCAACAAGCATCGAGTAGCACACACAGGTAGAATAAGTCCTTGAAGTGCAGTTAGCCGAGACAATTATTTGCAGTTTTCCCTCAATGGAAAACTAGGGTAGGGTTTGTAGAGCTCTGCAGCTCTGAATTTTTACCAAATGTATTGAACACTCATTTCCTGTTCCTCTTTATATAACACATGATATAAATGAATACGTAAGCATACTGTTTCAGATTCTAAAATGGAAAATTCATGTGAACATTTGGCAAAAAAAAGAGGTTTGTTAGAACTATGAATGCAATGGGAATTTCACTATTAAGACTCCACTAACAAGACTCATCTACACATAATATTTATGTGCAGTAACTATACACCCAAAGTTTCTTCTATGAAAGGATTTGACTGAAAGTATTGCGTTATTTGTGTATTAGTGCTCAGATACACTACAGAAGCTCCATCACCATACACTGTACCAAGTGATTTTACAACACTGCAAGGAAGGTGGAATAGGTGGGGAATTTCAAAACGACCTCACCACCCCACAGAAGGAGAGAGGAGGCAGAGTCTGATTATGTGACCTGAAATGGACACTATCGACTTCTCAGAGCATTCAGTATTCAGTCATTGACAGATCAGATAGTAACTAATTTTTGGCAATTCTGCAAGCATCATGCATAAGTGATTTAGCACAGAAAAGAGTATTATGCATCTTTGGCCCAAGGATGGTTCTAATGACGAGTCCGGCTAGGCGTTTTGCAACAGAAGAAAAGCCTTTGTCCACAAGTATGGCTAGGATTCTGAAAAATCTGCAAAACCAGATCTTGATTTAAATGTTATAATGTTTGCCAAAAGCAGCTTCTTGGATTTCTAGACTTTGATCAGCATGTCCATGACAACCATGCCTATTGCTTTAATCATCATCAGAAACCATGTGCGTGTTATTAGTAACAAATACTGCCAAATCTTACCCTTGGTTTACCATTGTGGGAACAAGATCAAAATTGCAGTTATCATATGGTATGTTGACAACTGATCTTTCAAAGCAACCAAGAGATACAAACTAAAATGACAAACATAAAATTGGTCTTCTGCCATCTCAGAATATACCTGTAAAAAGTTCATGAACAATGCTTAGCTGATATACTTCTCGGTGCTTCTGCAAGAGCAAGGCTTAGCAAATACAAAGGTTTGCAACAGCAGAAGTAGGACATTTGTTCAAGTGAAATAAAGACATTTTGGACTGTGCGCTACACAAACTTTCATCTTTTAAGGCTCTGTTCCTGGAGAACTGCATTTTTACTCTGAACACCGCCCTGCTAGAAAGACACTGATTGCATTGAACTACATCCTAAAAGAGCAAAAGAAATGAACAGAGATGGTTGTCATAGTGGCTGATCAAAATGGCTAAATGGGTCTCTCTCAACTGGCAGAGTCACACAGCCTGTAGAGAAGGTCTAAGGGGTATTTGGGTAGTCTAAATTACTCTAAAAGCACCAGGACCAAGGAGTGGAGAGTAACTATGCTCCATAGAGGTACAGGTATGAAAATGAAATAAAGAAATGAGATATGTGGGTACGAGCAACCTTCTGTACGTAGCCGAGTGTGAAAATGTTTTCTATGCAAGGTGCCAAAATACACTACTAGCGAAAGCACAATATGTGGTGAACCCTGGAGCAGCAAACAGATACACACAGCCTGAGAAGAATGATTTCTATGAAGATGGTGGTGTACATAACTGATGATTCCCATGATGACAGGAGCAATACAGCTCTCTCCCTACTGAAGTAGCCCTAGGCCTTGTGACAGGTCAGACCCCCTAAGAAAATCCCAGAAAAAGTACACACTAGCCTCCTCTGTTAGGTCCCACAAACGGATTAGCAAGTTTTCTTTATTTTTTAGCCATGTCTTGTAATGATGTAGTTCCTCAGTCTGGTACGTATTATACCTAGAAACTCCATAGTACCTATTGTTTAGTTAATCAAATAGAAGCTTTTAATAGTAATGCTGTAATGAAGAGTCCCCCCTTTCCTTTAACTGACCCAAAACAAGTTCTCATCATATCACTAATGCACAAATTATACAAGGGACAGGAAGGATGAAACGAGGCATTAATTTGGTTTCTGTATCCCCTAGATGCTCTTCCTGTATTGCATGTATTAATTAAAGATGTAGCTACAACTCAGTTAAAAACCTCAAATCTCCAGTGCCACACACCAGCAACATCATACACCAGCAATGTGGACTACAACAGCATGCAAAACCAGAGCAGCTGTGTTAGAATTCATTTCCTAAACACACAACGTCTGCATCCATCCAGATATTGTTGATTTTCAGGTTTGAATTAATGCAAAGTCAGTAATGAAAAAAACAGTTGACAAATCTATAGATTCATCGTGTGTGTCATTTTGGCATTACTTTTGCTGAAAACTTCCACAAACAATCATTCTGCTCACAGAGCTGAGAAAGGTTGGAGGACTAAAGTAACTTTCCCAATTCTCTACAACCTGTAGCAGTCAGGAGTGGAGTGCCAGGACATCCCATACATCAAATCAGTCATAATACTTCATTTTTCCTTTTCCAACTGAGCAGTTGCAGTATCATTTATCAATCACGTTTCTCAAAACTGTACACAGAGAAGTGCAAAATAAGAATGCTGGAAGTGTATTTTTTTAATGCAGCCTCATAGCTGTACTGACTTGCAATTGAGTGTCAGAGGGCTGACATTTCAAAAACAGCTCTGACCTTCCTACAGATCCCTTGGGATCCAGTCAGTGCATCAGGCTATCGTTTCCTGTTCTTGCTTTTCTGCTCTGACGGAGCATCTTTCTAAGCAGACCCTTACAGAGTTCTTCTAGGAAGGGGACCCACCCACCAGTGTCATGCTGACTTCATCCTCCTCCTCTGCCGTACATCTTTCAGCTGCACAACACAAACCCAGGGGAAGATGAAGGAAAGAATAGTATTAAATAAACTGTTGCTCTGCATTTCACTTTGAGGGAACTCTGCAAGTTGTTTGTAACGATTCTAGTTTTAAGCAGGACGTGTGGGGGTTGTTTTGTTTTGATTTTGCTGACTGTGCAAACTGATACTTTGAGAGAACTGTCTGGGGAAAGTAAAGAGTCCTTTATTATGTCCATCGCTGCCAAGCGCTTTGGCAGATTCCTCCGTGAGATGCACAATCCGATAGGTTGTGTGAGAGCTTGGCTGGCCAGTTACCAGCAGAAAAGCTCAACTTAAACAGTTTTAAAATCTTATTATTGCCAATTTGTGGTTTTGGCTGAAGAAAGGAGGACGATGAAAAATAGAGGCAGCTGGGTGTCAGTGAAGGACGGAATATTGATGTCATTTTCATTGCTGTGCCATGCAAAAAAATACTGGCTGTATCTACAGGTTGGATCTCATTAAGGCAAAAATCAGGCAGCACTTTTAGGTACACCCTAGGTAAAACTGTGAAGATGGTGTCATTTGTCCTAGCCTTTGCCTTGAAGATTGAAATAACGTACCTATTTGACAAATCTGAAGGCAAGGTCCTTTCGTTTGTCTGGCTGCTCGTGGATAGAGAGCCTGGCAAGGACTTGTGCAGCATCTGTGATGCTTCCTGAATTCAAAGCCAGACAGAGTTCCCTTCAGCTTCAGCACTAAGGAGACCAGCCCAAGACTGACTTCATTATGTGCCTTGTTCCTGGCGTTCCTGGTGTTGTGTGTTGTTTTGTTTGTTTTCTTAAACTAAGGGCTCCTTGGCAGAGCTCCTGGGGTCACTCCCCAGCCAGACTCCACGGAGAGGGAAGGGGCCCAGGGCCACCACTCCCAGCCCAGGCACCTCAGGGAAGGCAGGCTCTCCCTTCTGCAAAGCCCCTGCTGTCTCCCCATGTGGACACTCAGCCATGCTTTAAGGAGTGCCTCGTTTTCAGTCCTTCCAGAAAAATATATGCGTGGATTTATAGCTCTGTGGATTTCATTGTCTCCAGATGCCTACCTGTGCTGGTTGCATTAAATGATCTTTGAATTGTCTGATGCACACATGCACAGGCAAATGAGAGTAACAGTCACATCGCAGTAGAAATGTATTTAAAGAGCAGAATAAAATTCAAATACCCAAGTTAAAGAGTTGACAAGGTCAAAATCTTGCCCACATTATGGTTTGTAACCTAGTTCGAATATTGTTTCCAGCACAGTAAGAGCCTGGTGGAGGATCCACCAAGCTTTCACAGCCAGGGGCGGTAACCAGGCCAAAGACTACCTAGGACTAGAGGTAACAGGACAACAGACATTAACATGGTAACAATCAAATATTTTGCCATTGTGAACACAGGCATAACTTTGCCAGATTAGTTCAAAACAAATTCATACCTACAGAAGTGAGAGAAGATACCGCTCGGTGAAGGAGTTGTAGGACGTAAACATCAAAGGCTTACTGTTAAACACCATTAAAGAGTCACAGGCTAAGTCCCACCTTTTGCCAAAATCAGAGGCTGGAGGCTAATGCCGAAAGACAAAGAATGCACCACGCTCTTCTTTGGCTCTTAGTTAAGAAAAACCACTGATGAGAACAGCTTCTGCCCTCCAGCTGGGCGAGTACAGGGCACTGCCTTCTCACAGACCGCCCCTGTGCTCATGCACCCTGTGGGCAGCCCCAGCTCTGTGCAGGAAGGAGCAGGCTGTTTCTTGGAAGTGCCTATGCAATTCAGCCATGCTGCTGGTGAAGCCTAAAAAAAAAAAAAAAACACCCTGCTCTGGACCTCTCAGGCCATTAGTGCATCACTCAGGTCGTGCCTTCCACCAAATACTGTCAAGTTTCTGTTTTGTTTGGACCTGAAGGGTGGAGGGAGTTGGAGAGTTGCCTTCACTGCTGTCACTGCTTCCTAATGATGTTTTTTGCTAGAGAAAATGAGCTTGTTTGAGAATCCAAATTCTCTGTCGGGCACAGTTTGAGAAACTGAAAATATGGAAAAGAAAATAATTTGTTAGGGCAAAGTGTAAACATCTATAAAACAGAATAGCAAAACACCTACAGAGAATGTTGTAGCTTTGCCAGCAAACTCAAGTCACTGAATGAGGAGGGAGCTGCAACAGCTGAAAAGTTAAAATAAATCCGAAGTTTAGTCTAGCAATTATAACAGGAAATTACCTCTGGAGTCAGGTCTCCTGCCTTCTTTTCCTAGTTCTGCTTCCGATTTACTGAGCAAGTTGGAGAAGCCAAATTTTAAGCTTCTGATTTAGAAAGCCTCTGTCTCCGGTGGCCAGCTATACACACAGAGGACACTGAGGATGAGCACCTTCGGTGCCCTCCTGAGCATCTGTGAGGGCAGAGCATCGCACCTCGACACCTCTGCAGCCAGCTAGCTCGGCTGCAGCAACCTGTAGCTGCCAGATGGTTCCAAGTGGCCACCTCTGAGCTGCCCCCGCCTGTGGATCATGGCTAGCATAAAATGTTGTTGTGTGAGTCTGATGGTTAAACGCTGTTTATGGTTGGCATAGCATACTGCAGTGGGAGTGTTATGTTTAAATGCTGTTTATAAACATTTGCAAGACTTCTCAGACATGCTCTGTCTCTAAAGCCTGTGCTATTGCTTTTGGAAATAATGCACTGAGTGACCCGTGCTTTTTCTGAAAGGGTTCCTGCTTAGTAGGAGTAACAAGGCTGCATTTCCAGCTCTACTGCACCAAGGGTTTCAGTAAAGCATCGTTACTGAAACCCAGAGTTGGAAACAATCTCTTCTACTGATTTAATAGTTTAGCCCCAGTTGAAACTGCAAATAAAGCAATGTGTGACGCCTCAGGAGGAGGGGAAGTGTCTCACAATCATGAGAGCTCTCTGTACACAGGGTTCCTATTCAATTCCATGAGAACTTCTAAATGAAGCGAGCATGTGGTCCTTCTTTCACTGACTTGAGTTGTGCTACAAATTCCTCAGAGGCAGAGCCAAATTAAGTGTCCCAAATAAGGACGGCTCCATAAATTGACATTTTCCTGCCCTACATTCAATTACAATCTCCCATCTTTATCAAGAGACACCATGGATCAGAGGATTAAACTCTGGGTGCCTGCCAGCACTCATTTAGTCATGGAAGTCCAAATGTTTCTCATTATACCAAGCACTTTTTTGTACAATACTACTGTAAGCGTGTGTGTCTTAGCGTTGGCTTCAACTGCACTATGAGCCAGAACATTCACAGTGACACAATGGATTCAGAGTCAGGAAAAACTATTATAGGTATTTATTTGTGCTACTGCATCCTATTTACTTATTTATTTAAAGAATAACTACCCTGAAGAATAAGCACAAATATGCAGGAAATATTGTTCACTGAAACTGAAAAATGGACAAAGTAGGTCTAGGGTGCCCCCTGGTCACCTTCCCCCAGCCAGGGTGCAGGGTGGAGTGCACTTGATGCTCCGTTCCCGCACACTCTGACGTGTGACACCAGAGGTATTGTGGCAAACACCATCAGGCACAGGAGCTGGAGTCCCAGCGCGCCTGCCAAGCTCAGGTCTTCTGCCAGCCACCTGCTTTCCCAACCCGTGTTTTCACATAGAAAGCTATTTGGACCTACACACTGAGAAATCATACAAGTTCCCAAAACAAAACAAACTCTTTCCCAGCATGATGGGTCATTTAGCTTTCATAATCTTAATCTGGGAACCTTAAAAAAATGCCCCACAGGCCTGACATATAAACAAATTCTGTGCTGGGTGATTGTACTGTTCGGCCACAATGCAGGGGAAGTCTCTTCCTCTAGGCAACAATAAACAAAATACAGTGAATATATGGGCAGTACTTCAACACCTGCTGGAGACTCTAGGAAAACAGGTTCATCCTCATAGCTCTCTTCAGAACAGCTGTATGCAATACTCGCCTTCACCTTAAAATATTAGCATATTATGTACATTATACTTCTGTTGAATACAATGCAGTTTGAGTGATTATGTAGAAGCCATCTATTTACATAAGGTCATTGTCAACTGTAATATCTTGTCTGGGCAAACAGGCTTTCTTTAGGCAATGTTTAATATTTAGACATCACAGCAGTCCATTTTATTTGGGAATATCCTTTCCCGTTTCCTTCAAAATATGAAAATTAGTGAAACATCATTTACAGAGAACAGGAAGCCTAATGAAGTTTGTGAAATTAGTAATCTCTGCTAATGAAAATCATGCCTTCTCTTCATATTCAACCCCAGTATGGCTGTCACATACAGCAATGCATATCCATATACTAATGGATTGCCAGAATTTCATCATTTAGAAGCTGTGCAATGCAAAACTGTGAAATGTTTTCTTAGTGAGATTCTCTTGGGGAACAGACAACGACCTACTTAAGAGCATCTTTCGCTAGTGAGCTACTTCTGATGCTATATACAGTGATAGCAATACTTATTCAATAGACACAATTTGGTTGTATTGAAATGGATATTAACAAATACTCATCGCAAGAAGTGCACAGACATTTCTAAATACTGAGCTTGGTGCCAGAAATGTCACAAGCATTCTTGAACTTGTGAGTGCTTCTCAGAAGTAACTCTCAGAACTTAAATTCGAGCTTCAGTGTATGAACTGTTCATGAAGATACAGACTTCATGCTTGGCTCTAGTATCTTTTGCCCAGTTTCCTAAATAAAAACATTGCTTTACTACTCCCCCTCCAACACTTTCTGGTCACTCATTGCTACCTCCTTGTTTTTCAGGCTCGCCCCAAAGGAGAAGGCTTGACTCCATACCAGGGCAAGAAACGCTGCTTCGGTGAATATAAGTGCCCAAAATGCAAGAGAAAATGGATGAGTGGAAACTCCTGGGCTAACATGGGACAAGAATGTATCAAGTGCCACATTAATGTTTATCCTCACAAACAGGTAGGAGAAATGCCTACCTGATGGCATACAGTTTTGGGACCTGGAATATGCTTAAATTTGCAAAGCATGGCTATGATCTTAACATGACATGACATGGACTACACGTGCCACAAAAAAAAAAGTTTCCCAAAGGAGCTGCTGTTTTGGGCATCCTGGAAACGTGAACTACTGCCAGAATTGCAAAATTTCAATACCCTTTCAGTAAAAATACATCCGAAACAAAATTTTTAGCTATCTTGCTCATGAAAACGGACTGTGGGGCCTTATAATCTGAGATGGAGCCATTAGACAACAGAGTAAGACAAATTCAGCAGTAGAAATGGCCTCATGATGCTTCTGACTCTTTGTATTTTCACCAATTTAATATTTTATTCTAGTGGTGTCAGTGAACTTATTTCCCATGTACACTTCTTTATAGCACCTGTTGCAATAAGAATGGATTTGATCTACAAGCTGTCTGTTCATAAAGATTAGTGATAAAACAAAAATACAGAGATGACACCTGCCTACAAAATACCTTAGTTAACAACAGTGAAGAGACAGCCTGGGTAAACAGAGGTTTCTTGGTTTCCATAATACTAAGTGATCTCCAAGATAAGAAACTCAAGAGAAAGCCTTTTATTTAACTGAAAGGGCCAAGCCTGAGTAGCAGCTCTGGTAGGCAATCTGTACCTGCTGTGCTGCTAGTCAGAACCTTACTTTCTGACCCTCATAGATCATCCGTCCCTTGAGGCAACATCCTGCATTTCCTGCTCCTGAATTTCCAAATTATGACGGGAAGACTGAATTGCACATCTTGCCTGTACCCTCTCAGAACTAGTTGCAAGCAGCCAGCCAGTTCAACAGTGGTTAGTGGGACAGACCAAACACATGAGCTTGTGTCCCTCGTTTCCCTGACTAAGCAGGCTACAGGCTGAGTTTGTCCAAGCTGGCTTTTCATGCACAAGATCACTTTTGACAACCCCACAACAATATTTTTGGCCAATATACACTATAGAGCTTTGCGTAACCAAAAAGAGACCATGGCAGGCTCTCCTCTAGAGAACAGTTTAAGAACTGCAGCTGATATTGGAGCAACACCTAGGATTTAATGCTGTCAATTCCAGTGCAGGCAGAACGGAGACATCTGGGAGTACAGCTGTCTGAAGCCACACAGAATTTTCCTTCAAGATGGCTGATACTGAGCAAATGCAAGGAACATAATGGAAATAGAGTGTGATTTTGCAATATTACAGCAAATTGTTGGAGATGGAATAGGTGGAAATTTTAAGAGTTTGGGAGGTGTGATTTGCCTCAGGTGCAATTCGTCCTAGCTGAATCTCAGCAATAAATAGAGCACTGCATGGGTCAAGTTACCTGCTGCCCACTCACAGCGGGTGCACAAACCATGGATGGATCATTTGGATGTACTTGCAATAGGTGAAAAGGAAATTCCATTGGGAACCTTAGGTGTCTCATTAACTACCTAAGTGCTTGTAAAATTCCTATAAAATCTTTCCATGGGCTCATAAGGAACACTTCATACCATTTCATGTGATTCTGGGGGGAGGAAGGGTGTTAGGAAAAAAAATCATCCTGAAGAATATTGTTACTTTATTATGATGAAAAAAGCAATCTTGAAATTCATTGCAACAAGCAGGAAAAGAGATAGAAATAAGCTTATTAAGCATTATCCCACCAAGGAGTATCTAATGAAGTATATTTCTTCCCTTTTATACACATGTGTATGCTCATCTAACTCCAAAGGCAAAATTTGGCTCGTTTCTATGGCAACATCGCATTCCAATATACAGCCAAAATATTGATTTATAATTGCTAGTACATTGAAGCAATATAAATGGTAGTTTTTGAAGTCTGGCAGAAGACTTGCTTTGTCTGGCAGAAGACTTGCTTTACACTTCACTATACGACCATTGTCTTTTTTTTAATAGCATAGGACTTTTTTTTTTTTTTTTTTTTTAAATTTTACAGTGAACTTATGGCCAAGTCAGTGAATATCGTTGTTTCTGTTGGCCAGTTCAAGTGATGTGATCCATTCTGCTGTCTCTGTGCTAATGCCACTCTGAGTTCAAACCTAAAAACAAGAGGTCACCTTTACAAAGTGCAGTAATTTTCCTGACAAAACTGTGACTGGAAACTATACTGCAAGTGAGAAAAAAGCAAGGAACAATTTCTTTGTGGTAGCATGTACACGGGAGGAAAGCTAAGCAATTTTCTTTCACTAACTTATGAGACAAGCTCAAAGCTCCTAAAGTCTCTGGTTCCTTGCCTCTGTTTAGACAGCTTGCTTAGACAACTGCACCGAAATCTGGGCTGAGCAATGCAGTCATTTATCACATGCATGGAAGTACAGTCTCGAGGGTCAGGGAAATTACAAGACCACTGATTTATAACACAAGTTTATAAATATTTACCTTGCTCTTCTAGATTCTTTCCATCATTTTTGTTAGCGTTCAAAGGGTCACAAGAAATCGTTCGAGAAGTATCCCATCCACCGTATCCAAGAGCTATTATATAGTGGGGAGTATGAATGTTTTGTAGTAAAGGAGGTTTGCAAATACTCCCATGGGGATGGTACCCCTCATGGCTGGGCTAGAGGAGTCTATGATCTGCATAGTACTGAACTCAAAGAATGTAGAAAGGCTGTAGCCCACAGTGCTTCTGGAGCCACATACACAGTGGGGAACAATCACAGCATCTGCACCGCAGGTCTACACAGTTGACCCCCAGCACTGTTTCCACATCATTCTGTAAGACCTTAACTTGAGATGTGAAAGGGCTTTACTCCTCTCATCTATCCATGTGTTCATGTCCCATCAGTAGGTGTTGCTGCTACGTGACATTAAGGCCGGGCACGGTGCGTTTCAGCTTGGCTTCCAGATGTAAACAATTTACAGCCAGTCACTGGAGCTTCTTCCCCGGATTTAAGCTTACAACCTCAAACTGAAAGATTTTGCATCCTGTTGTCTCTGCCTTACCTGTGTCTGCTTCTACATTTCAGTGTTACTGTCATCATTCCTTCTATTCTTTCTCATTCCTCCAGTGCTCTGTACTTCTGATTAAATGTACCAGCAATAGCCAGACAGTAAAGAAAACATCCGATCATGCACAGAGCCAGCAGCAAAGGAGAGTTAACTTAGGCTGCATGAGGTCAGCACTGCTTCTTGACTGAGCCTAATGTTTGCTAACCCATGCATGTTTTTTGTCCAAGCACCCAGTCCCACACCAGACTCTCTAAACATTTATCAATATTTGTCCCTGTGGTGTTATTCTACAGCATTTTGGAAAATATTCTGTACCCAGTCACCAGTACTCTTATGCTAATGCCTTGAATTTTATAAAAGCACAGTGAACAATATTTTTTTAATTACCAAGTCCAGTGTTTCTAGTTGGAAAGTTAAAGCACACTTGCATATGGTGCACATATTTGGATGTATTACAATAAACTATTAGAACTACCACATTCCCTTAGCATTTTCTATATAAATTTCTTGCTTATTCTTTATTTTCATTACTCTGTTGGCATCTACCAAAGTAGAGTCCTGATTCATGAATAGAGTTCCTATGCACTTCTAAACAATCACTTCCCAACCACCCCTCAGTCCCCCTCAGGGCATTAGTCAATGCACTTAGCTAATTTTTTGCTCCTACTGCCTTCATTATATGGGATCAGACAGAGGACTTCAACTCATCTGAAGCTTCCATTGGACCTTTTTTTTTTCCCCCAACTTAAATTTAAGAAAAGAGACTGCCTGTCCCCAGAAGCCATTTTTACACTCAGTACCTATACAGATCAACTCTGTTCTTTTACTGCAAAGTTGTCATATTGTGTGATGTGATAATAATACAAGTAATTCATAAATTAAAAAAAAACACAACAATTAACGAAATCCAGATGAACTGGCTAGACAGAAGTTTGATTAGTTCAGACAGTATTTACTTCTAGCAAAAGAAATGATTTCTCCTCCAAAATCTGGTCAAAATAACCCCTCTGCAATGTGTTACAATTCAGTATCTCTTTCTTACTCATTAACCTACCATTCAGTAAAAACTGTTTTTCTAAAATCTGCTAGGTCACAATGGTACCTTGAACATTATTAGAAAAGGACCACTTTTATCAGCAGATGCTGATCATTGTTACTTCCTCAGCTTTAACTATAGCCTTATGCCAAGTTGCAAGAGCCTGCACAAGCATAAAAAGTACGTTAACTGCAAAGAGCTCAGACCACATCTAAAAACAGTCAGTTACTGCATTTCCCCAGTGAGGGCATGTTATGAAGTCTCCATTCCTATAAGCATACACAGTATGAAAGAGTTGGCAAAACATTCAGTCACCTGTCTACACACAAGAACTCATACCAGGCCAGTTCAACCCCCCTCATTTCATGTGTCATCCCAGGTGGGAGAGGTGCTTACACAAAGATATGGATCTAGGACAAGACAGCAGCCATCTCCAAGGATACTTCCCCTTCCTCTAGCATTGCCAAGTATCTCTATTCCCCATCTCTCAGCCAATTGATCAACATCTGTAGAGCCTGGTCAATAGCTGAAACGTAACAACACAAACCACCATGCTTGGTTACGTCAGCCCTGAATATTGAAGATTACAATGCTTTTGTCCCATTTAGGAGAAAGCTTTGAAATTCTTCTGTTCAAAATGGCTTGATATTCCCCTTGATACTATGGCTTAAGAGTTGACTCTCAGTTCCCAGGCATACCCTTTTCTCTAGTCCTCACTTCGTCCCTCTATTTCATCTTACCCTGTTACTTCTCTCAATCCATGGACTTGCAGTACTGCAGGGCTTCTCCACATGGTATTCACAAGGGATGATTTGAGCTTGAGAACTTCCATTTAACTGTCTCAAGTAATAATATCACAGTATTGAAGATAATCATCTCCACTGGATAGCTCCAGGGTAGCCATTCAAGCACACATGCTGGACCTGTGAATGGCTTCGACAGCTATGCTAAAATCTTGATTTCCTATGCATACCTTTCGTTAGTTGGTCCCTGGAGATGAGAGCAGCCACACTTCCCTGCCACCTGCTCTTTGTTCCTGGAGGCTCGCTTCCTGGAGTGAAAAGAGCCTGTGCCAATTCCCCACAAGGAAAGCCTCTATTCAGCCCTGTGCTCTTATTCCACATACCCTATCTGTGAGAATGAGCTTTTAATCTCTCTGGGGCAGGAAAAGTCTTCTCAGCAATTTTACAGCTGTGTATATACTTCAGAGTGCTCTATAAATACAGCTCTAAATCTCTGCATTTAAGAGAGATGGCAAAGCATGCCTACAAGTGGTAATACAAGAGCCTGACAAGCAAATCTGCTGCTATTCTCCCAACTAATTCAGAGCAGAAAGATCAGGTGGCTCTCACACCTGAGCTGCAAAACTGCTCCTTGCTTTAAGGAAGCTCCACATGCATTTTTGTTTTCACAACTAAGTCGTGCTACCATGCTGCTCCTCTTGCATTTCCACCGCATCCCTCAAGCGGTAAATCCCCCAGCAGAAGTACGTAAAGGAATTCACAAGACACGGGGCAAAAATTAGAGGCCTGTGGAGCTCGGGTCTTACTGAGGAACAGGAGAGCAAAGAACAGCCGTGACCAAGTTACTGGATGGCTATTAAGTCTCAGACAGGACTTAATCCTACCTCTTATTCTTCCAAGGACTCGGTATTCTGTAGTTGTTTGTTTGTGCTCCTTCTTACATTGCCCCAACATGGAGCCAGTCCTTTTAGCCATGCACTGGCGTTCTTGGCACTATAAAAGCCCAGATGCCAAGCTTTGAATTTTCATTTTCTTCTCCTGCCCGCTCTATCAGCAGCATCTGTGCCTGTGGTTGCTTCCTGGCTGGCCTCTTATCAAGGCTTTGTCTCTGACTTGGTGGCTGACTCCAGTGCTGTTTGTGATGACAGCTGTTGCACTGCTGTGGAACCAGCCATCTGGGGATTGACTTGTCCTCTTGGACACTGCTTGCTTCCAGCTGTCAGGAATTTATTGCTGGCCTGAAAATAATTTGGTATGTAAATACATTCTTCATAATATCCAAGCTATTACTTCCACAGGCAATGCAGCGGTTGCCTCATAATTCCCCTTCCCAGGTGTTTCTCTTCCCTCAGCATGGGGAGGGATGGCTCTGATCACTCAGTACAGCGTTCAGCAGTTTCAGGCCTACAAGTATGATCTTTCCTCTCTTTGGACTTAATCCCTCTGCAGTGGCTGGGGGGGGAACCACTGCATTCCCACCCTCAGGTGCTCCAGCAGTGGGGAAACAGGTCACCCAGACTGCTGCTTCTCTCTCAATGAAGTAAAATGCATT
Organism: Anas acuta; assembly: GCF_963932015.1. Classification (NCBI taxonomy): domain Eukaryota; kingdom Metazoa; phylum Chordata; class Aves; order Anseriformes; family Anatidae; genus Anas; species Anas acuta. Next base: position 13,225,222 of record NC_088985.1, read on the forward strand.
TTCTTGCATTTGAGTTTTGATATGACCCCTTATCTATCAATGGTGAAATCAAATGGTTCCAGTCTAAAAAAAAAAAAAATCAACCTTCTAAACAGAAATATAAGCACCCATTTAATTCCATTGAGAATAATTTCCCTTAAGGGTGTGCTATTGATGTTTCCTCTTATACCTAACACTTTATAAGCATGAGGTGTTTTGACTATGTTTGGGTTTTGTTCTTTTTTTTTTTTTATAAAAAAAGAAAAGCTGATTTATGGAATGTGGGGTTCAATCAGTACATGTAGGCTGTGAGAGCAATAGTGCACAGTCAAAATTTAATTTGCAGGACAGGAATTGCTATATAAATTTAAATTTAGTCCAGCATTATTCCCCTCAGGCAACAGCATTAGTCACTACCACCAAATGCTTTCGTGGTGGAGCTGCACAAGGTTATTTCCACCTAGCAACTACCAGAAGAAAGTTAAAGAAAGATGCACAAACCTGGGAAATTGGAAAATGCCCACCCCCATAGTTTTTATGGGAAATAAACTGCCAAATCCTGCAGGCTTGCATTAAATATATATATATATTTCAACTCTCCCTTTTAATGGAAAAAAGTATGCCCTTCCCAGATAAGCAAAGCAGGATTTTCTGCTGTTTTATAAGCATTTCACCTCTTTCTAAGGAAAGGTGTTGGTTCTTCAGCCCAACAGCCTGTCCCCTTCCCTCTCAGCAGTAGCACTGAACCAGGAGCACCAGAAAGGTCAGGAGCAAGCCTCCCACAGACTCCACAGCTATGCAGACTTTTCACATCAAACAATCCCCCAAATCAATAGGTGCTATCAAACAGCCCAAGCCTGCCAGACCCTTGTTGTGGTCAGCATCTTCTCCTTCCCTTCTGCTTCCACCACAGCCAAGCTGGTGAGAGTTGCCCCAGGTGAGCCTCAACTACCTGTGCCCACAAAGTCCTCCTTCAGCAGATGTGCAGCTCTTTGGCTTTTTCATGCCCTGCCCTTTTAGCACAGCATTGAGGAACATAGAAAGGGTGTAAAGGCACCACCTTAAACACCTCCACAAGGTTACACCATCAGGGATAAGAAACAGCAGTAGCAAGAGAATAGTTGTGTCACAGAGTGTCTGCAGGGTTGTTGTTTTTTTATTATTGTTATTTTTATTCATTACGGGAAACCCATAAAGCACACAGAGATAAGTTAGGACTTCATTTCATGTAAAAGTTGGGTTGACATGGTTTTTAGGGCACAAACTAGGCGAGCCCACCAGCAGTGCTGGAGTTTCAAAGCTCCAGAGCCCCCCAGAAGCCCAGCCCCAGCTCAGCTCTGCTCCTTCCAGCTGGCCCTTGGCAACCTGGTTTCCTGCGTCCGTAACCCCTCTCTCCCAGCCTCTGTGTCGTAACACGCTGGTAACAATAACATTGGTGAAATCGGAATGCTTCACGGGCCAAAAAGCTGAGCTCAATCAACGCAGGGGGAAAGCAAACCACGGAGAGCTATTGTTTCTGAAAGCAGTCCAAAAACTCTTGGCGCTTCAAGGCATTCCCAATGTCCTTTGCACTATTTCCAGGAAAAATGATTCCCAAGGCCATGTGTATTAAAAAAATCTGGCTTATATCAATAAACATGATAACTGCTGTATTTTCTCTCTTTAATCAGAGCACAGCTAGCATGTAGAAGCAATCAGAGCTGAGTCAAATAGCCTGTTTTAAGTGTAGCATTTCAAAGCTCTAAAGTTCCCCATTGAGGAGAATAATTTAACTCTTGGGGCTCCTGAACCTGGGCATCATCTATGACCAGATTTATGTCATGCAAATTCTTCAAGAAAATTTGTGGGTAGATGTTGGCAGAATAAGCAGTAGAAGCAGAAGGGCAGAAGTTTTTCTGACCAAATAAGCTTATTCAACTTGCCTCTGTTGTTGTGGAAGCCCAGTGTGCAGTAGTGGTTGAGTTGCAAGCCTAAACACAGTATTATCAATTGTGATCTCAAATCCATACGTGCTGACTTCCAACAAGTCATTCAAAATGCAGCAAGGATGCAAGGGGGTTGAGAGTTTTAGAGGATATAAGGGAACCATCCTCCCTCGTCATCCGCCACCAGTACAGGTCCAAGCACCCCCTACCTGATACAGGAAATTCAGCTTACAATGAAATTGTAAATGACTTCAAACTGTCAGAAAGAGAAAACTTCAGGCAACATATTGTGGGGAAGAATCTTGAGTCAGTAACAAACCATTGTCAATCCCCACTGAATTGCTCCCATACTCTTTCTACTAACTGTAACAGAAGTGTTGCGCTTATAATTCAATACAACTGATCACAGCAAGAAGTTGCAGACATCCCTTGTTTAGGATAATAGGAAACACATATTTTGCCTCATTTTAACCACTGGAAGTTGGGAAACCCTTCCATTTTCTGCATTGTGAACAGTTCTGCAGTGTTATGTAGCAAAGAAGTTTCAGAAGGCTCTGTTCTCCCTATCCATGGGGGTCTCAGATGGGTGGTTTTGGAATGAAGAACTTATAATACCTAGGGAACTGAAAGGACTAGGTGTACTTTAAGGTTTTACTGCTCAAAGTAAGTTTCTACTATTTAGCGAAGGTACAAATGATAAATGGCCACAACTCTAATTTATATATATCCATCCTTTGCTGCAAGAACCACACTAAGAAAAAGTAAGCCATGGTCTGCTACCTTTATGAGAACTGGGAGAGGCTTAGGGCTTCTTTTTCAATTTCACCCCATGTGCTGGCTCTACCACAGTCCCACAGAACAACCACTATGTTCCCCACAGAAATGCACAGAGCAATGAAATGGTTTTTCAGGCACATTTCAAGGAAACAGGAATTATGTTAGGGCATTTTGTTTGTTTTCCAAAAATCTGCACACCTTATGATGTTCTACCTCACACCTCTATCACCACTTCACCTATGAGACTTTGCAAACAAACAGCCCTACTGCAGTATTTAACATTTTCATAGTGATTGTGAAACTCCTTACATGTCATGCAAAATTAAAGAGCAAAGATTACTAGAATCAAAGCAGTTTTGTTCCCTTGTTTAGCTGAACATACTGCCAGCTCTGTGACTCCACAAGTGTTATTTAAATGAAGTCAATTCATTAGTCAGGTTCATTGCAGAGGTTGTGTTGTGCTTTGTTTTTTCATTAATAGCTTTGCAGCTGCTCTACCTCGAAAAATTGGGCCTCAGAAACATGGGGCTGAGTGCTGGAAAGACCTTACTTCCTTGTGTAGTATCAGCGCATTGGTAAGACAGTTTTCCTACAGCAGCAGTTGGTCCTACCGTTGTCACCCCCTCCTGGCACTGCTGGGCAACGGGATTCCCATGCGTGAGGTGCTAATGCCTTTGGGAGGGCTCAGTGACTGGAGCCAAGGGAATAAATAGTTATGTGACCACACAAGTCCACTCCCCCGCTCAGGCTGTCAGTAACACCTACAGCCAAATAAGCAGCACCGTTATGAAGAACAGCATTCGAGGTTGTGAGGGCACTCCGTTCCCCTACAAAGCAAAGAACTGAAAACATTTGGTCTGCTCGGGAAAGAAATGCAGAGCCTTTGTAATTGCTACAAGAAAGCTCTGTCAAGCATAAAAGGAGGTTTAAAACACGCAGCAAAGACTAAGACCCAGTGACAAAACCTTGGACCAAATCTTATTTCCTTTCTTTGTTGCAGAGACCCCTGGAAAAGCCGGATGGCCTGGATGTTTCAGACCAGAGCAAAGAACATCCCCAGCACCTGTGTGAGAAGTGCAAAGTTTTGGGCTACTACTGCCGCCGTGTGCAATAAACCTTCCAAGTGGCCTCTTCCCGTCCCCATCATCCTGAAAGATCCTCTGGCAGCACGCGATCAACAGCAACACAACAAATCAAGATAAAAGCTAAAATAATTGCCAATATTGCCTATCTATAACCTAATAGTATGCCTTACAGTAACAGAATGTAGTGTTTCTCCTGTGTATGCACACACATGCAACAGGTATTTACAGGACTATGGTGAATTCGTATACATACATATGTAAACTTACATATATATGTACACACACATTTATATAAGCATTACTGATAGTGTTCACAACAGAACCACAGCTGCGGGTTCTGCTGATTGTTTACACAGACCCTATATCATGGCCAGGTGAAATGAAGTACTATTCATTAGGTAAGATGTAACATTGACAGGGAATATGTGATAAATGGGTTTTGCAGAGGTTAAATAACTGTGGGGCCACTAATTGCAAGCACTCACCCACAACATGAACATTATTCCTATTATATGACAAGACAAAGGAAGATTAAACAAGCCACAACATAAAAGAAGGAAAATCATTGTTTTCCGAGTTTTAGAAAGTCTGAGAGTTTTGTGCTGCTGCTTTCTTGGACTTTTCTATTTGTTAGTGTCATTTGGGCAGGGCTTAGGCAAAATCTTTTTTTTGCAGGATGTGGCCAAAAAAAGTGAATAATTGTTTGAGGGTGTGGTTTGTGTAGAAAGGGAATGCCATAACAGGACCCAGAGCATCAGGAAGGATTCCAAGAGGTTTTTGGAGGAGATGAAATTGGCTTGCTTGTGTGACTAACAGATCCTTCTCTTGTCATATAATTCTGCTACAATGGTCCCTGTATGCATATCGGCTATTCATTGGGCTGAAAGCACACTAAATTTACTGTGAATAACGGGGGATAAGAATGTTTAAAATTGTCCCCCAAACCCTTAATTAAATGATTAGCCAAACTTACTATTTATAGTAGTTTTAAAGCCACTTTCTGGAAGTATTTTTATGTCCTGTTTTCTACTGTACAAATTGTTATAACAAAAACTTTTTAGCCATAAGGGTGTTATGAGGCATGAAGAGCACTCTATATAACCTTCCCACTTCTGTCTTCCTGATACACCTATATACCTTAGGAGCAATGTAGGAGTTATATTTGGTTGTCCCATTTCAGGTAGAACTTTGGGCAGGGGCATCCTGTTGCAAAGAAGTATCTCATCAGGGATTGGAAAATACCATGAAATGAAAGTACCTCGAGACAGTATCCTGTTTGTCTGTCTATATAAGTACAGTGACACAACAAGCAATTCAGTTGCATAACTTACTAAGAAAAATTACAGGGATAATGGTTTGTGTTTTATTTTTTAATCAACAATTTCTATTTTTGTGAAATTTCCTTTAGAGAGATTGGTTGGTGTGAATGATACCTAGCAGCAATATTTTAAGTCCTAAATAACTTGATGTGAATTTAATCTGTTTTGAGGATTAACTCCGTAATGCTAATACAGAGGGTTTTTTCTGCCAAGCAATACCAAGATGTAACTAAGTATGTACAGTCAAGCTCTTGTAACGCAAATTGAATACTTACTGAGCATTCTTATAGGAAATGTGAAGCTCTTCACAAATTTGCCCTGAGGTGAAATTTTCCACTATTTCCCTGCTTTGCTATAAACAGGGCAAAATTGTTTCTGCTGATTCTGGTGGAAGGGTTATCTATATATCTTGCAAACTTCTTTATTTATGTGTAAGCCCAGGTCAGCCTACTGGTCAATGGAAAAACATTGGGATTTGTTGCTTCTGACCGTGATTCTTTCAACAGCTCACTGATTTGGGGCACGTCACAAGATCCTTTTGGATCTCAGTCTCCCCAGCTGCAAAATGGGGATAATAATACTGTGAGGCTCACAGGATAATAATTCTGTGAGGCTCACGTAATATCTACTAGAGCTTTGACATCACTGCATGAGAAAGGCTATATAATGCTGAAATATTAACTAAAATTAATCACTTGGAAACTAATTTTGCCCAGTGAAAATTCTATCAACTAAAATAGCTGAAGAATAATATTATTGAAACTTAACACTAATAACAGATTTCATTTGCATCAGTCAAGATATGCAGTTTTAGCATTTTCAAAAAAAAAAAAAAAGCGTTGTTTTGCACAGACTCAAAAGTTACTTTAGAGAGAATCTCTGAGCAATGATACTAACTTGTCCATAAAAAAATGAAGAAAATATGCAGGTGAATGTAGGGGTGGATTTTCAAAGTTTGACCTCTAGCATTACTCTTGATATTTTGTTTCAAGCATGCCTGATGTTGAAAGAACAACATATGAAACCAGATCTGTTTTTTCCTTTTGAGCACTTAACAGTACATGAACAAAATACTCCTTGATGCTTCACATCCATCTAAAGGACAAGTACAGAAACTCCATCAGATCAAAATAAGAAAATTGTTTTCCAACCTGAAACTCAGATGTTGCTACCAAGCATTTTGCTTTGAAGTGCTTCCTGTCTAATGGTAACCACTAAATTGGTGAAACAGCACATCCCTCAGCACAGCTACATTGATACACAGCATATCACCAGATTCTGAACAAAAGCTTACTACAAAATACCATTATATGCAATTGTCATGATTTTCATGACAGAGCCCTCCCATGAATTGTTTATCCAGATTCAACACTGCATGGTGGTGCTTTTAGCTTATGGACTTTTAGGTTTTATTTTAAAATAAGGTTCCTAAAGATACACATGATCAATTTCAATATAATTAATATTGGTTGCTGTAGAATAGTAATTATTCAAAGCGTAGTTAAAAGTTCAATATTTATATCATGATATTATCCTAGGCAGGAGACACAAAGTGTTGAAGTAATATCAAGTAAATCTAAAACAACAAGAAAACAGGTTTATTTCCCCCGCACTCATGTTGGGGAAGAGCAGATAAAGAACAAAATGCAGGGAAAATCTAGGAGCAACACTGCCATGGTTTGTCCTGCCTAACTCTCCGTGCAAACCCTCCTGTGGCTGGAAGCAGCCCATGCACAAGGTGCCTCCATTTATCCCTGCATAAGTTTTGCAGCATCCAAAATAATAGAAAAAAGATTGACTATAAGATGTAAATTTCATTTATCTGACTTTTTTTTTTTTTTTTAAGTAATTTACATGTAGACCTAACCTTTCCAAACTGCCAGAAAGAAAACCTAGAAATTAATATTTTGACTGGAAAGACGATGAGTTGATTTACCACTTGGATTTTTACAAATACTTGCTGATGTTCTCTTTAACTAGCTCTGCATCTAAATCTTCAGCTAGTCTTCTTCAAAGGGATTATTAAACAGTTATCAGAAATGAAGCACAGACCGGTAAAGAACTTGAAATCCACACAAGTCTCCCTAAATTGAGTATTCTTGGGAGCATACCCAAGAAAAGTTTGTCTCTTTGCACTTACTTGTCAAACTTCACTTTAAACCTCATCAGATTCTTACTGTTGTCTGCCCACCAACAGATCTATCCAGCATGCACCAGTTTTATCTTTTGTTCCCCAACAACCACCTTTTTGACCCTCTTTGGACATTTTTAAACTTACATTTCTTCAATAAAATCTGAATGTGTTTCTTCACTTGGTCAGAACATTTCACATGGAATTTGTCTTTGGCATTGGCACTGTTTTGGAGAAAAGTATCAGTGATTCAAAACCAGCATGTATAGGCTTTTAGCTGTTTTAACTTGATGCAGCTCCAATTAAGTTATTATGAATACTTCATTTAGTAGCAATGAAGAAAAATCCCTGTAGCTTAAAAGGATTGCCCAATTTTAGCCAGTTTCTACTGCTGCTACCACAGACATAAAACAATGCCACACAAGCCAAGTTTGAGGCCTTTTTGTCTTAAAGTTGCCTTTTAATTTCAAATAAATACACAAGAGTATATATTATTTCTGAAAATAAGTGTATTTTAAAGTTCCCCATTATATGGGACTCAGTTTGTAAACTAAAAATGTGAAGTTATGTATGTCTGAGAGAAGCCTTTTGTCAAGACGTACTCTTTATATTTTACCTTTTGTATAATAGGAAATTTAGACTAAACATGGGTTGCATACTTGTGAAGCTCTAGCCATTATTCCAAAAAGAAGAATTACTTAACCCATGAAGAAGCTAAGAGCTTTTGGAAAAGTTAGTATTCATAGATTAGTCCTCCACATCCTGCAGTCACATGGTGTTTTCTTTCCTAGCGTGGATCCTAAGGGTTATCCACCGAATAGTATGCAATGATTTTAAAAACACATGTTGATGATTTAAGCGAACTGACATACATTTTCCACTTGCCTTTGCCAACATTTAAAATGTGATGGAACTATCCCCATACCAAATCATTCTTTAAGATATCACTCCACTCCTGGTTGGGCTTCAACACATCTTTCCTACCTGCAAAACCACTGCTGTCCATTAATGTTGCTATATTGCTGAAGTGCTCAGAGGGCTGATTGAGATCTTAGACATAGGGATGATGGTTTGTGTTTCTAGGATGAATTTCAAAGGGACAATCGTGTGCAGTTACTAGCTATAGATGATTGATATAAATGTTTACCCCTGTATGAAGTATTTTACAGTTTTACTTGCAGATGTGTATTTATCTTGAGTTATACTTGACATAGAGTTTCTTTCAATTTTTTTTTTTTTTAATACTATGTGTGTATTTTGGAAACCTTTTTAGATGTTAAAATTTTTGAATGGTTACAAATATTTCTTGTAATACTGAATTGTTATCTTATCTGGAAACTCTTTGCAGTAACTTTTTTGTATATATTTGAGGGCCTTTTTAAAAAAAAAAGTATTGTTTGTTCTTTGGGGAAAAGTTTTTACAACTTGGAAGCTTTCAGAAGGGCCTTCCTCTCAACTAGGATACTAACAGAGGTAAGAGTTTTCTTAAGTATTTTGCAGAACTAAGGATGTATCCTCAAGAAAATATTTATGGAAGTAATTTACTTTTTTTTTTTTTACAATGCTTTTGTCTGTATAAAGTATGCAACAGAACTACATTAAGAAGGAAATATTGTCTACATAAAATATTATATGAAAGTTGGTACATAATTCTGACAAAAAACCTTGCAATTCTTTAAGCCATATTGTTTTTGTTATCCTTGGATGAAAATATCAGTATTAAGTAACCAATATATTATTCAAGTGCTTAGACTTATATGAAAATGCTTATACATTTTATTTATGTGTATTTGGGGAAGAATCGCTAGAAAAAGCTATCACTAGACATATAGCAAGTGAGAGAAAAAGTATACTGTCACTTTATGACCTTGTGAGAGACAGAAGATGCTGAAAGCACCGCAGAGACTCAGCTTTCAGAGACTCTGAAGCACAAGTGTTGAGTTTCAAATGGTAGTTCTTGTCCTTTTTCACGGCGAGAGGGGAAAAGAGTTGGTTGGGACGCTGTCTGACAACTCGACTTTCACAACTCTTTGCAGACTGTGAGCTCAGCTATGCAGTACCGGCTACAGCAATAATATTAATCAAAGGATGAAAGAGAAATGGATTGAAGTAGATGATTGTAGGGATTTATGTTTATTTTAATTAGAACTCATAGCAATATAGAATATGCATGTGCACGTATTTGAAGCATTTTTACACTTTACATTTCATGTAGTTTGATTATATTATGAAGGATTGGGTTTTTAGTTTGATATTTTACCACGCTAAAATGGGAGGTCTGCCCAACCCTGTACTGGATTCTTGTTTCCTTTAAAAGGTTATTTAGTACAGCACTCACTGCATTGTGTACTAGTGCTAAAACTAACATTGTATCTTATGAATTTCTTCAGCTTTAAAAAAAATTAACCTCATTACTATTACATTTGTTTAGCTGTACCCATTGACCTTGTGAGATTCAGTTGGTTATTTGTATAATTTCATTTTCTGTAACTGTTAATAAACTTGTACAGCTAAAACAAACAAAACCTATGGACAAAGGCCTCGGAGGTACCAGTTCTGCTTCAGCAATCCAGATGACAGCTTGCTTACTGAGTGACTATGTTGCTAAACAGACTGTAAAACCTCTTGTGGATTGTCCATAAAATGGCATTCCGACATGTGCCTTATTTGCTGGATAGTATACAGCTTTCCTCTAGTATTCTAGCATTTTAATGCTACATTAAAAAAAATGAAAAAAAAATCAAGCAAGAGTGGTATGTTTTTTTGAGAGCTGCTTTGAAGTTCTGTGACCAGCTGTGCTCAGTTCCCCAGTGTAGATGAGCTGCAGCCTGGTGCTGGTGGTACAAACCTTTCCCACCATAACCATGGCCCAGAGCACACCAGGAAGGGTTTTTCCATTGCCACAGAGTTGGTCAACTGCAACAAGCCTGAAGCTATCCCAGGTGAAGAAGTTTTACCCCAAGTCTTCCCTGCTGGCCACCTGCTTGGGTTAATCATGCCACCTCTGTTTTTAACAGCTTGGTACAGTCTAACATGTTTCTGAAGGAAAAACCTGCTATAATCAGATAATAAACCATAATTCGATCCCTAATAGTTGGGCAGGAAACCTTAAAATGCCAGAAAGTTGTTACCATGAAAAATAACATATTTAAAACATCATTAAGCTACATCACTTGAGATTTAGGGGAGGGGCTCTAATTTATTCTTTGTGAGCACTTACAAGTTGGCCAGAACCGTACCAAATGTTTTTTGCTTGTTAGCAATACTGCTCTTCTGTCCCCAGCTGAGCCCAATAGAATGGAAAAAAAGCACACATTCAGAGCTAGTTTGAAAATTGTTTATAAAACAAAACTCTTCAATGTAAAACTTACCAGTAGCACTGTTCTGATAGCCAGCTATAGCCACAAAGCTAAGCTCAGCAATGAAGTACCTCTTCCCACCAGCACTGTGGACTCACCAAATACAAACAACTCAGGTTTAGCACACCACTGAGACTAGACAGAACACTGAGCAAACGGCCACATCCTAGCTCCCTATTCTTCTATGTTGTCCCTCAGAAATATATTTTTCATATTGAAAACAGAAGTAAATTAACACAAACAACATTGCATCAACATAAATGATCAAGCTACTTTTCCCTCATTCTTTTCCTTCATTCCTTTATTCTTTAGGGTTGGACCTGATGATCTCAAAGACCCTTCCAACCCCTACAACTCTGTGATTCATTCCCAAGTGCTTTGCCTCCATGTTCTGTGTGAATAAAGTTAAAGGACAATACTCATAACCAAATAATTACTACTTTTAGGAGCCAAATAGTTTCGGCTTTAGGAAAAATAATAGGGATTTCATAACAAGGATTTTGTATAACCTCCATGCTTTGAAGTTTAATGAAGAAACATTGAAGAAATACTTAGACAGTGCAGCAAGGCTACTCTTTTTAAGTTAGTCATACCACATCACACCCAGAGCCCCACCTCAGGCCCCCAGTGCATCAGGAGGTGTCTGAGCTAGACCTTACACCTTGAGCTAGGAATGACAACCAGACAACCTGCATGTCACACTTGTATTCACCGCCACAGAGCACAAGCCAAGTAAGCCAAAAGGCTCCTCATTCGTCCACATCCCTCTGAAGACAAAGCACACCTAAGACACTGACAATATGGGAGGCTGAAGCACCAGGCACTGAGCACTGCCAGTCAGGTCTTTCCACCACAAACCAAAACACCCCATACATAGAGGAGCATACAAAATCCTCACTTCTAAGAAGCACACAGTGCACGATTATTTTGGGCTTCAAAAAAAGGGAATAATACCACACTAAGCTTTGCTTTTCTCTAGCATTCACCTCACAAACTAATGGAGCCAGGCCATTTGCAAGCCCCCATCTCAGTAACACCAACTGTTGGGCCCACACCTGCTGGCTGAGCTCTCCTGTTGTGCTGAAAGTAACACCATTGCCCATCCCTGCAATCCACATCTCAAAACCACGTCAGACAGCAAACAAGAACACCGGCCTCAGTACAACCCACCACAACTGCAAAACCTCCTTCAAGCCCCAAACGCCTTTCACAATACTTTTACAACCTTCTGGAGACATTTTTAGCAACCGAACATATAGCGAGGCACCTACCTTTGTCAGCGTTCACCGGGACTCCTTCCTGGGCTGGGACTGAGGCAATCATGTCCACGAGGAGCTCGAGCAGCAGTCGGGGTGGCGCAGAGGCAGCCAACGCTGCGCTGCAAGAGAGCACAGCGCCATCAGCCCCCCGGCCCGTCATGGTGCCACTGGGACCTGCTGAGGAGGCCTCAGGGCCAGCGGCCCCCAGCAGCCTTTGGTGGCTTTGTGCCTCTACCACAACTCAACTAAATTAAAATGCAGTAACCATCTTACCAAAAAAAGCCAAAAATGGAGCCTGCAGACCCAGCTACGCTATCAAAACCCATGACAAGAGAAGAGGGAAGGCAAAACTTAGTCAAAACTTTGTGGATATTTTAAGTGGAGCGGGGTGAAAGCCAGTAATTTTACTTCACGTTTTTTGTGCTAGCCTTTCAGCAATTGAGAACAGAAATTAGAAATACCACAAAAAAGCTTGCTCATACACAACTTCTGAACACAACTAAACAGCAGGCATCAGAAACTGACTTCCAGCCAACTTCTTATAAGGTTTCCTTATACTTTCACAATATAAGGTGAAGATACAACTCAATGGACTCCTAAGGAGCCAGGTACATGTATGCCCTATTTGATTTCAGCCAGCAAAACTGAGGTGAAAATTAAAAGTGTAGGAAAACACCACAGGAATAACAGAAAACGAGGTCCCAAAGCTTACTATCTCCAAAAAAAGCAACAATAAATAGATAAAAATCACCAGATTTAAAACATACAAGAAAAAAAAAAAAAAAGGATACTTTCTCAGAGTACCTCCACACAGCTACTCAGAGACCCATGACCCTCAGGCACCCTCCAAACCAGGCCTGGCTTCCCTCTGCCCGCTTTATTGGCTCTGTCCCTGATTGCTGTGGGGCTACAGCTGTGCTGGGGCACAGGCACAGGCACGGGGCACGCAGCGCCCAGCCAGCCACTGTGGAAATAAACAGGCTTGTGCGGGAGGGCAAGGACATCGGTGCCGCCAGCAGGAAGCCTCACGGGCAGCCGGGAGGTGAAGGACAGTTCAGTCTGGCTCTGGGAAAAACATGTAGCTCTCATTTTAACTTCCCAATCACTGAAATCTCAACACAATTAAGTCTTAAGCAGATGTAGAAATTTCATCAAGGAAATATGCAAGTTAAGCTTTCCGGGAAAGAAACTCGGAGAGTACACATTTTAAAGAACCAATTCAAACTGTTCTCCAACACACCCTGCTAATGTCTCTGAATGTGAAAAATTTGAAGTTGGACAAACCTTAAATGCACTTTGATTGTGTGGATCACATAATGTCCTGCCCAGCTCTTTGGTCTAAGGTGTGGATGTATTTCTTTAGCAGTTTGGCTACTCCATGAGATTGCATTGCTTTAATTAAATTGAGGTAAAAATGAAGTAAAGTTAAGTAAAGACAACCAGTACTCACTCACACCAACACCCTTCAGGATTTAAAGGAAACTAAACAATTTCATTAAATGAGTCTTCCGCAGGCAGGTGACCAGCAACCAGTGACACTCACCGCCTCAGGGTGGTAAGAGCAAAACCAAAGACAAGTAGCTGCTGACAGCCTGTGATCCTGAGTTATGGGCTGAAAAGCTGGCAGACTCAATTTGATGGTAATAAATACAAACAATGCGCAATTGGAAAGATGCTCCAAAGGGTGCATATTCGATTACAGGTTTTCATTTGCTAGTAACAGTCAGGAATAAGTTGTTTTGAATTATTTAACTGACTGACCATAATAGTTAAAATAAAATTCAGATAGGAGATGTGGAATTTGGGACACCAAACCAAAGAGAAAACATCATTATATGACCCTTATCACTCCATTACTCATAAGTTTTGCATCTCCAAACTCCAAAAGGGCAAAGCAGTACTCAAAAAAATCAGGACCACTGAAAGGAAAGGGGGTAGTTTCCCTAAGTAAAGAGGCTCTGTGCAATGGGCCTCCTCCTCCTGGAAAAGAGATCACTGAGGGCGGATGTGATTGTGGCCTATAACATAATAAATGACATGAAGAAGGGAGGAAACACTCATTGCTTCTACAGTGCTTTCCTACCAGAATCAGAGAAATTTGGATGAAAGTATCTGAGATAACAGAATTGAAACAAACAAACAAAAACATTACACAGCAGACTGAAATTCATAGCCATGGGATATTCTAGCTGTGAAAAGAATAAATGAGATCAAAAAAAACAATTAGAAAACCACATTAAAAATATATATATCCTGAAAGGATTATTAACCATGAAGTGCAGCCCTGGCTCAGGAAGTCCCAAAGCACAGAAGCAGAGACCACGCCAACAGACATCTCATTGCCTGTTTTTAATATCTTTTCTGTGAGTAAGCTATCGTAGGAAAAGGGATACCAGAATGGGTGCAGGCTGGATTGTTGGGCTGGTTTGAAAGGACTGTTTTGTGATATATATGAGTTAAAACATACTGTCAGTCCTGTATATAAGGGAAAACTTGGTTGGCATCTGTTAGTCCAGCTGTTGGGACAAGCTTGGACAGCTGTTCCTGGGGAAATACCCCTCAGTTCCCCTGCACTCGTGCTCTGGAAGAAAACCCTGCAACTCACCCATACTCATGCTCGCTTGGGTTAATGGGCAGTATGCTAATTGCAACACCACTGTAATTTGTAGTGTACAACTGAATACTGTGCACCTATAGATAGTTTTTATTATTATTATTATTAAATTCATTGCAGATATTTTTGCTTGAAAAGCTGGTCCTAATTAGCTATGTTTAAAGTTATTTTAAGCACATCCACACGCTGCATTCCTGCTTGCTGGGACACATCACCTGCTCTTGCTCTCCCAGTGGTGGGACAGGGTTCAGCCCTCACTTAGCCTCACCATATGGCTCGCTGGGGGCACAGAGGAATTTACGGAGTCAAGTAAAATTTCTAAGAGGTGTTTGCCCACCTCATAGCATCCTAAAGGTGCAGTAAATGGAGCTCGTAAGGATGAGGTTGTAGGCTTTAAAAACAAGCGTGTGGAAATACCAAGCACTGGCCCCCAGCTCTCCTGCAGCTCCCATTCAGCTAAGGACTGGGAGCAGGCAAGGCCTGAGGCCACCACAAGCATGATGTATTCACCAACCCTGCAAGGGAAGAGGGCTTTTTGTGGACTCATGGCCTTGGCTGAGCCACGTGCCTTGCCACAAATGGGGTGGGAGGCAGCCGAGTGGTGTTGGGCTTCAATGGTGGCCTTCAGCCATGCTGCCCAGCCAGGGAGATCCCAAATGGCCATGGAAGTTGGTTAGCCTGCACCCACATTTCCCCATCCACAGATCTTCAATGGTGTTCTTGAACCCAGGGGTACAAGCCCACACCCAGACATCCCCTCAAGCTGCTTGGCATCCTGAGGCACTCCCTTATGACAGAAAACACATTCAGCTCTGGAGAAAGCACGGGATGTGCGAGTAATTACAGAGCTGGACTGAGAAACACTTCGCAATTTATCTTTTCTGCCATAAATATCTCTGCCCATCTCTCTGCTAGGAGAGGAAATGTCAGTCTGAAGCACACAGAAATATTCAGACAAAAGGAGTTACATCTGGAGGCTTTTGTGAGATTAGTGTAGCCAAGAGAAGAAAGTGAACTTTTTCTCCCCCTATTTCCTTCCTATGTTGAGCCCCGTGTGCCTCCTCGCAGGAATTTAGCTCAACGGGAGAAGAAATAGAGGCTCAAATAAGGCTTTACAGTCCCAGGAAAGGTGAAGTTCAGTCTAAGGTATGTGTGATTTGCTCCCTCAAGGACTGTGCATGTGAAATATAGCTTAGACTTTTTATTTTTTTTTTATTTAATGAGAATTTAATACACTTCATAAACCTGATCTTCTCTTCAACACCTTACCAGCAAACCTGGCAGATTTCAAATGGCTTTCTAAATATGAAAAGTAGGGGAAATTTGTCACCTGGGTTCTTTTCGTAAAGGCAGACAATACAGCTGGTAGTGTTTAACTTTACAGTAATGGGCATATAAACCTCATTTTCACTCCTGGCAGGTATTCTTGTTTTCTTAAGAGTTAAAAACTGCTTTTCTTTTAACCCAGGTACTGCTTGGTCTCTAGCATGTTGCCAATCTCTTTCAGGAATATACAAGGAAAAAAAAAAAAAATCTGCTATTAATTCACTCCAAAGCTGTTCCCTTTTCCCCAGGTAAAAAAATAAAAAAAAATAATAATAATAAAAAATCCCTATAACTAATCTTCTAAAAACCCCAGCTGTTTAAAATCTTCTCAGTCACTGGAATGAGACATGAATGTTTAGATTATAAAGTTGACCAGCTTGAGCAGAGGCTCCTTCATCTACAGATCTAGTTTGCAAATGACTGCATGAAATAATTGAAACTGCAAACTTCAAGTTTCTGGATGCTTCCTACCTCCCCTTTTTCTCTTACCTCTGTCAGCTCCCCTCACTGCTGGTATTTCACAGTTGTTGGCCTTCTGCGACCATTTTGTTTCAAGCCTGCAGCTCTATTACTTGCTTTGCATCACTCCTGGTTTTTGAAAAGCAGGGTTTTTTTTTGTTTGTTTTACAGTAGAGAGTTGTGCCCTCCCCACATCCCCAACATAGTTCTTGGGTTCCTCCACACCAGCCCCTACCCCACACCACCAGCAGCACCAGCAAATGCCCTGGTGCTCCCCAGATTCTAAGAAAATGATTCATTGGCTTGAGCAATTTAGTTATTTTTCTGGTGAGAAGCATTTATTTAGGAAGTGCTGTCCTGAAGTTTGTTAGAAGGACACAGAGAAATAGCACAGCCAATCCTGCACAGGATTTAAGCAGTGCCCCAACGTGGCCATCTCCAGCTGGAAAGGAAGCAGGTGTCTGACCATGGCCATTTTACTGCACCCGCAGGAAGCGAAGCAGGACCTCTGTAATCAAGTCACAATTATAGCTGCTGGTCTTTTTCTCACACAGTCCCCATCCCTGGTTCAGCAGAGAAACAAAAACATTACGTTTTGGAAGGTGAGGTCTGAGCTCCTGTTTGCTCTTTTAATCCCTAAGCAAGGCCACCTGTGTCTGGGTTACAGCCTTGTTTTCTTCCCTGTGCTCCTATGTGCATCCTCAGATGTCTCCATGCTCACCTGAGGCTCAGGTTGTGGCACTCAACAGCTCTAAGAGACCTTCCCACCCAGAATGGCTCTCATTTCTCTAACCCTGTTCAAAGCACTCCAATTGTTGGGCCAGCTGGAGGCACTGAATAGCTTTTTGGGGCAGAAAGCACTTTGCTGCACTAATACCAAAGCATTAGGGGAGACGAGTGACACAGTGCAATGGTTTTGCAGTGCAGGGAAAAAATATCCTACACACAGTAAGCCGGGTGTGAAAGTGATCTTCTCAATTTCTCCTTTTAGCACTTTTGGTTGCCTAGTGAGAAGCCCAAGATGGAGTTAGCAGACGGGTCTGCAAGGCCGGTGCTGGCAAATGTGGAAACTTCTGCAGCCCCTGGCTCCGGCCCCGGCTGGTCCCCGCTCTCCATGAATGCCTAATTGAGGACGCCTGGCTTTTTCCGCAGGGGCGGGAGCCAGTTTCCAGACAGGGCACATGGGCGGATTCTGTAACTCTGAGCCTTGTAAAGTTTTAGCACCCAAAAAACGCCTCACGTCTGCAGCGTGATTCAGTGAGCTGGCGAGCGAGCGGCCTACGGGCCGGGGTGATGGTTGTTGCTGTTGGCAGGGCAGGAGCGGGGGCTGAGCCGCCCTCCCGAGGACAAGCAATGCCGACAGCAAACGTTGCCTTTTCCCTGAAGTGATGGGGTCAATATCGCCTACACCCTGCCCGATAACATCCCATGAGAAGCTCCCAGTTTACTAATTTCGTGCTATTCCTTCCTCGGTGGGCCTGACCCCGCACCCGCCAAGCAACGGGGAGGACGGCGCAGTCTGGCCTGTCGCGGATGAGGGGGTTTGTGTTAATCACATGGAAATCATTTTGGACAATTAAGCATACAGATGAAAGGCCAACTGGCTGCACATGTTGTGTGGGGCACGACCTAAAAGCAGCCCCAGTGATTGAGATGATGTAGTGTGAAAGCTGGATTAAACAGGTCAAGTAAATTTGGAGCAGCTAAAATAAACTGAAGTCCCTTCCAAAACATATGTTGTGCTTGCCACATAATATTGCTGTACGGTGGTAGCATGACCCAAACATGCCAGAACTGTGATACGCTTGTTCCAGGGTCACACTGCCAGCGGGAGAGAGTGAGGATGGTTACTCTGGAGAAAAGCCGGTCGAAAGGAGTTGTAAGAAAGTCTCAAACACTCGTGAATGAGCAGCGTGCTGAGGCCCTGCAGCCCTTCCCTGCAGCCAGCCTGCCCCAGCAAGGAGCTGAGCTCGTGCTGAGCCACCACCACACGTGAATGACTGCCTGGGGCATTTGCTCCCCTCTCTGCACCTCCTCCAGCAAGCAGCAAGCTTCTCTGAAAGCCCCCAGCAGCTTGGCTGGGAGCAGGAGATGCCTTACAACATCTGGGGCTGATTCCCACATCCACCTGCACTGAGCTCCACTTGCAGGCAGATTGGTGTGAAAAGCCAGCCCGTGCTGCCCACCCAGGGCCTGGGCAGCGTGGAAAACATCACAAGCTGGGCAAATTCCAGCCCAAGCATGGTCTGCACATGCCTGCAGCATGGAAAGAAGAGGAGGGCAGCGGCGCAAAATACTCACTGTTCTGTGCTGCCCTCACATAGAGCCATCACTGGCAAGGCACACGGTGCAGAGCGTTTTACTGAAGGAATATGTCTCTGTTGGGAACACCAAGCAGCCCTCAGCCATTCTTGGGCAGATAACCAGGCTGTGGGTTAATCACACTGGGAGCACAGGGAGTCCAAAGTGAGTTGCAAAAGGCCTTGGATGAACTGCAGCTCTTTCCCATCATGTGGCCCTCAGTGACCACCCCTGCCCAGGTCAGTGCTGGTAAGGGATCTCGGCCTCTCACCATGCTCAGATTTTATTTTCTTAGCATTTAATTGCCATATGCTTTGCATTATCTTTGTTTTTACTTTGTCTTGGTCATCCCAGTCCTTCTGCTACACCAGATAATCAAGAGTTGTCAGCAGTAAGCCATTAGACAGTAAACCACAGCACTTGAAAGATAGGAAATGTTAAGGGTCAACTCTTCAAATTCTTCCTTGTATGGAGCCCTGCAACATGTAAGGGGCTTTATCCATCTTGAACTCATCACTGGAAAAGAGTTTTTAGCTTGTACGTGTGGTTTGAGTGCTGCTCTTTCGAATGGTTGTATTTCAGTGTCATTACTAATTGCCAAAGCCCTGCCTCATTTGCAGGGGCTGGGATGGAAAATGCACGTGGCACGAAGCTCCCAGGGCAAGAGGAGGCGGGAAGGGCACTGTGCCCCAGAGACGGCCAGACAACGCGCTCCTTCTTCGACTTCCTCCGTGAGAATTTGCAAGCGTACCAGAGTCAGTGGGTTTGTAATGAATGCTCTGTATGAGGCACATATGTGCACAGAAGGCTTTCTGAATGTAGGTCACGCTAGCTGGGGTAGGTAGAGAAGCTGACCTAGAAGCTTGGTGCCTCCTGACTACACACACGCCACTCAGGGAGAGGAAGGCGCTGTACGAGGCACTGCTGCCGGTCACTGTGCCTTGCACCTGGCACGCTGACTGCTGAGGGCTTGTGTGCAGACACCAGGGTCCCGAAACACCTGCCTGGAAGCACAGGGGATGGGAAGGGCATGGGGAATTTCGGAGCCCCAGGGTAGCATGACGGCACTCTGTGCTTTATTCTCTATTCCTGCGCTGGGCACCAGGACTCTGCTGGAGAAAGGAGCCCGAGCCAGGCCGGGTGCTCTGTGGTCACACCACCGTGCACCCAGAACATGATGGAAAGGATCCAGCGATGTGTGGAGGCACTGCAGAAATGCTGCCTGCCTCCTTCTGTTTGAGGTGTAGCTGGCTGGTGTGGGCCCAGAGCAGCTCCCCAAAGCCCCAAGGCCCAGGCTGCATTGGGATGCCCTGTGCCACCATTTATTCCCCGCGGTACGTGGTATGTCACATAGCCAGCACCCTGTTGTGCGTATACGTGCTCACCAAGGCAGCTTTTATTTATGTCTGGAGGTATCTTCTATAAAATCAAACATCTGAACAGTGTCAGTGCTATGTTGCTATTTTTTCAGGGCTACAGCAGCACGTTTCTGTGCTGTCGTGTTTCTCTGGGAGGCTTTTGCCAGGCAGCTATACATGGCTGTGGTATTACAACGAGATCTAAATGTAGACCCGGTGCAGACATCTCCTTAAAGATGTTCATATATGTAGTTTGCCAGAAATACCATGATCTTTGAGATGAGCCAGAGTTTTAAAGACAAATCTGCACTTTTCTAAACATACCTCATGTCTTTCTGCAAAACAAACAGGGGCTGGTGGTTGAACAGTGTGGTTGCATCCTTCCCAGCCTACACCAGCTCCACAGCTGCCATTTCGGCATGAGGGACACAGCCTGAGAAATAACGCAGCACTGCGAGGTCCGGCCGAGGCTGAGCGTGCTGCTTCCCTTACCCCATCCCTCATCCGCTGGCCAAGGAACGTGGTGCAGCGGGGGCAGGCTGCAGATGCCTTCAGGCTCCCCCCTGCCCCACAGAGTTTCGGGGGGGATTTGGGAAACCTGCAAATAGGAGGCTGGAGCAGCAGCAGGCCCTCCCTCTGAGCTGTCCTGTCTCCCAGTCCCTTGCTGGTGGCCACTGGCAAGGGGTCCTGCTCCAGGCAGGTGGCCATGGCAAAGCCCCCCCGGCTGTGACTCTGCTTCTCACCCCCTTTGGCAGATGACTCCCACCCCGACGGGCCGTATAGTACAAATAAGGGATCAGCACTTGGTGGTTTTGCGTCCACAGCAGTGACAAAGACCAGATCGCCACCAGAGTTATTTCCTCGTTTAAGTAAAAGGGGAAACTGTGGTATCTCACACACCTCTGGGCAGAAAGAGCTGACAAACGCCAACTCCTTCAGGGCAAAGGCTGCCACTGGCGGCATCTGGGCCCCGCTTCGGGACGCTGAACTACAAATTTCAAGTGCTGCCCTGTGATGTGAAACATGCTTGTAGCTGGAGCGATCAGGGTGTTTTGGAAGACTTGCCTTCATAAATAACCCCCCGGGCTAGACGTTGACATCAGTTTTACAGCTGGCACCCAGCTCCCCCAGCTCAGGGATGAGATCAAAACCCGGCCTTGCTCACTGCCGGCTACTTGTGCAACACAAACACACACACACATTAACATCTCTGGACATCTCCAGGAGCAATGGAAACTCATAATTCTTTTGGACAGGATGGATTTCCTGCTGAATTTAATAACAACAGTTGGAGACAACCGTCTGGATACTTGCTGCTTCGAGATAACCAGCCAGTAAAATAACTTTGGTGATATTCACTGCAGAAAAGTCATTCGCGAAAGCCAGACATTTATTCTTCTACTTCTCATCATCATTGAGTATATTTATAGAGCCCCCATCAGAAAAATGCTTAAGATTAAGGAATAAAGCTTGAGACAGCCCACTATCAGCAAGCTTGCTTTTTACGAGGTTTTTCAAAAGCTACTCTGAATTTCAGGGCTCTGGGTTGGGGCTTTCACAAGGTCTCCGAATTTGGCACCCAGTTCCCTTTGAATTCAGATAAACCTGCGAGTCTGACTCCCTTCAGGACCTTCATAATCTCTATTTTTTATCTAGTTTTGTTTTTATAATAAAGTCAGAGAGAGAAAGACTTCGAACAGGACAGAGGGAAAGTAACTCCTCCAAGAACAAACCAAGAAAAAGAGTAGGAAGAAATGATAAAGAGTGCTGGGGAGGCAAGATTCAGATCAGGAAAAAAGGTTGTTTCTCTTTTAATACAATCCGAGGCCAAAATGGAACATGTAAAGCATCTAGCCTGACAGCCTGTGTGCTGCAAGCCACTAAGCTTCAGCTAGTTCCTCTCATACTTAGCCTACAAACTCCTCTGACTTGCCTTCATCAGGACTGAAGACCCACATCTATTGGTATCTAGCTCCAAAGCTCATCATCTTCACTGGTCAGGCGTTGGCCCTCATTTCCTAAATTAATTTTGGGGGGGAACAACATCAAGCCATCCTTCCCACCTGCTTGACTACTTCAGCAGAACTCCTTTCCCTCAGGGCTGGCCTGGAGCTGAGCTGCAGTGTGGCATTACGATGAGTTTGGAATTACTTCTGCCTGGATGCTGCCGTGCCCCTGAGCTCCTGGCCCTGGGGAAAAGTCAGAACCACGGTGGGGAGGCGCAAAGCCTCGCCTTGTGCCATCCACCCTGCAAGGCTCAGATGTGTGCTGCTGCCACCTTCGCACGCTGTCCCGGCTGAGTGTCTCTCCCCCTGCAGCCTCGAGGTTTCCTGACCGCGGGCAGCTGCAGCAGGAGCAAAAAGAGCAGCAAAAAGCAGTTCCCAAAACCCCAAGTCAGCAGTTTTCTTATCGGTGGAGGCTGAAAAACAGTGCTTGAAACACACTGGGAGCGCTTCCCACTAAGCATCAACTACCAGCCCTTTATTTACAACTTATAAAAGTAATCACATTTGAAATCTATCCGAGGGAGCGAGGGGCTGCTTTGTTGTTTTTTAAGCTATGAATTCTGTTACCAAAAAAACGCTGCATTAAACTTAAATGCTGATTATTAAAAAGCAAAGCCAATAAAAATGATCCAGTAGACAACATTCCTCAGTGAAGACCGTAAAATACAAGGACATGGGAAGGATGTTTTGGAAGAAAGCGAGAGGAAATTAACTGCCAGCTAGTCTTGCGAACAGAGCAGGTCACATGAATGGACTTCAAAAAAATTAAATATAATATAATATTCTTTCAAACTCATCATTGATCATACATGCTTGGGCAGAGTTTCAGATGGGATTAACCAGACCCTCAGATGCTGCCAGCCACTCCGGGAATTTTGCCTTTGGCATTGGTGGGCAAGGAGCTAGCCATGAGCCCATCAGCTTCGGTACATCCAGGTGCGAGGAGTTTTGTTCATGGGGGGAATGAAGGGAGGAGGAATGAGACATCATTTGGTGTTGCAGGGGGTTCAGTTTTATTTTAAGCATTAGAGAGCAGTTGTAGCAAGCTGCAGGATTTGAAGGCAGACATTCAGACATAGTTTCATGCCGAGGTTTGGTCTTGGTCCATTTCTAGTTTTAATAAACCAGTGGCTGTAATAAAGGGGAAGGAACTTGAAAATGTGCAGGGCTAAGATATAATATTTTATAGTTCATCCTGCAAGGCAGAAAGCTGATATCTCACTAATGAATATTAGAGGTTGTTGGAGAGTTTCCAAAAGTAAAGGACCTAGCTTATATTTTTGTTTTCATTCAATCTGCTCTACATTTTTTCCCCCCAGTTTTCCATGGCTCTCTGTCAGCTAGTAGAAAATAGTTGTAAAATACTGTCTGTGCTCATTTGTGCTGGTGGTCTGCTGGTGGTCACAAAGCCTGCTCAGCATTGGTGCCCCAACTCTGAGATACCTAGCCGTATGACTACAGGAAAAAAAAAATATAAAAAAATAACTATTTGTAAATTAAGTGTATCCCCGGGAGAAAAGACTCCTCTCCTGATAAATTACAATGAATTGGAATGGGATAAAAAATTCATTGATTAGATAAGATCTACATGTATATCAGCTTGAGGACTGCAGAAGTGATTTTTCCTGGTGTTTCTCCCTTTGAGACCCACTCCCAGCATATCCCACCTAGCAGGCAGAGCAGCAGGGAACTGGCTGGTGTGCCCTGGTGTGAGGGCAAAGCCAGCCCCAGCCTCCAGCTCAGGGGAATGACATCAGGCACAAACGAGGTCAGAACTGCCATTGGTTTATCAGCCAGGCAGAGTCCTGCCCAGTTTGGGGAGGGCGAGTGAAGAATTCGGGTTGAAGCTATGACCTTAGAGCCAAGCACACTGAAATAACAAAATAGGGGAAAATTCGGGATAACAAATTACATCAGTGGAACACGAACAATTTGGGGTCTTGTTAAGCCCAGGACCTTAGTTAGCAATGACACGCTGGGACAATATTATTTTAACCCCTTGACTCCTTGATATAGAGTTAAGGCTACTTTGTGAGGGGCCCTACTCGCAAAGAACAACACAGAACTATTTTCTGTTATCTGCAGGCTGCTCGCAGCCATTGAAAAACTTCATTTAGCTTCATTCCTGAGAAACCGAGACAGCTTCTGGGCAGAGGAAGCTGGCACGGGCTGGTGCTCCTAACGCCTGAAAAGGGGGAAAAAAAAAAAAAAAAAAGAATTGAGTTCTCCTAGCTGGGATAATAACAACTGCAGCTGCAAAGTCCCACTGAGAGCGCTCCGAGTTCAGCAAGCCAAGACAACAGAAAGTGGAAAGAATAGGTAAATCTGCCCCCCAGCTGCAGGATGCTGCTGCCACAGCTCGGCTGGGACACTGATAGCAGAGGACAGCCCTCCCTCCACCGCTGCTCAGACACCTTCACAAACAGCTATGGGAGGTGAGAGGAACCTCATTAACTGGGGCAGCAATTAGGCAGGAAAAAAATCATCATCCCCAGCTGGGAAATGCTGCTGGGTCATGGGCAGGCAAAAGCAAAGGCCCCCATCTCCCCCTGCCTCTTGCCCCTCTCCCCAGAATCAGATGTTAATCGCAGGGAGAGCTGG
The DNA here is from genome assembly GCF_963932015.1 of Anas acuta. NCBI lineage: Eukaryota > Metazoa > Chordata > Aves > Anseriformes > Anatidae > Anas > Anas acuta. Next base: position 13,249,721 of record NC_088985.1, read on the forward strand.
TGGTGAGCTTCAGGAGCCACGTTCCCGAGTGGTTACACAGCTCGGGGCAGCCCAGGGTTTGCGCCCCGTGGGCCAGCCAGCCTCCGTGCTGCAGGGCGGCCCCCTTGGGGGCTGCGTGCTGAACCCAACACAGGTTTATGGCCCCGACAAAAGCCTTCAGACCAGGATGGGGTCTGGAAAATTCTTTCATATCATTGTGAAGAGAGGAAAAATAAATAAAAGAAAAACAGAACACATTTCCTTTCATTTCAGCATGAAAGGAGTGGCGCTGGAAAGGTGGAAAAGAGGAAGACAATGATCTCCACTGCTGTTCCAAAACAATTTCTATGCATTTTGTTACTAACCACCAAGTAATCCACTGGTTCACCCCAGAAATGAAGTCATTCTTGCAACTAAAAGGAGCATCTTGTTTTCTCTTCATTGTGTGCTCCTGCATCTGTGTGCATGAACACCATTTTCCAAAATCTAGCGGCATCGTGGTTTCAGATCAACTGGAAAGGAAACAGAAGGAAAGCCCAGAAAACCACGTGGCTTTGCCTTGACCCCACAGGGCACGGCCAGTCCACACGAGCCACTTATGGCAGCAGTGGCCACCGCAGAGTGGCTGACCCAGCGGCAACCTCCCGCTTCTCCACCCTGTGCTTTGAGACCTCCAGCTCCGTGCAGTCCTGTTCGCTCTGCAGGCAAAGGAAAGCGTTTAGCAGAAAGTTGGTTGGGCTTCTTCTTCCTGCTCTGAGCCAGCAGACACCCGCACCCGCTATTGTTCGCGTGGGCCAGCGAGCCGATGGGCCAAGGGTTAGTGGGTTAACAGCGATGCAACGTCAGGGCGTGGAACAAGGGCTGCAGCTCTGATTGCGGGTGTAGCCATGCACCAACCCCAAGTGACAGACCTTTTGCCCCCACCCGGCCAGCCTTGGCCGCCCGCACACTCCTCCCACAAGCTGTGCAGCCCCACGCAGCAAACGGATCGAAAAATGCAAAGCTCGGACTTCTGCAGCTTAAGCACGGGAACGTTCTTATAAAAAATCAGCAAAAGCTTTTATAGGGTGCTGGCAGCACATGCAAGCCATGTGACAGATTGCGAGGCTGAGGCCGTGTGCTGGCACCCCCCGGTTTTTAATGTACAGAATCACGCAGCTTTCTCCAAGGACACTTTGCACTTTGTTTGGCCTTGGCAACCCTCAAGTTAATAGCAACGGCGCTTCCAAAAAAATAAAATCCTAACCAAACACTGACTTTTGGCAGGCAGGAAAAAAATCTAAGGCACTGCATCACTTGGAGCGTGCACTGTTTGGAGCTAACGCACAATTTATGGCTCCAGCAATAGCCTAACTGCTCGCAGCTGCCGCCGCCCCCTCACGCCCCTGCCTCTCGCAGGAGCACATCCCAAGGACGTGCCAGTGGTGGGGCCTGGGGCTGTCCCTGGGGACGGGGTCCCACGGGGCTGGCATGGATCAGGCAGACAGATAGATGGATGGACAGATGGAGTTTGGCCCTGCAATGCGAGAGTCTCTCTGGGGGAAACTGCAGCGAGCTGGGGGCGAGGCCTGAGCGGTGGGGGAGAGAGGGCAGGAAAACCGCAAGGCACTTGCGCCTGCTAAAAATGATTTCCACCTAGTAATTTTAGCAGCTGTTGTGTCCCTCTGCCTACCTTCCCGGATGAATTTTAAGTAGGAGGTGAGTGAAAATGAGAACGGTGACAGAGTTTTTCCCCCCCAAACCTCTGCATCTGCACATTTTTAACTTTTCTCTGACCCTGTCTTAAAGAGGCAGTCATTCCCCCCAAGCATGCCTCCCCCCCCCGTTATATGTTTTCTTTCTTTTTTTTTTTTTTTTCCTCTCCTGGTTTGTAAAAAGAACGGGGCGTTCAAACCAGCGTCACTCTGGAGTGATTACAGTAAATGACCCATCAGGGGAGGACAGAGCCACACCAGAGCCCCTGGATCTGTCCCCACCCTGACCTTCCCAGCTCAGACCTCGAGGTCTGGGATGTGGATGCAAAAAAAACCCCACAGCTTCCTAGCACCAGGGCGACAAAGCAGGAGCCAAACGTGCGATACCATTGCTCAGCAGCAGCTCCAGGCTCTAAAAATAAGTGCCACTAAGCCATAGCGAGCATGGGCACATGTCAAGCAGGACATGTGGCATGGTATCAGCCAGGTGAAGAGCTGTCCCCACAGCGAGGACGCGCAGCCCAAGCAGCAGCTGCAGGGCTGGGAGCCCAGTTACCTGCTCGGTTATGCTGCTCTTCCCTGGGCCAGCTGGGGTCTGAACGTTTTGCTGGATTCCTGCAAGATGAGGATGTCGGCTGCGCTGCTGAGTAAGAGTTTGCCTCCATTCTTCTCAAGCTACATCAGTCCCACTGATGACCTAATTTTAAGATTTGTTTACTTAACTGGCTAATAAATAATGAGCAATTCAGTCAGTGTTGACCTCTGATATAGTTGCACTGAACTCAAGTTAACAACACCAGCAACGTTTTTCATCCAGCCATGTCCCAGGACACCTCCTTCAGCTCCAGCAACAGGCAGTGGATACTAATAACCTCCTGCTCTGAGGTGCCCCAGGCCTTTCTCCATTTGAGCATGGCATCTGAAGTCAGCCAAGCTTGTTTCCACTCCGATCCCCTGTACCAGAACAACCTCCTGGTGCCACACTCAGTTTCCTCCATGTCCCCTCATTGTGTGTCCCTCACAGCTCGCAGCAGGGTCCTCCTGCACGCCGGATCTCAAGCTGCAGCCTCGCCTGGCCCTGCTGCCCTCACCCTGAGCGCCGTGTGAGGGAAAGCACTGCCTGGCTGCTGCTCGCCGCTCTGTGGCTGTCACCTCCGTCCCCGGCTGCAGCCTTTCTGTCCTGCAGCTCTTCCAGGCCCGCAGCACCAGGGCACAATGTCAATGGCCTGGTTGCTTCTAAATTGGGTTGAAAGTGTCTGTCCAGCTACAGTTTCTCCGCTAGTGGCAGAACATCCACATTGTCCTTGAAATGCCATATAAAACGACTTGCTCTCATTCCAGCAGCTTACTTCTTCGAGGCCCTGCTTGTCGACACGCTGCTACCAGCAGTGTACGTGCTGCAGCACGGGCAGGACCCCATGCCCCAATGCCCTTACTTCGAAGGATTTAAACTTCATAAACAAAAACAGATAGCCTCGGTCAAAAGCAATTTATGCAAGCAGAAAGTCTGGAACGCAGTTAAACCCTGAGAGTAAACAAAACCCTCTGTGAATGTGTTGGAACAGCTTTGCCACGCAAACTCTGGTGATTGTTGGTGGGGGTCGGTCTGTGCTTTGCCGGGGCACCCCCGGACCTGCACGCGGCGGGGGCAGCTCGCAGGGGCACAGCCGCCCCCTCCCTCCGCTCGTCCCACAGCCGGGAGAAGCGAAGCGAAGCGAAGCAAAACGAAGCAAAGCGAAGCGAAGTGAAGCGAAGCGGCAGCTTTGGCCCGGCGGGGCCGGCCCCGCACTGCCGCGGCCCTGAGGCGGCCTCGCGGCGCCGCCCCGCGGGCAGGCGGGGAGCGGCAGCGGGGAGCCCGCCCGGGAGTCCCGGGCCGCCAGCGGCCGCCGTGAGGGAAGGGGTCGGGGGGCACCTGCCGCCGCCCCGCTCCTCGCAGAGCGCCTCAGGGCATTCGGGCCGGGAACGCTGTGTGAAACATGAAGCGAAATAACCCGGACAGTCACTTTTTGACACAAAATAGACTAGCACAGGCTTGGTGTAATCGCCCTGGTGCATCGCCCACAGGGACTGCGGTACCTCAGGGCACAGCAGCGGTGCCCCAGCCCTCCCGTCAGGGAAGCGGCTGAGTAGGAAATGGCGGGCACGGGGGCAAAGAGGCCTCACGCTGCACTTCGCCTGCCGTGGCAGCCCTTTTCCACACTTTAATACAGGTGTGAATTCAATTAGCCCCTCTAGCATCACTCAGCTGCTTTACACTGAACCATGTTCTGAGTTGCTTGGAGATCAACCCTTTTTTACCAGAAGAAAACAAGGAAAGCACATATCCTTTTGGGATTTGACATCCATACAACCTTCCAAAGTCATCTGAGGCACTTCCTTCTCTCAGAGATGAAATGGATTAACTTTAAAAGCGAGAGCCCTTTTCCCTCCCTGGCAGAGTTCATTGCTGTAACAATTTTGCCCTGATGAAATACAAAATCCCAGTGAGGAGGGTACAAGCAGCTGCTGATGTTGCCTAACTCTTCCTGTTCCAGACCGCAGTCTTCAGGCTGACGCGATGACAGAGCAAGGCTGTGAAGGGAGAAGCCTCTTCTGCTAGCTCTATGACACACCAGGACTCCTAGGAGAGGGGCAGAGGTGCCCAGGGGCCAGAGGTATACCCAGGAGGAGAGTTACCAGCAAGGCTGAATTCCACACTGCCTCAGGAGCTGCAAGCGCTGCTTGGGACACAGGTGCAATGGATAAGCGAACCAAGACCAGCAGCCATGGGCCAGGCCCCCAGCATGCTGAAGCTCAGCAACCCTAGGTCCCACCACACCACCGCCTTTGGCCCTGAGCTCAGGAGTAACAGTACAACTCATGCCATGTTGCTACATATATGCATATAGCCTCATAGCCTCAGATGTCTATCAAGCCGGAAAACCCCGTCAAAGCAGAATTAAAAAAAAAAAAAAGCAACACAGAGCAGGTAAATTTACACTTTGCTCATTGTTATCCCTGCAGCTGATGGAATAAGCCAGACATTTTAGAGGTGCATTGCCCTGGTACCATTGCCCTGCCTCTTGATGGCCATATTTATGGAACAAGGTAGCTTCTGATAACCTGCAGATGAGACTCACTACAATGTGGATGGAGTAAAATAGCACAAGTGAACACAACAGGCTTCAGCACCTCACATGCCTGCTTTCAGGTAAGTGCCCAAAGTCTTGTTTAAGAAAGGGAAAAAAAAAACACACACCTTTTTGTGGTAGAACTGCATTTATTTTCCATATACAAATTAAGAGAAAAATCATTGTATCAAACTAAAATAAGCCTAAACAGCACAAAATAATATTTCAAAAATACTACAAAGATAAAACAGGAAAAAATAACAATGTCAATTCCATTTTCTGTTAAATTTCTCTCAGAATACTATTACATACACACAAGAATGCAGCCCTCAGTGGAAAAAAGTGTAGTAAAGAATAGCTTTAAACCCCTGTATTAGCAGAACACAGTGGAAGTAATCACAGTTGAGAAGAGCTATCACATTTTATTTTTCTCTTCAGTAACAAGATTATCACACAAAAACAGTCAAGTGCTTTTCCCACAAGCATTAATACTTCACAGCTTTAGCAATTCTTAAAGTAATATTGTGAGGTTCCAACAGTTGTTACTGCTCAAGGACTCCACATAAAACATACCGGTTTCTACAAATGAAATGTGTTTATCTGATCAACTGAATTCTCTCATTCTCATGCATCAACCACAACAATAATGGTTTTGCTGCACCCAGTAGGCCATGTGACTCTAATGACCAATTCTGACTCCTGTTGATGATGCATGAGAAGAAACCATAATCCAAGGTGGGCCAACTTTGCAGAACTAACAGGACAAAAAAAAAAATCACTAAAACCTATTTCTCACTCAAGCAAGCTCATTACGCTCTGATTATATTCTTGAAGTGCAAAAATAGCTGATCTGTTGAGTACTGTGCTGTATTCTTCACAAAAATATGTCTCGGAGCAGAATTGTACTTCTATTAAGTTCACTGTTGCATAGTAAAAAAGAGTCCCATCATCTTTTGTCTCATTTGTAGCCTTAGCGAACTGGTAGAGCTCTACCAGCGCGCCACCTCATCTTAAAGCAGTTCACTTAACCCAGAAGTCAAATTGCTCCGTTGAATCAAGTAAGGATCAGTTCAGTTTTAAACAGTGGTCAGACTACAGAAACTGACAAATTAAAAACCCACAACCACACATATTAATTCTAGTGGAAAGACTTAAATTAAGACACAGAAATAAAACATTTGATGGTATTGTTGCTGTTAGTTTCAAGAGCATTAGTTAGTATCATTTTTTTTTTTTTAAATGATGAGACAACAAAATAGATGACTACTTTGGAACCAAAGGGAAAATTGTTTTTCTCAATTTATCTTTTATCTATCTGTCAGTTACAGAATATTTTGTTGTCAACTCCACCACCAATTCCAACACCCAAAGCATCCAAATAGTAAGAACAGTATTAACAGGACAGTCAGATATGCTCTCAGTTACCATACTACTCCTTTTAAAATACAGTGGGAATCTCTACCAAGAAAGTGTGGTAGTGACTACCAAGGTACCTCGGTTAAAACATGTTTTTATTGAACATTTTATGCTTTCAAGCAGTATTATTCAGTAGAAATATAAAGGTAGGACCAAGCTAAGTAGAAAATATGGCTCCATAGGTGCTACTCATGGGATCAGAAATGTTTTGGTTTTGTGATCCATTTTTCACAGCATTGAAGTTGTCCTAAATGGCAGGTCAAAAGGTTATGACAGCTGGCCACAGTCAGTAATAACAATCTTCTTGGACGTCTTTCCACTCTTGGAACCAAAGCTCTCAATTTTTTTCACAACATCCATTCCTTCCTTGACGTGCCCAAACACGACATGTTTTCCATCCAGCCTGTAATAGAAATAACAAAGGCAGATTTACATAAAACAACAAAGACTGGACCAAATCAAGCGCAGCAAAGGGATGTAAACATATCATCATAGCTGCTACCTGCTGATCAACTCTGATTATGGGAAGGGTCACTGCAAGTGCAGTTGTCCAAGAAAAACTTTTAGTTCTAGACCTTCATGTGTTATGAGGGATACAGGCCCTGTTTTGTTGAGACCCATTCCTTACAGCTTTTCAGTTTACACCACAGCGCAGAAGGAAAATTACTCTACCTGCAACTATGATGGGGCAAGAAGCAAGGTGAGTTAGGCCAGTCCGTGTGCCACACACACTGCAGACATGCTACTAAAGCCCCTCGAACACTGCTCCAGGTTAACACACCCTCAGTCACCAGCACAAATACTGCATTTGTTCAAGTGAAACAGGCTTAACTAGTTGCCATCAAGTCCCGTCCTTAAGTTCGGTGTGTATTTTTTTTTATTTTATTTTTATTTTTTTTTATTTCTGTACCTGACCATTAAATTCACTGAGTTCCGTTTTATGCTTGGACCACAGAAAACTGGACATCAGTGCACAAAGTACTGAAATAAACTGAAGAAAAGAGAGGTGCACTAACATAACTACAGAAGGGAGAGAAATTCAGGCAGTTTATAGGGTCTTACCTGTGTCTGGAGTAATATCAACTGCATGTAAAGCTACTTGTTACCCTCACAGCCCTTCCTCCCTCGAGTGGCACAAAGCCATCTGTTTTCCGTTACCGTCAAGTAATGTGCAAATTAAAAATCACAAACTAAGAAAAACTAAAAACCTTCTGGTTCTAGGCATCAGTTCATTAGGTTGATATGCAGGGCTACGAACGTACCAGTCTGTTTTTGCAGTGCAAATGAAGAACTGAGATCCATTTGTATTAGGTCCTGCATTGGCCATCGAAAGAACACCTGGAACAGCAGCAGGTTATTAGATCAGTATAAACAGCATGCCATAGAGAAGACAGTTTCCTTCCACATATTTAGATTAATGATAGACAGACAGAAGATCACGTGAAGGTCACGCGATCTCCAAATGACTGCTAATGCTGACTTCTTGCCTTGAACTATTCCCTCCAGCACAGCCTCTCTTGGTGACAGCAAGAACTCTGGTAACAATTATTTGTACATGTTCTGTATGTAATTAATACCAGGTAACCTCTACTGTGTTTCAACAGCAGCAGCAGTTTCTTTACTCTTGAGGAAGTAACAATCCCCCGAAAAGAAACTTGGGATTTAATCAGATGTGTATGCACGGGTTTCCCTTTATTTTTACTAGATTTCATTTAATCTTACAAGGATGTGGTTGTGTTAGATAGTAGATAAACCCCAGAATGCTTTATTTCACTTCTGCAATGACCATTCAAGTATAAGTTCAACTCTGACTTAGAAAAAAAGGAAATCAAAATAGTAATTTGACCTTGGTAGAGTTTCTAAGTAAAACACACACAAAAAAAAAATACTGATCTTGATTTCGCATAGTCCCTTTTATGTAAGGAACAACATCATCTGTTATGGGCTGACATATTTGTACTGCAGTCTATAAATAAACACATGCCAGGGACAATGCAGTGTTAAACTTCAGTAACATTTCTGTACCTACCACGTGCTCCACATATCTAAAGAATTTATAAAAAAAAATATCTTCATAAACAATGCGTCATTACAGGTTATAGTCATCAGAAGGCAGAAAGAATACGTTCACTTACCAGGTCCTACATGCTTAAGTATGAAATTTTCATCTTGAAATCTACTTCCATAAATGGATTTTCCACCAGTTCCATTATGATTTGTGAAGTCACCACCCTGAAATAAAAATGGGTATTGAGTTTAACTTTACTAGCACACAAAGCATTATTTTATACCAGAAACAATGCTATCAGAACTGTACTCGCCTGCTCTCATTTAAAAGTAATAAAATTAGCAAATTTTCTCAAATCTCAGGTTAAAAATGAGTATGGTCACAGGAGGATTTAAAATCATGTAACTAGATGAAAATAAAAAAGCTAAAAGCAAATTTCTGCTCCAGATATTGCTGATAATTCTCCAGTTGACGTCTCTACCTTGTACAACCACTTCTCTCTATTACAAGTCTTGTTCCCAAATGTGATGCAGCAATTCAGCAGTGATTTTAAGAAACACTTCAAATGCCTCAGAGCAAATAGAGCAAATACACCCAAATATATTAACTCAGGCAAGCCAGGAAAAATCCCACATTCACCCCCTTCCTCCCCCCCCTTCTTTCTCCCAAGAGGGATAAATACTGGTCAGGGTCTCCAACATCACTGTTTGCTGCTTCCAGCTTTTCTTGCTTAAGTGCTGCAAACTGGGAATGCAGCACTGCGCAGCCACGTAGGCTCCCCTTATTCTAAGTGGACAGACACAAGTACCCTTCACCTTTCAGTGCAGCAGCATGACTTTGCTTTCCAGATCTGGATAGCCCCACTCAAACTCAGAGGTGAGCTGACAGGTAAGTGAGAGACATTCGGAATCTCTGGGAGTTGTAATCCTGAACTTTGTTTTTATTTAAACATGTAACTGAAGAGGCCATTCCTCTTGAAAACAAGTCACAAAAATCAGGCCCTTATGCAGTACCTTTTTTTTTTTTAAAGCAAAACACAAACCTCTGCAGTAGATCCTCATCTGCATCTCTACCCTGTGCTACGTCCAAGGTGTTCTACACTGCCCTCTGCCACACCGCTTGCTGGCATAGACATCTTTCAGGTTAGGCACAAAACCTAACAAACAAACCCCACACCACAGCGACTCCCGAAGGCAGCTACTAAACACTGCTCCCAGCAAGCTGCTGTCTCCTCTCCCAGAAATTATGCTACCCGGGCTGGCACACCACAACTCCCTCACGTGGTACTCATCTTTCCATTTGCACCCTAAGCAATCCTTTATGGACTATGTTACAGCAACACCTATGCAATCCCACAAGCATGCTTTGCATGCTGGGTGCCACATGGAGGCATCTTAATTACCAAGTCCAAGCCATCATCTGGATATGATGAACTCCAATTAGGCATACCAACCACCTGAATCATATTAACGCTCCATCTCAACAAGTGGAAGGGCCTCTGGCTTGTTTCATCTTGCTTAACAGTATGTGGAAACCTATGACAGTATTTCACTTCGGTAATGACTACTGAGTAATTCCTGAACATAAATCCATCATCTCACTGCATCAGAGTATCCTAGTATCCTCATTTCAGGTCCATTTGTGGAGACAAAGGAGGGAAGAGGCTAGGAGGACCTGATTACACAGAACTTCTCAAACTAGTGGTACAACTTAGTAGAACTTCTCTTATATAAATATACTTCTGATCCCAGCAAGACCTCTAAATTGCATCCTTTTGTCAGCACCAGAAAAATAGAGTTTTCATTTCAAAGGCAAGAAATTAGTTCCTTTACAGCACACGTGTACCCTGCCTCTTAGTAGAAATAGGTCATATGAGGGCCTCTTGTTGAGACAACTGTATTTTTAACTTAAAGAGGATGAGAGACCACCACAGTCACCAGTTAATAAAGCAAGCCCACTTGTTATGACCTTTATCTCAAAATGTTTTCAAAGACATACTACAATCCAATGCTGTTCAAATGTAGAGAACAGAGGACCTCAACTAAGGAAGAGAGGACCACTAGGAATTAAACGATTCAGTGCACTACAGCAGCAGAAACCTGTTCACCGGCAAAGTGCAATAGAAAAAAAGACTTTCAAGAAGGCCGAAAAAAAACGCATAACAACATACTTTAAATAAAAGGAAAATCTTCCTTGTGTGTGCCATCCCAAAAGTTTATCCTAACCAATTGTTTTTGCTCCTTCCTCCCCTCCAAATTAGAAGGACGTTGAGGATAAAAAAAAAAAAGTTGTTTTTTCCCCAATGAAACACATTATTTACTGTCAACAAATTATGCTACTAAGAATGGACACACTGTTTTCTTAGCTTACTCAGCATATAAGTAATCTTCTAATTCTACTCACAAGTGTGTGCTATTCATCAAATATACCCCACGCTTCAGTATGCTGTGATAAAAGCTTTGCTTTAAGCCATTTTTTAAGACAGCCTATACAGAATTCACATTTATGAGTACCAAAGATAGGCTGAGCAACAGCCACAGCCAAAAGAGCAAAAAGACATGCCCACTGTCACTTGTTCATTCTGCAGCTGGCAAAGGCAGCCACTTGAAATGTTACCACTAGTCTAAAGGGTTCTAAAAATACTTGAATAACATACAGATAATTTTAACAGTGAAAGCAAAAACAAAGAACAACATTACCTGGCACATAAACGAAGGAATCACTCTGTGAAAAGTGGATCCTTTATAACCAAATCCTTTTTCACCAGTACAGAGAGCTCTAAAGTTTTCTGCGGAAACAAAGCATAGGACAGTATGTTCCCATACACGACACGTAATGAAGTCAAACACAATTAACGTCACTAGGTCCCAAGATTATATACTTCAAGAAGTCTATTATATCTTTAAGGTATTATCAGTTGGTTGTTTTCATCCTCAAAGAAACACTGCTACAAAACCACAGAAATAAAGCAAACCAGGGTACAAACAGAACCCTTCCCCCTCGCACTGCCCTTGGATTTTGCTGTTACACCTTTACACCCCTGAGTCCCATCACTCCGGGGTCAAAGATCACATTTTCTGCATGTTGTGCCTTTGTTCTCGAGATTAACTGTGGAGATGATGCTTCTCCTTACTTTGTTCATCTAATGAGAACTGAAAGAAAGCTACAAGTTTTTCAGAACCACTAAATAAGCAATAAGGAAAGAAGCATGTGGAAAAGTACGAGAACTTTATAACCTGGGTGCACTAGTTAACTAGTGACAAGGAAAATAAAACCCTGTATGCTGTCATAAAACCCTACCAGAGGAACCCTTTGTGGGTTTCCCTTTCCAGTTTGTTTTGTGGTTTGATTTTAATAAAAGGCAACTCATTTTCAAGCATAGTTATTCACCACTGGTAACCCAACATCGGTCTGTACACAAGTTCGTAGCAGTTACAAAATAAAACTATTTGAAACAACAAACTAAAGCCCTAGCACCATTCTGACGAAGTTCAGAACATATTTCTTGATTTCACAAATGGGGAAGGAAGATGGAAATAGTTTCCCTAAGTTACGGGAATGTTCTTCTTCCTGCCATTTTAAGTATGAAATTCTCAAGGTGATGCCCTACCTGCTGTCTTTGGGACCACATCAGCTTTCAGCTGTTGAAGAAATAGAAAAGGAAGAATTACTCAGGTTTTCCACACATACATGCACTGAACAACTCGCGTGCGGTGAGTTGGTGCAATTGAACAGCCGCAGGGGCCGGGCCGTGCCCAGCACGGAGCCACGCGGCGCAGCCTCACCGAGGGGCCAAGGAGAAAGGGGCACAGACACCGCCCCGCAGCCCTGCACCGACCCCCGGCAGCCCCCGGCAGCCCCCACCGCTGCCGTCCCGCCTGCCCTTGGCGCGGCCCTGCCGGACACCCGCCCCGTCCCGTCCCGTCCCGCCCCGTCCCCCCGCACCTCCAGCACCACGCGGCCCAGCGGCTGCTCGTCGGCGCCCACGTCCAGGTAGACCAGCGGGTTCCGCGGGGCGCCGGGCCCCGAGCCGCAGCCGCGGGCGAGCCCGGGCCGGGTGCGGGGCAGGAGGCGGCGGGCGGCGCTCAGCGCCTGCATGGGCCCGGGGCGCGCAGACACGGCGGGGCCGCGCGGCGCCGCCTTTTATCGCCCTCACGGGGCGGGCGCTGCCGGCATCCCGCCCGCCGCACACAGAGCCGCCTGGCGGCACCAGCACCGCGCCGCAACCGGGACGGCCAGCCTCCAGCCTCCGGCCCCCGCCAGTCCTGCTCCCCAGCCCTGCCCCGAGCACAGAGGTCAGGGCAGGATCCCAAGAGCTTGGAGATGGCGATTCAACAGCTTCCAGCTCATTGAACCTCTCTTAACCCTGAGCATCAGTATCAGCTCTCTTGGCAATGATTTGGAAGCTGCCCTTCCCAAACCTGCTCCCCATTGCATCAAGAATCTGCTCCAAAGATTGCTCCATCAGCTTTATGTAACGCGCCCTACTTCTTGTGCTGGAGGAAGCGAGTTGAGTCTTACCCATCTGTGTCATGCTCGGCATGATTTTTAGACCTACATCTTTGCACCTCCCGGTCATGTCTTTTCCAAACCAAAGTTGCAGCCAACTTGATCACTACTTATAAGAAAGCTGTTCTGTGCCTCTAATGCCTCACCTCTAATGCCCTTCTCCAAGGTGTTTCCAGTTTTACGATATCCTTTTAGAGATGAGGGGGTCTTTGCACAGTATCCAAAAGAGGGGTAAGCAATGAATTTGTACATATAGCGCCATAACGGTGTTTTCAGTTCTGTTTTCTATTCCTTTACTAATAGCTCCTTCTACATGTTCGCTTTCTGGCTGGCCTGGAACATTTTTATGGACCTTTTTACCATAACTCTCAAATCTTGCTAAGTTGAAACAGTGAACAGAGCCACTTCTATGGAAAGTTAGGACTGTTTTTGCATTACTTCATTTGCATTGATTTCTATCTGATACTTCATTGGCCAGTTGCTTAATTTCATTAAATCCTTCTTAAATTCTTCACAGTTGGCTCTTGTTCAAACTATCCTAAATAAAGTATTATCATCTACGAAGCAGGTGCCTATGAGAATCACCTGATTTGGTTATGAGAAATTCCAGTTGGTATTTATAGCCAACACAGCGTATAACATTTACAAAACAGCAAACTTCTCCTAAGTGATAGGTAGGACAAGGGAGATGATTAGCAATTTTTCTAAATCTCTCAATGTGTCCATTACCACGGGCTTTAGGAGAGAATCTAGAGAACAATAGAAGCAGTAAGAGCTTTAGAGAATATATTAGATATCTGTAACATATACTAGACTAAAGGAAAATACCTATCCTTGAGATTCACAAGTGAAAAACAGGGATAAATAAAAGCTTGAAATGTTTATTTGTCTTCTCACATTTAAGTACTGGGACTTAGGGGAGGGTTTGTACTTTTTTGTTTTGACTATGACCACAAAGATACTCTATGCCAAAGGGTAGACTCTGCGGGCTTAAAGGTCCTTGAAAGACAAAAAGGTACACAAAAAGACAAAACACATTGTTCTAACAGCAAGCCATCCTATCCTACCATGTATCTTCTATTCAACAGTCGTGCATCACCCCATAAAATAAGTGCCTTTGCTTCTGGAACTGGGGTAAAATAGCTGCACATTTACAACGGACAGTGGAAATTTCAGCATTTTTTGTCCAATTCATAACAGAAGGCTGAAGTAAACATAGCTGATGAAATGGTGAGACTTTGGATTCAGAAATTACAAAATTAGAGAAATTACAAACGGATCAGGCTGACCAAGCAAAACAGATGCATTACCATACCACTCTGACCACGAAAACACAAACACTGAAGAAAGAAGCTGTTAAGACTCTTACTGCACATGAAACTGAAAATCATCTGTTTATTTTGTATAGTGATTACCAGCTACAATTATTATTATTATTACTATTTAATAGTAGCTAAGTCAGTATGTATGTTTCTGTTGCCTTTTATGCTCTCAGCTGCTAGTCCATTTTGGGAAATAATTTAATCGAGTCATCAATCTGTTTAATTCTCTGGTGACCATAAGAAAGATGACCACACTCTTTTTAATGTTTTAATTGTAGTAGCCACTAGAAGCCCAAACCAAAATTAGCATTTGGGTGTTGAGCTCTGTGCATACCTATAATAAAAGACAGTTCTGGCCCTGAAGGCCTATCGTTTAATAAGACAAAAGACGAGCGAAAGAAAGTATCATCTTAATTTTGCAGTTTGAAAGCACTGCCAGAGTAGCTTTTAATTGTTTTGCTAAGAGTTCACAGGTATCTTTGGTAGAGCAAACAATGCTATTTTCCATGTTTACAGGCCTTTGCAAGAAGCAAACCATCTCACTCTCTGTCACAGCGGTGACTTCTTATTTGGGAATATAGGCTAAATCATTTTCTCTGGGCTTATGGATTAAAACTGCTAAATCGCTCGTTATGTTTTATTCCTGCAGTCAGATGAGTTAAAACTTGTACAGACAGTATGATAGGAACTTCTGAGTTACACAGAGGTCATTTTCCAAGAAAGACAGAGAAGAAAAAAAAAAAGAAAAAATATACCTCTAAAAAGTCTGCCAAAAGACCACCTTGGATCACTAGAACATGAGGCCCGGAGCTAGCTCGGTGAAGTGAAATGATTTAGAGGAGCATTGAAGAGATCTGTTTGAAGATATGTTCATTGTTGAAATCCTACAATGCTTGGCTAGGAAACGAGTGCACCCTCAGCTATACAGGATAAGTGACTGAGGATGGTGGCTCAGACAAAAGTGAAGACAGAGGCCTCAGCAGAGCCATCAGGGAGGCTGGTACCAGAAAACCCAGACTTAAAAAAACAATGCAGAATTTACAGGCGGATAAACAAGAAGGACATTTTTAATAGAAGTTTCTAAATTGGCATTTTTAGAAAGGCATCTATTGAAGGATTCATGCCATACCAGAGAAATTCCTGCACAGGAACCTTATAAAATGCAATAGCAGTATTTCATATTGATACATCACTTACAACCTGAACGTCTTTATAAATAGGACTGTGTGGTTACTGCATAAATTTTAATATTATGCCCAGATGGACAGGAAACAGAGCAGTTAAGTGACTTTTCAAAAGTATCAGAAAGAATAAATGCTTGAAATGTAGCTTAAATTTGGGAATTTTGATTCCAAGGAGCAAGAAATGGTGTAACCACCTAGCAGACAGACACTGCACTGGTAAAAAAAAAAGTGACAGGCATTCCTGACTGTATCTGGCCTACTGGTCTGTAACACGGGAATGCAGGTTAATTGTGTCAGTCAGTCTTGGATTGCTCATGTTGGATTGATCTTGGCAGCTACAGTAAGATCACATTTTCTACCTACCAACTTCAAGAATTCAACTAAACACAACTCTTCTTTATCCTTGATAGGATCTTCACGGGGTTGTATGCTTGGACCATGCAAACAACTCAAATAGAGACCACTACAACCTACTATTAACTGGTTTTCACACACACACATTGCTTGATACTCTGTGATGCAGGAAATTCCCATTATGTTGATTTTAACATGTGAAAACCTTTCCCACCTGGGACCTGGCTATCTCAAGGACCCCACTAATCCTGACAGTTAGCAGGGCAAGAGGTCATACAGGGGCTCACCTCAGTTTCACATGGGGAGAGCAGGAATTTGCAGTGGGCATTTCCACCCTTCATCCACAGATCCAGCATTTGCTGCACTTCAAAAACACTCAATTTTTTTCTTTTTTTCTTCAAGGTTTTATTAAGCTAGAAGATGAGCGGAGAGCTGGGAAGAGTTGTGTGCTCTGTTATCTGTGATATGCATTTATTTATGAATGGGGACTAGAGTGAGGGAGATGGTGAAAGACCTTTCCATTATACTAAGTGATTGCAGCATGAAATTAAATCATACAAGAGCACGTAGCACATAGAGTAGCTACACAGGTACATTTATAGATAAAAAGAAAAAATGCTAATAAATATTTCCCCTGATCAAGGTTTCCTCCTAGGAACATGTAATAACCCGGCTCGCAACATGAACCTTCTCTGCAGCACTAACTGTACAGAAAGGGGGAGTTCCCCCACATGATTTCATCCTAATTACCGACAAATAGTCATACAAGAAAAACCTCAATCCACTCGTGCTCTTTACAGCCATGATTAGCATTTTCCTTTCAGAAGCTCAGAGTGACATTGCTTGCCTGGAATTCATTGCTCAGTCGCCATGTGTGATGTATGGAAACTGCCTGCCCGCATGGCAGATTGCACAGTGCCTGCACGTGGCGCGCAGCTGCCACAGCTCCCCAAACGTTGTTCACACGCCACCAGAGGTGGTCGATGAACATTTATGGGCAGTTCACAACAGGCTGGCAAGGCATGTAGGACACGTGAACTGTATGTTTCCAGGCCACGGTGGAAATGCAGCTATTACTGCAAGTGAGCTTTACGAGGCAGCAGCACGTCCAGGTAGGCCGCTTGCCTGTGGGTGGCTGAGGAAGTGCTTTGCTTACCTGTGAATGAAACTATCAAGGCATGGCAAAAGTTAAGGTGTTCCAAAACACAGGCTTCTTAATCAGAACACAGAAATTGAAATCTACAGAGATCAGTGTAGTTTTTTTTGTTGTTTTTTTTTTTTTTTGTTTGTTTGTTTGTTTTTTTTTTAACCTGTGAAATACCATCTCTGGCCTACGGAACAAGTAGTAAGGTAAAAGTATCTGAACTGCTTTTGGAAATGGCGAATCACACAACTTGATTGTGTACAAGTAAGATGAGTTTGGGGGTCACGATGCTTCTACTGAAAAAGGAAATACTCAGGAAATACTCTGCACAAGCAACTCCTAGCAGGTTTTTCGCAGTGTGTGTAGAAGTCAGCACCGTGTTGTCCCCCTCCTTCTGTCCTGGCAGGCTGTCACAATACTGGCACATGTGGAAACCCAGAACCAGCTCTGGCAGGGTCTCTTCTCTTGCTGTACGACTCCACTGACTAGGCCTCATCTCAGTTATATAGAAAATACCTAACTGGTAGAACCAAGTACTGAGGCGTCAAGTACTGATGGGTGTGTGGTCATCCCCCTGGTCACAGCACTGGCAGCATCCCAGACTCCCAACTAATGGTTTTAATGGTTTTCCTTCCCCACTGTAGTACTTGATTTTCTGGAATTTTCTCGTGTTTCTTGGGTTCAGTTTCAGTCCCTTTCTGCTCTTTTCCACTTACCATTATTTAGCAGCTTTCAACACAATTATCTTCCTTATTTTGCAATATCTTCATGACCTCTCTCCTCTAGTCTGTTCCTTAATTCCTGCTTGAATTATCTACCTGGAAAAGCCTTGGGTTTTCCTTGAATTTGTCATGTGTGTAAACGTGAATGATGACTTTGAGGTAACAGCTTCCTCTGTACCTTGTGCAAGATGAACTATCCTGTCTGCATTACACTGATTCTAACAATAATCATAGTTTTTGAGACATCTGTTTTTTAGTTGTATGACTTCACAACAATTGATAGTTAGATAGTATTAGCTACTGAGCTGAACAAGAATCACTCAAAAATTATGCTTTACACATGTAATGGCTAAAAAATTCCACCCATTTTTCCAATTAACAGTTCTCCTGGAGCCAACCTCCCCACGCAGTCTTTCTGTTTCCTTTCCACTTTTCTGCAGTTTCACTACAGAAAGGATTGCTTACCACCAGCATGTAACAGCTTCAGTACATTAGCTAGCATGGAACTCTGTGATCTACTTCAATGACATAATTGCATGTGACAATCACCTGAATGTCCCCCCAGCTGAGATAATAAGTTGTCAACTGCAAAAAATGTCTGTGACATACTTGCAACTGAAGACATCATTTTTGGATAATGAAATGTTTGGTGAAATACTGAAAATCTCAGGGTTTAATTTTATTAGAGATGGGAGTCTAGGTTTCCTTAACTTTCAGTTCTGTCCCAGTGTCACTTTTGTAATTTTGCCATCAGTTTGGTAGTAGCAATATGAACGTTTCCTTGCAGAAGACCACCATTTGTAATTTAGAAAGGAAATTTTCAACCAAAGTATGATTTATTGTGAAGCAAAATATTTTGCCTAACTTTATGAACTGGGTATTTTCACCAATCACTAAGTAGGACAGCTAGTGAGACATGTACATGGCTAAATCCTAAATTCACAGAATTTGCATGTTTTAAGTCTATGCAGAATGTCCATTCTGAGAAATACAGAAGCATCAAACGAGGAAAAATGAGCATTGATTATAAATTTGAAATATAAGAATAGCAGGTAAAAATTTGTCACGATTTACATATGCATTAAAACCCCAGTAAGACTTCAACTCCAGAATTTTCTGAAGTAAGTGTGGAGTACTTCCGGTTTTTAGAAACCAAACGAAGAAAAAAAAATGAAGACAATTCCAACAACAGCCTGAATATTTTTAAAATATAGGACTTCTTTCTAGCATTTGGCTAGTTTTTTTGTTTGTTTATGTTTGTTTTTATTAACCAGCTTTCTCCATGTTCACAATAATCAATGTGTCAAAATGTTAACCAGGTGACAACTGAAACTAAATTTTCCAGAACAATTTAACACAATCTCTAGAACAGTATCATAAAACAACTATGGGCAAACAGGAACATCTAGGTTGCAATATTCAATTAAAAATACAATCATTCAAAATTCTGGTCTAGTGGAAAAACAGAACTGTTAATCCTGAAACGCTTAGGCTATCCAATAAAATCAAAAGAAAGCATAGAGAAACCCAAGTATTTAAAAACTGGTGTATACTAATGTTTCCAGTGAAGCTAACTTTATGTGTGTACCTGGATCTACCAAAAAATACAGTGAGATAAGTAATTGGAAAGGTACTGGACAAACCAAGCAGACATATTCATGTATTCAATATGGAGGGAAAAGGACTTAATCTCTTCTATTCTGGACATTTAGAAAAAGAGTATTTTTAACACAAAGATGGATTTAAATAGCTGAAAACCGATTGTTACAATTTAGGTGAGACATTCCTGGAAATGCAGATGAGCTATGTAGCCAGCAAACCAGTAAGTTGCTCCATACCAAGCTGTTTGCTAACGCCCTGGAGGAGTCATGCCATAATTGCAATCTGCTTGCTTCTTAGATGAAATTGCGTAATTGATGAGGTTCCGTCTAGACTAGTTTTAAGTTTGCCTGGAAAATTCTGTACACTGCTGGAGATGAGATGCCCCAGCAGAAGATGCAGACGGCTCTCCTTTGTTTCTCTGAGAGAGAACAAATGTGAACAGGGCACTGACACAATGACAGACATCAGCAGTAATATCCTACATGGAATCGGTAGGATTTCAGTGATGGAGACTATGGAGAACTGTAATGTGGTGACACTCTGGTGATTACTCAAAACGGGAAGAAGAAAGGTAATCATTCATGACTGGAAATTCACAGTATAAGAGGATTTGGACAGACTTGAAATTTAAGCAGATAAGGAAGCAGGTTCTAGGTAAAAATACAAACAAATAAGACATGCAAATGTCAAATGTTAATGAGTTTTAAGAGGTCAGAGACAAGGACACCAAGTGAGAATATTATATGTAGCTTATATTAAGCGAGACTTGTACAACTTTTTCTATGCCATCTGGCTTACTTCTTTAAAGGAAAGAAAGCAGCTCTATTCGCACACAGGAATCCCATCCCTGCTGTCCAAACAGAAAACCATCTCGTTGTTTCACTTCCATGTTTCTAATAGTTTGTATCTTGCTCCTATAAAAGCTATGAAGAAGTGCAATGGCAAAGTGACACAATGCACAAACAAATTAATACACATTCAGAGATCAGGAAGGATAGGGAAAAAATGTTCAGCCTTAAGCGTTCTGAAGCTGTTCGGCAATGATGTACCTCGATAAGCACAGAAACCACAGACAGAGAGATGTGCTGTGTGGCTGCCTGGTACCACAGGAAGAGCAAACAACGCATGGACACCCTGCCACAAGGTGGAAAAGGAGACATCTGCATGAACTGGACGTACACGTCATACCTATGCTGGAGTCCACAGGCTGGCATCTGGGAGAAGCTCCACTTGGAGAACTGTCAGAGCCTTTTCAGACTTCCAAGTAAGCTTGAAAAATGTACAGCACTTAAGGACTTCGCTCGAGCTCTTCATACAGAAATACTCGTCTCTGTCTTCACAGTGCTGAAGCAGGTTTGCATTGTCTCACTGACACTTCTTGGGAGCTTCCAGGAAAACAAAACACCAAAAACAAAATACTCATTAATTATTGGCTGAGAAGGATAAATATATATATATTTTTTCTGTTTCATTACTGAGTGCATTGGAACTCAGTTTTATTACTTTATCCTAAAATACCATTTTTAATTGGTATTGCCAGCAAGGAAGGCAGAAGCTGAGGCAGAAAGAAATATCTTTTCCCAATGTTGAGAAATGAATACCTCATCCAGTTTTATATATCTATCCAAAACTACTTATGTGTATTCTCCATCAGCAATAGGGACTTCTGTCCCTGTAAGGTAATTGCTACTCCTGAATTATATTCATATTCTGAAATGGTTACATTGTTCCTGTATACTTGAATGCATTTGAAAAGTGAGTTTAAACTAAACACTTCCACAAATGCAATATACAAATACAGAGATGCTCTGTAATTCTCCATAAAAACAGGTCCCTGGATGGAAAGTGCTCAGCATGTGACTGCAGCTCATTACAGGTGTGGAACTCCGCCAGGAAAGGAGCTGCGAGTGCCACCACTGCTGACAGTGCCCTGTGCATGCTCCTCGAGCCATGGTTCAGTCTGCTTAGTGTTCAACATGCTGAGAAGTTAAGCAGATTTCACAACTGAAAGGCTGCAATTTGAAACCAGGTCCTTCAGCTTTAAGATAGGGATACATTAAAAAAAAAAAAAGTCTTATTTCAGTCATCTTCCAAAGTCACTAATTTCACTTTGATGACAGAGACTTCAGTTAAAAGAAAAATGATCAAACTCATGAGAATTTTAAACAAAGAGAAAGGTAAATTTACCGTGTTGGATAGTTAATCTCTCCACTAACATCTTCTCTCCACAAGGATTAAGTTGTCCTGTATTTCAGAACACACGTCAACACGAGAGACAAGTACGGCTTTTGTGTTATTCATATCATGCAAAGATTTCATTTCAATGTAATTATTACACATTTAGGTGGTATGCAGTCACCAATTCAATTCCATGTCTGGGTCTTTTTTCCTCTGTGGTCCTGTGCCTATCAGCAAACCTGAACTCGTAATCTCTTAGTCTGTGTCTCTTCCACCCTGGTTCATACCTTTTTCCCTTCCTGTAACAAGTCCTGCTCCCTGACAAGGGGCATCTTGTACAAATAACTTTCAAATTAACACACAAAGCAGGGAGGGAGTAGGGGAAGTGGGGCGTTTCAAAAGAAACTGAAAATTTACAAAGCAGCTTCCAATTAGCCAGACCTTAATTTTGCAAATTTATTTAGGAAAAAAAATTAACATGAGCAAATGAGAATACCTCAGTGTTACAACAGAGTATATAAATGTCTAGCAATAGTCAAATAATTTGATCTTTAAATACAAAATAACCACATGAACACCTAATATACAGGTTTCATCTGAATACATATTTATTAGATAAATATTAGGTTGTCACATCATCTAACTACATACAGTTTTGCAAGACTAAAAATCACAATTATTTTTTCTGACCAGTTTAAAGTATGAAATGATTGCATTGTACTGTACATACAATGTACAAACAAAGACAATGGCCGTTTTTGCATGTTACTTCAGATTGTACTTTTTTTTTTTTAATTCTCCTCTGATCGTGATATCAAAAATTGTACAAAGTATGAATTTGGTTACAATTTTTTTTTTTTTAATCCCCGTATTTTTCTTCATTATTTCTGTAGCACCCTAAAAATACACAGGTGATAGACTAGTACACGTAAGCTAAATATTACATGTAGATAAAACAAAACGAAGGATCAGAGTATATTACAGAAGTGAAGGTGAAACAAATGCTGAGACTCCACAAACGCTAACAAACAGGATTCATTTTCCACATAAGATGGAGCTTCAAGCTTTTTTTTTTTTTCCTGCGAAATAAAAACAATGCACATTCCAAGGAAAATGAATGCATTTCTGTTAACATGTCTCTATTTGTCATTTACATATGTACAGATGTCCCTTGAGTCTCCACTGCAGACATTGGCGTGTATCTGTCAGTCCTATAATAATGTCTTGGCAGCAGAACTGTAGATCTCTGTGGGTTCTTTCCCAGATGAACTTCCATAGGGAAACAATTAAAAAGTAAACAAACAAAAAAAGAAGAATAAAAATACTACTGGAATTTCATATAATAATTAAGCTTTAAAAGAAATGACTGTGATTACCCTATTTGCTAGTTTTTTTTCTCTAAACTTTAATATGGCAGTGAACAGATAAAAAAATAACTAAATTTTCATTTAGAAGCTTTTTCATACTGAATCCACTATACAGTACCTGATTTTAGCTGACATAGTTTTAAAACTGTCTCGCATGTCCAACATTTGGGTGATGGGTAAAAATCATATTTTATCTCTTAGGTTCTGCTCGGAAACCAAATGTTTCTCTAAGCTTAAAAATGTCAATCATCCACTTTAATGCTCTATTACTGTACAAAGCAGATGCAAACACTGCTCCAAACATATTGCTAATATCTATGGAGTTTTTTCCCTTTACTCTTTCCAACAGGTACTTTCAAATGATACATTTTAAATACTACCAGTTAGCAAAAGGTCAATCCTTAACATACCTGGTTTAAAATACTAACGTTGTGTTGAAGAGAAAAATAATTTCAGGTGACTAACACAGCTGCTCAGGAACAATGGAGGGTGGAACATTAAATAAAATCAATTAAAAAATCTGAGCAACCTGTTCCAACTAGCGAGAAATCTTCTTTATTCCAAAACCTATGGCTTAAGAAACTCCCCCCTCCCCCTTGAAAAAAAAAAGAATGCCAACAAACAAAACAAAACAAAACGAAAGAAAGAAAAACTCTAAGGGCATAATGTCAGTTTATCATTAGCCACCCCTGCAAACGACTTCAATAACTATATAAACAATGCAGCAAAAATACAGGGGAAAACTACTACAGTCAAACGGCTACAAAACACATCTGTAACTGAAGAACGGTCTTTCCTAGGAGTTGTGTGATAGCAGCACCACACCACAACCATATTACCATGTATTATACCAAGGTATCTTTAATATTCTGCAGAGATCCTCTACAGGTTGTCAAGCCTACATAAGAAAAAAGACACTTCTAAGCAGAATAAAATATACTATACTGTTTCCCTCCCCTCCCGCCAACATCCCTACGTGTTCGAGCGCCCCAGCTTCCAAGGCTGGAACACCAGCATAGTGATATAAATAAGGTACCTTATACGCTAGCTGCTTGCCTTAGTGCATCTTTACCTGTTCAGACAGTTGGTCCTAGGTGTTCTGCTCACTTGGGCAAAGGAACAAAACCCCTGCCACTGCCAGCCCACAAGTACCCACACAGTCGGTGAACATCGGTTGGTTAGGTGGTGGTTTTGGGTGTTTGCCCTAGGCAATCGCTTTTTACTATGTTTCCATGACAGAGCTGGGCCCTGATTGTCCAGGTACTGCCTGACATATCAATTCACTCATCACATAAATGGATATGAAATTTGGGCTAATTTATCAAAATAAAACGGGAAAAAAAAACACAAACCAACAACAAATCTCCCTTATTCTGTTAAAGAACCCTCAATTTTCTTTTTTAAAAAAGGACCCATATTTTTCTTCAGACAAGGTATTTAAAAACACCAGCAAAAGTATAACCAGATCATGAAAATGCTGAATATTATCAAAGACAATACTAAAATATTCACAAAGATATTTACAATAGCAATTCTTAAAATAATTGATTTTGCATAATGAACAGCGCCTTTCTTAAAAAAACTTGAAACAGGAAAAATATAAGTGTGGGACCATCTCTACATAATATGTTTGACAGATTCAATACTCCTACTGGAAAATAAAAGAACTAAATCGCCATTTCCTTTAATATCTACAGCAAGGTGCTGCTGACTAGCATATATATATCACGACGCATGTACAGCAGTAGTGGGAAACGTTAACAAAGAGCAAAATAAAACAAAAACTGCAAAGAATTTACAAATATGACTTTGGTGAGAAAAGCAAATCCAGAGTTGTAAGCACAGAGCATGCCATTTACAGCATTGCAAACTAAACACAAAGGGCTAGGAAGCTATCGAGTCAGACAGGAACAAACAAAATTTTGTCTGGCACTTAAGTTTAAAACGCGTTGTGGCGAGCAAATAAAGGTTATCGGATTGGGTCTGGGATGAGGAAAGGAGTAGGGTCAAGTTTGCTTTAGTAACAAAAAGAAACTAAAACAATAACTGTACAGTGGGCAAAAGCTGAAATGTTGCACCACAAGGGCAAAGTTGGCACACATGCACTTCTTACACAGCTACTGTACATAATTTATAAGAGAGAGAGACGAAGAGCACAGAAATGGGCACAGAAGCAATAGGAAGCTCATGCAGGAGAAGCAACCACACGAGAAGCACGGATCACAGGGGCAAGACAGTGATTGTGGCATCAGGGTCTCTTGAGGGCAGCAGCATTCTACCAAGTTACTTTTTCTCCCCATGCCCATTCCTTTGTGAGAACAATCTCTTTCTGGCAGCTAAAGTTAAAAAACAAAAGGAAAAAAAAAAAGAAAGACTGAAAGAGGAGAAAAGGAAAAGGCTGAATTATTTGTAACAGTCATGAAAACAGAACACAAAGCAAAACAAAAAGGAAGCTGTAAAATGTCTGTCCAATTTCAATGCCCTTTTTTCAAGCTGATTATTAAAAATAATTATGCAGATAGCGATGTTACTCTCCCCCTGTCCTGCCATGATTTCCTATCTGCCTTCAACCCAGCTTGTCTTACTATGTATTGTGCAATACAAACACTCAGGAAGCCAGAGGCTGTAGGTAATAATCAAGAGTATTTGGGTTTGCATTCCCCCCTCCCTCTCTTTTCCATGGAATACATGGCAAAAAGACCTGTTACGACAGTCTCAACAGCTGGGTGTTAGCGCAGCCACAAACGGTACTGATTTCAAACCAAAACCACAAAAAAAACCCTAAACATTGAAAACATTTTTTATTTTTCCTGTGTTTCCAATCAGTGTGTTTGAACAGAGGAATCCTTTGCAAAGAGGTGTTTAAGATTCCTGCACTTTTATAAATCCAAACACATGCGGCTGCAGCCTGGAGATGCTCAGGACTCTGTTACTGAAGACTTTCTTACTGAACTGCTGTCTCCCTCTGATGGGCTTGTATGTCTTCCCTATCTTTGCCACTTGACTGTATGATTTGTGCTTTTTGGAGCTTTGTAATGTGTTTGTGTTCTGCTTTTTGTGTGTAGCCAGGACAAATACTCCAACACCAACCTGTGGTTGGAGGGGGACAGAGGGGAAGTGGGGTGGAGGGAGATACAGTTTCAAAAAAATGGAAGAACATGCGTTGGAAGGACACTCTGAGACAGGTCAATTAAAGACAGTTCCATTTTGTTGCCTTTTCTTCCCTTGCCAAGATCGGTTTTTGCCAAGATACTTCACACT
The DNA here is from genome assembly GCF_963932015.1 of Anas acuta. Taxonomy (NCBI): domain Eukaryota; kingdom Metazoa; phylum Chordata; class Aves; order Anseriformes; family Anatidae; genus Anas; species Anas acuta. Next base: position 13,275,571 of record NC_088985.1, read on the forward strand.
ATGTTTATCACAGAACTCTCTCTCTATAGGATGAACAACAAACGGGGTTTCCAATAGCTGCACAACTGTCTATGCTTCGTTGTGATGGGTAGCACGGCAGACTCTGAGATTACTGCATTTTTTGTCTATTTTTTCTCCCGTCACTTTCGCAGTTTTTGAAGCTGACAAAAGCAGTTCTAAGATGAAGAAAGCAGGGAGTGCACCATTGGATCAACTTGTGAGTTTTTTCTTCTTTTGTGGAAAAGGAGTGTTAAGATTCCTTGCTGTGCAGCCACACACGTGTGAACAAGTGAAAGGGATGGGGGAATACACATAGTTTCAGTTGTTCTCAAAGAGAGACAGAAGGTCATCATTGCTATTGCTTGGCAAGTCAGGAGGATCCAGGTACGAAAGCAGCTCATCTGGATTTGTGAGTTCTGGAAGCAGCTATAAAATATAAAGATAAAAGGAAAATTACAGATAACAGAAATACATTTGTGCAAAGAGGGATTAAACACCACACATTCCTGGAAACTGGCTTTCATATTAATATATCCAAATAAGTCTGAAGGCAGTATCCCTGCCTAACACCCTAGGATGATGTAGTATCCACTGGTTTGTGCAAGTCTGTATTGGTCAATTTTTACTTATGAATTACATTATCATCTCAATGAGGGTTTCTCAATCAACTTCCCCATCACAAAGCTCATCCATGAACAAAGTTTATTTCCTGGCTAGCAATGCTGAAAAAACTTTGTGATAAATGCTAGTTATGTACCTTAGTTTCATATAAAAGGCTGAACCAGGAAAACATATTTAAGCTTTAAAGCAGATCAACACCACCAGTCAGATCTGACTCACGCAGTAGCATGGTGACTGCGTTATGCCTGCATCCTTACACAAAGAGGCAGCCCTGTCCCTTCCTCATACACTGAGTCACCCCGTGACGCCTCTGCACACTGACGTCCCTTCTGGGGCAGTCAGAAGGATCCAGAACTCATCCAGGGCTAAAAATAAACCAAAGAAAAAAACAAAAAGCAACAACAAAAAAACACCCCTACCCCCCCCCCCCCAAAAAAAAAAAAAGAAAAAACACAAAAAAACACCCCTCAAAACAAACAAACAAAAAATAAACAACTCCCCCCCCCCCCCCCCCCAAAACAAACAAACAAACAAAAAAAAAACAAACAAAAAAACCAGCAAAAACCCCAAGGAAGAATACAGGGCGAGTAGTGACAAGGCAGGTAGATGAGTCCTATTTCTTTCCGTGGTATTGATGGGGGCTTGGAGTGCTTACTCAGCTAAACCATTACATGCAATCTGAGACATTTTAAATGGTCAGGGGCATGGCACCCCATCCAACAGCAGATGCACTGATCTCCACAGTATTTTGAAGTATCAAAATAGTTCTGATTCTTCTACTTGTATTTTTACAAATACTGTACTTCAAATAGAAAAATTCATTTTTCCAAGCATCACTCAGATTCTTTTTGATCTGACAGCTAACAAGCACACTTTAACTACTAGATTTTGTAAAAGGCAATGTTTTCTGGTTTATTCTGCATCTCACCAGGGCTTGGTGAAAAGTAAAAGTGTCGTATTTTAAAAATGACAGGGAAGAGTTTGTAATAAGCTCCCTTTATATTCAGCGTTGTGTTGAGGCCAAGACAGAAAAACATGGACTGATTTAACAAATGTAACAGTAGGTATGAGAAATTCATCTTAAGTTGTTTTATGTTGTCAAATACTATAAAACTAAAAGCTTGACTGCATCACATTTAGCATGCAAATATTATATTTATATGCTTCTATTACTCCTCTGAAAACGCAGCTTCATCTTCTAACATTAAATGGATGAACATAATTTTAAAATAAGCTACACATGAAATGTAGAAGGAAGTTTATTACTTCCTAAGTGTTTTAGAAAAAAAAAAAAAACAAAGATGCCAAGTTTACATAAACAAAATGTCCCAGAGGAATGTTTTCTTAAAACACCTCTTTCTTTTATTCATAGCTAAACTGCTGTTGTTATAGCACTAGACTAATGATAAGGCAAAATGCATTTCACCTGCTATCATAGTTTTTCTGAATATCTAGTGTGGAAGACAGAAAGAAAATGGCGGCCTCGCCAAATGTTTAGAAAGAAAAAAATGGTTGAATGTATCCTACAGATCTTCCCAGCTCAATTGTTAAAAATCTATCATAATGCCTCTGAGATGTGATTCTTGTATATAGGGGATTTCTGTTTTATTTTTAGATAAGTGAAAGTTATAAACAATATGCTCAGTATCTCTAAGGATTAAGTCTTTAGTTTTGAGGGTGTATTTCATATGTTGAAGCAATGACAAAAATTTGGGCTTAAAATGTTTCTAGGACTAGGACAAAAAACAGAATCAGCCTTTTTTTTTTTTTTTTTTAATTAAGGCATAATTTAAAGCTGTGTAAGGGGTGGAAAGGGCAAAGGGGGTGGAAATTCTGAAGAAGAAGGGTATTTGAGAATGCCGGTGTGTTCCCAGACCCCCTTCGTGCAGGCCTGCAAAAGGCAGGGCCCACCTGGAGCCGGAGCTGGCCCTGCAGCTCGGTGCCTGGCACGCCGCTGAGTGAAAAGCCGAGGGCGCAGCAGGAGCTGAGGCCGCTGAGAGGGAGCAGAAGGGAGGGGGAGATGGGTGGGGCAGACACCAGGGGATGTGCTGGGCTTGGCAGAATTTGGAGAGGTGCACCCGGTGCTCCTGAAGCGAACACTTCAGGGGTCTAACCAGGGCTGCGAGCCTCGGGCCTCTGCTGTGTGGTGTGAGTCATCTTTGTGTGTATCAGGTGTGTCCTTCTACCCAGGTTAAACCCCACAGTGCATGACACTGAAGCACTAGTGAACGATTACAACCGTGTCAGCAGGCAGCAGACTCAGCTGCCTATGGTGCATTCCCCAGCTTGGTTTCAGCTCACAGATAACGCCACATGGTGCCTCGCTCAGCCACCAGAAGTTAAACCCACTGAAATAATATTTCCAAGACCTACACTCACTCCCCCCACTGTACAGCACTTGCCTCCTTGTTCAGCTAAGACCATTTCAGTCTCCCATTGAGTCCGGCATGCCTCCGTCAGCGATACCCACAGTGCTATCATAAAGGTACAGGTTTCCTACTTTGCTTTTCACCCAGGAGTATGTGCCTGACCCATAACACCATACTTTGTTACTTAAATACCTGAAGAGAAAATGAGACTATTTCACCTATTATTAATGTTACTCCTACAGTCCTTAAGGGCAGAGACCTCTGGTTGCCACTTGACCTCCCAAGGGATATATGTGGCCGTCACCGCGCTACGTGACAGAGCAGCAGCCTCCCTCTAGCAGGCAGATGCTACTCCACAGAGAGCTTTTTGCAGTGACTGGAGCATCCCTTCCTCCCTCTCGCCCCTCTGTGAGGCTGCCTGACGGCACAGTGCTGTCGTGTGACAGGGAACATGCACGTACACAGCAACAGTAATACAGATATAAATCTGAGGCACAGAGGTGAACATTTCTCTCAGAAAACTACATTGTGCGGCAGACTTTGGACCAGACAGAAGATACAAGTACGGGAACGCATGACTCAAATGAAAATCTAGCCCTAGCTAAGAAATTTAGATTTTGTGAGGTAGGTAGGTGGTTAACCAGAAGGATGCCTCAGATAACTTATTTCCAGCAGTAGGGAGCAGATGGTAGGACACATCACTTTTGGCCTTAACAGCAGGCTTATCTCTGCTTAGTCATGAGCTGCCCTCCACCCTGGCTACAGAGGCAGAAGACATCCTCATCGTTTACTTTCCCATCCGCAACGCCAGCATGGCACATCAGAGGAGGGACACAGCGAGCTGAGGGAGCAGCATGGTGGGCCTGCTGAGGACCCCCCAGCCACACACCCCGGGGCCGGTGCGTGGCTCGCTGGGCACCGCGCAGCCCCAGCCCGGACCGTGTGCGGCCGCCTCCTTCCTCTTATCCGGGCACAGCGGCGGCTGCAGGGTCTGGGCTTGCACACACGCGAGTCCCCGTCCAGCGACGAGGAGGACAGGGAGATCTGTCCCAGCAGGCGCCCGACCTGCCGTCTCAAGGAACACCTGCCTTCACGCTAGGAAGAGGATACGGCTGGCACGTCATGCAGCTACTTACAACAGAAAAGTTTCCACAGCAAGCCAGGAGCACCCTGTCACCTCAGCGGCAGCGACTACACCCATGTACCCAAGCATGAGACGATGGCATGTGCTGTGGAAGCGGCTCCCCGTCCCCGCGCCCCCCCCACCCTCCCGCCGCCATGTCAAGCACACGCTATGGCAGGCAGATGATAGTATGACACAGACTTACATCCAGCGAGGGCTCCGGCATGTCAGGTGCTCCCTGTCCACCAGCCTGACCCTCTAAGGCTGAGGAGGGATTAAAGGTCAGGTCACTGTGTGGATGGTTGCCAGAAGCGGCCGGGGGCGGCTGCCGGGACTGCTGGCTGGGAGGCCCGCTGTGATGTAATGGCTGCCCTGACTGGCTGCTGGGGTGAGGGACGTGCAAACCTTGCTGCATGGAAGTATGGGACTGATCAGTGCTGCCGGGATGAGGGATCTGCGGAGGAGGAAAAAAGCAGGAAAAGAAAGTGAGGCCACAAGGTACAGTGCTCGCGGTGCCTGACTCTGTAACCGCATGTTAAAAGGAAATAACGTAAATGAATTAAAAAGACAAAAAAAAAAGCGCAATTGGAAAAGAAAGCTCCATATCCCAATGCCGGAGGAAATGTTTTGGCTTTTTGAGGGTTATCTGCAAAGGGGAAATAAACATGTTGGGTTTGTGCTGTTGCATTTGCTTCATTGTGATGTGGGAAACTTGATGTGACCGTGCAAAATAACAAACCCCAAGGAGGAGGGGAAGAGGCTAATGGGCACTGCTCAGCGTGAACGAGGCAGAGCTTTTCCCTTAAAAAAAATTTCCATGAATGGATGGAGAATTTGTTGAATAATGATCCTCCATGCCAGTAAACTGATTAACTGAGAAAATGCATAATTTCTGCTTGGATTCTTTATTGGGTAGCTTGCCTGACGCTGCTGCCTATTCTTGTTTCGGCTTGTTATAAACATCTGGCAAATGCCAGCCCTTCCCTACTCCTCCTCTCCTTTTTTTTTTTTCCCTCCTTCTTTTCAGAACGCAACATCCCTTATAAGGGCTGCAGATTTTCTTAGCTGATAGTCATGAGTTCTGATGGCTGAAAAGAACAAGTGGGCTCAGTTAGAAAAGCTCTCCAACCACCAGCAGAGCTGCCGGAGGTGGCTGCGTACCTGCTGACATCCTGCCTGACTGAGAAGTACTGTGCATTAGCTTAAACTTAGCACAGACCATATTACATAGTACATTTTTACTTGAAATTCATGTCATGGGTAAGTTTTCTAGCAAAACCTTAATATTTTTTTTATGTTTGCTATGGGGAATATACTACCAAACCGTATACATATTCCAAACCCTATTATGGAAGGATGGTGGAAAAAAAAAATCTTTCTCACATTACAGAGAAGCAACAAAAATGCACAAGCCCAATTTTTCCTTCTGCTGCATGTCACCTTTAATGCTAGGGGACTCTGGGACTTGACCATGGTGCCATGAGAAAGAAGTGTATGAATGCCTCAGAACCCGTTGTCTCATGTTAATTGGGTATATGGAGAAGCAAAAAATGTAAACATTTTTTGAGAAATGCTACATATTGCCACAAAGTGGAGCTGAAACAAAAGAACAGATACATACAACAACAGCATGAAATTCATCCAGCCAAGCCAACAGAAACTAGCAAAATGCTATGTCAGCATTGAACCTTTCATATCACAGTAAACTGCAAGGTTATTTTAACCTCAATCTTCAGTTTTGGAAAGCGAAAGGGAGGTTATTACAAAACTTAATAAAAACGTTCCCACAAAACTTAAAAGAAAAATTCACAGAAACAAGCATTTTTTAAAAAAACATTTCTCCACTCTCATGAAAACTGACATCTGAACATTGATGCACTGGGACACTCATACTCGGCTACATGGAGATCCTTTCCAATAGTTTGGTAGGCGAGTTGATGGAAACGAGCAGGATTCTACATGTAATGTTGTTTTGGGGGCTCTTCCCCAAGTGAGAGCTTAAAATAACTGTTCTCAAGTACTGATGCACCCTCTTCAATCCATTAGGGTCACAGCTGGACTACTTGAAAGGTATTCTGTAACATCATCGTTGTTACCTTATGGGTAAACTTGTGCAAAATCTGCCCACAGACCACAGCTTAACGTAAATAAATCTGCAGCCTAAAAACTTTGCAAAAGTCCGAGCGAAAGTAGACGTTTGTCCAAATGGTATCGTTTCCTTCTTCGTTCATTGAGGACACGTGCAACAGAAAGTGTGCAAATTAAGAAAACTTAATAACAAAAAGTAAAAAGCCATTTAAGACAGTGTTGCTTGAGTGGGAAAGCAGTTTCCAGAAAACAAAATAAAACAGGATCACCTTGAAATGTCTCATAAATGTATCCCCAAATGCACAAGGCAAGAGTCACACTGATATGTTAACAACAATAATTACTTAAATCAAGAGGCATTCATATGTTTTCAGACATATTTAAAAACATAAACAGGTTAGAAATTCTATAAATTACATTTACATAGGTAAACATAAGTATTTAGTTGATAAGGCAGTATCTTGGGCCCTGAGATAACTGTTGGATAAGCAGTAATTGTTAATTACAAGACTGAGGGATATTGCTTTTAAACAGGCGCTGCAGGTTCAAAGTCTGTCTGACAGCATTCTATTCATCCAGGGAGAAAACAAAAAGCTCAGAACCTCAACATTTTTCCATTTGTATTCAGCTAACTAATGGTAAGTTTGCACTGGTACAAAACCACTCTAAATACAACCTGTAGATCTCCAGCTTGTGTCTACAACTCTCCTTGTTTTATTTTAAAAGCACTAACCTACCTTATGAAAGCTGAGTCTAACCAAGTTCCCTTTGCCTACACGGCAAGGAAATTCCGGAGTTGTTTTTTGGAGTGTAAACTGTGGCACTCTTAAAACATTTACAGACTGTAAAAGGAAAGTTTATAGCACACACAACTACATCTTCTGTTTAATAGCACAAAACAACACAACTCTTTATGAGGCTAAGAGTGACCTCTAGGAGTGCTGAGATGTAGAACAATGGGACTTGCAGGCTGAAGAACAATATTCCGTTCATCTTGGAAGAAAATTGATAGTGAAAAAAGATCAGAAGGTTACGTCAATTGTTTATACATCTCTCCATTCCAGAGGTCACAGTTTTACTAACTCTTTAAGCTGAGCTAAATGGCAGAACCACTGAAAGATGCCATCCTGCCCCGCTGCTCTTCTCTGCCACTTTTCCCATACGTTTTTCCTTTGACATCAGATGCATCCTTGCAGATACGCAGTGAACTAAACTGGGGAACGATCGTATATCGAAGTTGATTTCTTTGTTTTCCCCCTGAATTAGTTTTCCATCATGTCAGTAACATGATCCAGGTCATTTCATGGCTGTAGTAACTTCTGTTGGTGTGTGAGAGAGGAAAAGTGAAAACAGAAAGAAGAGGGATGACTTCTTTCCCTAACACCTTAATGTTTATATGAAACTATGGCCTGATCATCCATTGCTCACTCATGTACCACTTCTTACACTGTCTTCAGTAAACAATAAGCTAGAACTAATTCTGAATTCTTGTTTAAAACTTGCTCACAATTTCTGAGAACATAAGAAGTGCAGTTGTGACAGCTGTCTTGCACTAACATAGTGCAAACATTTGTTCTATAGTTCTCAAAGCATTTTACACTGGGTGTTACTTCTAGCTACGTTTCAGATTCTTCTTCTCACAAGAGTGGACTGCTAGTGCTGACAGAAGATAGTTCTGACAATCCAGCCCTTTGTTACCCAGCTCTATCTACCCTGGAGAAACACGTCTGCATTTTCTGGAGTGACCTACAGAGTGTGTCTGGAGTGACCAACTCTTCCTGCTACTATTATATGAGAGCAGGCTACCACATAAATCTTCAGAATGGGAAAATTAGGAACTTTCTCAGCAGCATTCAGCTCGAATCGATTTCAGTTAGAAATAGACCTCTGGTCTAGAAGGACCAGACATCTCCTGACTCGCCTTTTGGACATGAAACAGTCAAAGTGAATAGTAGATGGAAACAAACTATACCTTGTATGTGTAAAAAAGAAAAACAGAAAGCCAGACAAGAGTAGAGACAACATCGTGAAACCTTAATTCAATTACGTAATGTGATTTATAGTTACTTTCATATAGAGGTGTCAGTCTGAAGACATTGAGTTATGCAGTTCAGAAGTATGTTAATGGCATGTGTTTCTCTAAAAGCAGAAATTTTAAAGTGACTTTCCTTGAGTCTGCTACCAACAGTTCATTTTTGAGAGAGAAGAGAGCAAGAAGGAGAAAATAGAAAAAGGAAAGCAGAGACTCTGTAATACTGAAAAAGCTGAGCAGGAGTACTAACTGTCCACAAATGTGGTCTAAAGACTTGCGTGGCCAAATTGGCAAGGTCAGTCTAACTCCCTTGTGCTACTAGACCTGAAAACTGATCCTTACTAGGGAAATTCACCCAGTGACATAAACCAGATGGAGCCTGCCACTTCCCTTTCCCAAACAGCATACCTTGCATATCACGATAGATGAGGGAGAAGTGAGGCAAAGGTTTACTTTAATTGCCAGCTATCAAAAGCAAGTATTAGTTCTGCTACAGACTGGCCCACAGAACCAAAAATCTATTAACATTTGCCCAAATACCCTCTTATAATTCTGCAATATGTATAGCTGTGAGCAGCTTTTAACTTTGCTATTATCTGTAAGGAGTCCAATTTTCAGAAAGCCACAGATTCTTCACTTTCATATTCAACCACTTCAGAAACTTCACCGGGGCAACTACTATAGCAAAGGTAAAGCAGTTACTGATGGAGTGGAGATGTAGGTGTCATGTAATGGGAGGCACAGAAGAATTCCCTTTGGCTTTGATTCAAAGGACAGCAGCTGTGTGCGAGTGGTTCAGGTTGGTAACAGTTATCCTCACTGCTGCACGGTTGGTTCTGATGCAGATAATTCAGACTACTCAATAAACTTGGTATGTGAAATTTGCCAAAGTAAAATTAAATTTACAGCGTGCTTGTTCTGTCCTTTATTAGCCTGTTATGTGGTAAAGTCATTACAGTTTCTGGACTCTTTGCAGACAGTCATCTTCTTAGTTGGGATCACTCCAAGCTATACTAAGAACTCTCTCTCCACTCCCTTCCTATTTCTCACCATCCTCCTTGGAAAACCCACTGCCAGCTAGTGGAGACATTGACTGAGTAGGCTTTTGCTAAGCATCTGCTACCACATTTCCTCATTACATTTTGAAATTGTGCTTTCTAGTACTCACTAAAGACATGGCACAGATGACTTGTCAAGTTAAACATCCTTCCTGTGCAGTATGCTATACAGCCCCTGCCCTGTAACTTAAATGAATATAAAAGGATACACACACACACCACACAGAGTTAAAATAGGTGATTAGCCATGCCTAAGAAGTAAATGCTGGTCGTAGCTTTTCTATCACCTAGTTGGTGCAGTACTACATTTTCTGGACATAAAGTTCTGTATATAACCCTTAGTGCATTGAGCAAGCTGTTTTTCTAACACATTTCTGCCTCTCCAACTGAGACCTGAGGAACTTCAATTTTTTTACATCTCTTACATTGATATACCCTCAGACCAGTGGCAGCATCCCTCCTTGAAATCTACAGGTTTGTCCTATTCCCAAAAGCCTAAAGGTGCTTTTCATTCTACTTGTGTAGATTTCTCTTTCAGTATACTTTGATGCAAATTTTGCCCTCAGGGACAAAGCCAGGGAAGATACTGTCCCTACTTTGAAGTCAGTGAATGTCTTACAAGCTGTCTGCTGAGGATGGATATTCACAGACTCTGCTGGCCCAGGGAATGAACGCTAGTCTTTTTAGGTGTCAGAGCAAAGCACAATGATTAACACAAGCACACTGAGCCAGGTTGTCTCTTTCAGGTAAACAAGCTTAAACAACAGTTCAAAAAACCTCAAGAATGTCTCTCCACAAACCTGAAAAGGCCAAAACTTAAAAATGGCATCTCTGACAGCATTTCTCAGGGCTATTCTATTTCAAGAACTGCCAAAGCTAGGAATCCCCAAAGAAGTAAGAGCAGATCACAAGCAAAGTCCTGAGGATTGCTCCTTACTCCCACAAAGAACGGTCTACGTCTTCAGCGCCATTACTTACAGATTCCTGCATGGGGTGACTCAGAGGTTTGTCGAGAGCTGCCATACTGCTGGGCATGTCTGGGGGATGTGACAGCTGGGGCCCATGCATGAAGTCGTTCATAGATGTTCCACCAGGATTCCCGTGCGGAAAATCAAAGTTACCATGACCTTGGTAACTGTTGCCTAGAAGAGAAACAGATATGATATGTATGATTTTTTTTTTTCCTGACACTGACTTTTCAGAGTCTCTTGTAAAAGCTGTGCAGTGCCACATCCTCCTTGCATAGCATGGGGAAACAGATGCTGAACGTGGTGGCAATGTTGCATTCCCCATTCCAAGAGGCAGCTGGAGAAATAGGGAGGAAAAAAAATGTCATTTGACTTTCAAATACTGGCTACCGCTAAGAGTATTAGGATTCACTGTAGCAGTTCACGTTCGTTTTAAAACTCATTGAAAACTGCTGACACTTTGAACAACTGTTCAGTCACTGCTTAAGCAAGACAAAAAGTCAAAGGAATATTAAACTCTATGGAATATTTGCATCTGGAAGTATCACAGTGAAACTGTGACTCACTGCCCAAGCACAAATTATATATAGGACACCTGTGTTATTTTTATCTACGTTTCTATGCCCTCAGTAGGACTGTAGTATTGCTTCGGTTTCTGATGAAGCTAACTGACAGAGCAGTATCAGAAAGTTGCCACAGTACCAGTTCATAGCACAGCATCTCTTTTACCTCCTCTTCTTCAGTATAAACTGCCAATTTCCATTAAGATAATGCAGAAGAGGCCTTCTTGTCTAACTGAGATTTTTGAGGTAATACTGCTTCCTTCACAAGAAACCTAGTAAAATTCACTTGACTCTCTGGAAATACATCATCAATTTTTCCATTCTGGAAACATATCTATTCTCATTTTCAGAGTTACAAATTGCCTCACTGTATTTAGTGTTTCAGCCTGTGGATATGCATTTTTGTAATGAAAATTAGTGAATTTTTGAAATCTACCTAACTTTGGACAGAAATTATGTTCTCCGAAGCACCAAAATCCCACATCAACTCAGTCAAAATGATCTGGATTTAACTCTGACACATTTACCATTTAGCAAAAAGCCTGGGGCCTTCTGCTGATCTTCACAACAAATATTGTATGGCCATTACCAGAACATTTTGATCACTTCCACCTCAGCCCTGTGAGTGTCACCTTAATTCTTAAGTAAGCATGTATCAGAGTACAGGGAATTTAGTCTCCATATTCTTTTCTGTTCTGATCCTTCTGTTAACACTTCCGCCTGAGATACTGACTCTGGTGGTTTATTTGCTACAAAGAACAAAACTGAACTAAAGCCATGAAGCTATTTCATGTAAGTGACCAAACCGGACGATGCTGAACTCTGAAATAACAGAATAGCTTTACAGCTTGCACGGAGAGCCTGAGGTTTCTCAGCTGAAGTACAGCAGCTTTGAATGCTCGAGTCAAGAACGGAGTTCAACAAATTCAAGTAGCTGCATCACTGGCTCTTCAGCACAGCTTCATAAGCAGAAGTTTAATCTCACAGGAATAGAAGTCATTAGCCATGTAAGAGTATTTCTCAGAGAAGTCGGGACTTTGATCTGTCATGTAAATACCGCAGAGCCTTACTAATTCTCTTTTTGTTAATCTGCAAACTGGATAAGTCTCACAGAACGTAACTGCTCTTGCCTTGCTTCTCAGGAAAAATTAATAGCAGGGAGCTGGCATAAGGTCTTGTATTACCAAGTACTTGCTATATTTACAAATTATATACTTCAGTACACTTACTGACATAACCAAATAAACAAACATAAACCACAGCAGTAATAACACTATTATTTTTTGTAGAGTACTGTTAATCAGAGGACATTACCTAATTCTAAACACTAAGTTTCACCACACGTACCGATGGAGAATGAAACTACGAGGTAGTGTACCCAAGGATTTACAGGACCTACAGGGGATGGGAGCGAAATAACAGTCTAGGCAGCAATTGCTAAACAAACACTACAACCCAGTTTACTTGACTACTGTGTCCATTTCCGAGTAAAAGAGCTAGAGAGATGATGAAGAAAGATGGTCTGTTCTCATGCTCTGACTGCATTTCACTCCTACTTAAATACAGAAAAAAATGTGATTCAGTGCTCTTGGCTTTGTTATAGTAATCATTCATCTGTTTGAAAACCTGAAAAGTTTTATCATCTGTCATCAGTTTTGCAGTCATTGGAGCAAATTAACCATATTTTGCATGCAAGCGACATTTTTCTTCAGATGCCTGCAAAAAGCACATATATCACCTTGTAATCAATTTGGGGATTCTGATGGTGTGAACAGTTGGTCTTTTCTCAGAGCTGAACTGAGTCATATCATATTACATGCAAAAGGAACAGTCTCTGGTTTCATATTTTCAGAATTGTCACTAATTTAGTTACTCACAGTATACCAGTCATTTAAGAAGTATTTCCACTGCTTGGATTTAGTTCCATGTTTCTCAAGCTGGCAACACTGGATACAGGATCTCAGAAGTCATTTTCTAATGCCAAGGTGCTTGCAAAGCAGTTATAAGTTCTTAAAAAATCACCCGCTTTCTGGGCAGCCTATGATATGTTAACCATCTGGCCACACGTTAAACTTGGTGGACCAAGTGGCAGGATTAATGAGTCAGGTTCGCTGCTTTGTAACTAATGTAGCATCAGAAGCCTTCCCTTGAATAGAGGGACAGAAGGAAAACGGACAGAAAAGACAAAGAGAGGTGCATACTGTGGCAAGCCATGAATACATAAGGGAACATACAGTGTCCATTGATTCAGGGAGCACCACATGGCAACAAATTCAACAATCACCGATTTCCTTACTAGAACACATTTTCCTCTAACCAGATGAATCTTAAATGAAAGGTTTAATGCAGAATTTCAGAACAGCAGCCATATACATTTTACTTCCCTTATGAATCTTCGTGAGAAGATGCAGAGGCATAGCCGGATGACAACGATGACTGAACCATGACTTCTACAGTGACAACTTGGGTGCACAAGGACGTAAAACTAACCTTGGTTACCATATTCAGTGGAGTTGTTGCCTCCTGGAGGAGGTGGGAGGGATGGGTAAGGTGACGGCCCAGGACCCAAAGCTGCAATCATCTCCATCACATTCGGCATGATCATCTGGCTTGGACTCATGGTCTTAAATCTTTTTGAGGGAATACCATCTGGATCATCTTTGATGTGAATATCTGACTTTATAGGGACTGGCCTCCAACTGCAAGTTGGATCAATGGTAACTTCTTCAAACTCTGAGCTGCAAAACAATGTGAGAATTCTATCACGTTAATTGCTCTTTTTTTTTTTCCTGCTATCATTTCTGTTGAAATTTTCATAAGGAACTGCATGGTAATAATTGTTCTGAAATGCTCTCATGTATACAACCCCATGATCTTTCACTCCTCAATGTGTGCTGCAAGCAAGTTTTAGAAAAGACAACTCTGAGAGCATATGCCTGTTTTCATCCACACAATGAAATCCAAGCATATAACTGGTCTACTCTATGTGAATCAGAGGGACTACTTCTAAATACAAGAAAACATTTAATCCTCCATTCTCAGTCTTCCCTCTGCTTCACTGATGAGGCTGTCACCAAGAGAAGACCCAAAGAAGATCTATTAAGTAGAAGAAAACTGACTCACTCTATCATTAGCTATACTCACTGATATTGCTGGCTCCACCAAGGAGCCATGAAACTGAACACTCAAGTTGAATCACTAAGATCTACTTTGGCATGACTGTCTCAGCATTCATTAACATATCTCCTAATTACTTAGTCTTGGATATCAGAAAGTTCACTTACTTTTGTATAGCATTCAGAATACCCCACATGTACTGGTCAACCTCCAAGCCCTCCAGCAGAGCAGTTTTACTAGGAAAGAAAAAAAAAAGAAAACAACCATGCCTCCGTATTAGAATATCTCTGCATGTGTTGGAAAGAAGGATGGAAGAAGGATAGGTTAGTGATGAAATCAGCAGACTGGGATCCACCAACTTACTATCTTTAACACATAATTAATAATGACATCGGACAAACAGTTTCAGTTTTACATCTGCCTTATCAGGATAACAGATTTTAACACCAAATATATGAGAGAAGGATACCTGCATTTCTATGTATCCACAAACTCTTTGCATCTTTTAAATTGTTGTTTTTATTGAATTGTATTTCAGATTTATAGTCGTTTCAAACACAGCAAATCTCTCCTGTGATCATCACCTCAAACTACTATTTTTTCAAATTGCATCTTTGCTGTTTTTTTGAGCTACACTGTAATATGTCTTCAAAATAAGTACATAGTATAGCTGTTTTACTTAACACCAGCACAGATGGGGACAGAACAAAACCAAATGAGAAATGATTTAGTTATGCAGGCACTAAGATCTGAATGCAGATGCTCATACATACAGGTGCTCAGACTTAGAGGAACAGGATGAACATTTTGACTTGAATCTGCTAATATGTAAATTAAGAAGCAACCAGTATCTTTAATATATTCTACTCTAATTTTTAGCCAAACTTAGAACACTGAAAAGGTTCAGGTAGTTCAGAGAAAGCATCTGCACCTTAGGATAGCTATGAATCACAGACGTTACTTGAAAAAAGCTCATCTCAAGCCTGTGATGTTCTCAGAAGCAGATAAAATGGACAATCCCCACTTCTGTATATAGCTAACATTAGCTGACACAACAGGGATTCAACTGGAGACTTGCAGAGATGCTTGCAAGTTGCTACAGCTACAGCTGCTTTAGCTAAAGAGCACTGGCTCCTCAGCTGAGGCTGTAACAAACTTGTAACCCTGTGGACTGTAGGTTACAGACACTGAACAGGCTTGCAGACACTCTGTGAGTCTTTCTGCTCACTTAAATGTAAGGATGAGCCATCTGTGAACACTTCAAAGCATTTTTTTTTCTGTTTCTTCTGCAGTACAGTAGCTCTCTGGTCAAAACGTAAGGCTGAAGGTATGCCAAGGTATCCCTCTTTTCCTTTAGGCAGTTACTTCAAACTTTTGTATTCCCAGCTTCTTGGAAATATTTTACCTTCTTAAAATCAGCCTTATTGTGAAGTAGAATCCTTCCTGCTTTCTGCCCTCACCTTAATTTACACTTGACATTGACCTTGGAGAATTCGACTTCATTTCCTACCTACGTACTGGAAAATGATGCAGTCTCCAAAATTCCCATTCTCCTTGAACACAGCTATTCACTGCATACCTATGTGACTCAAAGAACACTACCTAAGACAGTTATCTGGCATCCTTACACCATCAGGCTCAGCTGAATGCTGACCTTTTTAATATTTACGTATTTGAAGTTCAGTAATTTGGGCATTACAACATGAAAATTATACAAAACTAACTCCAGAATAGGCTACCTATCCTTTTATTATGGCATGTTGCAATCTCCTCATTGCTTATGCTTCATAATCTACAGGAAGACCAATTCCCAGTTCGTTAGTTTAATGTAGATATCTGCCTTATCACTGCAAATATTTGAGCTTTCTTTGAACTCTACACAATACAATGATAGCCTGATGAGAGCTGGCAGAGTATGTATTTTGAGATGTGAGAATATGTATGATGTGAGATATGTATGTGAGAAGATATACTGTTAACTGTTTCAGAATTTCAAAAAAAAATAAATCCAGGATGTTCCCTCAATTCATGCAATATCACTACAATTCTCTTGGGACTTAAGGTAAATGTAATAAGTCTTTCTCTTCCCAGCACTTCCATTTTCTCCCTTCCAAATCCATTATCTTTCCTTCATAACCTTAAATATGATCTGAATTTGGTCAAATCATCTACACCTGCATTTCATGTAGGATGGTTGCACTTACTTGCATACTGGACACCTCCAAGTTCCTCTTTCGCAGTTCAGTTGCAAGTAAGATTCCAGATCAAAGCACTACGTATCAGAAAGAAACAAAGAAAATAACAACAAAAAAGAGGAAATAAGGGGAAAATACTGTATTAACTGATTCAGTCAGACAAAAGTACAACTGCCATAAAGAACCCTACTAGAACTAAACCCTAAACCAAGTAACTTACTTTCTCCCTCTACACTAAGCATATATATTTGGTTATTTATGTTGATAGTCAAAAAAAAGAAAAAAAAACACAAAAAAACAAACCCATTTCATTAAGCTCTCTCTCTTACAACAACCAAGCAAAAGGTAACAACATGTGGCTGAAAGAATACTGCCAGGTCACTGGCATCTACTCACTTGTACATGCTTGCAATCATGACCCCTTGCTGGGAGCTGAATCCGCCGGAATGTGATCGGACACTTCAGAGACACTTTAATAGCAGTTTGCTCTACTCCATCTTCCCCGTTTAGTGTCGCATTACCAGAGGATGCTGCTACACTACTGAAGTTCCTCTTTACTGTTTAGGAAGAAGGTATGCATATGTGTGAGAAAATACACATGTACTTTAAATTCTAATGTAGAAATCTTGCAGACCAACACTTCAATCTTTAAAGGACACTTTAATGGACAATTCATTCACGTAAGTCTATTTTGTGTCATTTAGAATGCTATCCTTTACAGCAAACCATCACACACACGTGTTTCAGCTGTATCTTCAACTATAAGAAGTGCCACGCAAGCACTTAAAGCAGCCCAAAATGGATAAAGAAGGATCTTTCCGTGCAAGGATTTTGAGTCAGTGAGAAACAAATATGGGGTGAAAAACAGACATTCTCCTGGGATGGAAGTGCTGTCATTAGGGATTAAACCTGTTTTTTGGAACTTCGTTACCCCCGCCCAAACAGCCCTCAACATTTTGCTATACCAAGGATTTCATCTACGCATGTGGCATTCTGGAAATTCTTGACAAGTGCAGCTAAAAGTTTTCAACAAGCAAGCAAATCTGGTGCAGAAATAGCTTATCACAATTGAACGTAGGATTCTGGAAAGTCATCACCCACACAAAAACCAAAACTCACTCTTAGTGATACAATGTTCTGCTGGGAGGAGGCGTTTCTTTAGTAGACCTTGAAGCACGGAGCGAACTGATGGCCGGTGTACTAACTGCAACACGAACAAGTGTGACTGAAAGAGAATGAATTTTGTTACCACAAGAACCAAACACATATGCTACATATACTGCTGAATAGAGTTGCACTGCTCCCTTGGACGCATAGCTTCATAAGAATCTAATGCATAAATATGAAAGCTGGTGCTGCTCTGCTGAGTGCATACATACCCTTAGGGATACACTGAGCGCTACACAGTATTTTGTTCTTTGCTCCCAGAGTGCACATTCCTATGTAACAGCTTAAAAAAAAAAAGTAAAGATATTCTGCATTTTCTTGTTAATATTCAGAATAAAGTGGGCTGATGTATTTCATCGCTGACATCAAGACTTATTCTTAAACCTGATTCTGGATTCTTTGACGAAGTCTACCCTACCTGCCCTTCAACTCTGTCAGAAGTTGCACAATTTGCTACCGATGTATTGGAACTCACTGCATCTTCTTCCCCAACAGAGTCCTAAGAGCTTATTGTGGATTCACAGGATGCTGCCCCTGCTCTTAGACAATAGATAAATGGTACTATGTGGAGAAACATCAATGTGAAGTAAAGCAAAATGGGTGAAAGCCTTCTTGTCAAAGTGCCTCACTCTGTGACCTTGGGAGAGGTAGAAGCTTGCTTTCTTGTCAGTGACAACAGAACAGTTAACAGCTCAGACTGTAATGTGTGCAACAATCCGCGTTAAAAATATAGGACTTGCCCCCGAGAGCATCTACACCACAGAAAAGGAGAAAAAGGAAAGCTGCATGATCTACACTGAACCATGGGATACAAGTTTTTAACCTTAATGTCTTTATGAAAAGTCATCACCACCACCAGTGATGATGGGGTTGATGTTATCATGTCAAACCAATCGCAGTTTGATACCGCAAGTAAATGAAATAAGTACTGGAAAACAGTCCACGCTACCACAGTCTGCTTCCATATTAAAATCCTTCAACCACTGTGTTACACACTGAATAGCTAGAAGATCAAACTCCCATTCTCCCCTAGTCCCCAAGTCCTTACAAATATATCAGAAGGACAGCACTATATTCTGCAATAATTCTGCAGCAAAAAATTCAGTATTAGTACTCT
Organism: Anas acuta; assembly: GCF_963932015.1. Lineage (NCBI taxonomy): Eukaryota > Metazoa > Chordata > Aves > Anseriformes > Anatidae > Anas > Anas acuta. The sequence goes on from NC_088985.1 coordinate 13,293,989, forward strand.
GCCTGTGTCAACACCATTAAACAAGCACCTTATCAGAAAAATCCATGGGAAGAAAATGAGAGGAAGGCTTTTTCAGCTAAGGCAACATTTGCAAACTGCACTAAAAAGCAAAGTCAGCATCAGCAGCTGCAGCCGCAAGCTCAATGTACTTACACAACAACATGCTGTGACTGTAATTTGAATCGTGTTTCTTCCTGGCTGGCAGACATGCTTTAGGTGCAGAGGTTTATGAGATGTCTTGTTGTCACCACGTTCGATGGTAAGTGGGGTTGCATTAACGCTGACCTGGACTGAAGCTGGCCAGTTTGTGTTCATTTGTCTGTCTTCATGGTGATAGCACTTGAACTGTAATTCCAAGTCAGACCTGTACAACAACCAATAAATCTTTCTTTTAACTTTTCTTTCACTTTGCAGAAGGAGGTCTTTTTGATGCTACGAACATTTTTTCATGATGAGTCAGCCTATTTTTCTCAAATTACTGCCAATAAAGGATATAACATACTTTCTTCATAAAAGCCCTTAAGAGAAGCAGGTCATGATGAATTAAGGATGCAAGCATACTACAAAGATGCTAGTATTGTACACTTCTAAAGGACTTTCCAGGTGAACATCTCAAACCACTTTGCAAAAACAGACTGCGGGAACAATCCTGCTGAAAGAAAAACATCAACATCGGACAGGTCTTTCCTGCGTGTTACAGTTAAGAACACCAAAGTGATGTGCTGCAGTAGGATGTGCAGGACGGTTGTGGATCCTTTGCTATTTGAGAGTATTTAAAAGACGTTTTGCACAAATGCTTGTCAGACATAATAGAGATATAGGTAATCCTGCCTTGGAAGAGGTAAATCAACTAAGATAAAATGACCCCTGCTTCTCACTGCCTGTGTTTCTGTGATTCCAAATTAACACAGCTGTGGATTAAATCTACCCAATTTAGAGCTTCTTTCAGAGCATGACTCCCTCCCACCTCTCTAATAATAAATTCCACACACTATTCAGCTCCTCAAAATTAGTTTTCTAACACCTCCAAAAAAGGGAGAGGCTGAGACAAAGTTAATCAAAATTAAGTGAGTACAGACTATGACTTCACAGTTTCACACACGAATGTTAGCGCTGTGTCAGAAATGAGTAATTTGAAGATCTTTAAAAGAACATGAAGAACTGAACTGAAATGCTGGGATTCTGCTGTTCAAGACAGCTGAAATGTTCTGCCCAATGTTTATCTGTTATGCTTGAAAACTTAGGTGCTTTTTTCTTCATCTTGCCTGAAGGAAGACATCTTTGTAAGACCCATGAGGAAAAGATCATGCAGGAGATCATCACTTTAACTTCAATTTTCCTTTTCCAGAAATAGAAATTTCATTTCTGACTTAACATAGTCTTTTCTACATTTCAAAACATCAAGACTTAGTACGGGACAAAAGCATGTTTTTTTAATAAAGAAAAGTATAGAATACAAATCACCTGACCTTTCAAAATAATCCATCTAAATCAAGTGTTCCCATTTACCCCTCCCCCCCCAATATTTTACTACCAAGTTTTGAAAGCTCTCTCTGCACGATCTACTAGAGATTCTCACCTTAAGAGAACATGCAACAATCAAACAAACCCAGAGGAAATCAGACGCAGCACCTATAATTTAAAAAACAATCCAAATTTGTCCATTCCTGACAGCTCTGGCCAGGTCTTCTGAAAGCCTCAGAGTGGGGACAGAGACTCACGTTCCTAGCATGCAGCCCCACAGTGGGACATTGTTAATAACTGAGCGGTGCTAAGACTGAGCCAGCTTCAAGGCAACATTTTTCTTGCCTTCAATCTTCTGCTTCTCATAACCATGAAGAGTTCCCAATGGGAAGAAAAATAGTTGCACTGCTATTAATTATGGGTGTACACGTGAGAGGTTTTACCAAATATTTTAACTGGCAGAAAAATATTCAGACCTGGCTCGATTCCATCATTCTCTATAAAAACAAAATCCATCCACACATGTGACTAATTCATTTTTTTGGAGTCCATCCAGCCCTGAGGTAAATTTGAAATGACTTCATTACAGGACCATCCATTCTCCCCACTATTAACAAGCCTTTCAAAACAGCAGACCTGTGCACGGTTTACCTATGAGTCTTCATTAAAATAAGTTTAAATAAGGGCTATGTGTTTGGTGAGCTAGGGAAGAAAGAAAGAACAGATATTAAGAAACAGCCTCATGCCTCAGTGCAGCGCTATAAATCTACTGAATGAGCCAGCACAATCCCCAGTAGTGATTACTTATTAATAAGAACTGGCAAATAACTGCCAAAACTCCCTCTGCTTCTAGTACTCCACGATAATGAAATGCAAGTAAGCAATAACTGACCTCAAAGTTAGGTGTTAATTATTGGATGTGGTCTGTCTGAAATCTCTCTCATTTCTAACCCCCAGGCTACGTCAGGTTAGGAGAGCATTGCGGCAGCAAATGACTCCCGTATCCTGCATCCAGCCTCAGCTTTAGAGCCAGAGTCTGTCCCAGGGGCAGAGAACCCAGCTCACCTCTCTGCCACCCCTGCCCACCATGTGCTCTCCACACCATAAAAACAGAAGTCTCAAATGAATACCAGTGAATAGGAAAAACAGCCTTAAACGGAAAAAAGCTGAAGCTACCAGTTATCATTCCCATTAAGGCCAGGGGGCATTTGATCTAGGCTCAGGAAGAAACTGAAAGCAAGGCAGCCATAATGGAGAACGTGCTGAAGATGCAGTGTTTTACCACCTCAGCAGCTACACCTGTAAAACAACCTCTATACAAGATAATGAGAAACGAATCAAGCTCCACAATGCACAGAAACAGGTTCAAGTTATTTCATAAGAAAACAGGATAACACCCAAAGGCTTTCTGAGAAAAAGAGAATGAGACACAGTTATTCAGAAGTATTTGAAAACATGCAAAAAAAAATGTTCTGATGGTAAGTTGATCTAAAGTCATTCCATAAGTATGATGGAAGCAGAACATATCCTGGAATCACTTATGCAAATCTAAATTAAATATAGTAAAGTAACACCTAGGAAAACTATTCCTCTGTGCTGGAAAGTAGTAGTACTTGCTGTAACTGAAAAACAGAAGACTTTGCACATGAAAAGCTATGCCCCAAATATTTCTGACCCATCCTTACTTGTGGAGTCATAAGAGAGGGGGAATGTAGGAAGTTAGATTTAAGCACTTGTCTTTCTAACTGATTTTACCAAACCTCTAAATCAGATCCTTCTTTAGTGTGTTATTTTTCATTATCAGACGCTCAACCATGTAATTTCAGCAGAAACTAACAGCCTTGCGTAGCTACTCCTGCAGCCAACATTTCACAGGCCACAAGGCACCTAAGGACTTCAGAGTCTCCTCCATCAAAGTTTGTACTGGTGTTGGTCATGGACATCCCACACTCGTTCTAACCAGAGCAGAAATGATGCTGACAACTGACTTTTCAGCCACTGTGTGCTATCCATGTACTATCAGTAAGGGGACACAATATGCATCAGAAAACATTTTAGTACGTGTTGTCTCTGTGAAGCAACGGGTTAGTTTATCTGCGAGTTTTTACAAAGAATTTTTCCCAGCTAGACCATGATTTTTCAAATGAAATTAATGGTAATTTCATCTGGCCTGAATTAAGTCCATCTGGCCTGCCATTTCTCCATCGCTGGTGCTAGACTTCCTCACAAGACGACTGAGCTTACCTCCACATCAGCGTTTGATGAACAGTTGGCCGTAAGTGAAAGACATGGTTACTGACTGCCAGGTTGTGTTCCAGCCGGAAGGGCTCCAACACAACACCATCTCTCACGGGAAATGTCAGACGGAGCTCATCATTGTGGTTGGCTGGGATCGAAGAGGGAGAGAAAGCGTGAACTTTCCCTTTAGCATCTGCAGTGCAATAATAATGTGTATATTTATACAGAATAGTAACAAATGGCACAGTGATCTGCTACTGGGTTTAACTTAGCAGGTTCATACACACACAAAAGAAAATCACAAGTAGCTAAAAGATCTAACAGATACAAGTGAAAGGCTCCAGCTGATAAGCATGACAAACCCAAGTCTTATGTTCTCCCACACTTAACATCAGGACCCTAGCATTCCGGACAGAAACATAATCCAAACGTGGCAAGGACTTGCGCTTTTTATTACTAGATAGGATCAGTGTCCAGCCTTAGTCTGTTAGTGGAAGACTGACAACAAATCTCTTGATTATGGCCAACTGTAATAACATTTAGTTATTTCTCCTGCTTTGAGCTGAGAATAACATTATTCAATTAGTTTCAGTTGAACCTTTCCAAAGACCCAAGATACTCGCACGCAATTACTGTCTGACCTCGTATCACAAGGTTTTGTGGTAACTCACAGCTAAACTGTGCAGACCAAACATCTTTAAATGCTATGTTCTTGCCTGAACAATACTGCAGGCCAACTTCTTCAACTTCATTGTTCAGTTATCCTCAAGTGCAAACACTGCCTGCAAAGTGCTAATTCAGCAGAAGTCCTTTTATAGGAAACAAAAATTCTCCAATTCCCTAGTATATGCTATCTCCTACTGTTCATCAGTTGCTTCAAAACATCAAACATCTTGTGCTAGTATACGGCCGGAGAGATCTTGTTATTCCTTCCCTGTTCCCAGCCAAATGAAGCTGTGAGGTTGAATGGCTTTGAACGGAACATATATCAATTTTTGGCATACTACTGAATATTCTTAAGAAGCCTGTATGGATCACAACAGAGACACTGCCATAAATATTCACATCGTATGCCATTCTGCTGTAATGTTCAATGAATGACTTTGCCCTTGAACAAAATATACAACAATAAAAGTTCATACAATCAACAAGTCTACCAAGCACACAACCCAACTCAAAATTAAGTGTTTTATCCTCAGGAAGTGTATCAAAGGAATACTTCAGGAGTAACATCCTTACAAGTCTAACTGTAAAGAACTTTTCAGACACTCTACATTAGCAGGGGACAGCAATCTTTCCTTTTCCTGTCCACCCACTCTAGTGAGCCTGCACTGTGCAGCTGGGCCATGCCACCTATTAAAACATAGCAATCTGGGCTGCTCCCAGAGCAGCAATCAGACCTTTGTCCAGACTGAAATGTATATGGCAGAGAATGGAGTGACAATAAAGGACTGTGGGAGTGTTCTGCTTGCTACTCACTTGGAGGTGGTGGTAAAGCATTGATATTTGGCTTAATGTCAGGTGGGAATGGTGGTTTGACATCCTGGTTAGGTGACAGGTATGGAGGAATATTGCTCCCTGGAGTCATAGGTGGCGTGGGGTTTCCTGGAACAGGTGAATGAGGGTAATTTGCCACAGGTACAGGCCTTGATGGCTAGAAAATAAATAACATCACATTGTTATAGCAGTCTGAAACAAGAATAATAAGCTTTGTGAACTGCGCTGCTATCAAACACCAAGGACTACAAACAAGGTAGGGAGGCCCCTCTGTCTCCGGAAGGATGAGAAACCGCAGGACGTCCCACGAGGCCTTCAGGGAAGAAGCAGACTAGAAGAGCAAAGCAGGAACTGAAACCAGCAGACCAGCCAGTTTAGTTCTGGCAATGACTAGATATAAGCAAGGCTGCTAAGAGGCTTAACACGTTCCACTGAATGCTCTCTTTCCAAAACCAACTGCTTCAGTCTCTCCACACCACTCCAGCCCATCCAGCCCTTTACATCTACTTGGCTTTCTCCCAAAACAGCCCTGCTGCACAAAAGCCTACATGAAAAACAAAACCCAAGGACACACTATTAGACTGTCTGTGACCCTTTAACTTCTATCTGTCCTTTTCTTCCCCACCCCTGTCCAACTTGGAATGAAAGCTCTGGAGCTCAGGGGACATTTTTTATTCTCAGTACCTACAACTGACACTCTGTTCTCAGTTTGCTGCTAAGTAAGGCAAGCTAACAGAAAACAGATTGTTAATTATAAATCGTAGTTTTAATATTAAAACCCCATTGGTTTTGTTTCTTGTAATTAAGGAGAAGGCTAGAGGTAACAGAATAAACCAGTAACAATCACGCGAAGGATGATGACACTAAACAAAACTGCAACTGCTTGGCACCCCCTTTTAATAAGTTTGCGTACCATAAGCGCACACACACAAAAGCGTCATAAGATGAAAATCTTTACAGGCAGCCAAAATATCAGGACCTCAAATCTGATGCTATATCTAAATGTGGTGCTGCTAGCCTACGGTACTGTGAAGTGCCCCAAAAGAGAGCTGCATTCTGGAAGGCATTCTAGAAGGCAATTCTTAGGCATTTACATTTTCAATCTATTTTCTCTGCTTTTTTCTTTAACACACAGTTACTGTCTCCACAATCATTATGGTCCAGAGATTGAGATCCTGTCTATGGTAAGGTGGAACTTCTCCTAGCCAGGATAATCTCCCTTCTTGACAAGGTCTCTTATTATCAAACTGCTTCCAGAACAGTCTATATTTGAATACAAAATAGGTGTGCATTGAAAAGACCACAAATCCCCTGTTAGAACTATTCCATAAACAAAAATCTTCTAACTCAAATAAAATAAAGTGAAATGTATTTAAAAAAAATCTGTCACTTAAAAACTTCAGAGGAATCTGGTGCTGCTATTTTAACATAAGTGACTGCATTGGAACTACTGTTGTTGAGGATCCTTACCGTGTTCTTCCTGACAGTGTACTGCAAAAGCCACCATCATGCAACGAGCTTTCCTGAGGGTGTTGCAGTGGACAGCTTGGTAGCATGTAGGACAGATGCTCTATAGTAAAGGTGTTTTTTTTTTTTTTTTTTTTTGGGGGGGGGGGGGAGGGTGTCTTATTTCAATGGTGTGTTTTCTGAGTGAAGCACACCAGAACAATTCCAATTCAAGACCAATGTGCAACTTTCAACCTTCAAAATCAGAAGGTAGTCCAGAGACTTTAACAGATAAAGTTTTAGGAGCAGGTCAGACCATCCATGGTCCACCCAGTTTTTATATATTCACTGGAGTACCTGTGTGCAAAAGACCCCTTTTGTGTGCACTTCAAAGACATCAAACCTCAGAAGGCCCTCAGTACAGACTCAACTTGGATGATCAGAAGTGCCCAAGATAATTCCATAAAAATGTTTTATACAACATTTGAACAGTTCTACTTCTTCAAACAAGCACCACAGAGAAAAAAAAATGGAGAAAACAGAAGGGAGAAGTGGGAGAAAAAGTCACGCAAGCTTCAGTTCAAAGATGAATTCTACAGCTGGAACAGCTTTTAATTTGGGGCTGGTTTGATCCAACAGTGACCGCTGTAGGTCTGAAATTGGGCATCTGCAATGTGGAACTTGTTTATTACAAATTTCCAAAGTTGTATTTTTATGGTATGCCATGAATAGGTGAAAATATTACAGCTGTATCCCATTATGCACTTATTTTTACATGATGTATTTAAAGTGGAACCAAAAGCCTCTAATGAGCCGCAGTAACATTCAGTTTTCTTTATGAACCGCTCTGAAGTTGCGATTCAACTTGGCTAATTAACTTGATCCTGTGATATCCCGAACATGAGTATAAGCACTGTGCTTTTTTCTACCTTTCATTTAATTACGCAAAAGCAGTAGCCAAGAAGTCAGGAGTATGACTTAATCCATAAACATGTACCAGAATGCAAATGATAATCTAAGAATTCTTACCTTGTAATACTGCCCCATGTTGACTGTTGGAGGAGGGTACTGCCCTGTGTTTTGCTGGCTTGGCATCCTCTGTCCAGGATAGTTGGGAGACGTAAGGGGTCTTGGAGGGTTGGGAGTGGGATACTGACCAGGCTGGTTTGGAAACTGGCTATTTGGTCCATACTGCTGGTTTCCATAATTCGGCTGTTTTATAACAGAGATGAAAGAAAACGATCTGTTTCATGCAAGCAATTGTCGTGATTTTTTGTATATAAACAGTAGTGGAATCAAAACCAAATCAAACCTCCAGGTGAATACTCCTCACTCAGTGTCACTCATGCTTAAGCCAGGGCCCTGATGGTCATAGGTGAATACTCACTCAGAAGTGTGAAAGTCCCATTAACTAAAGTGGGATAAGATTAGCCATATACATTTTTCCTTGCACCTTAACACAGACACACAAACACACACACACACCCTTACAGTGTTGCCAAATCTCTGCAACCTTCTGTCTAAGCTACTTCTATGGCTCAAAGGGCATTGTGTGTGGGGAAAAACAAACAAACAAAAAACCCACAACAAAATCAGAATTGTAAACATATGCAACGTTCACAATATCTCTGTGTTTTTGTGAGCACTACCAGCACCATACTTGTGTCACTTGTTCCAGATGGAGAATAGAAGCACAGAGAAGAAATAACATAAAAAGATGATAATCCTGGAACAGGCAAAGAGTAGATTTGTGGTCAGTCCATGTGTTACTGCTCAACACAGCTGCTATCCTTGCCCTGAGCTGCAGTCCTTAGCTGTACCCGAGACTAAACACAAGTTAACTAGTTGTAAACACCTTGCTAGCTCTAGCTAGCTGTCCTGCACTTCTGGAATCAAAACTGGAACTTTAAAGGTAGCAAAGTGTCAATTTGAAAATTAACTTATTAATAAGGAGTCTCCATAAATGAAGTTTTCAAATACCCATATGCAAACAGCATCTACAGAATTTGCGCACTGCCAGACAAGCAGGAATGCCACACTTAGGGCTCTGTTCACTATTAACTCATTGGGAAAATGAATGTATTCACTTATGATGACAAACCTGGTTCCGAAGCAGGAAACCAGGATTTGTATCTTCCTGAAAACACAAAATCTAAAGATAAAAATTATGTGTACAAGCCACATCGTATTTTTTTTTAATTGCACAGTAAGTGGCAACATTTGCCGAGTCAAATACCTTCCCAGAGAAGTAATTTCTCTAAAAGCGTATCCTTTTTTTTTCAGATTTTTTAAAAACAGTTTCTTGAATATTTAAATGTAACTCAAGAAGAAATGTTTGCTATATTTTGTGCACGGTACTCTTCACTGTATGTTTTCTATAAACTCTTAGTACTGTTATTATAGTCAGAGTAATATAGTAATATTCAAAGCTCTACAACTGAGTTATAGCTACTGCTATTGCCTCAGTTTAATACATAATTTCACCAGGAAATTATCTCTGAAGCTAGTAACTGGTGGCTAGATTTGTAAAGACATTTAGGTGTACATAGATGCTGAGAGGCAATTGATGGAATTCTCAGAAGCATCTACTTCCTAATTCACACCAATTTAAATAGTAAAATGAATTTCTTCATTTTAAAATCCAAAAGCTAATCTGTCTGTATTTTTAATTTCCTTCATTCCTTTAAAATTTTGACCCTAATTGCCTTGCCCAAAGTCACAATACAAGTCAACGGCCAGGTAATTTTGTACACAAAGCCACTCAGATCTCACATAACAGCATGGAAACTTAGACAGAAATACCACACTCCAAATAAACTTAGGTAAGTGCTGACACAGAGGGACTTGAGCTCAGCAAGATTTATATTCATCCCAGCGCCCATGAAAATCAAACCTCAAGAAGTTTGGAAGGCAAGTATTCTTCAAAATAAATGTTAATATTATGGGTGTTCATACAACATACTCCCTGTATTTCCTTATAACAATAAAACTACCCAAGAAAAAATGCAAATGACACATGTATTGGACTCAAATAAGTATTTCACCTTCAACATCTCTTTTAAATTGTCAAGTTAAATAAATCCACCCCTGTGAAGGAATTATTCTTAGGGTCTATGAATTCACCATCTAGCTCGAGAACAAAAAAGCGACATTTTGAGGGCTCCGCTGGTTTGGGGCCTTTCATGGTTTTAATGACTGTCACCTTGACTAACATAGCTAGAACCAACCTGAATACAGTAGAAGCTAAAAAGCAAGAGCTGCTGCCACTTGTACTTTAAAAGAAGCATTCCTACCAAATTTGGAACAGATACACAGCTATTGTTGAGGGAGGTACACCACGCATTGCTCAGCACATAGCAACTTTCAGCCAAAACAATACTCAACACTAAATAAAGCAAGTTAGAGAATTTCGTACCTCTCCTGGGTACGGCCTCTTTATGCCCTGTATAGGCAAAGACTGAGGGCGTGGGCCTGGGTAGGCTTGCTGAGGCATCCTTTGCCCATGGGTGCTGAAGGGACTCATTCCAGGAGGCCTCGGCTGGTTCATGCCCATGGGCGGCCCGCTCATGCTGGAAGGCGTCATTCCTGCACCCATGCTTGCTGGGTTCATGTTGCCTGGCATCGAAGCAGGGCCACGAGGACCAGGCTGGTTCATAAACTGGTTGTTGTAAGCCTGAGTTGGACCCATCTGGAAAGAGGAACAAACCTTCAACGGAAGAAGAAGAAAAAAAAAAAAGAATAAAATGCGACATGCATTTAAAATGGGAGGAGGGAGCTGAACATGCTTTTGGGGGGAGGGAAGAAAGGGATGTGTTATGTCGCATTTTTCTTCAATGTTCTCCAACTTTTGATGGGTGGTGATGTTATTTATAATAAAAATTTAGTTGGAATTGTGGAAGGCATAAGAGACAGGGACAGACTTATGTCTACAATGAGCCATTAAATAGTCTACATTTGCTACTCCATTACCATTAGACAACAGGCTAGGAAGTTGGCTGCGTACATAGAGCACCATGCTACAATTTCTAAGGTGCTACCCTTTGTTGTATCATCTGGCATATGGGCCCATATACTTCAAAGCTCTGGGAGGTTTGCAAAGGAGAAAACCTGCAGCAACTGAACCCTTGTTTACTTGAAGAAAAAATTATTACAGCAAATCATGACATGCTGGAGGCAGTGGATCACCAGAAATGCATGTCTCACCGCTGTTCTCACAGACAGCTTTATTAAAAAGCAAATTTCTTTTCTATTGTTTCCTCATTTGAAGGGAAAAAACAAACAATTGACTGCAGTTGGCAAAATAAGCAATTACCCAAGTAGTACAAAACCTATTCCCAGACTCTGATACATTTCACCAGGTACTCTAGCTTAGAGGTTCACAGGGCTGGCAAAGGCAGCAATAATACATCATATCAGATGAAGCCGTAACTTTGGGTAACCTTTGTGTTTTTTAAAGGACAATCTAAAAACCACAAAATTTATTGGAGGGGAAAAAATGGGGTTCTTTGACTCATAACAACATACACACATTCCAGAAGTTTCTCATAAGCATTTATAACCATGCCCATGCAAAAATACAGGGTTGGCACCCTAATAAACAAGGGAAGGCAGCCCAATCCCCTGTAATGGTCCAAATCAGGCAGGTACAAAGACGTAAGGGTTACGCTCTTACCGGTCCATACTGGTTCATATCCTTATTCTGCGTTTCCTGAAGGGCTGCCACAGTGGCTGTAGCTGTAGCTGTTGCTGTAGCAGCTGCAGCAGCAACTGCAGCAGCGGCGGCAGCAGCAGCTGGCTGGGTGAAATCAGCTGGCGGCCTCGTGTGTGGTGGGATCCCCATGCCCGCGGGGGTATTTGGGCCTCCAGGGTAACTGACCGGGAAGAAAGGAAAGAAAGAAAGAAAGAAAGAAACAGAGAATTAAGACATGCCTAGTGGGTTTTGTTTTGAACTTTGGTGTGTTCCTCATCCAAACTGTTCCAAAACCACGTATCAATTTCCAGCTTGCTCACATGCCACAGTGTTAGGGCTGCCACCAGGACTGCAAGGCACCACCTCCAGCTGTTTCATGAGCACTGAACTGCTTTGCAGCTCTGAAACTCCCCGAGAAGTTGAACCAAAGTCCAGAAAGTTAACGCAAGCTTCATTTCCCAATAATTTAGGGGCAGACTGCACAGCAACATGAACAGACTGCTGCCTCCACACCACTGCATTCATCTGCCCCAATGGTGAATTATACCAAGTTTTCCCTATGTAAAAACACTACTCCCTCAACCTCAGCAAAATAGCCAGGAGAAAACCAGCATAATCGACTCTTCTGGATCCTATATAGGGAATTTTGTAGTTCCTACCCAGCTCTTCTACTGATTGTAAGATAAATGAAGCTAAACCCCATCTTTCCCACTCCAAGACCTCAACTATCTTTATAAATGCAGGTCACTGTTACTGTGCCCATTTTAGAGAAGTTAATACACAGGTACAGAAACTTTATGGCTTGTCCAAGGTTACTCGGTAGATCGGTGGCAGAGATGAAAGGAGAGATAAAGTCCCCCGAGTTCTAGGCTTATATTCTTCACACTAGACTGACTATGTTAACAACCTTATCAGCAGGCTTTGCAGAGGGGCCATAAATAGTGGTTTCAGTTAAGTGGACTTACCACCCTTGTTTACAAAGGACAGACACAGAAAGTCAACATGTAACAAAGCCCAGGCTATTAGTTTTGGCCTATTGTGCAAATGCAGCATTTGCTTCTCCAGAATAAAAACACAGTTAGATCATCTCTCTTAACAAAAATCTCCACCCCCTATTTTTTTCAAATTCCAAGTCTTTGGGCAGAAATACCCCATCCATAGGAATCTACTGTTGCTTACTACTCAAGTTTATTCCTGGATACAAGTCTTTAAATTATACCATCAATACTTTTCACATCCTGGCCTTATTAAATGTTAATCATTCCTAAGCCTGTGGTCTATTTAACAATCTCTCTTAATTAAAACTTTATTTTGGGGGGTTATTAGAGCTAATTGATTGACCTAAGCCATTTCCATTTACTGTGATGAATTTTGCTGCAGTTTGAGTATCCGATTTCTGAAGCTGCATAAGCAGAATGGGCTTCAGCTAAGCAGCGTAAAAGAGCTACTGAGACTTTATGTAATTAAAATGAGTGTGTGACACTTCCGTCACGTCACTAAAACAAGCTTCATCAACTGTTTACATCCTTTTTCCACCTCACACGTGTAAATCTTACCTCCCACCAAAGCCTCCACTTCCAGCGTAGTTGGGTCGCCCATACATGCCCTGCTGTATGTACGGCTGCGTGGAGCCTGCCTTGGCTGAAAATTGTTGCTGCTGTCCAGCAAACTGAGGCGAGTTGATTCCAGGGTTGCTGGTAGTCATCCCAGAAGCCATGGGATTTCCTGCTGGGTTCATCGGGTTGTTAGCATTTGCCATCGGATTTCCCAGCACCTGTGAATAGAAACATGAGAGTAAGGGGCTGTACTTTGAACTACATCAAGCAAATTGTGTTGATTTGCTGGAATCAATAAATTACAATATAACCATCCTGTACTCTGAACTCTAATGAGCGTACATCTTGTTGAAGTCTATGTGCACTGGTTTCTGCTGCTCTCTCCTTTTGCCATTTCTAAACTAACATGAGAACTGAACTCTAATTTTGTTTCATGGGAGGTAGCTTGGATTCCACCTAGTTAACAAACACGCTTATTAAAATAGTTTTGATATAGACCTGCTACAGCCATGCTCTTTAGGTGACATTCATCCAATTAAGAGAAAGCATATGCTTTTTTTTTTTGTTTGTTTGATGTAGGGCCTCAAAATGACTTGCAAGTATCCAGTCCCACAACATACTGTAAAGGACATCACAGATGTCAGAACTGTGCAAGAATGTATTTCTGTAGCTTAACCTATTTTCTACAGAAGTCTATTAGTTGCTTTTATGACTTCTGAAGAGAAGAATCCCTTGCTCTGTTTTTGAAAGAACTCGGCTTGCTTGTTTGAATATTTTTTTTTCCGATTGAACCAGAAAATGCTATGATTTTCTTTGAGATATAAGCATGAAGTTTCATGGTTACCTGCATGGAAATCTTTCTGCTACTTGGGAAGAAATCTAGCAGTCATGACTTTTGCATAAGACCAAGTCACATAGTAGTATTGCGTTTATTGGCTGTTGGAATTTGAAACCAAATCTCTGAATCTGCCTCCCTCCTCTTCCTTGGGGAGCATGAAGACTCAAGGGAAACCCTGCCATTCACCTCAGTCTGCTCTGAACAGCTTATAACCAAGCCTCGTGTTTCACAGGTTCACCCTTTTCTTGCAGTGATTCTGAAGAAGCGTTTTCTTCTTGTACAAAAGCACTCTTTCTTTTATCGCAAATTCTTCTGAAGTATCACAAAGAGTTTAAATAACGTAACAGTATTCTTAAGATAGAACAAAACACCAAGTCATTTTTTTTATTTTTTATTTTTTTAAGTGTGAAATATTCCCACAAGGAACTGCATTTCCATTTTCTGTCCAGTACTATTGTTGTCCTACATGCTTATATTTACTCAACTATTTCTCACCCAGGTGTGATACCTTTTCTTTTAAGGTTTAAAAAGAAATCAACATAAATAAATGAGGTCACAGATCTGGTAACTGTTACCTATCTTTATTTTTTGAAGGAAGACCGTGACTTAAGAACAGTAACTGCCATGTGACTATCTGTATGACTTGGCTCCTAAATTATTTATTTTTTAATGACTCAATACACAACAATTTTATTTTTACTTTTCTAAACCAAATTTTGAATCTAACAAACAGAAAAATTTGGTATGATGTTTGATTTGGAAACTATGGGAAAGACAGGTTAGATTCATACACCATATGCACTCGCCAAACACAGCAAAGTGTTTAAGCACTTCATCTATGTTGTAAAAAAGGACTACACTGTCCGAGAGTAACATCTGTACCACATGCCTTGTAGAGCACACTATCAGAGATAATTGGTGTCCTTTTCATTAAAACTGCTTCTTTTTGTATAGAATAATTTGATACACATTGGAGAAGAAAAAGAGAGGTAAAAGCGTGGAGAGAACTCAGTGAAAATCCAATAAATATGGTTTTTGCCTGGAAGCCAGAAGATCATGCTTTTGCTCTAATGCATACTGAAATATTTTCTGCGAAGTAAGGCAGTAACAACAGAGAGGCTGAAGAGAGAGCACAGCCTATAGCTGGCAGTTAGCACCTCAGCATGGAGGTAGAGTTGGCACCAGATCTGAACATCACTAGTATGATACAGATCATACATCACTGGTATGACATAATGCCAGGTAAAAATGACAAAAACTACCATTTTGTGAACCCAGCTGAAAATACAATTTTTAATTAGAAAACAAAAAAATCAATCTGAAATTCCCAGGAGGTTTGGGATCACACCAAAACTATGCTTTTAGTGTTAAAACCATATTGCAAAATATGTGCAATACCCTAGACTGTCATTTGCATGCAGCTAAACGAGTTGCTGACTCAAACTCTCAAACACCTCCTTTCTGATGATACCAAAGAGAACACAACTGGGAAAAAAAATGCACATTTACAACAAAGAGAACACAGACACTGTTATTGATCCTATTAGAATTTTCCCCAAAGCATTTCATTTTGCAAACATTAATCAAAACATGTATCTAGGGGGGAGGAAACATAAAAAATGAAGCTTACCTGGCTTTGAGAGGTATTAGTCACACCCCATACCGTGGTGACCACTGATAAGGAACCTGGAGGCTGGTTGGTATTTTGCTGCCAGGGAACAGAATCGTAAGGGAAAGACCCATCACTGTGAAAAAAGAATGTTCAGGAAAATGAGATTTTGGAAGGTTAAATGGTGGCAAATTGCTGGTGTGGACAAAGGTTATTAACACCAGCATTTCCCCATTTCTTTAACTCCCCACTTCTTTAAAATTTTTTTTTTCAGCACTCTTAAGAGTGCTTTTTTCTTCTTCTTTAATAGCAATGTGATCATATCATATCAAAACCACGTAGAACTAACAAATTCCTTAACTATACTGAAACACAGGGCATTTGCCATAAAGGCCTATTACCAGTGGAAGTAAAAATCAACTCATGGGCAGGTTTTCAAATGAGGACGACACTAAGCAAGTTGCTCAGAAGCACTTATTTTTTGGCAATCCATCTCAAGCTCTTCAACAATCACTGCTTCAGCTGCCTCATATCAATTCAATTAGATTTTGAGACTAGACTGCAGCTCCACTGTCTGCACTGGGTCCCCAAATGGCCAGAAGAGCCTTTAAAGGAAAAGCAGTTCAACATCATTTTGAAAAGAAAATTGAAATTCAGATAGTGTTCTCCTACACGACGGATAAGCTGCATGCCAAAAACAGTATTAGCTAATCAGCATGCTAGAAAATCAACTGCAGATATACAACACATCTTTCAGATAAATATGTGGATGAGAGGATTGGATTTTTCCATTAGCTTTGTCCACAGATACAAGCAAGCATTTCTTACAGTTCTTTTCACAGGAAAGCTTTAATGGTGGCAAAACGAACACAGGATATGTACACATCTAGCGTAATTAATGAAATATGTTAACACCTATGAAAGTAACTATTAATCCCATCACTGTAAAATACATGCCTATTTTAGATTTGTTTGTTCTCATATTATTAACTTGTAAATTAAATTTCTATTTGCATATATGTACACATATACACACGTGATCTTTCCTCCTCTAGATATAAGCCATTCAATAAGTACACATTGCTCTTTCATTTTCAAAAGGCCTTGATTTCTATTTTGTATCAAGAATGGCATTTTTCCTTGGATTGCCAACTACTGCTAGAATTCTGTACGGGACTACCTTGCCTGAAGAGCCCCCACAGGCTCTCTGAGCTCTGTATCCGAGCGCTTCTAAGCCTGCACCATCAAGTCCATCTCAACTACTCGCACAGCAGCTGGCGAGACAAACGGCCTGCCAGCGTCCTAACAAGGGCTTGTGGCAGACAAGGCAGGTGACTCGCCCATGTTCCCAGACAGCACTCCAGGCTTGGACGATTCCTCCTCCCTTTTCTGCTACCAGCCAAAACAAGGGACTGTGTATGTGTTTGCTCTTCAACCTGCCTATAAAATCCAGTGTAAATCATTTAAGAATAGCAATCACATTGCACAAAGACGTGTTCCCCCCTTTAAAAAAATCTGCCGATGTCCAAAGTGACCAATAATCGAGTAACAGCAATAGCAACTAAGTTAAAATGAAATAACATTTTACAAACAACTAGCAAATGCCAAACAAATTCGGTATCGCTGTGTCAGCACAACAGCGTTGTGTTAGAACGTAACTACGAATTTAAACTGACCTATTTGTTTCAAAATACCTGAATTGAATTAAGCAATAATGGAATCACAAAAAAATGAACGAATTAAATTAGGGAAAAGAGTAATTTCCCCTAACAAATAATTAGGGAAAATTAATGAAAAACATTAATTCTATATGAGATGCTTGACAGGTAATGTTTACCTTGACAGCATGCATATAAAACAATGTGTGAATAAGGGCATATTTAATGCAGTGCAATCTGCAAGTCCTCTCAGCCCATTTTTCTTTAAAATACTTTCTTTCAGAAGGCTGAAGATCTTCCTAATCTCATTCAGAGGCTCAGACAATGGCTTCAGTGACTAACATTTGCAAGTGACGCAAGGTTTCAGCAAGTCCCCTCTGTCAGCATGGAGATGAATGATGACTAACCCAGAATTTGTGACTGCTATGAAGCTCTCCTCTTTTTTTCCTGCTCTAAATGATGCCTCTTACTTTATTTTCTTCTCTGACGGTTTTTGCCGATGTCTGCTCTATGTTTTTTTTTTTTAGGTATTTATGGCACATATGGGTGCCTGTATACTTTGATGACTGCAAAGAATATCTTGCCGTGACATAAGCAGTTAAAGGACTCACTGCAGCCATTCCTCTATATTCCCTAATGAGGTGCTGCTAACAAGTAATAAAACCTGAGGGACAAAGCAAATATTTTGTAAGTGTAGGAGTAAATAAGAAGGGTAGGGACAGGCAGGGACCAAACCACAAAGTCACTGAAGGTGATTCTACTGCAAATATGCCGTATGGCTTGTGTACACGCTCAGACTTTGAGCTAGTGATGCCTTAGCCTGCTGTTACAAAGTTGTACCCGTTTTTTCACTGTCTCCAAAGTATGTTTCTCTTTTCTGTTCTCCTTTACAGTACACAGAAGAAAATTCATATATTATTTATCCAACTGTAGAGTCAGAGCATTTGTTTAGTGGAAGGCTGCACTGGGTTCTCAAAGACTATGCAGTCACTTTATCCAATTACAAAGAGCTAATCACTCAATTTTTACGGTATTACAGTCAAGTGACACCTCAAGAAGCCAAACTGTTGATAATATTATGGAAGTCTCCAGCACAGGAAATCCAGCATAACACATGAAAGCCAAAAAAGAAGACTGGGCGTAGCTTTGATGAGAACTATTCATTCGCCATGCACGCTGAATCACACGACTATTACATTGTCCAACATAGGACTTAGCTTTAAATCACAGACAACATTAGTGTCAGAAATTCTGGCAACTCTGAAATAGTGGCGGATGTGCCTTGCAGAACAGCAACTTATACAGCTAATATGCACTTACTGAGCCAGGCCTCCCTTCACACACACTTCACTTCCCCTACCCCAATGAGAAACACATGGCATTCTCCTGGTTCGCATTCCTCAGCACGGTACTCAGGTTATCGCCCACTCATTACACGTGTGTTTGAGTACAACTTCTGCCACGCTGGGTGCAGTACCTGCCGTGCCTCCACTGGGTGAACTGCTCTGGTTTTAAGCAGTACACATGCTGGAGCGTGCGTCACTTAGCTACAGGATTACTTGCCCTTCCACTTCTCCACCCTTCTAACTCACGTTTCTGTCCTTAGACAACCCGAAGGAATTCTCTTGCCATCAAAGGGAAATCCATTTAAGTACTGTATTGAAACGTGACCAATCCAATTCTCATTTGCTAAAGAACTTTCTGCTGTTACTCTACAGAGCTGCAAATTGCTCTGAAGTCCCTTTCTTGAAGCTTGAAAATGGCAGCCAATAGGGACAGAAGCCTCAACATCTCCAGCCAAAGCGACGTGCTGCCCACAACATTGTTCCTGTTGAACGGTACAAGGGTAATTAAGTCTCTCACTACACCCTGGAGGGCAGTGAGTCAGTTTGGGCTCAGCTGGAGTCCACTAAAAGAGTATTGACTAAATTTATAATAGTGTTAATGAACCTATGCATACTACTGGTCAGCATTGAAGGCCAAACAGCAGAGGAAGTCATAGAGCAAAGAGGAAGAGATGAAGGGAAAATACTTCCCAAACTATGAGGAAGCAAAGCTGTGATCAAGGCATAAGGAGGAAAGATTTCTGAGCTGCTGGCAAACGCACAGAAACCACTGGTAATACAGCACAAATGTCAGAGAGGTACACTGGTAATTAGGTCTTAACAGCTTCTCTTAATCCCAAAGCTAGAAAAACAGAACCAAACAGATAGCCAACCTCTTTGGAATAGTTACAGGCTTCATGTCAGGCAGCGACTGTCAGCTAATTCTAATAGAAGTTGCTTCACAGAGAGTAAGCTCCACATAGTAAATTAAAGCTAGGGAATTACCATAACTCACACATGATTTGTAGCATTATTTGAAAATGCTGCACTTTAAATATGTTTACGTAACTGAAACTACAGTTATCATTAAAGCAATTGTATGTGTATCTAATACTCTGTTTACGTATCTTCATTGATTGAGGAAGGAGAGATTCAGACTGTTTAGTGAAGTACACATCCCGAGAGAAATGGTATTTTTACATAATGTGGAGGAGGGTAAAACTGGAGTAATATCTTCCTGGTGATTTTCCGCATCACTTGTTGAGAAGGCCAGGTGTCTAAACTGCATTTGTAAAGCATTTCTCCCTGTCTAAAGCAGAGAAAATCTATCAACTACCGCAGAAAAGCACCAGATGTTGGCTTTCTCAAAAAATCTTTTCACTCCAAGCACTGACATCAAGTTTCACAGAACTGGGCTTTCAGCGACTACTTTTTGCTGCTTACCCTCAACCCAACTTCACAGTTTTGCAGTGATCCTTAGTGCTTCTGAAGCGCCGCCACTCCACCTGACTGGTGGCCGACACACGCAGGCCACACAGCTTCCTCAGCCGACACCAGTACGAGCAGGTCGCTACCAGTGTGACACTGACTGTCATCTCTCAGGTGTCTTCTCATGCAACCCGCGCACCTGAAGCGAGGAGCATGCACGTGGTGACAGGGAGTGAAATTCCGAGCTGTAACTGGGCCAACACGCCTTTGCAGTTACGTGTAGTCACGAGTCAGGACAGCCCACACACAGACCGGGCCCCACACTCCCGACTTGTTCTTAGCCTCTGGCAAGTGGCAGATCTCCAGGTCCATGCCTGTGCCCCTGTGGGAGCGCGGGTGTGCAGGGTGCCGAGCACCCCGTGGCTGTATTCTTGGCTGGAGCCTCTAGGTGACACTACTTTAATACAAACTAGCACATGATTTCCAAACAGGACTCCATGCTCCTGTCTCTCACCTCTTCTCTCTAAAATCCCATTCATCTGCAATGAAAACCAAAACCAAAAACCAAATCCCACAATCAGAACAGGAAATGAAGCTCTTTTTAAGTCTAGTGTTGATACTTGCATTTCATGCCCTGTATTATCTCACAAATTATGCAGCTTTACTTACTTTCATCCAGGTTTAGTTTTTGTTTTACTTGGGTTTTTCTCATATGAACACCATGCATGTAGCTTTAATTATTAATACAGATTCATTCAGCAATCCTTCTCAATTAGGGCACCACCATAAACTAATTTTAAGCTTACTCTAAGAAAAACAGTGTTTCGCATAGTGCCATGCATATACTCAATTCAAATGGCCTTTTCAGTGAGCTGATGTTACAGAATAGGCATGAATTTCATCACATCTCCGCTATTTCCTTATCAGCATCAACAAATCCCCCAAAACTCTTTAAAAATAAAATCACAAGAACAGGTGTAACACTATTAGCAGTTACCTACAACGCTAGAATGCTCCAGGAAGGACTTCAGCAAAGTTTCCCCATTTCAGTAAGCTAGCAGGCCCTGACAACCTATTTGCAAATAACAGATGAAGTGGAAATTTTTATTTATTTCTGTTCAAATTTCCACTTAACTATACTTGGTCCTGACTACTACTTTGGAGAAGCAATGTGATACCAGAAAACCAAATTTAGTTGCTCCTTACTGGCAATCAGAAACATTTCAGAAATGTGTTTTTTTTTTTTTTTTTTTTTTTTTTAAGAACACCACACATTTAGACACAAACAACTAACTTCTCATTTTCATTGATTGTTCCCCAGGGGAACAAAACCAATTCCTCACCAACTTAGATATATGCATCATCTTCAAACAGCTAACATGTGCAGCTGAAATGTTTCAACGTAAACATTCAAAGCTAGCTTACAACACAACACCTATTTTTAGTTTAGTTCACAGATATCGAAAAACATTATTATTAACATCTTTTTTATCACAAAAAAAAAATGATCAAGGTATCACTTGACCTTTTGTGCTGCATTTTAGGTAGGCTGTAGGAACTACTCAAGATAATCTGTTCACCTGGAGGAAAATGGCAGATCAAGGAGACACCAGCATGGAAAGCATATGAAGACCACTTACAGTCAGCAAGGAGATATGAAGGCATACTGCAAAGGCAGCAAAGACCATATCTGCATATCATTTCAACACAAAGCAAACTAAAAGCTGATGTTGTGTACAGGTACCCTAAGGTACTTACATGAAACATGAGGGGAAAAGAGAACGGTGTAATAATTGTGACAGCTAGCACTGACTTTGGAGGGCTGCAATAAGTTACTTTTGACTGATGAAGCCTACGGGATGCATACCTTCCTCATACACCTTTCTGTATTTAGTAGTATTATTTGAAGAAGTTTAAGAACATTGGCATATATTAAAACTCCGCTATTTAGTTCAACCAACAAATACACAAGGAGAGTCCCATCCAAATCACTGGGTGTATTTATGTAATGTGAATACGAAAAAAGTCATTCCGGAAGTGTTCTGCAAGATTCTGCTTCTCTCTACTTCCTAATGGCATGACTCCAAACATTCAGGTCTTCCAGAGAAAATATCCAGCTCCAAAAATTATCCCCACAAAACTTCTCAAGTGTGTTCTTTCCCTCCACTTTTTCCAACCAGATGAATACGCTTCCTAACCCTGGGCAAATCTTTAATTCTCCTGACTCCAAAAGCATCTGTATCTAGCCCTTCCCTGTTAAGAGAATTACCACAAGAGTTGTTTCAGTACTGGATGTTGCCTGTACTGGGCTATGGGCAACATAAACAGAAGAGGAAGACTAAAAGCGGTTAGAAATTTCATAATTCGCTATAAAACGAAGGAAGACTGCTTTCTGGCAAGCTGCTTGAAAAAAAATGGAAATGTTCTGAATCTGATCAAGGCGAGCAGATGCAGGTGAAACAGTCAAGAGGTGAAAGCAGCGAGCAATTTGTCAGCTTCTGCTTTAGACAGCACCTGCAGTTAGCAGATGGCTATCACGCCCTGCTTCTGCTCTTTCAAATATCACGCCCATTTCCAGTAGCCCTTTACGTAGCCACACAGATGCACAATGCAGCCAGCCACTTGTAGCCATACACATATGTACGATACAGCCGCGTGCGTGGAGACAGACCTGCGAAACGAAGGCTGCGGCTCAGCAGGTGATACGCAGTACCTTGGAAGCTGAAAGCCTTCAACTTTTTCTTCGTAGTCCTGGCCAGGCCTGCGAGGCCTGTGTGACTTAGGCAGCGCCCCGGGCAGGAACATTGCCTTCCCGCTCCCATGCGGCTGCTACAGGTCAGGCTGTGCCACGCTTGCTGCCTTACTCTACAAACAGCCTCCTTACTCCCAGAGCCATGCCTGCGGAGTCCGACGCTGCTCGCCCAGAGTTAGTGCGTCTGAACCTACCCCTGAAATTAGAGAACGCATCAGGCCAAATAATGAGATTAATTCCGGTGTTTCTGAGCCTGCAAACACCCACGCCCCCCTTCACACACACAGCTCTGCTACGCTCCCGGTAGCAGTTATCGGTTTCACGTATGTCCACACACGTGTGTGCGCGGCCGCGCGCCGAGATACAGACACAACGCAACTTATTTCTGTGCAGGTGGAACAAATGATCACAGCTATGCAGGTAAGAAACAAATGCTACAGAGACCTGCTCCTGCCTCAGCAGAAGCTGAAGGGGTTATCACCGTATTGACGGTATGGGACTACAGCATCCATCTGATCAAAGGAAAAAAGATTAAAGCATCACACCCAGTTCCATTGTCACACAAGTAGACCATGCAATGCATTACTACAGCCCGGATTACATTACAAAATCCTCCGGTAACAGCCCTATTGTTAACATGCCACCTGTTACCTTTTCCAAAATGCTGAAATTATCTTATGATCGCTTTCAGCCTGACAAATGCAGTTTAATCTTTATTGCATCTCGCAGCAGACCTGCTCCATCCATGCCTTATTTATCTCACGTGTGTCGGAATGCAACCCCACGTCCTCGGTCCCCCCCTGCCACCAGGCATTCCTTCTGCTCTGCTTTATCAATATACCTGGGTTTCCATATCCGACTGCTCCTTTACAATAAAAAACACACCCACCCAGTATTCTACCATTGCCTGTTGCCTTGGTAATCCAAATGCCTGGGTACTCGCTGATTATCGGCGAATGAGACTCGCATTGTTCACACCGCAGCGCGTCTGCTATGTTAATGTGAGATAATGGCAGCCAGAAGACTCCTTTTGTTCCCAGCTTTGCTGTTTATTCATAGTGCCTGGAGGTCAGCGACTGCTACAACAACCGGGGAAGGAGCGGCTGAACGCGTGAGCAGCTTCCACTCCTGCCGCAGCCTCCGGGGCAGGGCACGGAGCAGCCCGGCGGCAGCCCCGGGCACGGGGAGCTCCGCGCTCCGACTCCGGCGCTCGGCGGCTCCCCGGATTTTTGAGACGAGGCTGATTTACGCCGCCGGAGAGCAGACAAAAAGCCGCTTTCCCAGGGAGGCGGGGGGCGGGCCGGGCAGCGGCAGGAGCCCTCCACAACTTACCGCGGGGCGGCCGGGGGCGGCTGCGGGGCCGGCGGCCCGGGGAGGGACGGGGGGGTCCCCGCTGCCTGCCGGGGGGCTCCCCGCTCCTCGGGGGGTCCCGGCTCCGCGGGGGGATCCCCACAGCCTCGGGGGGGCCCCCACAGCCCTGGGAGGGTCCCCCACTCGGTGTGAGGGAGGCGCAGGGCGGGGGGGCCGCCTCCCCCCGAGCGAGTCGCCGGGAGGGTGCTGGTGGCACTGCGGCCGCCGAGCCGTCGCCCCGGCATCCCGCGGTGCCTTCCCCGGGCTGTGGGGCTGGGGGCAAGCTGCGGGGGTGCCCCCCGGCCCCGGAGGAGCCCCCGGCCCCGCAGCAGCCCCCCAGGTGCGGAGCGGCCCCTTCATAACCGCGCCGGGCCCCCGGGGTGCTGGGGGGCGGGAGGGCGCCTTTGTGGTGAGCCCCGGCAGAAGGCGAGGAGTTGGGGACCCGCCGCACCACAGCTCCTCTCCTGCCTCCTGCCACACCGGCAGCACTCGGTACGGGAGGAGGGGGAGTAATAAAGAAAGACAACTTATGGGGAATACACTCCTCTTATAAGCTGTTTACAGAGGAATCCTGCGGAGGGTCACGTTTTCATCTAGCAATCCATTACAGGTGCGTGTAAGGAAGAGGCATCCAGAAAAACACCAGGTTTCAGACCAAATACACGTGTTCATATTGGCCAGTTGCCCCCCACCCAAAAAAAAACCAACAAAACAACCAACAAACACAAACAACAACAACAAAAAAACACCACAAATATGAAAATGAGAACACATTAGCACCCTGTACAGCAGTGATTTCCTTTCCCACTCCGCACAAGCTGACACCACCAACCACTTTAGCACCTTGCCCCAGGACCCCGCGGCCCCCCAGGCCAGCACACTATGCCCGGTGATTTTACTGAGCGCTGCATCACGGAGCCAGGCACTGCACAGCTTTCTGTGCCACTGCACAGTTACTGCATTGACAGGGAGCTTGGGTAAAGGCTACCAGCACTGTCCCCGCTGAATGATTTGTAACACCTGTGCCACCCCAAATGAGTTGGGTTGCTGAGAGCAAGTGACAGAGGGAGCCTTCCCAGCGCACTGGAAGAGCAAAATCGCCTTGACCCGGGGCACGAACCATCTGCTTCTGAGAGCAGCCCTCGTGTAAAGCTCATGAGACTATTATGCGTATCACTAAACTTCAATCGCAATCAATTAGGCATTTTTAGGAACTGGACATTCAATATGCCCCGTTGACAGGGATGAAAGCTGTCTTTTCGAACGCATACCTACATTTCAAAAACTACTGTAGACAAGGCAAAGCCTGAGAAGGTCAGATTTTGCCTCAGTCAGCAGACATTCCTTAAATAGTATTTGCCAAGTCTTCATCTGGATTTATAAAAATATCAGCTGGAACTTTTTAATTCAAAAAATCATATATGTATCACAAAACCCCAAACTTCATGTTATACATAAAACATAGAGGAAAAAAATGTAAAGAGTAACACTTACATGTATGTACAAATACCGTCACAAAATTACAGTAGCTGTACTACCACATATTGCTCTTACAGCAAAAGCACTTACTTTGACACCCTAGCCAGTACAGAAACCCTATCATGATGTGTGCAAGGTGCTGTAAACAATAAACACACAACAAAACCCTATACCTTTTTTACCAGACGTGAGGAATATACATTTGAAGAGGATTTAAGCTGCCCATTACTTTTTTCAGAGCTCATATCTATCAGTCTCTCCTTTTACCACAAGAACTGACCGCAAAATAATCTCACCTAAAATGAAATGCAGATTTTTCACATGAAAATATTAAAGGTTTAATTATTAACAGCTTATGGTCACACACGTTCAGTTTTCAAGTAGAGAGCACTAATCATTGCTTTTAGTTCCAACATTCAAGGCTTTCTTCCTGTTCCTCCCCAGAATAAGAGTATGCTAAATCTAATGTTAGTGCTCTCAGGGGACAAAGACGGGCAAACAGTCTTGGGACAGTATTTCCAAGCAGTGCTCGGAGCATCAGGGGTCTTACTTAAAACTGCTTTTAACAAATTTTGTCTTTTTTTTTTTTTCCCTTTAAGTAATGCCACTTCTGCAGAAACATTTATAAATTCTGAACTTTCCTCTTGTTTTCTCCTGATGGTGGATTTTAACATTTTTTGGTTTAGAAGATTTTTTATTTTTTTTTTTTAAAAAAGAGAGACTGCTCTTACAGAATTGGGAGAGTTACTTGAACCGAGTATACTTTACCAACTATATTCTCTTACATTTGGATTTGCCATCTGTTCACTCCCTAATAATATTTATTTCACTATTTCATAAATAAATAGATGAAATGACTAAAACAATCTTATCTTTCACCTGAACTTTTGATTTTTTTTCAAAGATTGTTGCTCTATACCCCAGCCACATGCAATAATGAAGTGATCCCCAACTTGAAACTGACGTATGGAAGATGCACAACATACGTGTTTCCATAAGACTATACACCCCACACCAGAGCTATCACTTGAACCGTTTCCCTCATCTAGACATTTTTCAAGTGACTATCACTATCAGCCGAAAGTGCCTACCACGGCAAAATTGAAAAGGCTATAACCTTTGCAGAAACTTTGACAATGTTGCTGCTGGTCCCTTATTGCTGGATCACCCTTGATTCTTAGCAGCCCATTTCAGGGGTGGTCCTAACCACCCAGTACAAAATCAGACACAATCATCATTCTCTTCCAAGAGAGAATGCTGCTCCTACCGATGCAAGTTCAGGTGTTAGTTAAGTTGGAAGATCAAGTGCCAAAACAAACACTAAAATAAGCACCCTTGTAAAGCAAGTCTTACCAATAAAAGGTATTTATGGCAATTGCCTGAACATAAAACAATAATGATAATAAAGTACCTACTGTAATATTGAATTACTACTTAATTTGATCTACTGTTTAATTTCATCAAAACCTCTGGCACTAAGTAATTTGTATTAAAAATAACTTGATCTTTGTATTTTTCATCAATCTTGACTTCCCTATGCAGACATTACTCTAGACATTTGGTCACTAACTGCAGGACAGCTGCTTATTAATACAGAAGAACAATATTTGAAATGAGAAAGATGACAGTAAGAACCCAAAAAACACTCACGACAACATAGCAGGCTGCAATTAACAGCTGCACATCTTCAGGTGTTCTCATTGACAAAGTAGGGTGCAATTTCCACTGAGTACGGTGGAAACCATGCCCATTTTAACCAAGATTCAATTTGATCCACATCTACCAAGGTCCATCACTTAATGTAATAAAGTGATAAGCAGGAACTTCATCAAAGCAGTAGCAGCATTTGCCAAAAATCTTAAAGCGCCTTTAAAAGTAAAAATCAGCCACCTGGAGTAGTATTTGTCTATTGTTATCGACATTATGTCAGAATAGAAAACTGCAATACAAAGAAGTTACGTTAAGCATGAAATTTCACTCCTGTGCAAACGGCCAGCCCAAAGACTACAGGCTCTCCTTAAGTCCCCCACAAATCCTTTAAGAAGGATTTAAATTGGAAGTTACACAGGATTAAAGAGGTGGGTAGGTCTCACACTGGTCCCTCAGTACACATGTAAAGTTTACCCATGTGAATCAGTAAAGAAGTCTAAAAAAATGAGTGCATCTCATGCTCAATTTTGAGCTCAAAATTATTGCATTACATAGATATTTATTTTTTTTTGAGAATCCAGCGTTCACTCTGTTTATAAAGCGCATGAGTTTGCAGTCTAACCAACCATCTGGCATTATAAAGTAGGTATTTCATTGAATTTTTGTTCTATATGCAACTTGCGTACTTATTTAACACTCAATCACTCTGTTAATGAAAGGCTAAATTTAAAAATAAATTAGCACAAGGCAGTCTTTACTTTGAAAGCATTTTTTGCACATGTGCAAATCCTTACATGGCTTACATTCTGCTCTCACTAAGTGTCCATTTGACCAATAACATTGCTACCAAAGCCCTCCTTGACCTGTCTACCTCAGTTTTCTCCCACTCTCCCATTAACTTTTTCAAAATAAAAGGTTACCCTAAAACTAGGCCAAACCTGAACTCCTTCCAATGTATGTGCCCCCAGTTTCTTAAATACAAATCCTTAGATTTCAACTCTTATGATACATTCTTGAGTCAGAATTTACTTTAAATAGCCAAGGCCTCTTTAAGCTTCACTACTATGCAGCTGTAATTCTGTAGTATGCAATGTAACATGCAATGACAATCTATAGCGTCTGACTGGAGTTCTGGGTAATTCTGTTGCTAGTAAAAGCAATGTCAGAGAAAGTCCTGCATTAGGTACTCCAGACAGTCTGATGACAGGGGAAGTTTCTTTTCTGTCTAGTGATGTTCAGCAGTTGTCATATATCCTATATTCTCTTTGCTGAGCTACGCTAAGTTCTTGAATATGCTCTTGGTTGCTCTAACTTGCTATCAAATTCTTCTACAAAACTTGAAATAGCTAGCTATATTAGTTTCTTCTAGGAAATGCAAAACTTTCTTTTTTCTTTTTTCTTTTTTTTCCTAATTTACACAAAACCCTTGTGAATTAGAGATAACATACTGTGAACTTTAATACTACGCTTTTAACCCAAATGTGATCTAATAAAAATATACAAATGTTGCCTCACCAACAGCTTTATCACTGGGGCTATATTTAAGTGCTTTTCATCTTCTGTTTAGCAAACAGAAAACTCAGTTCTTCCCTACCTCATAGTTCACTACTGTCTGATAGACCCATCATAAAACGTCCATGAAAATAAACACTTCCAGCTGGAAAAAGAAGTTGGAGAGCCACAAGATGTCTCATTGTAATGTACCACCTGAGATACTTCGAGCAGTCGTAGTTACGGCTAAATTACAGATGAGAGAACAGTACACATGGAAGCAGCGATGCTCCACGGCTGGCAGGTATTTCAAATCCCTAAGATGCTGCTGCAGCTATTATAGATAAGAAGTTGTGCCACGGAAATAATGTTTCTAGAGGGATATCTCATAGGTAAACAGCAGTAATTTAGAGCTAACTCCCAGCGTCATTTTGCGTAAAGCATTTCAAGGACATTACTCAAGAGAAACTTACAGGGACTGCTTGATACCAGACAGGATGTTCTACTCTTAGCTAGAGCACTGGGTAAGCTGCTATTGCAGAAATGCCAGTGAGAGAGCATTTAGCAGGAGAGAGTATTTGCGCTTTCTAATGTGTCATGGTTTTGAGGGAGAACTGCCATGAAAGACAAAAGAATTGTATCTATCTTATCTAGCAATACAGTACACAGCCTCTGTGAGGTAGGACAGTGCTTTCATCTGTACCTTATGGGCTTCTGGGTAACACAGGCTAAAAGGTCAGGTGCAAATTGTGCATCTAAAATCTACAAAACGACACCTCAGAGTGTTTATATACTGCACCACATGTTTTTGTGCAGACTGACCGCTCTGCTAAATTTCATCCAGGATTCTGCAAAGCTTCTCCCAAAGTGTAAAAAATCGTTTTACAACAGAAGGTTTTCTACTTTTGTTTTGAAGCACGTTTACAATCCATCATTACATAATCAACTGAAAAAAGTGAAAATGCAGATGCTTCAAAAAGTCAGCAATATTGTATTAGTTATTCTAGAAAAAGGTCTTTATTCTCAAGTACTAAAATAAAAAGGCAGAGTTCTCATGGTTCTCCCATAAATACAACATATGTGGGAAAAAGATGTGGTTTCAAGACAATTTCACACATGCAAATACACTAGTACAAAGATGAGTCAAATCCCTAAGCTCCATTCTAACATGGACGTTCAAGACATATTATGCTGCCACAGATCTAGGTACAAGGATTTAGCCTCACCTACACTGTAATAATTCTTTACTAACAGGAGTGCCCTACAAAAAAAACAATTTATACTATTGTGATTTCTTTAATGTGATGCTGTGGGAATGTAAGCCTTGAAAAAAACTCTGAAATATAAAACATAAAGTGAATGTTTAACCCTGTCTACACTTACTCCTCAGCTTTTGCCTTGACCTAAGCTCCGAAGGCAAGAAATACAATTTCTGTTTCTCTGTGTGAACTGTTAATCTAAAGCTCACATCCTTGGTTTCTTCTAGTGCCCTTTAGTGCTCCCATTTTTTCTGAATTAACTACTTTGTGGTCCTCATCTGATGTAAGGTGATGTAGGACATTCTCACAGCTATGGGTACTCCCACTACACAAGTGCTTTAAACTAGCATGGCATTTTTAACGCAACGTACAAACAGAACAACCTCAAGAAAAGCCAGCCGTATTTGGAAGATGTCTGCTGAGAGGTATGTTGTACAAGTTCATCCTTAGGGCACAGCTTCAAGTTTGAAAGTAAGCCCACTTGATCTGAGCACAGATTTGATGATAGAAGCATCATTCCACTATGCACCAGGTAACAGCAAAGACAAAAACTGCATTTATTTGGGACGTGCTGTAATCATACATCCCCTGTTGTCTGCTGCACTGTTCAGTGCACAGAACACCTTAGCTACCTTTGTAACAAGCATTTCAGTTAAAACATCTGCCACGTGGTATATCTGTGCATGCTTCCACTCCCACAGACTGGGCTGAGACTCACCTATGAGAGAGGGTGGGTTTCATGGAGCTCATAGAGTTCATGGGGGGTTGCATGGGTAGCTTCCCTGGAGGATCGTTCTGCCGGCTTTTCTGGTGGCGAAGCAGCAAGAGCCGTCCCAGCTCCTCACACCACGACGAAAGCAGCGCTGTGCAAACAGAGCAAAATGACAGTAAGTGCACAACGGAGTAACCGGTACAGCTGAGTGCAGACACAAGCTGCTATAACAAGAGCCACAATCTGAACAGACAAGCCCCAGGAGTGAAAAGCTCATCCACGATCCACCACTCACATTATTATCCTATCAAATTGAGTCTGTAATTGCCCTACACTATCATTACAATGTTTTTACACAAGTTACAAACATTCTGCGCAGCCCAGGAGGCATGAGAGAACTCGTCTGAGCTGAGCAGCAAAGAGATGGAGAATGGATGAGGCACAAGGACATGGGGTAGCTGTTGTGAGTGAAAAAAAACGTGGAAGAGTTCATTTCACACTAACAGAAATGTAACAAAAACATACAGAAGACATCATTCACAGAGGGGAGCAAAGGATAACAAGATCTCTTTTCTGTTGGGCTATTTTTGTGCAAAAGCTTAATTGGAGAGGCATGAAGAGAAACCCATGTGCTGGAATTCATTTCCAAAACTACTAGCTACCAGTCCTGAATAGATAAACATGAGAATACAGCCACACTAATGTGTGTATACAAAAGTTAGGCACTTAGATCTATATTTGAACCAGCATAACCCGTAAATGCTTGCTTCCATTATGTGACTAATCTTCTGGTCAATAAGGGTACTTCTGTGCTTACAGGAAAATCATGCTTATGAACGATGATAGGCAGAGATTTCCTAGAGACTAAAAGCTTGCAACTCCCTCTGAAGACATGAAAGGGTTCATTATCTCTGAAAATGTGGCCTTTCCTTAGGCACCCTCAGTCAGAGAAGACCAGCCCCTGTTACAAAACCCATGTTCTTTGGAATGAACAGAGCCTGAGAAAGCAACTGTGAGCGCAGCCTGGCTCCAGCGAGCGCACAGCAGCCTCCAGTAACACCCCCGGGCCACAGGGCTGCCCGTGGAGCCCCAGGACCACAGTGGCTTGGGCAAAACGTCGCTAAGGTATGGCGCGGGGAAGGGCTTCACCAGACGAGGCGCAGACAAATTGCACTCGGTTCTGGAGCTGCAGAAACATCCCCAAGGGGAAGTGCTTGGGGTTTTTCATTCTTCCAAGTCTGCTTTGCAAAAACTTCCTAACAATAAAATGCTTTGTATTTATTTTTTTTTTAAACTAAGTGCTTTCCTAGGGTGATGTAAACCGAACACAAGCCAACAGATTGTGCTAGCAGGTGAGAACCAGAAGGCTCCTCAGAAACAAACTGCCACAGCGGTTTAAGGAAGAGAGCTCTCAGTGTAATTTTAAGCTCGCAGATTTAAGAGACAAATGAAGAATTATCTAAAATTCAGGCTTTTATTTTCATTTCTTATTTTTTTTCTGATGGTTATCTTTTAACCTAGTAACAAAATTCCAAGCAGTAGCAAACCACTGGTAGCAACCCCATTCTTTTCTCAGTAGATACTCAGAGGTACTGTCAACAAATACTTAGTAGAGCAAATTCCCAAGGGACTAATTGTAAAGTCGTATTTGTAAGAAAAAAAAGAAGTGTTTTGCCAAGAATGCCCGCAAATATGATTTTTCAGTTTGAGAAACAACTGAAATTTCTTAAGTTTACTGGGCACAAGAAAAACAGTTCAATCCAGACTGTTCCTGTGTCTGGACAAAGGAGATGCAGTGAACTCATTGCATTTATCAGGCAGAAGGTCAAGAGTGGTGTTTAAGGAAGCAGTTTGGAGCACTGCTATGACAAAAAGGGGACACCGCTCCTTTATGTAACTCAACACGGCCACTCCGAAATTGTCAGCCTCACACGCAGCCCACAGGGAGCGCTCCCCCGAGATGTGTGAAATGCTCCAGCACCGAGTGTCAGTCTAAGCTGCTTCTCTATTAGCCAAGGAATCTGTCAACAAGCATTTGATCAAATTATACTCACCTTTTATCCCTGGCATATCATTACTAATGTGGCGGTGACAAAGGCCCCCTCCCCCTTTTCCAGCCGCCCGGATGAAAATCGCTGCCTGGCCGAGCGTCTTTACGCACGCTCCGGCCGCTCGGGTGCTGAGCAGAGCGAACCAAGTGTGCTCCGAACGGCGAACGCAGCCATGTCAGGGTGACAGGGCATGCTGAGCACTGCCACAGCTGAGTGTAATTACTGCAGTGTCAAATGGAAACCGTCCATCTTAGCCGTGGCTCCGATGCGGAGGGAGCTGCTCCTTCTGTACACGTATATGCACTTGAGAAAAAAGATAAGGAGCAACAACCTAATGGGGCTGAGGACATGAATCCGCAAACAAAGGCCATACCTGCTTTGAAAAAAAAGCAGAGCAACTTCTGGAAAAGGAATATGCCAACAAGATAGCACTGCTTCAGCGAGGTGGAGATAAGAAAAGATATTAATGAGTTATTATTATTACTAATATCTAACAGACGCGTTTATAAAGGTGAAATGTAAAGTGCCAAAGAACAAAGAGGTCCTCAAGATAAGCCAGACAGTTACATTCTACAAGTTATCTAGAGAGGGCTCGTGTTTTTGACAAACTAAGAGACTGCAGGTATAAAACGCAATGAATTTACTCATCCCTATCACAGCACTCATTACTGAGAGGTTTAACCTTTCCTCCCCTGGGATGTTTCGACTCATGTACCATGTATAATAATCGCTCTCTTCCCAGCGCCGGTGTTTGTGCACGGCATGCAGACGGAGCTGTGAGCAGCCCAGTCCAGAGCCACCAGCCCCCGGGCATCCCCCTGCCCCAGCCAGAGCAAGGACCCTCCGAATGATCCTGCCCCCATTCACCTGAAATGCCACGCTGCCCTCCCTCTTCCTTACCCCATCCACCTCCACCGGCGCTGGCTGGCAGGGTGAGGATATACCCCCACATCTGGTACAGCTGCCTTCTGGAGAACATCACTTCCTGTGCTATTCAAGTCAGATGAAACAAACTCAAAATGAATTTACAGATTACGCTATTCATCTTTAGCGTACTTAGTTACTGCTTTTTATGCTGACAGTATTGGGCACATCTCAACTCATTTACACTCAAAGCACGAGAAATTCAGTATCATACTATAATGAACAGATAAAGCAGCAAGCACAAAGGACAGCTACAGATGGTGCCAACAGTCAGTCTCTCCCTCTCATAGCACAGCCAAGCAGCTGCTTTTTCTCCCCCCTCCACCCCTCCTCCTTGTAAACCAGGAGCACAGATTTTGCAGATGGACCATCCACACCGTCTCTCACAGCCTCTCGCTGCGGCACTTTAATGATCAGATTTAAATCGTGTTCCTGTGCTGCATTGCTACAATGCCCCTTGCATACAATAGCGGAGCTCTCCTGCGTAAGTTGGAGTCAACTGTTGTGGGGGGGGGACAAGATTTCTTTAAGCATGCACCCCCTTGCCCCCCGTGCAAAATACAAATGTAAAACACAGCCCGGTTAACACACCAGAGCTGACATTTTCAACCAGCGTTCAGTCGCAGAGGGCTTTGCCAGCTCATGCCAAAAGACGCATAATAATGGCAATCAAATGACATGCTGACAGTTTAAGTGTATTCACACATTTATTTTGCTTAAAGGAACATGCTCGGGGTTGATTGGTGCAATATTTGACCTACTTTTCTCCATTTGGAAGACCTGTATCATTCTTAATGGGATTGCATTTTACTTCAAACGTTGATGTATTTTCGTAGGAATAAATCAATACCGATTTGCTAACAATGACTATGTTAGGAAACCAACACAGAAATGAGCAGCCTCTGCTTTTGCACTTGTGAAATAGAGAAAAACAAAGATTAAAAATAAAAGCAATTTCAATCACAAAGAGCCAACGAGGTCTCCTAAGGAAGCAGAAAAAAGGAGCTCATTCCGAGGTATTCAGCTTCCCGCACCCAGCCCCATCTTTGTTTCTCCTTTCCCTAAAGAGGAGTGAAAGCACATGAGTGCCTCGGTGCAGAACGGGACCCACCTCTCCCCATAACACTGATAAATCCTCCCACATACCCAGAGCCAGCCACACTACAGCCTCTGGATGCCTCCCATACTTGTAAACACTTTCACTGAGAAACCATAGATGAACACTGCAGTCTATACTCTGGGGGCCTGGGGACAGGGAGGAGCGGAAGGCAGAAGATTTTTTTTCCCTTCAGCTCGAGTGACATTTCAAGCATTTCTCTGCAACCACAGAGCTAAGCTTTGCTTCAAAGAGGAAGGAAGCAATCGTTATTTAATCCCCCGCCTCCAGGAGCCAGGTATTTAGGAACGTGCCAAATATCACAAGATGTGCGGCACCATTATGAGGACTGGCAACGCTCCCCCAAGCATTGTTCATTTCCTGCTAGGGTCCTTTTGTGCTGAAAACCTGTCACACGGCGTCAAAGCAGAGACCTCCACCAGACACTCGGCGGCGCGGCTGGCGAAGGCAGGGAGCACCCATCAGCTCACGAGGGGGCAGAGAGGGCTCGTCGGCAGGGCCCTGCGAAGGGCAGACACGGGGGCAGACAGCGTTGGCTCGAGGTGAGGGAGGCCCACACGTCATGCCCAGGCTGCCTGCGTGGCTTCTGACTTCTTGACGACAAAGGCTGGCGGCGTACTTGCGCTCACACAGCAACAATGACGTGACGGACAACGGCGACGCGTCCTGAAGGGCAGCTTACGGCCCTGGCACTGAATACTGGGCACAGCCCGTTATAATCCTTTTTGGGCGAGGGAACAGAAAGGGAAAGGCAAATAGGCTAAGCAATCAATGCTGCCCGATAGATCCGCTAATGCGTTTCATTAGCCGCACACACCCCGCCGTCGATAGCTACAGCCCTGTAACCCACTGAGTTAACTCGGCGCACTGCGAAGTGCTGCAGTAAGCATCTGGGAGCGAATGAGCCAGTGGGCTCCCTAGAAAGCAAAATACAGAGAAGCACGGTGTTAATCTATTTACCTATTATGATACCCTAGTATTAGTTACAGCTTATCACCTCAGTAAATCACCGCCTCTTGTTAGGGAACGCGCTTAAAGGTGCAGCAAACTGTTATTTACAGGCAGACACTATATTTACAGCTAGGAAGACAGGTGAGGAGGGGATAGGACAACAGCTCAGTAATTTCAATGCCTTCTGCTTCCCAGGAGGCTGCTGGAGGAGCACAATAGGATTACCGTTTTCTTGCTGCAGTTAAGCTGCAGTAGATAGTTCAATAGGCAGACTGGCAGACCCGTATTTCTTACTCACTGCAATGAAAATATTAGGGAAAAAGGATGAGTCTGACTTGGAGAACTCTCTATTCAGCACCACCTCGCTGGCTTGCTGTTCTATCTCAGAATGAAATGCACCGGGCTGAAAACATTTTTTAAAGCCTAAGTCAGAAAATCCAGACTTTTTTCCCAGATCATATCCCTTAATTTTATATTGCTTTTGGAGACAAATTTGTATTTCTTAAATGGAGAATTCCATGTGAAGGGAATACAGAGCTGCCCAGGGCTTTGTATCCTTTGCTGTATAGGCTGCAATCTCAGTACAATTTTTATAAATCATCCTGTGAGATAATTTGATGGGGTGGGAAGGGAAGCAATGAAGAAAATAAAAGGAAAGGAGGGAAAATAAATATTGCCTTGGTTATTTAGGAATATCATTCTTTACACAGGATAATGCAGAATATATACTGTTTGGAAAAAAAAATAAAATGTTAACTGGTTAATGCTCAATGTGCTGTAATATTAGCAAAATAACTCCAATCATATTAAAAGCATGGGATCTTTGTTCACAGTCTTGGGAAACAGTAGATTGGCTGATTTCCTCTTATTTTAAAGGCCATTTGCGCCTTTAAGGAGCTGGGAAATACAGAGGAGAGGAACTGCTCACCCCAACTACTCCAAGGACTCATTTTCCTGCAGCTCTCCCCCTTGTGCACTTGAGCAGAGCCTGGCAGCGGCTGACTAACGTGTCAGCTAGTCCGTCAGGGCAGGAAAGCAAGGCCACGAAGGAAACAGGGTGTAACTACCCACCAAAACAGTGTACGGGTGCTTTCCCCTCCTCTCAGCTCCTCCAAGTTACCGCTACACGTCCCAGCCCTCCGACAGACAAGCCCTACCCCTGTCATTACACAGGCTTCTGCTCCCTGTCTGCCTCAATGCCAAGAGCACAAAGGAAGCGCACATAATGCCAATTACGCAGCAGAAGCAGTAATTTTTCAACAGCCTGGCTGCTCGGAGCGGGCTCTCCTCCCGCGGCGCTCCCCAGGCGCCCAGCCCTCCTCGCAGGACCGGGGCTCAGGCTGCCAGCAGATGCCCAGGGCACACAGCCAGGGCTTGCTCCCAGGTGTTAGCTCCCACCTCGTCCCAGGAGGCTTGCACCCCAGCTGGCTTCTTTTCTGGAGCAGCTGAGGGCTGTGCTCGCTCTTCTTCTCTATCAGGCAGAATCAGCCTGCGCAGTCCAAGTAGATGGGTTGTATTAAACTGATATATCCAGAGCTTAAAAGTACCAACAGAAAACTGCTCCACTAGCAGAGCAGTGAGAAGAGTTGTGCCTTCGGTATTACCCTCAAGTGGACAAGGTTTTTAGAAGTGTGCAGGGAACTGCGCAGCACCCAATTCCCCTGAGCAGCGGCAGGGCACCCACTAACCCTGAGGGGGACGTGAAGAGCAGCAATGATTCAGCACTGAGGAACAGTATACAATACGGGCTTTCACCACTACCCTCAGTCATGTCCTTTGTCACTGCTGTTGCCCTGATTACCAAAGCCAGAGCTGTGCCCTGCAGGAACCCCCAGCTTCGCTCTGTAATGCAGTTATGGATTAGTATTAAAAAACCAAACACACACCGCACAGGTTTGTAGCAAAACAGGTAACTTGGGGACTGCCCAATTAAACCAGCTGTAATATCAAATTAATTAACAGAGGTTTTATTGAATAATACGCTTAGAGTAAACCTGGGCATTACCTAGCATGTGCTCTGAAGGCTGCTGCATAAGAACGACACAGTGCACAAGCCTGGTCTCCAGGATGGGTCCAGCTTGCCTTGGCACATCTTCAGCTCTTCACAAATGCCTCCCAAGACACACGCACATATACATAGGTTTTCCCCAAAGCTCTTGCCAACTGGAACAGGACATGCTGGAGACACAGATTTGAATACTGCTATCCTTATCCCATGACTTCAGTGGAACTGGGATTTCCCAATTTCCTTCTGCACTTGCCAAAACTTGGCAGAGCATCTTACCAGATTCACTACATTAACTTTAAAGTAATACATCACAAAGCATAGCAACAATGGCTCGATTTGGCAAGCACTAAACATGCTGTACAGCTCCAGATAAAATACATAAGCAACTCATTTAGGCTAAGCTGCACCCACGTTGCTACATCCGAAAGCACGAACCATTATAAAGAGAAGACAAAGCCAGTGAAAGGCCACCAGCAAGTGAATCTTGAATACGGCTTTCCGAAAGAAATGCACTCGAATGGCATTAGACTGCTCGTTTTCTTACTCATCCAATTGTGGGCTTCACTGCTCTGGTTTCAAACAAGAGCGTCTTTCATTACCGCTGTGTGCTTTTATTTGGTAATGCCAGTTCTCGTCATGCACAGATTTCACACCTAACACGAGCAGCTGAAAAGTGGAAGTGACTCAATCCAACCCATCTTTGGCTGGATTCAAAGTGGTGACCCAGAGGTGAGGGGCTCCGTTTCCCTTAATCCATCCTGAGCTCTCCAATTAGTACTGTAAACAAATTCTGAGCTAACTAACACTAGGACAAACAATAAAAATTGCTTACAAAAATAAATACCAGAGTCATTTAAGCAGAGTTTCAACGCAGGGAATCCATGCACAGTCAGGAAGATGACGGAAGACTGGAACAAGGAAAATCTAGAGAGTGCTTTGAAAAAAAAAAAAAACAAACAAGTGGAAGAACTGCAGAATTAGAGATTCAGTTTCCTATTGGGGAAAAATAACCCAAATAATTCTAAAGAACTAAGTGGAAAGGAAAAAAATGAGTAAAAACCAAACCGGATTTGTCAGGAAAAAAAATCTCACACTTCTGTACTTTTTTTACGCTAGCAAACAAGGGATCTTGAGAGCAAGGTAGATATCATTTAGCTTGATTTTACTGAGGCTTCAGTTCTAACTTACATGACTTTGTTACAAATAGACAGGGGAAATAAGGTCAGCTGAACAAAACACAGAATGGCTGGTAACTTAAGCTTATATTAAATCAACGGCCAGTAATAAAACTGAGCATAGTCAGGGTGGCACAAGATGGAAAGGAGTATTGGTTCAGTGCAGAATTAAGGTGTTAAAATGATCTTGACAAGTTGGAGAAGTAGTCTGAAACTATGTTCAACAGGAACAAGAACAAAGTATGACGCTGCACACCTTCAGAACAACAGGGTGAGGAAAGCCTCCACATCAGGAGTTCTCAGAAATGGAGCTGAGGGCAGCAGCTGTGCAGGGGCTCAGCAGTGCTGCCCTTCTGCAGGAAAGTCCAACAGCTGCCCTGGCTGCCTGAGTGGTGGCACAGTCCGAGAGGCGCCAGGTTCTCCTTTCTCTCTACTTGACAGCAATGTACCTCCACAGAATGGGAATAAAAGTCATGAGTGATCAGGGAGAAAATTATCAACAGAACCTGCAAGAAAAGATTGTGTGGAGTAGGCTTGTGTATTTAAGATGTGGGGATGTTGAGAGCAGTTATTTCCATCAGCAGAGTAACAATGCCTTATCCGTGTCTGCAGCAGAAGAGCCAAAGAATAAGCTACTTAAACTGCCAAGAGACAGAATAGACACAAGTTAGGTGCCAGGACCACCCTCCTCACGATAATGGGGTCAGCTGAGGAGGCTCCATGACTGGAGATGGCTGAGACCAGGTCAGAGAAGCAACCGGTGAGAATGGCATTGGCAATTCTTCAGCCACGAGGGAATGGCACCGATGATTTTTTGAAGTCTTTTACAGTCCAATGAATCTATGAATGCGAACACAGGAATTTCAATCAAATAGCTCCCATCTGATAAGTGTTTATATCTGGATTGTATTTATTATTACTGCAAAAAGACAAGAAGATATAAAAATACTTAACATGTCAGCTACAGAGCGGGGAGCTCCTGCAGAGGTTGCAGAAGCGGCCCTCCGGACACACGGCTTGCTGGCTAAGTTCTGGAGATGAAAGACGCTGAGTACAGGTGATGTGCTGAAGGTCACACTGCCTGTGACCGGCCGGCTCCCAGCACAGAGAGGATCAGACACCTTCCTTTCTTTGCAAGGAAAAACCACAAGCGCCACATCAAGGGGTCACTGCTCTGTGCCCGCATTCTCAATGCCTGCCATGGAACATTTTCAAACAACAACTGTAAAACATCTGGAGAGGCTTTCAAGGAGGGAAAAAAAAAACCTACAAAAACCACACAACCAAAATTTATAGCAGAAACATGTTTCCAAAGTTAACATTGCACAGCCAGAACTTCTGAGGAGGACCAAAAGCTATTTTAGGCACTTTTGCTTCTTGGTTTTGCAGTCTCGCTCTGAACTTTAATTTTACATTATTTTACATCTTTATGGTAAAAGAATGTTTTATCAGGTGTCCTCAGATTTGTACTTGATTAGTTTAATACAATATTTGCCAACTTTTCTTTAAGCGTTACAGCAGAAAAAAAGAAGTTTTTTTTTTTTTTCAAAGTTGGGGGTGGCAGGACCCTTTTTCACATTATACAAACTTTAGTATTTGAACAGAAATAAGCTGAAAGCACCCTGGGTGCATCCATTTATTTTGCTTTTCTTTTCGATAATAATACAGCTGCATATAAAATAATCTCTACGTGATTAACATGGAAATAGTTAAGGACATGAGCAAAAAGAAACAGCCCACAAGAGTTTTTAATTTAATTATTTCTGTTCTGACAACACAGAGCAGACCAATGTGTGCAAGTACTGCAATTTCAAACAGGCCATGTTTCCCAGC
This sequence comes from Anas acuta, assembly GCF_963932015.1. Lineage (NCBI taxonomy): Eukaryota > Metazoa > Chordata > Aves > Anseriformes > Anatidae > Anas > Anas acuta. Next base: position 13,334,490 of record NC_088985.1, read on the forward strand.
TCACCCCCCAGTTTTCTAACAGTGTCATTACTTCTCATTTTCTACGTCGCACCAGCCCTGCAAACTTTGTCACCTTCCCTTTACTAGCAACCTGTTCTGCTCTTCCTGTACCAAGGATCTTTTCTTGAGAGCAGCCTTGTGAATTAACATTTAATTAACATGCCAAGACTAAATCCCAAATAATTGTTCCCAAGCTGCACTGCGAACCTGGTAACTATTCTGAACAAAAGATGGGCTTGTGCACCTGAAAGTTTGTTTCTTCTAGCTGTGTTAATTGTTCATACAATAGATGTTGCCTCTCCCTACAAACTTTACAGTGATTATAGCCTTAGATTATCACTGATACCGCAACAATACAATTAAATTTAAATTTAAAATACATGACAATCACCTGCTGAATTCATTTTTTGTTTCTCACCTTAATCATCGCTGTATTAAAGGAGCAGACTTTAAGCCACGGATGCTCTCATTGAGGTATTCTGATGTCCTTTAAGATAGAACATGCACTGCACTTGTTTTATTTAGTACCCATAACACAAAACTCAGCTATGCTCTGTTACGATTAGAGCTGCACAGAGAACCACAGCTGGCATAAACTAAGAAACTGGATTCAGCACCTAAATTAACCTACCCTGATCTTCAGATCATTTTGATCGTATTTTCACGGCACCAAGTACTCAGCAGCAGCAGCAGCAGCAGCGCTGTGTTCAGGTGTCCATCCTGGCTTCTGCTGCCCGTGCCCGTGCCCTGCCGTGCTGGCGTGCTCCCAGCTGTGCTGAAGCATCTGTCTGCGTGACCACCCCGTGAACCTGACCGGGCATCTCATCGGAGCTTTTTTTTTTTTTTTCCTGCAGACAGTTCTTGTTTGGTTTGATTGTGTCTGCTTGTTTCCAGCTCGATCAATTCCCTGACGCAGCTCGGGGCCTGGCCCCAGCAGCAGGGCCCCGGCACGCTGCAGAGGCAGGGGCCAGGCAGCTGCTTCTGTGCACAGGCGCTGTCTGAAGGCACAGCACGGCATGGCATGGCATGGCACGGCATCGCTGCTCCTGCACACCCTGGCCACCTTGGCAGCACTACAAGCACGCAGCCCATGTCAGCGTCAGGCTGGTTTTAGTTAGCACCTAAACCTGTACATTAGCCTCAGACAGATTAGAAATCGCTGCTTCTTTGTCTGCCGGGGAATGTTTGTTTTTCACATAGGTGGAAGGAGATTATCTAAGGAACAGGTAAAAACATGAACACGGCTAATTGCTTTCTCCATGCACTCAGGGAAGAAGGCAGTACAAATCACAGCCCACACTGATTTTTCAAAACCTTTCTTTCCTCTGTCTGAAAATACGAAAGATGGGGGAGAGGGAAAGGGTTACTTGCGACTGTCGCATCACAGAGACACTTACAGCAGAGCAGCCTGCCGCAGTTCTCAGAGGGCAGCTGGCCCCCTCTCCCCGCACACAAGTGCCATAATTTCAGGACCAGAGTGCTACAAGATAATGCCATCCCTGCTCCTGCCATCTATAAATAACAACTGCATTCGGATCCAGCAGAGTCACGTGGAAAAGCTGGCCAACGACACATACATGCGTGCGAGCACGCATTTGGAAACCCAAATAATTCTAATAATCTTGCATGAAATAAGCTTTAGCTTTCCAAATTTAGCTCCGGTCCGTGCACTCTCTATGGCTTGCAGAGGCCCGCTATTATTTTTTCCAGCACTGCTCTTCCCCTGGAAGCTGCTGACGAGGGCATTAGCCGGGTATTGTGCAGAGCCATACCGTGCGCTGCTGCGTGCACACAGGCTGCTCGCGGAGACAGAGGAGAATCAATTCCTCAGGCAGCTCTGCTAAGCCTCCCTCCCCTCTCGTTGACATATTGGCTCAGCCACTGAAAAGGCGAACGGGCCGGGAGGCAGGAGGAGGCAGACGGCGCAGCATGGATGCCGCGCAGCCGAGCGCTTCTCTCCTGCGCCACGCTGCAGTGAGAGGCTCCCAGCCCGCCGCCAACCTTGCAGGGGCAGGACCAGGGCGACAGAGAAAATGAGACGGTCCTAACGACACGAGGAACCCGGTTTTAGGGTCCATTTCCTACAGCAAAACTGTTCAGAGCAACAGAGCAGTGCAAAAGAATGATTTTTTTTTTTTAATATAATTTGAATGCTTAAACAATTCCACACAGCATTAGTGGCGAATGCAAATAGGAAACCATTTCAGATCAATTGTATGCGACTCCTCGGGGTTTTTCTGGGAAAATGACTAGAATACAACCTGACACGACCAATAGAGCCTACAAAAAATGTTGTTTATCCAAGACAGAAATACCCACAAGACATTACCAGGGTAAGATTTTCATCTTCGGAAGCTGAAACTGAAGCGAGTCTAGCAAGGAGAAGGGGGAGGAGGAGGGAGAGCAGCAAGGGACGTAAAGGATTTCCCCAGCCCTCAAACCCCACTAATTCTGCAGAGCTTTCCACAAGGACAGTGTTTCTGTTCACAGCCTGCAGAAAAGCAGCCGTGTGTATCAGCACTGAGCAAACATCCTATCTAAATAGCAACCGAGTCTGGTTTGTGTTCGCGGAACATCTGGATAAAAAGAATCAAAACGGACACCAGACCACCAAATATTACTACAAAACAGACAGCAAGATGCTACCCAAGCAGATGGTAAATAAAACTGTCTGTTCTTGGTCAGAGCCATCTTGGATCAACTCCTGCTCCTACTGAAGTTGGTGGGAAATGCTGTAAACACTTTTAGTGGCAAGAAGGCTGAATCCCTTATACGACAGACTACCCATCTGATCCTTTTACTGAAAGGCACCATTTTAAGTGCACTGTACAGAACTTAGCTTTCCCTCTACGCATTAACAACTGCTTTTGAATTAGTTCAACAGATGATGATTTAATTTTTGTGATGTGTACTAACAGATTACTTGTGCAAGGGACTAAACCAGAGGGTCAAAACCAAGAAAAACGGGAGCAGAAGATACTATGTTGGAGAGAGATAAGGACTCAGAAATGTCGGCAGAGATGCAATTATTGCCTGCAGACTGTGCCTGGCTATTTATTGCCTAGGGACTACATAAACGGCCTTCTGCAAGCACAGAAGAACTTGCTCCTTCCATAAGGAACTTGAAAGAGATGCAATAAAAGTTCAAAACCAGAAGGCATGGGCAAAAATTTCTCAGGGAAATTAACTCAGGAATGTTTTCTGGAAGGAGCTGGTTACTTGAAGGGCTTGAAAGAAAGAAGGGGTTTGCAGCCAAGTGTTAGGAAATTTTCTCTAAGGGGAATAGACTGAAGTAATTTTGAAAACAGGAGGGTGGAGGAAGAGATGAAGGGAGCCTCGAGAGCAACAGAAACAGAAGGAACAAGGATGAAGGCAACAAGGAACAGATCGAGAGCACTGCCTGGGCCTTCAGTGAGAACGAAACGGGTAAATACAACAGCTCCAGGAAAGTGTGATTATTTTTTTCACTGCACACTTCTCGTGTCGTCTTATACTCTGAGAACAAGTTTTCTACTACATTTTCTTCCTGCTTAGAGACCACATGTATAGCTCTCTGGAAGAAAGCAAAAGAAGCCAAATTGTACAAATTTGGTCAAATTCAAATAATAAATGCATGCAACAGCTCATCTAATCTCATCTATAGTAACATAAATACATTTGCACTAGCAGCTTGCAGTTCGGTGCCATGAAAACTAGGAATTACAGCATTTAAAACTCCATGTTTTGTGTCCCTCTTTATTGCCTGCGGGGTAAAAGCTGCTCCACAGACTTGCTCCTGCTCGTGTCTCCACACACACACCATCCTTTTGCAGCTCTGCAGTAGCACAACCCGCCTGAAAGGAAAAACTGGCTGTTGAGAACATGTGTTTTATTCTCTCTTGGATTTCAGGCTGATTGTTTAAGATCAATTCAGGATACCAGCTCAAGTTCCAAAGGCTGTCAAGAAGGGTTTAAAAAAAATAAAATATAGGCAGCGCAGCTTGGCTGTGGTGCTGGCCAAAAAAATGGTAAAAAATATTTTTTAACTTCCTACACAACGTAGTTGTTCTCCCTCTGTCTTCTGAGTCATATCTGTTCATGTTACTAAGAAAGCCCCACAGAGCCAATATCACGATGGAAGAACAAGATGTATTTTCAACGAGCCTGTTAGCTGATTCCAGCTGCTGCAAAGCCCTTATTTTCAGAATTGATAAAAGCAACAGGAAAAAAACAGAACAAAACAAAAACAAACAAACAAACAAAAAAAAAACCACTGTGAATTTCAGGTTTCAGATACTTGAATTCATGAACTAGGGATATATGGCATGGAAAGGTAACAGGAGACAGTGAGCGCTCTCTCTGTCTTGCAAGATAACTCTTGAAGGATGGCACTGCTTCTTTCTACTTCATATTGCCCTTACAGCTTGAGCCACGAATGCTACTGGAGCTTCTAGCACGACCAGGTGAATTCTGTGTATTAACACTAATACATAAAAGCAAAAAGATAATAAAAAAAAAAGAAAAGAAAAGAATAGGGCAGAAAATTTCCAAATTGCAAAATGCAATTATTTTGTAGCAGTATCCCAGATCAGGTGTTTTTCAGATGCAGAGCTAAGCACTGCCACGTATCAAGCCCACGCAGTCTAAAAGACATACATGTAAACAAAGTACTACTTTTATCTGCAAGCCGCCGATAAACACTAGCTAATCCTCACCTAATCCTATGAAGAGAACATCATCCTAGTTTTACCAAGAGGGAGACTAAGGTAGTGAAATAATCCTTTTGGGAAAACACTCAGGTTAGAAGGCTACAGAGACTGGTTACTGCCTAGAGACGTGGTGAAATCCCATCCAGGTGCTGCCAGGATGATGGAGTCTGAGGCTACTGACTGGTGGGCCTGCATGACAATTTCTGTCCATTCAGACACATTTCTGCTGCCGAGACTATATCCTCTCCTTGAGGGACCTGTAGGGTAGCTGTTGACAAAAAGACCACACGGAAGAGAATAGGTTTGGCCATGAACACAGAAACAGGATTTTCACATCTACAGAACAAGGTCTTGAAAGAAGAGAAGAACCGTTCCAGAGGATAATGCCAGTCATTAAGGACACACATTCACAGTCATCCATAGCATCCTGAAGAGAAGAGGATCAATGCACTCGACATCAGATGTGGGATTAGAGCTCAGAGGCTCTTTTCATAGCCTGGATGCAGACCACTAGACCATGCTAATCTGACAGGAGGAGTTCCTGCAAGGCAGCTGAAAAAAGCACAGGTTCGTGTCGCAGAAATGAGCCGGGGATTCGAAAACCTCTTTGCAAATTCTTGCACAAGCAAATGCACCACCGAACACTAGAGAACAAATAGTAACAAAGCGGTAAAGACTGAAAACAGTCCTTTTTAAGAGCACTTCCAAGCACATGCACGTGCATGGAATGTGTTTGACAACCAAGAGCCACGATCACAGAGAGCTCCAGCACCAGTCCAGCAACATAAGCCAGAGCATTACATAGAGGAAAGAGGGTTCAAAGCTGAAGACTAGGATCAAGCAATCAAAGCCTTACAGTGAAAAAGTCTAGTTCACCGCAGTATTTATAAAAGGTAGTATCTCAAAGCTTTCATGGAGTACAGAATAAGCCCCTGCTATTACAGACTGGAATAAACTAATAGGAAAGATATCTTTAAGGAAGCCTTATAAAGCAAAAATGTACTTCATCCTGGGAAAATCTAGGAATCAGTAAGGATACGAGAACACAACATGGGTAAGCCAACACGAACAGCCCTGTAAGATAAAAGGATACGTTAAAAAGGTATAAAGACTTCATAAGGGAAGACAGGAGGAATGATTACACATCTACAGCAAATGTTACTGTAGGTATTACGATGAAACACATGACATCTTGCATCAGACAAGCTCCTGACTATCACATTTCTGCAGATAGACATTGATTTAAAAACAAAAACAAACAACAGCAAAACCCCCAGCCTGGACCTTTGTGGGCTAAGGTGAGGGAGCGAGGGGGACTGTGAAGCACAATCGCTGTACTAATGAGGGATAACAACAGAGCAATTAACAAAGAGCACCCTAACCTCATGCAGCTGATGCTGCTGTACGTCTGCAGCGCCTATTCCAGATGAACTGTTCATAAATGGCTAGAAATTGTAAGGTCTTTGCTAAAAACCTCTTTTAGGAAAGGTGAGAAACTACACTGGATCAAACAAATGCTCTTTTAAGTTCAGGATTTTTCCATCCATCCTAGGCAATGGAGAAAGTGTCTCCAACATGCCTCCTTGTTGAACACACTGTGCAGGGGGCAGGGAAGCACTCTCCATAGGAAACCATAACTGAAGTGCAGAAAAAATAGTATATTAAGTACGGTGAAAGGACTAAAGTATAAATCTGCTCAACTCTTTGGAGCAGAGCATGCCTCTTCAAATGCGTATGTACAGTGCTTAGCACAACAAGCTTTCTGATTTCGATATGAACGCTAATGAAATATTAGTGACTAATAATGGCAAACGCCTTAACCTCCACAAGGCAGCACATCTGTAACTGGCATTTTTAATGATGGAAGAACTGAGGATCGTAAAACAAAACAAAACCAACAAACAAAACAAAACAACAAAACCCCCATGAAATATTAGTGATAGCACCTACATCTTGCGAAATCAAAGCTAACTCATTATTTGCAGAACTACAGCAGCCAGTGCTGCAAGGGCGCATCTCTCTGTTTGCACACCTCTAACCAGCTGAACTCCAGGAGCAGACAAGGAACTGATGGAAATAAAGGACACCAAAAAGTTTTGGTCCTTAGAAGGAGAAATTGAGATGTTGTTTCATGTGATTCAAATCAGTTGCAACATCTCTGCTGCTATCCAAACTTTTTCAGTTTTTACAGCCTTTTCTTCCAGAAAAAATTAACTAAGAAGAATTAAAAAAAAAAAATCATTTTTCCTGAACACGTAAGCTGAGTATCAATTCACTACTTGCAAACTGTATTCCACTTTGCACACTTAGGGTGAAATAAATTGTGTTCAATTTCTATTAGATCACTCCAACAGCAACAAACTCAAAGATGTCTCCTTCAGCAAGCTCTCAGCTTCACCATAGCTTCAGGTGGGCAGTATCTCTCATTTCGGGCAGCAGAACATCCAAGCATCCTGACAAACACCACAGGAGGAGGCATCCACTAGTGTAAATGCTGTTTTTTTCTGGAGGATATATTATACGCTTGAAATCCAAACATACAAATCGTGACTGGGCAGTGATACTATGACCCGTTTCTGCTTTCGGTGTGATTTGTGATAGTTACAGAGAAGATCTGGCTTCGCTGGTGCTGCCTGGCCGTGCCGGCACAGCTGGTAAATGGGGACGGCGCCTGAGCACGCTGCTGAGCGCTCAGAGCTGGGAGCAGTTCAAACACGGCCAGCCAAGAGGAGGTCTTTGGAGATTTTCTCTTCTCCAGCCAAGGAGGTCCCTTGTGAGTACTTGCAAACCACAGTTATTCAGCCACGTATCAACTTAGCCAACTCTGGGTAGATTTAAAAGCAAAACAGCAAAAAGCAAAAAAAAAACCAACAAAACCCTGATGACTTCGCTACTCAAAGTCCAGCATCTTGCCAAATGGGAACAACTTTCTTCAAGGAAGAGGTCAACAGACATTTTTTCCAAACACAATGGCCTAGCCTGCTCTCTGAAATATATATATAAAATTTATATGTAATTATATATATATATATATATTCATTCTTTCTTTCATCTTTCCTCCTTCCCCTCTTCTTTTCTGTCTGATGCAGATGCTTGCTCTGTTAAATTTCAGCCGGAATCATTAAAACCCAACAAATGGATAAGGACCTGAAAACAGTCTCATGATGGGAAGGACGAGCCCTAGCGATCCCACCACTCTAACAAATATACCTAAAATTGAGCTCCAACATAATCAGGTACTCATATAAGACTAATGAAGAGTGCTATGAAAGCCTCTTTGAATCCACAAAGACTGAACACTGAAAATCATCTTTCTAACTGCTGACCACGATTTGGTACTACAGTACTGCTTACAGCACATAGCATAAAACCTTGATAAAGATTCCAACCTGTTTTTTTTTTTTTTTTTTTTTTTATTTTGGTCCCCCTTTGCTCAGGTCAGCCTTTTCCTGACTATATTTACTTAAAAACAACAACAAGCCTTTCCTGGATACATTTTCTTAAGTAATGAAACTCAGCAACTGTAGGATAGGCATCTTTCAAGGACTTGATATTAAAATCCTTTTTCCTCTTCTTTTCATGGGTGCCATGAACCATTACAGTGCATCCCATAATTCCAACCCATACAAAGTCCGGGGAGAGGTTTTGGTGGTTGTGGTAGCGATGGGATAAGTTCTGGTTGTGTCTACAAACTATAACATATGGTAACATCCCCAATCCTTACCACTGTGCAAAAGCCACTGATGTATATGTATCTATATATATTTTCCCAAGTAAAAAGTCAGTAAATTTTGAGAGATGTGACAGTGATGACTTTTGACACAGCTTCTATCTAACTGGAGAAAAGTTCAAAAAGGAAAAAAAACAACAGCAAACCAACCAAAACTACAAAACAAACAAACAAAAGCACCCATCTCCTCCTCCTGCCTCATGCCATCACCAACCCACCAGCCCAACCCGCAGAGGCCAGCAGTGCTGGAGACCTTGAAGGTCTCCTACCCACTCAATCCACGTGGTGGAATCAAATTGTGGTCCCGTCCCCAGCTGTCATGGCACGCCAGGTTGGAAGCCAAACACCCCAGCCACTGGCAATGGGAACAAGGTCAGGGCTCATCTGAGATGGGCCGCTGAATGTGAAGCCCCTCTGTGCAGCCAATCTGTCAGTGACTGCAAAGTCATCAGCCAGATTTTTTTTTAATTTTTTAACTTCTGACATTGCTGCCACCAGAGAGGTACTTAAACTGCAGCGTAAGATGGGTCTCTTTCTTGTTACAAAACTATTATTATTATTATTATTATTATTTACAAGTTGCATCAACTTGCTGGATTGTAATTTTCAGTTTTAACTAGTAATTTTATCTTTTTGTGAGAAGCCTTGTAATTTTTACAGCTCAGGAAACTGGACTTATTACTAATGCAGATGTCTCGAGAAATGATCAGCAAAGCTTATAAAACCCTACCGAAACTGATAAACACGCAATTAATAGCTATTAGAACACCTTGCAGGTGATTTTTTTTTTTTTAAAGTTATACCAGAAATGTTCCGTAAAGGCCAGTCAATTTTGTCACTTTAATAGATTGTACTGCATGTGCTTTTTTAAGAGTCAGAAAATAATGAACTTTCACAACACCTGCAACAAAATTGCTTTACTCTCATGCTGTGTATGGTAAACCACAAAGGCACAGATTCATAACTGGAATAGGCAATAGGATGAAATGGAACTGAAGCCAAGCAAGCTGGTACTTTACAGCAGATCTTTGCTGACTCGGCTCCACAAGTTAAAATGGACATATTTCCAACTGACCTCTCTAATTCAGTCACAGAAGGCCAAAGGTGCTGAGCATATATATTAAAGTATGGGATCTTAATTCAGAATGAAACTGTACAGTTGTACAGCATTCTTTACAAGGTACCGTAACAGGTAGAGAACCACAGTCTGAAATCCGAATTCAATTCAAAATCTTCATTCGGTTCAGTTTTGGACTTTCTGTGCAAGCATGAGTCAGCTCTTGGGAGACGAGAAAACAGAACAAAACCTGTGCTAAACCAGAGATGCAGCTTGACAGGCTCAGCAGAGCCCTGCTGCACTGCAAGATGATCTGCAATACCATCATGGAGATGACCAACTGGACACGTATCCACTCAGGACCTTAAATCAGTTTCAGGCTATCATTGTATTAAAAATTAAATAAAATAAAATACATTAAAATAAAATAAAATAAGCACAGAAAGTGTGCTTTGGAGAAAAGCCAGTTGTAGCACAAGTTGCTTTGTCTGCAAGTCCAAAAATACAGCCTCATTCACTCACAAGAGAAACTATTCATGGACAGAAAGAACACTGCATAATTTGTAGGTCTTTGCAGGGTTTTTTTCCCCCCAAGACTCCCTTTTCCTAGAAACAGCATGAGCCAGACAGAGCTTTCTGCCCCCCTACCAGTCTTGAATATTTTAGGTCTTGTATGAGTGAATCGTAAAGAGCTGTGACACAAAGTTCGGTTTAACTAAGTGCCAAACAGGAAAGCACTCATTACTCATTTAAAAGCATCCTTTGTGCAAATGACTGGAGTAGAGAATGATAAATTAAAAAAACTAAAAAAATAAAATGAAGTCCCACACAGGCAAGATGAACAGAGTCCATCTATGCAAAGTGGTGTGAGCAGCAGGCAGACACCACTTTCTCCTTTATCTGCTTTCTCAAACTGACCTTGTTGATCTGCAGGAGCGAGAGTCCCGGTGCCGTATTTATAAACACAGAGCACCGGCAGCCAGCCCGCAAATGCCAGCCAAGCCCCTGCCTTTGCTTTGCTTTCAGGGCTCTGATTGCTGACAAGAAACATAAGCCTTATGAAGAAGACGTTTAAAAAGTGGGTTCAAGGCAAGGTGTCCCGATTAATATTTGTTAATAAGGATGGCTACAGCACCATTCAAGAGCTGCGAGAGCAGAGGGCTATGTTACAACTCAATTTTAGTACAGGAGCACGGAGGACACAAGCTACCTGCATTTTGTACTGGCAACAGAGCCAGCCACAGGAACAAGGTGCACTGCCCTTCTTCATCCACACAGAATTTGACTGGCCACTGAATCCTATTGCTTTCTTTAAAAGCAAAACGTCTGAGGAGTCCCAGTTGAAAGGGCTTCCAAACAATTAACCTTGATTTAATACCCAGAAATGTGTAACGGAGCACTGTGTGGCAAAGACAAACCAGTACAGTCCTCTGAAGATGTCAGCGAAGATGTGAGGTGAGTTCATGTCACCCAGCCACCCAAAGAGCCTGGGACCAAGCCCCTTACAGGAGGCTCCCAAGAAACTAAGCAGCCACCAGACCTGTGGCAACCTGCGCTGTCACCAGCTTGAAGCTGCTTACTAGGAAACAACACCACCAACAAGCAACATCAACAGCTCTCAATATGGCAAATGATTACCATGCAAAGGGGATCAAAGTCACGTCAAAAAATAAGTGTTTAATACTTTCACCTAGTCTCTGGAAAAGAGCTTGAAAGCAAAATGACAGAACTCGCAGGTGACACGTTTCTGCATCAGAAAAAGACAAGAGGGAGAAGGAAACAAGGTGTATGGGCGACTGGATGCCATACGACGTTTTATTTTGATGAATATGAACGTTTGTACCAGTTTAAAGCGTGACTGGGTTCTAAACCTGTAAACCTTTTCAAGGAAGGGGCATGGCACTGGAAAAAGCTAGACAAAATTATCAATATATGGTAAAAAATTGGAAGATGGGACCAGGGAAGGAAATGGCAATAGTACTTTAATTATTGCTACCTAAGTAAAAGGCTCACTGCTCAGTGGAATGCAGCATACAGTTTTGGTTATTCTGCCTTAAAAAGCTAACCAAATAGTCAAAAGATTCAGAGATCAGGAAAAATGACTGAAAAACCACCAAGACATATGAATGAGTCAACAGTGAAAAACCCTATTATTGAAAGATACCTTAAAAAGGGATATAGAAACATGAAGCTTCCTGGAAAAGATACACTTGATAGAAAAGGTTTCAAAGCTGTGTTACTAGTATACAAAAAGGATTTATTTATTTTTAAACCACTTGTCATTTTCTCTTCCACAAAGTTCAAACGGTCAACATCCTCACTACAAAGTATTTATGGAGCCAAGAGCCGAGTGGTATTCAAAATAAAATTAAGCATTTATCTGTACACGTTTACTGACATTAGATAAACAACATAAATATACATTAAATGTTAGTTGTTGTTCTTACTAGTATCACAATAGTTGCACACATCTGCCATATATGACACATATGATCAAAACCGCAAAAAAAAAAGTCATTTCTGAAATGCAGGATACTAATGTCAAAAAAGACACAGCATTATTCTTACCTAATTATTCTATGACATTCCATGTTTACTTCTGCAATGAAAACAACATGTATATGCTTCTTGCATTATTTTAAAAAGTAACAAGATTAGTTTAAAAACAAAACAAAAGAAGGCTGAAAACTCAGGATTAGCACGCTGAAGTCCAGAAAATAAGAACTGAATCATAAAGACTGCTGCCTATGCAATGCACTGGAGCAGTGCATTTTAAATCAATCTGTTCATTCCAGGCAATGTGTATATTGGGACAATTATTTGTTTTCCTTTCTCTAATGTTTAGTCACCATAAAAACCATCTACATGAAAACAGCTTGTGCTTTACAGTTCTGATGAAGCTTATAAAAAATTAATAGAATGTGAAAAAGGAAACACGATGATGCACAGAGATTGCATGTCCAAAAGACAAGAGGTACGTGCAGGTCTCCTTGATAGTACACTTAGTTCACACCCGGGGCAGCATTTTAAACCTAAAAGTTGAATTATAAAATGCATATCAAGAGTCATTAGCTATCATGCCAAAACTAAAATGCCATGAATTGAAGGAAGGATTTATGCAGTTTCTCTTTCATTTACAGGGAACAGGAGAAACAATTACAGGAAAATGAGCAACTCTGCTAAAGTCTTGAGCACGCTCAGGAGAATGGCAAAACCTGCAGCAACGACAGGAAGGATGGGGTTTTGTGTGCCAGGTGGGATTCCGACTGCTTTCCTAGGGCCAAGGACGCTGACACCCTCTCCATCACACAGACAGCACAGCGTTTCAGCTCCCCCCGCTAATGCCAGGTCCATGTGTTTCCCACAGAGGGAACGAGGACATGGCGGGGCCCTGTAACCACTGCAGCTCACCGAGCAGGCCATAGCGAGGGGCACACCTCGTCCTTGTGCCTCACCCTGGAAAGCCAAGTGGGTTATTGAGGAAAGAAGCTGGTAGGAGTTCTCCCAGCTCCTCTGGGATTTCCCTGCCTTCTCACAGTGGCCTTACACAGCACTGCTCTTTGAAAATCGCTTTGATTCAGAGCAGCAGCCCTGTTTTTCTGCCTTCCCAGAAACAGATACTAAAGGTGTACACTAAACTGCCTTCTGATGCCCTAGTTATGATACACCGTTTCCTCCGATACCTTAAGAAGTGCAAATAGGGGAATAGCAGCAACACAATCAAGGTAAAAACAGTCATGAAGAATGTAGTCCAGAGCTGTGCTTGCATCGTAAATCCTTACCTTATGATTTGTTATCGACGTGGGAATTAAACTCTGATAAGCAAATGTAAAAAGGTGCTTTTAAGGTTTCTCATTTATTCTCCTAAGACTGTCTGTTCTAAAACACGTTACAAGAATAGGAAACTACTGTGAGCTGATGCTCATTAACACCAAGAGTTGGGGAAGAAATAAAAGAAATCACATGCAGGTAGCAAATAACGAGAATAAAATCCTATTCATCTTTTAGAGCAGAATATATTTCATAGCTACAGATGGCAGAACTAATAGATAAGGCAGAAAAAGATCAGATTCATAATTGTAGATACTGTTTTGAGAGCAGCTCTTTTCTAATAAAAAAATAAACTCCTGGACTTGAGAACTGAGCCATCGTAGCACTCTGCCCTGAGCACTTTACCCCAGCTACCGCTGCCCCTGCAGGGGGACGTCCTGCCCCTGCCAGCATCCTGACACGCTGCTGATTGCTTTCTGAATACAATCTGTGTAACTCCACGATAAATCTTGTAACTGCTTTCGGATTTATTGCTATACTATACTTGTCTACACGATTACGTTTCCAGCTGCTGTTTCACTGTAATTTCATGCTAATTCCTTCATGTTTATATTTGATGCTTTTAATACTATTGTTTTCTAAGGCATTTCAGAAAAGTATTTACCTCAGTGAGTCTGAACCGGTGAAATTAAATTAAACAAAATAAAAACAGTTGTATGTGCCTCTCTGCTGAGGAGACTGCCTAGGCTGTCTACAAAACTCATCTGCAACACTTCTGAAGCGTATTAGTAAGCAATATCCAAGCTCCTAAGTTCAAAAAGGATGGAATTACAAACACTAATGACTCATAAGAAAACAGATAGAAACTAAGATTGTAATTTGATTAAAGATACTGTTCCACTAACAGGGACAACGAAAGGAACCGCACAGCACGTACTAATTCAGTTCTGTCGCAAACTGGCTCAGACCACTGGTGTCAAGATTAATCACTTGATTCTTCTTCAGAATCATTCCTCCACTTAACACTATTTTGCTGCTCACATCTGTCCCATTATATTCCTGGTTATTTAAAGAAAAAAGGCATATGGCACTGGAGATACTGAGATAGCAAACGCAGCCTAATGGGGACAGCTGGTACACGGGGAAGTTGCTCAGGTACCTCACCCACCTGCCCGCAGACAGACCCAGCACAGCGCTGGCCAGCCCCTTCCCCAGCAGAAAAGAAACCTTAAAAAACTGTTCTCAAACTCCAGACAAGATTTTCCTTTCACTTCATATTTCAGTTCTACAAAGGTTTTGTCAGCTCAGCTTTTCAATCAAAGTCATGCACGCTCTTGCCAAGTATAAGCTTGCAAAGCAAAACATGGATCTGAAATTGCATATTGCTATTAGATGCTTCAGCTCCTCCTCCCCACACCTAATTCCTTCTTTAGCTAGGGGAGATCTTCCTCACCGACACCCCGGAGTGAGACCATACTCCTATCTCCATGGACTTCAGCTATCCTGCCCACGTTTTTGGTCTTACAACTGTTTATTCAGCTGTCTTTTTTTTTTTTTTTTTGAATTAGGAGTACTAACAGCTCTGGTTACACAGCACAGACTGCACAATTTTTTTCTTTCCTGCTGACACACCCAGTCCTTCTGCCAAGAGCAGAAACATCTTCTCAGGGAGAAAGGCAGTCATCGCAGTGAAGCTGTGCGTGGGGATCGGGACCCATGACCCTGGTTTGCTTGGGAACAGTAGCGTCAAAGCATGCGCACAGCAGGTCCCAGGCCTGAGCCCATTCCACCTACCCTAGGCTTTTTGTAGGGCTGCAGCCTTAAGGCCTGGTCAGAGCTTAGGTTCTTCCACTGTTTCTGATCAATGACACAGAAACTTGTCATAGTCATCAAGAGAAATGAGAAAATTCCGTCTATGAAACAGCTGAATTCTGGAAGCATTAAAAAATAAACACAAATTACTGATTTGATTGTTTTTACTCTAAATTAACATTTCAAGTAATCAGAATTCAGAGGAGAATACAACTCATTTTCAGAAGGAGAAAATACCTACAGCAGAATAACCCAAGTAACTTGGCAGAGGACACAGCTCCTGCCTGCAAGCACACAGAGCACAGAACGCTTGGGAACTGAGGGATGCTCTGCTGCTGAGCTCAGGACAGGCTTCCCCAGGTAGGAGGACAAACAGCTGTGCAGACCAGCTCCCGGTTGCAATAAATTCTAGCTCTACCTTGGGCAGCAGGTTTGTCAATCACTATTTTATCATCTGATTTGTCATTTTGGATTCACTTCACTGTAAAATCAGTAGCACGTTACTGCTGGATTAATGAGGTACTTAAAAAGGCTAAACATGATATTCTAAGGCAAGAGATTACCAAATGCTAGAACTAGTTATTATGCTTAAACTGTGAGTATATGGAGAGAAGCTGCCCCATGCTACTGTCATTTTATCCAAATACTGGATATTTGTCAAAACTTAAAAGATAAGCAGAAAAATGAAGAATCGCCATTTCTGGAGAGGCAAACCAACGCTGGAGAAAGGAGACCAGCAGCACCATTTATCTTCAAACAGATCTTCCAAATACAGTTAAAGACCATTTGGCTGGAAAAATGGACCACATCAATTTTGGTGTAAAAGGCATAACTGTATTTTAATTCATTTACAAAAGGCTCACAGATGTGGTTTAGACAAAAGCTGCTCAAGTTGCAAATATGCCTTGCTCTGGCAAGTCCCAGTTTCTTTCCGAAGGGTAGGTCGCTGCATGGAAGAGCAAAAAACACCAAGCAGCCTTGGGAATATATAAAAAAACTGTTTTTACTCAGAGCTACGCTAGAGTTGAATATTTTTATACTGAAACCAGGCTAAACTGCTTTGTCAGGAAATTATCAAAGGAAACACAGCTGAGATTGCTGAAAGAGCAAGAAGTGTGTGGATGCCTTTTGGTCAACAGTTTGGGGCAACTAAGAATTCAGTGAAGAATATAAAAGATGTTGCTGTCAATAAAGTCAAGCCCATTTAGGTTGAGTTCATAATTTCTTTGATAGTTCTTTGAATCTGAAACTCAAAAGAAAACACAGGGTGGGATAAGTCCATCTGGACTGAAATCTCCAAATTTTGTAAAAGTCTGCATCAGACTGATCCTAAAAATGACTCTCGAGGAGTAAAGCTTTATTTATGCAATTCTACAATGCCAAGGAGAATCTCGTGGACCATTTTTGTGCACAAATCTTTAACTGCCAGCCTTTTCTCCCTGCAGAATTTGTAGACTGTTTGTTTACTGGCATTCATGGATGCTATAACAAAAGGAGAAATGATGCTTTGGGGAACAGGGCAGTTTCCAGAGAGAGGCTGAGAAATACCCACGAGAGTGTCTTTGGAAACAAATTTGCTAGAACACACACCTCGGCTAACCTTGAACTCTCAGTACGTTTTCAAACTCCCTGCACTGACTAAAGGAACAGTCTGTGTTTGAACACACAGTATGAGATAGCAACAGAGCGCTAACCCAGAAAACAGTGAACAGGCTGGGAAGTTCATATAAGCAGTAAAAGGTGTTTCTTACCTTTTCTATACCTTGTGATCATTTCAATAGATATTCTGCCAGAACAATCACCCTCAAAAAGTTTGATATATGTGCCTATTGCAAATATAGTTTGTATCAGCAAAGAAAAGTGATTTTGCTAGTTTATGGCTTATACTAATTCCTCAAGTGAAACAAGCTGTATCAGCAAAAGGACATTTTTGTTGTAGAACTATACCTACCCTAGCACTTTTGCCTGCACTTAGAGTTGTAAATAATCACAGTCCTTAACATTTCCATGCTCACCCAAGTTTTATGTGTGTATCTCACTTCAGGTGATCTCGTTCGCACTGCGCAAAATTCCTTGTCCTTGTAGCTTAATGCCTTTCTTCCAGGTTTTAGAGGGATCACTGAAAGCAAGTAACAAACTGTCTTCCAGAAGGCGCCTGCCTTTCACACTGCGTAACACTCAAGTTCAGTGGAGAGCAGGTAAAGTCTCAGAGCTCACGTTATGAAAAGGGAAGGATACACAGCTCTGCAGGGAGATGTTAACGGGCTGTGTGAGGGGAGCGTAAGTTACCAGTCTGACTGCTAATTTATAGCAGCCATGGTTTAACTTCGATTTAAAAAACTAGAAAATCCGTAATTACCACAGAATGATTGGTCTCGTAATCTTTCCTTCCCTTCTCTCTTTTTTCTCTTGTCCTGTCTTACTGAACAGCACTTTGAAGCCGCAGCTCAGGTGTTGTTTCTCTCTCAGATAGGTAGCTCTACCTTACAGCCTTTAAGGGAGAAATTGCCATCACTGGAGGAAATCTGATTATAGATTATTTTGCTGCTTGAGTCAATGCTGGTATATCTAGATGTAACTACTCATACAGTATGTAACACAATCTTCAATCTCTAGTGTAATTAGGAAGAAGAAGGGGAGTTAAGGACAGGCCAGAAATATCTTAATCATCAATGAAATCTGCAGCAGAAGCTTCTGGAGAGAAGCACTTAGATTCTTCCCCCTAGGGTACTTGATTCATGCAAAACTGATCTCAAAACAGATTAGGCAAACAATGAAAATACATATGGGAAAACTCAACTGTAGACTCTAGTTTTAGATGGTGACAACTGGTAAAAATTTTCAGAAATGCCTTGGTCTGTTAACAATCTAAAGTCCTCTGAAGACGGCTTTGAAAATTTTGCCAAATACTATGAGTGAAACTGCACAACAGCTTGAAATGGCATAAATTAGAAGGGTGGCTCATGGTGATTCCTCTGATAGAAAACTGAGATCCACAATTAGCCTTCGGTTTAAGGTAACAAGAGCTTTTTCAAGTGAGATTTTTGAAAAATTATCAACTGTTTGGCATGCTTTGTGAAGATCAACAAATACAGAGACATTTCAGCGTAAAGACAATGAATAATAAATATTACTTTCACAGTAAGACATTAACTTTCATATTGCAGTAAGACAGGCATTTTGACAGTCAGGGTACTACACAAATGCAGGCACAGAAGCAAGAAGTGAGGCAACATTAGGGAAAAGTGCCATCGTATGCTAAACGGAGTTGAAAGTAGGGAGAATTGAGCAACAGAGGAAATACTTAGGCTATTTAGGTCTCCACTAAAACCAGAGGGTCTTTAACTCGCATACAGTATTATTTTATGATCAGACTTTGCCTCATTCAAATAAATTCTCTCATTTCAATCTGCTTTGGGTCACTCTGACACCTTTTTCAATTTGTACACCCTTAAATTGATTAAATGGCTGGAAAAGCAAATGCGTATTTCAAGTAAAGTACCCGTCTCCCATTATTTTGGATGATACAGGCAAAGTCTGAGCGTTCATATGGGTCGGACATATGTGCTCCAGCTACAGGAGAGACATTTGTAATTGAGAAATAGAAAGCTCTGAGTAAAACATACTGCTAACAGAAACTATTACAACCAGGAATCAACGCTGAAGATGAAATAATCTAAGCACTGACAGAGGTCCCATTTTTCCAATGATCTGCATCAGCTTTATGTGACTTGACACTAAGAAGAACTCAGCAGAGAATCAGATCTGATGAATCTGGCACTGTGGAAAGCTGCTTGTCTGACTGCAAAAACTGTTTTTTCCTTGCTGTTAAATCAAAATGTATTAAAAGTAGATATCTGAGGTCTGTGTGAAACAGCTCAATAAACAACAGTGAGTACTGTAAGGAGACATTCGTTGTTCCCCCGTTTTTCCAAGCTGTTTTCATGTCTTTGCCGTGAAAGCAGAAATGGCAATGGTTCAGGTACTTCCTCTTAAGACAGCTATATAGCCTTCAAAACACTGTTTCCTAGGAGCCAAAAAGCATCTTAAATTTTCACCAACAGGCAGCTGCTGCTTGGGAGGAGTCCTCTCTCTCAACCAAGCAGTTAATCCTGATCCACTCTGAACCCTTCCAAAATGCTGCGGACAATTTTATTCAGAAAGAAAACTGTCGATGACATGTCTGTCACTCGTATCCCAAGACAAGCACAGAAAACAGTGTAATGTCTGGCTTGCTACCACAATCTCATCATTTTTGCATCTGCTAGCAACAGCTGATGAGATCATTCACTAGACTGTCATGAAGTAAAAATATACCCGTAAATATACTCAAGCTCCTGGATCACAGGGGACAGCCCATCTTGCGACAATCTCCACGGTTGCCTGATGACTGATTTCATTCTTTTATCTCTATCCCTTCGTGCTTCTTGCCATGGGGGCCCTGGGAGAATCTTGGGATTTGTATGCCAAAGAAAAGGGAAGCATACTTAAAACTTCTACAGGGTCAAGATTTTGGAGCATTCCAGCTCAGGATTTCATACTGAGCGTAACTGCTCTTGGATGCTCTCAAAAATTAAATAGTTGTTTACTCTTCCTGGAGGATAGTTGTTTCCCCATTTGTTTTCCTTGCTTAGAACATGGAAGGCAATTTGTTCCAGCATCCATCCTGTCACCTCAAATAATCTAAACTCTTTAGGAGGAGGGGAGGTTAATTTATTTATTTATTAAAAAAGAGACTAATCTATATACATAGTTTAATATCAGAAACCACATCTTGTTTTGCATTCTTACCTTCCCTGATTGTTTACGTCTTCATTATTCTCTTATCTGCACAATCTCTGCAATAGGTCTTTTCCTTGCATATGAAATGCTGCATTTCCCTCTATCAGGTATGTATAAGGTCTCAAACAAGATATTTCCAAACAGCAACATTTTGTTAGCTTTCTTCTCTTCCCTTACCTAAAGTTACCCTGATAGTGCTAAGAAACTGAGTCACTGGCCACTGCTTCAGAGGCAAAAGTCAAATCGACTTTTAACTAAATCAAGTCGTATTAACACCTTGCAATAATTTGAAGCAAATAGCTCAGACACCGCAACCTCACAAAAGCTGGAGACTGCTCTGAAGAGGGACTCAGGATGCAGGCTCAGATATGGTGAGCTGCCAAACTGGGCTACTGGTTGTGTACAAAGTCAGTTGAATTGCTCCTTCTACTGCACGTTTCCATTTCTCCTGGCTCTGACACATGTAAATTCTGACAGCTCGGAAACATTACAGAGTCTCTGATGGTGTTACAATCACAGGGAGACCACCAAGGTACTACGACCACTTTTAGCAATCAAAAGCTGATGAGCAAAAGGTAAAGTGTCTTGCACCTCTAGTAGTACCCACTGCCCAGGACAAAGAAGAGGAGCGGTAAATGCAGGTGACCGTGCAGTGTTACCATCCTCACAGCACTCGCTCTGCAGACGAGCAGCCGACACCGGGCTGCAAGGCTGTCAGCCCAGCGCCTTCTGTGCGCGCTAAATTGACTCCAAACCCCTCGCAAAGCAGGGCTGACATTCCCTCCTAGCTCATGTCATCGCGTGGCGCCTGCTGACTGACAAATGCACATAATGAAGTGCCATGACTGCTTACTTAAAGGAACACGTTCCCACTGAAGTATCTGCACAGCTTAACGGGTGCTCTACAGGTGCAAGAGACAAAGAAGAAGCCAAAAAAGACAACTGAGATGCCACATTTTCCCTCACATATCTATGCCAAGGAAACCAATTATTTTTTGCAGTTTTTGAAGTGCTACTAGGAAGTAAAAGCAAAACAAGCAAGAAAAAACACTTCAGCCGGGTCAAATGCGTGTTCAAGCAAAGGTAAGAAAGCACTTAAAGCTCTTAGAGGATTATAAGCCCCCTTGACAGGTCTGATAATTTTCAAGGCCTAATTCCATTACAGTATCTGGCAGCCTGCAAGGGCACATTTTACTAACTATAGGCCACCAGGTCACGATAGATGTTGACAGAGAACATTAAAGGTTAAGTAGATGTAAGACCATAAAACATTTCAAGCTGTACAGTGCCAACAGTGTTAACTAGCAAACATGGAGCTGTTTGAGAGGAGAAAATATAGTTGGGTCTTTCACCAACTGCGCTCACGGGGGATCCTCGAAGAACCAGGCGTCCGGGGTGGCTGGCGCTGGGCACGTTCATAGTACGTGAAAATCCTTTCTGCTTGATCAAAGTCAGGTTACCCATGATTTATTTAAAGAGTAAGACTGGATTAACTAACATGGGCAGGTTAAGAAAACATACCCACTGCAGAGATGTCCTAGCCCTGCTCAGCTGAGCAGCCCCACACATGCGGTTCAACTCCTCACACAGGCACGAGGTGGGGACTCCCCAGGCACACCCCAGCAGCAGCAGGGCATGCAGCAGCCTCCGTGTCACAGGATGTCATTTTGACTTGGAAAAGCAGCACTCGGACCCTCACAGTGATGACAGTGTGAGCCAACAGTTAAGACAATTCAGCAAGACAGTAATTTTCTCGTAAATCTCCTACAAAACTTTTCCAAGAGTAACTGCATAACCGCTGCAGGTGGCAGTGCACACTTCAGCGACGCTGAGAGCATTCATGCACCACGTTTATGCAGCAGTTAACCTTGTAGTCATTAAACATAAAATCTGAAACTAATATTTCACATTCCACATTGGTCAACAGAAAGGAAGGTGTCACACGGATGTCTGTTATGGAAGACATTGCCTGTGTATATGGAAAAGGCTTGAAGCTCTTCAGCATACTCTTCTATTTGGCACTATGAGGATATTCACTCATAAATCATCATTTTTATTTGTTTGTTTTTGAAGCAAAATGAAAAAGATCTCCTCTGAGTGACATCTATCGGGATAATAAACTGCCACCACCGCAAACAATTAAATTAAAAGCTGTTCAGTATGTAAGGGGGGAGGGAGCTGACTACTGACCAAGTCTGACACACAAATAGCTTGCTAATTTGTCAGTGAGCCAAAATAAATGGAATGGGCTGGCTACAGGTGCAGGTAAATGCCGCAGAAAAAGACATCAATAAATCATTTAGCTCTCTCTAACATTCTAGATTACAGTCGTTTAACACGAAGGACATCTCTGCCTTTGCAACACAATTCGTGAGTGCTTCAAGTGAACCATTTTAAGTCAGCAGTTAAGATGGGACTTGAAAAATTCACATTTTTATTTTTTTTCATCAGTTCTTATAATCGACTCCTAGCAAAAATTACAAAGGCATCTTCTGTTCTGCTTACTGCAAAACGCATAATCAAGATTTTGGGTTATTATGTAATAACAATCAACTACCTCTCCAAGTCCAAAACTCTCTTGATGAAAGAATAGATCTCCCCCTGGTATTTTTTTACAGATGAAGAAACAAAGCAGCAGCTTCCTGAGTATCTGGCAATCCATAAGGACAACATTCCAGTCTTGCTAAATTTAGAAGTGTCTATATGGAAGGGTGAAAACAGTCGGACATGGTTTATTATACTTATTCCTTACAAGTCCCCATAATTCTTCAAATATTTCTTTAGAAAGCCACCCACTGGCTATCTCATCTCTCTGCTCAAACACCATCTGCAGGGCCCTTTCTCTGTGAAAATGACACAAGGAGCCACAAATAATGACAGACAGAAGCTTAATTGCATGTTCAAAGGAAGGTTACCCTCATAGTAGGACCAGGAACACAAATGCACAAGGGCCATCTATACTTCTATTTTTCAAAGAGCTTAAAGGTATATACAGGAGCCATAAATAAAGTCAGTTAGTAAAATGATTAAGATCTCTGGTATCTAATGGACTAAGGCCATATAAAAGCTTATATGAACGTTTCTGGTTTTACCCTGATTCCAAATCAACTCTTCTCTAATGATGTGTATTTCTTGACAGACACAAGTTACTTTGGATAGTCACTTAAAAGACCTTCCAGATAAATCAGCCAATTAAGAAACTACAGTATTTCCACCCTGACAAATATTCAGAAAAAATTTATAGCCACTTAGAAAGCTGACTGCAATAGGACAATTTCACAATGCCTGTCTACCTTCAGGAAGACAACATGGTTGAGAAGTTTCCTCCAGACTAACCTCTCATTTGCCCCATTTCTGGAAAGGCAGTAAGAATGCACATGAATGAAAAGGTAAGCAGGAACATGAAGGAAGACTGAACGTGACCATTTCTTGGTTCCAAAAATATGCCATGTTATTACACCTAGGATGGTAGGAACTTTTATACACTTAGAGCCACACATGACAGCTAGGCACACTGCCAAACGTGCATTACGACTTGGAGCTACCAGCCAAATTTGGATGGAACCCCAGCTACAGTTCCCAAGTTCACTAAAGTATCACCAAACTCAGCCAAAAAACACGAAGGGTATGACACAACCCCGTGGCACATCTGTCCGAGCAGCAAGGCTGGAGTTAAATCTATTGTCAGCAACAAAATGAGAAAGTTGAGAAATATCAGTAGCAGACCCCGCTACCAGAAGCAGGGAGACCTGCAAGCTGCTCAATGCAGTCAAATAACAGCCTGTGATCAATAGAAGCAAATACTGCTGGCAGATCAAGCAGGATCAAGACTACATAAGCCACTGCAATCTGTATGAATAAGTAAATCATGACAGGCTCCTCTGAAAGCCTCGGTGTTAGGGCAACGCTTGAAAAACTCAACTTTCTTAAACAGTTGGATGGTGCCGGTACATAAGAGTGAAAGTAATGGTACTGTTAGCACCCTTCTGGGGTGTCTGACTAGAATACAGATAAACAAATGTCAATGCAAAACAGTAATTTTTTAATCTTCCTGCTACTTAGTAATGCAGAAATAAAGCAATTTCTTGTTAATAAACTGCTGAACGTACTAAACCACTAAAGCAAACAAGAAGTCAGTAAAGCTGGTTAGCAGAACTAATTGAGTACTGGAAACAGCCACCTCACAATCTGCTATTAGCAGTCTTGGTTACCTTTTTGGACTCAAGTAATAAAAGATACCCAAGAGTATGTGAAGGTGTGATTTTACAAGCCTTCCAGACTGTCCTACTTCTGCTTCCACTGAACCTCGACCAGCTTCATTTGTAACTGTTAGGTCAGAATTATTTTTAAAATCCAGTACAAATAGTTTTAATAACAAGCATGCAAAGAAGGAACCCATCCGCACATTACAACAAATATAATTCTAATGAGCTCGCATTTACCAACAATTGTGGTTTTTCATCTGCTTCCAGGATTTCAACACAGACACGAGTGCAGCTTGCCTACCTACTGAAATTTAAGGGATTTAAGGGGTGCTCAGGAGGTACAGAAAACGTTAGCTCTTAACAAGAAGAGGAATTAGAAGTTGATATACAAACATAAAAGGTTATTCATCAAACTGATGAGAGCTGTACTTCAGTTACAATAAACAACAAGAATTAGGAGCTTAGCTGGGTGTCTGAACGTTTTATTGGTACTAATAAAGACAACTGAGAAGAAAATTAACTTTTTTTTCTGCAATAGATCAAACTGCCACTGGTCAGACCGGATTACTGTCAACAGAATGAGCCCCAGCAAGCTCAGAACCAGGATCAGTAACACACTCCAAAGAACACAAGTCATCTGAGATTGATCCAGGGTCAACAACTGGAGAAATGTTTAACACCTATTACAGGTAGGCTGAGAGGCAGCTTTCCACACTGCTTTAGTAATTACTGTCCCAGTGTCACCCATTCTGTAACCATACCTTGCCTCGATCTTACAGAGAAAATTCTGAAGTAAACTTCCAATTAAAAATGGGGGGAAAAAACTGGTCTGCATTCATTCTGGGCTTCTTTCGTCTCTGCACCGAATTCTCAGTGCAAGAGCCTATGTGTGTGCCAGACTGGCTGGCTGCTTTCTCATTGATGATTAATGGACATGCACTCTTCACCATGCCTTAAAAGCTATTACTGCTCTGCTTTATTCTGCATTTGTGTAGCTCTGATAATTATTGAAACACACATTTTATTTTGAAGGCTAGCTCTCCCGTTACATTGCAATTTAAAAGTTTTTATTCAGGCATTTCAAATTGTTCTGATATTGAGGAAGTTGTTTGGGGGCATTTATTTTTCCTTTCAGGCCTTATGGCTCACCTTCGCCAGACTCCTCTGATGCTGACCTGCTGATGTCTCACCAGCCTCTGGAGAGGGGTGGCAGTGCAGGCAGGTGGGAGAGCTGGTCTCCTTTCACCTGTACCCTTTATCAAAGTTAGCAATACTCTAAACCTCCCTAAACTTTATCCATGTGACACTGGGTTGGGGAACACCCCTGTTTCTATAAGGGTGCTCCTTCACATTTTGGGTGTAGGAGGACCCATGGGAGGGGAGGGCTGGATGCCTAGCTTTTTGGTAAATGCAAATAACACTTGCAAGTTATTTCCTGAGCTAGTATTTTACATACCTAAACATACTTTTGCGAGAGTTTTATAAGCAGGTATATCAGGTGGAATTTCTGTCCCTGTCCTGATGTTAGAAAAAACAAAAGTTATTAATACAAAGTATTTTTTCCAATGTGTTAATTTTTCACTATTTCTATAAGGATCTGCTGGCTTCTCTCACTGTAAACTGATGATCAGTAACTCCACACTACAGCAAAACAGACGTCACGCCTCGTGTTTTTTCACAGCCCTTTCCGGTTTATTCTGGAAAAGCAACACAAGGCAAATCACCAGAGCAAACTCTAGGAATTCAGAGGACTGGCTCTGGGGACGTTTGTTACAGGACTATTTTCACACCCCCAGGTTACACCTGTGCTGCACCGCAGGCTGTACCCTGTGAGGTCCCCAAGTGGCTCCTCGGGGGCTCACCTCGCACCGCTCAGCCCCAGCTCCAGTGCCTCTGCGCCGCCCTGCAGTCACTGATGGCTGAGTGGCGTGGGGGAAGCCCTGCTGTCCAGCTGCTCACGGGTACTTTCACAAGGGTCTGTTACAGAAGCTTCCTCTGGTTGTTCCTCCAAGGACAGAACAAGTTTTCTGCAAGAGAAGCCCTGAGGAAGTTATTTCCTGTGGCAGGCTCTCTTCTTACGTTGAGAGGAACAAAACCAGAGAGCTTCTTCAGTGAGATCTCTGGAACATCACTTCATTTAGCAATGTTCCACATGGTAAGGTTTCATTTTGTTTGTTTTACTTTTTATTTTTTCCTTGTTAGCTCTTACCATTTTGGTGTTAAATATAATGTTCTGCCTTCTTCTGCCATGAGAGAAAATCTACATTACAACTGTAAAATCCCATAGAGCGACAGTTTCCTCTTGGTTGCACTCTGCTAAGACTTCTTGTTGCTGTTGGTCAGTAACTCCCTTTTGCTGGTGTCCTGATTACAAGAACGTACGGCTCCTGCAGCCAAGCAGCCTTGCATTGTCACAGCCCCAGTTGTCACAGATGCCACAGCCCCGGTGACAATTGAAGCTAGCACGGGAACTTCTGTGTCATCAGCTTGGCTTGTGACACAGGAAAACACAATTCTCTTGGCCAAGCTACACGTCTAGTAATTGCTGGGGATTTTTGGGGGGTGGGGAAGTTGAGCTGGATCCAGTGGCTGTTGGTCTGATTGTTATGTTAACCTTTATGGCAACAGAAAGCCTGTTTTGTTAGACTCTCCTCTCTGAACTACCTCACCGTAATTAAAACTGTACCCGTTACTACGGCAAATTAGTTTATTAATTGAGCCCAAAGTATCCTCTACTATTCTCTCACTGTCAGTTTGAACACTCATGGTTTTTGGTGAGTAACCAACAATGTGTGTGTTACATGGGCACTGCCTTTCTTGGGTGCTGACACAGCAGCCAGCACCAGGTTTCCAGGAGTGAATGCCGCTTGCAGCACAAGCAGCACAAGTAAGAGCACATGTGTTTCTCTGAAGGAGGAACACAACATTTCTGTCTGAACTACCAAGACATCAGATCTCAAGAGCACAGATTTGACATTCATGATCATTCTACCACAAATGCAAACTATGTCAGACACTTAAGACTAACATTTTAACTTCCCTCATGATCAGTGTTTCCAATTGCTACCATGAAACTGGACATTGCCCATTCAGGCAGCTTCCTTGCTTGTGAAAAGTCACTGTGTTTGCAGACATGTTTCCCCAGAGAGTTTCTGAGAGGTCCTCCAGAAAGGGGCAAGGTGTGTGTGGGGGATCAATTTCATGTTAAGTTTTTTATTTTTTTATTTATTTTATTTATTTTTTTAATAAAAATTTTCATCCTAAATTTCAAAGCTGAGCCTCTGGTAACACTCCTCTGCTGGCTTAAAATCCAACCGAAGCATTACTGATTGAGTTGTTCTGAAGTAAATTTACATAAAAGCAAACTTTTGTTCTCAAGTTCTACTCTGGTTTAACTGCCATTTTGATTTCAGTAGTAAGCAAAAAGAGGAACAAAATCCTGCTAAGCTGATCAGTGTCATGCAGAGGAAACATGCTTTTGCTCAACTGAGAGGAGCTTCTACTTTTCTGCATTTTAGTTAGCCACTGAAACTACTTAATATATATAAATATATATATAAATAAAGCAATAAAGTTCTAACTTAAGGAAAAGCTAAAGGAAATTATGGGTTACTTACAGCAATTTTAATTGGGTCTTAATTTTATGAACTTCCACTTCCAGGTGGTGTTTTGGCCACGCTACCTGTGCCTCTCAGGTCATTCCAGCCCAACTGCCTGGTTAGCATAACCTTACTGAGACACCACTTCTTAAAAGCAACTGTCTGCACAGTAACTTTAAACAGTAACAGATCTGCACAACAAACATCAGTCTCTGTAGTTTTCTGAGCAAAGATAAATTGTTGCCTGAAATGAGGGCTCAAATTGGCCATTTCAGCCAGTCAGCTCTGTCTAGATGGAGCATCTATTTGATCCAAAGTCCACAGATAACTACAGGATTTTCAGCCAGATCTTCGCAAGGGCTCACCTGAACTCAGAGTCAAGTAGTTTGCATGAGTGAAGTCAGCGCTGCTTTTGACAGTGACTTCAGTGACACAGGATCAGATACCGACAGTGTTTTAGACAAAGCCTATTGCACTTTGTGCTGCGATTTTACTGATGGGAGAGCTGCTATCTAAACAACAAGTCTCTTTCCCCAACAAACCACTTTGTTGATGTGTGCTGGGTTCAAACACCTGAGATGCAAACACTGAAGCTATCTAAATCTGTTGTGCTTCTTTTTTGCTAAACGTTAATCTGCACCATCTCATTCAGGTGAAAATTATTGCTTGCTTTAAATCAAGTAACTAAAACAAACAAACAAAAAAAACACTCCTTGCACCATGTAGGAGTCTCAAATTCCACTCTGACATCGCCAGTTTTAAACTTTCTGAAAACTCCTTAAATCATATGCAAATTATTATGATCTCTTTCGCTTTTACACTAGCAAAGCAATGAACAAGACAGTTATTATTAGTAAATACGAGGGGCAAAAAACTTGTCATCTCAAACACCTGAGACTGCCACTGACACGCACACTTCTTGGGAATTGTCTTTGAAGCCACTTGCCACGGACGCACGCTGTTTGTGAGTTATGCATGACATGGTCTTTATAAAGACAGCAAAAATGAAATGGTGGCAGCAGGATTGTCACTGCTGCTCGCAGAACAGCACGTCACATTTTGACAGTGCCAGGCAGGCTAAAGTTGAAGAAAATGACACTGATGATTGCTGCTGCATTTTGGTTTTATGATTGCAGGTAAAATAAACCAGATTCTCACGCAAAAAAAAAAAAAATAATAGAAGAATAAACATCCCACCCCCTAAATTAAAAACATCATCAAGCAGTTAAATGAGCCAGACGTGAATTTCCCTCTCACATCCCAAAATCTCGCAAGGGGCAAGCACAGCGCGCGGTAACTGTATGCAAATCTGTCCCAGTTTCCTGCTGGAGCTGCCTTTCATCCCCTGGTGCTGCTGTTTCCATCTGACAACATGCAGCACTGCCTTACCCACAATGCACCCGCCCGCTGCCACACGCACGCACACACACACACACACACACACTCAGGCTGACACACACACACACACGTACACACACGTACACCCTCCCTCCCCCCGAAGAAAGCAACTTACCCACAAGTTAGCTTTCATTCAAAAAAAAAAAAAAACTAGTCTTCCTTTGCTCCCCCTCCTCTGTTTTTTCCTGCCTCTCTTCTGCTGCAGAAAAAGGCCACATATGTCTGAAAGCACTTCTAGGCAGAAACCATCTAGTGCAGAACAAAGACAGCCGGGGTTGCCTTAATCTCAGCACAAGGCAGCCAGTAGCTATTTTCAAGCTTGTTCTCTCTCCCCCCTCTGAGGGCACCCTGCTCTGTTTCTCCCTCTCTCTCCTCTTTGCCTGTCCAGCTACTGCACAACACACATCAATTATTCATTGCTTGTCTCCCGGTTTCCAGGCAAAACCAATCACAGATGGAGTCTTGCTAATGGGCTCATACCGTACTTGCCAACAGGCTATTTGTGCTCAAGCTACAACCCTCTAGAGACAATAAAGAGAATCAGGTTAAGCTTTAAAACTTCACACATACGCGAACAGACCTAAAACAGCAATATACATGTAAGCATCCATATGACATTGCTTAGGAGTACGTCTTCAGCAGACGGCATGGAAAAAGGCTGCTTTAAATCTTCTGAAAGGGTTTTAAGAAAATCAAACACTCAGAAAATCTCACCTCAGCTGCATGTTACTGATATTGATGGTTTTCTTTTCTGCCTCTAGTGCTCCATCTCTTGCTTTCCCATTACACCTCTCCCTCCTCCTCTCATACTCATACACACGCACGCACACGCGTACACACACACGCGCGCACACACGCAGCCACCGCCACTTTGCCAGAAGGAAGGGAGAGAGAGAGAAACAGAGAGGAGGAAAAAAAAAAAACAGCAGGCAGCTCACATTTCAAACTTGCAAGGAGGGGTGGTGCTTAAACCACCAGGACAAAGCCTCCCTCTCTGGCACCCAGCCAAAATACTAAAATAAATCCCCTTGATCAATTAATTGGAAGCAACACTTGTCCAAGTCCGCATAACAAACCATTAAGGGCACTGAGGCTGAAAAGTCTTTATATTCGGAAAATCTTACACACTTGTTTCCCCCCTCCCCTGTTTGCTGAATGCTGTTGACTAAATCCATCAAACTAGGCACGCTAATTAGCGTCCAGAGCGGCTGCTGCAGTGGAGCAGCGCTGGCGGCGCCCAGCACAGTTGTGCTCGGGCCAGGAAACCTGCGTGGGGCTGTACCTGGGCTGGGCTGTACCTGTGCTGGCTGTACCTGGGCTGACCTGTACCTGTGTGGGGCTCTACCTGGGCCAGGCTGGTACCTGCATGGGGCTGTCTGTACCTGGCCACACACAGGTCTACTTGGACATGCTGAGCCTGTTAGCGAAGCAGCAGGTTTGTGTTTATTGCTGATGGCACTGCAGGCTGCAACAGTGCTAACCACTTAGGTGGTAGCTGGCCACTTACCACCTTGTTCTTGCCTGGCAGAACAGCAAGCGTCCTCCCTCACCTGCAGACAGGGAAACTGAGGCAGGCAGCACAGAGCTGTGGTTTGCTGGTGGGAGTTACCAGGATAGTGGACAGCCTTGGTTTGTTTGCTTCGTTACTTTGTTTTTTGGTGTGTTTTAGTTTAAGTTTGGAGCCCAGACCTTGAGCGCTGCCTGGTGCTCCTTCCTCCCACCACCAAGCACCTTTCCCATGCACCTCCCTGGGTTACACACAAGTTTTAAATAAGTTCCACGTTTCAACTTGTGCTGCAGCGTAGCCTGTTTCAATAAAACCTTTGGTGCAAGGCCTTTGACGGTACCAAAGAGAAAACCTCCCCCACCAAACACAAAAAGGAACAGGAAGCCAACGTGACACAGCTGTCTCCTCCTGGGAGGAGGACGGGCAGTTGCAGCCCAGAACCAGCCTTTTCCTGCCAGCCCCTGCAGCGTGGAGCCGCTTCCTCATGGGACCTCAGCTCCTCAGGGGCGGCTGGCCCGTATGGCCCAGCAAGGGAGCGAACACAGCCCAAGCAACAAGAAAGGAGGGCCTACAGGGAAAAGAATAAAAATACCAGCAATCCAGCAAAATTCCTTCCATCTAAGAAATGGCCTCAGCTTTCCCTGCCATGTTTACAATCACTTAACTCTGCTTTATAAACACCTTAGCTGACAGAGTCTGCAACATGACAGATCGGAACAGCAAACTATCACAGATATCAAAGAACACTTCTTCTCAGAAAAGTGATTCCACAAAAGAGCATTGTCAGATTTCATGGTGTGGTGTTTTTTTGTTGTTTTTTTTTCCTTCAGCAAATCCACTTCAAACAAGCAAGAGGTACGTGTGCTTTTCTCCCAATTTCCTCTCCTGCAGCCTCAGCTCCAGGTCAGGCCGCCAAGCAGGGCTATGGCTTTCTCCCCTTGGCTACCGCAACGAGCAGCATGGTGAACCAGGCTCGTGGCGGTATTTCTGCAACCTCCGAGCTGCACAGTGGGGCTGAAGGAAGAGTTCTGACACAACATGGCCGCTACAGGTGTCACTAACATGGCGTTAGGCCCGGAGCACTTTTATCCATGGTGGATAGTCCCTACAACACGACAAAGACTTGAGCCAGATCCTCAGGGACCACGGCAGGCCCGCAGGCCCGGCAGAACCAAGCCTGAAACAGAATGGCGCCTCAATCCCAGTGCATCAAATTTGAGACTCAGTCACACAAGAAAAGTAGAGAACCCTAGGAAACTGTTTCTGTGGCCTTTCAGAGTGGACGGATGCTTTAGGGAGACATAAATTACACAGCTAGGCGGGCAGAATGGATAAATAGCATGAGTTTTAGAGGACGTTATTTGGGACTGGCAAAGCATTAAGAGGTATATGTTGTAATGCAAAGAAAGACCAAACTTCCTACAGCAAGGTAGCTGCACTGAGTTCAGCCTTTGTGGTTGCAAATGGAATTTATAATTGACTGCAACTGCACAAATTCTACATAAACAGAGCATATATTTTTGTGTTTGTTTCAGGTTTTACTGCATTTACAAAATTTTCTCACAGTTGTTCTGGTATTATTTCATATCTCAAGAAACACAAAAAGCAACAACAACAACAGTGTACAGGCAACTGTGAGGTCCTCAACATCAAGACTGACTCGTTTCTCATACAAGACTCAGTGAAATCTTATTTTCTGAGGGAAAAAAAAAATCTATAGAAAACTTACATTCCCCATTGTATCATATGTCTGTTTTTTTTTTTTTTTTCTTTCTCATTATTTTCCTCTCTAACTGTCATCATAAGTAAAAGGATTGTTCCCCCCCCCTCTGCAATTAAATGCACTTTCTAGCCTAACAGTTTAGGTTTCTCTTTTAAGCTGCCTGTCTTTCCAGCGGAAGTGGTTTAGAGTAGACAAATCACTTATCTAAAAATTATGTACTTACTTCTCCTTTGACAAATCTTCAGCAGGTTTCTAATCCCACCCTGCCACTTGAAATATCACTTTCTGTGATGACATTTGAGTCACAGTTGTCAGAAGCATCAGGCTCTGTAGTTAAATGGATTAAATCACACTTCATAGCATACAGTATTTTGAAGAAGGAGTGGTTTATCATTTGTAGAAATTAATCATAACAGTTTTTTCTCTAGGGCAAATTCCCAATCATTTTTAAAGATTACTATGTTTAAGCCCCAATGACAGCAGTATGTCAAATTACATCACAGGGAAGGTTATCTCAGGCAGTGATAACTATTAAGAAAATTCACTAAAGACACCTACTACTGGGAGCAGCGGGTCCATGCTGGGTAAGCACCCTTTAAATGCTAAGGTGGGAGACTAAACTCTTTGGCCGTGTTTTGTGCCGCTCCCAAAGCCATACAGACCCCGCTGCCTGCAGGCACATCTCCCCTCAGACCCTGGGCAGCCTGTTCTCTGCAGGGCCAGCGCGATGCTCTGCCTGACCAGAGGATGGGAGTCAGGGCATCATTCGGTCCTACAGAGGCAAAAGGGAGGACACTCTTTTGGGCCACCCCTTGCTGATTAAGGTGAGAAGCTAAAAGATTACCAAAGGAATCCCGTTTACCTGGAAATAGGAGGTAGTGTTTTCTGTTTAATGCATGTCATCAATGTCTAGGCACATTGATGATCAGAATCCTTACAAATCCCAACCTTGCCAGTTACTGCTTAGCTCAGAAACAAATCACCACCACCACATAAACACAGTATTGCTCTCTGCCTGCTATCCAAAACAAGACACTTCCCACTCAAGAATTTTATTTTTAAAAAGTCCAAAGTCCAGTCTGAAGTTATGATAGTCCAACAGACCCGCACACCAAGGAACACCAATTTCTATGGTCATCAAGAGATGGATATGTATGTTTGGGAGTCTTTGCTCAGCAAAGTGGCACAATGCTCATCTGCACCTATGTCAAGTGGCATAGCTTTTGGGTGTAATTCATGCTTCTCTCTCTCCTTGCCCCTCTTTTGTAAAACATGAACAAAATAAAAACATCTGTAATAAAGTAACAGATTACCTAGAGAAAAAGGAGGAAAGGCTGCGGAGGAACAGAGATCAAATTCCCAATTTCCAGTATCACGTCCACTGTACAATACAGGGGGGACATCATCATGTTCTACTGCAATTTCATTATAAGAGATGTGCAGATGAGAGAGCTAAAAAAGTTGTTTAGAGAAAAAAACATAAGGAGTAAGGAAACTCTCTTCAAGGAGCTGTAATACCAGATATTGCCAACTGAGTCATAATATAACCCTTTAGCAATGCAAATTTTCTATGACCAAAGATTTAAAGGTTTATCCTGGGGACCAATCTTTATTCATCAGAGTTTAGCTGCACTGCTGAACACAGCAGGGTAGTTCCTTATAATGTTTATCTAGAGTAGGTTATTTGACCAAGAATTAGTTCCCTGGATATGTATATATTTTACTATTGATTCAAAGGATTCAAAAAAACTCTTTAGAAGGCTTACAATTACACAGCTGAAATGCACAGAATACATGGATCAGTGGCGCTGTGGATTTTTCCTAGTATTTCACAGTAGGCTGAGTCAGTTGAAGCAGTTATAAATCACAAGGCTGCATCCCAGTCAGAAGGCAACAATGTACTTAAAAACTAAAAAATAAAAAAAACACCTTAGACTCCACATCAGGTGTCTTTCATGCATAACCCACTTTTCCAGGATCAAACCAACTCCTTCCAGAAGACAGGTGTGAGAGGAAAACCCAGGACGCATGCACGCATGTATAAATAAATAAATGAACACTCTTATGTGGCTTAGTCCTGTTTCTTGTTTAAGTCAAAGTCTTATTAAGTCTACATTGCAGAGCATACTAAGACTAGAGTATTTAACCTTTGGTCACTTGCTCCATAAAGCTTTAGAAGAAAAAGGTAGAAAAGTTACAAACTGTTAACACAGCATTTCCTTTTCTCCTGCTCTCTTCCGTGACCATAACCACTGTCTGCATGCTCCCTTGCTATCTAAATGTTTTGACGCACCCTCTGATCTGGACTACATACCTGAAAATGCTGGAATGTTGCATTTGGTCTGAAACACTCAACACCTCCTGAAAGAGATTTATGTCCTATTTACCTTTCAAGACCAAAGGAATCCTCATGTCCTTGTTACTTAACACCTTATAAAAACCTTTCCTTCATACCTAAGCAGTGGTTCAGGACAGACCTGTAAGCAATGCAATGAAAACCAAACAAAACAAACAAAAGAACTTTGTAAATTGCTATAATCTCTGTAAAAAAGAAGTATTCCTTAAAACCATCTAATAATATGCAGTGCTGCAACTTTCTAATCTATTTCCTTCCTCCCTTCCTTCCTTTTCTTGATTAAATGCCTTTACCATGTGCGGGAAAACAAAAAGATCTATACAATTACAATGAAATATGGAAAAAAAAAAGAACAGAATTACAGAATGAAGCCACATTCATCATTTTTGTCTCTTTGGTTCTCTTCACAGTTATGCTTTTAAAGAAAACAGAAACAAAAGTAATGAAGCCATCCAGACATAAAGAATGAAGGACAGTAGTCTAAAGAAAAAATCACATCTGTAATATAGTATGACAGTCAGAAGAGATGCTTTACAGAAAGAGAAAAAATCACTGCACAAGGATGACATCAGTTTAGATTGTCTCCAGCACAATGTCACCAGCAACACGGCAGAGCTCCTGCAACTGCCCCCACACCTACCCATCTGCCCACCTGGTGAGGCTCAGAATTACGAGTATTACCCAACTTACAAAATTCTTCCCTTCTGTTGGTCTATTTTGCTACAAATGCTAACAAATGTTTTAAAAACTGCTTTTTGTGATGAGTCTTACTGTTTTATCTGAAATAATGCAGAAACCAAAATTTCAGAGATGTCTTAATTTTTAAATAGCCCCATTCAAATGCATGGAGCATAGTACAAATGCCCTCACTGCTCAACTTCACTTTCAATGCCTCTTTTGGCACTTGGGCTAGAGTTCATGACATCTCTTCTAGGAAATCAAAAAGAAATAGAGTTTAGTTAAAGACCTTTCCGTACTAAATCAAGTTTTGCTGCAGCATGATCAAGTGAGTTCCTAAAACATTACGTATTTTTCATTAACTTTATCAAACTGATTTTTATACAATGTCTGCAAACTGCCCAGTTTTCCTCATGCAGTTTAGACTTTTTAGCCTGCTATCACTTTGGGGTATATCTGATCAACTAATGCCTTGGATTTCAAACTAATATTTCAGGTTCATATGATCTGTAAAGAATTTAAAACTTTGTTATACATAAGGCAAGACTTTCAAATGCAATGAGGATTAGCCTACCTCCCTTGCTAACAACATTTTTCTAAGCACTTCAATAAAAATGTATTTTTCTTCTGCTTTTGAGATGCCCAAGATTGTATTTGGAGTCAAGCTATTTATTTTTGTTGAACTTGTAGCTGCTATTTGTAGCTGACGCCTCCTCCACCTCTGGCAGGCTGAGAGTTAATTACAGCTAAGCCTCCTCTCTCCCTGGTTAGCTGTTTAAGAGGGATAAGGAGGCAGCTCTGGAGACAGCAGGCTAATCAGGTTTCAGTGAGAGAAGGCAGCGAACTATCAGAACAGCAGCTTGTGAGCCTGTGGAGGGCTGAAGAGATGTGGAGGAGTGAAGGAAGCTGAAGCTTGCTAAGTGAAAGTCCTGCCAGGGGTCCTGGACTCTTCCTGGCACTGTAAAAACAGTTTGTGCCATTGTGGCTGTTAGCAATATTTTTCATAAACATAAATTGCATCAATATTTCTCATTAGGATGTCGAAAGAATAAACCCTCCACAAACATACTCAATCTCAGGGACTATTTTCTTTTAATTCTTCTTTCTAGGTTAGAGGTGCCCTTATCTGCAGTGCCCTTATCTTCCTCCTTCCTCCAGGCCAACCCTCAAGGCAATGCAGTGAGCAGGGCTGCCAGGGCCTTCTGGCGAGTGCCTCAATTCACAGCATCCTCCTCTCCATCTGATCCTGGGTGTCCAGGTTCACTGAGGTCCCCCTCATCCAAAACGGGTTTTAGAGGGAACCTTATCCGTTTGCTTAAAATCCTTACCTTTATTTGTATTTTTGCATGTTAAAAACAACCTGCTAAAATATGGAAGGTATCAGTAGTGAGAATGAATATTTGATACAAACACCCTGAACGGGACATAGAAAAGAAGAGGTATCTTTCCTTGTCCACAGCACGTGCACTCTGTACATCGGAAAGTTAATAGCAAGGTCCTTTCTCTATGCCACAAAGCAACTTTGAGAGCGTTCAAATGAGAAAGTGGAGACACAGGGTATTTTTGTAATTCAAAAGAACTCCAAACCCAACACTGAACGTCACTTTCTCCATAACCATCACGGTGCCTAGAAAGCCATCAAAAGTGCATGTAACTTTTCAATGGTGCCATATCCAACATATGGGAGGTTATATAAATGAATAAATAGATAAAAATCCAAAGTTACAAATTAAAAGAAAAGTTACACATTGGTGGCTTTGCATCACTGTCTTGGAAAGCTTCCACTCTGGAATACAAAGGCATTCATCATTCGGAGTCCAGCTCATGCTTCTAGCTTTGTATTTAAACAAATCCATGTATCGTCATCATACAGTTTTTATATCAATCTGCCAGAAAGCCATACTGAGTTATTTTTAGAGGGCTGTGAGATAAAGTACTGTTTAGCCTGCAAAGTAGCCTAATAAGGCAAAATGTTCTTGGTGAAGACCAAATGCAGTCACTGTCACTCTTCCCCTAAACCCTAATCAATCTCTTAAGAGCATCCCTTAATTTTTCCCACTTACTGTGGAGGATTACTGCATTAGAAACAACAAGACAGAACTAGTGGGATCTTTATTGTTTTGTCTGTTTTGATAATCAAATATACAGTGATTGCAGAAGAGAGGAAGTGGTCTGAAAAGAAAGTGGTTTTGCTCAAATATATCAAGGAAACATTTTGGTAAGCAATCATTTTAGGAAAAACAACAGCTCAATAGAGTTTTTGCTTTCAGAAACTGATTCTAGTCTCGGCCAACTCCTAATACTTTGGGCCTCACTGTTTTTCAGAGCAATGTTTCCTTCCACCATGTTGGCAGTGGAACAGAGCTTTAAAGTGGATTCATTAAAATACTCCCAGGGAGTATGCATATGCTTAAATATTAGCAAGGATCTTCTTAAAACTAAAAATGTTCTTAAATCCACTAGATTACTTAGAATCTGAGAAAAAAATACTCGTTTTGACATGTTGCTGCTGGAGGAAATAATTCTGTAACAATTTATGAGAACAAGATTAAAAACAGCAATTAACAGAGGCTTCTATCTTTAGTAATTATTCATATACCTGTTTAGCTGATTATAAGTCGTAGCTCCAGGCTGTCTGCCTGCATTGCTAGGACACAGACAGCAACCTTTGCTAAATTGACTCCACTGGCTACGCTCATGCTGCAAGGGCTGTTTTCAAGGACAGATGTACAATGTTATATGGGTAAAGAGACAGGCAAATTAAAGATGGGTGTTCTGTCAGGAAAAGGACTGAAGAACTTGTGTCAGCATTTCCCTACATTAATAGGACCTCAGATTTTTAACCCTTCAACTGTTACTAAGATTTAGGAAGCACCTCCCTTATATGTAACACAATCATGTCTTCTCAAACAAAACCATGGAAATAAAATGTATCAAAACAAAGCACAAGGGCGTGCACTAAAGATAACTATATATCTGTATATAGATATAGAGGGACTCATGAAGAGCTGTTAATCTTTCTTAAATTGTGATTCATTTTAAAGCACCATGGCCTGTGGGTTAGAGAAGCTAAGAGCAGAACATGAAGTTACCAAAACACATTATTGCCCCACATCAAAAAGTATCCCTCAATTTGAGGCTGCCAATAAATATCCAGCACAATCCTACCAAAAATCCTACACACACAATACAGACTTATTTTCACCATCTTAATTCTGCCTGTTTGTTTAAAGCAGTGTATGTATTTCTTTGAATGTGGCTGAAAATCTTTAAAACCTGCTCTGCACTGAGAAGTATTCAGCAGCACAGCCACGAAGGAAAGCTGTACTGGCAGCTCCTACCAGCCTAGACACAGCTCATGCTGGCAATGGTTTTTGCCTTATGTTGCTTATATTGGCTACCCATTGAAATTAGGTTTACAATTAAGGGATTACACAACCTCACTAAAAGAGGGCTTTTGGCATGTATACAAATAGGTTTTATTTTACTGGAGGATCTCTAGCATGGACGTAGTCTGTTCTGAGATGAAGAGCATGTCTGCACCTTGCAATGAGATGTGCTGCAAAGAGCCACAAGCCTTTGATATGCTCCCATGCAGCCAGGCTGTCCTGCCCTGTGGTACTGACTGCAGCCCCCGCAGTCATACAGGACTGTTCTCATCCCATTGCACCAGGGACTATAAATGTTCTTCTTGCCAGGGATCAGTAGCTTGGGGACCTCACTACTGACTATCCCATTTCTAAATCCAGAGCTAGGTTTGTTGTCACCATCTCAGGCTCTGCTGCATTGTGCTGTACCACTAACAAACTACTTTCTCTCTCTTTCAGAGCCCCTCTCCACAAAGGTTTATATTATTTGAGAAGAATCACTAGTTGTCATGGGGGACCTGCTCCCTTTGGTATAAATAGCAAAGATGCTTTTTAGAACCTCACTGTGGAGAACTTCTTTCCAAAAGATGAACTATAATCTAAAATGATTCTTAAATCTCAGTGCTGTGATAAAAGAATGGTGTACATCCAACAACTACTAACTATTGTGGAGTTTCTAGTAACTAGCCTTAATTCAGGAAACAGAATTAGAAGGTAACATCTGTATTTTCCCTAAACTGAAGTAACATTTATTGTGACTACTGAAAACTATCCATGGGAAGTTAAATGCACAGTTTCCACCTTTACTTCAGACAGTCTAAACAGGAACAGTGGTAAAGTATGGTCAATGCTGGTCAATTTGGCCAATATACTGCAGGCTTGATCTACTCAGACCTAGAATAACAAGAGGTTTAGGTGTTTACAAATGAGGAAAAAAATTGCAAGAGAAAGACATTAAAATTAAGACTGTTCACTGTTTGAATAAGCTCCAAAAGAAAATGTAAAAAAAAAAAAAAACACAGAAACAAACATTTCCTTGATGTGATGAAAAATATGTTGTGGACAGCCAAAAGAAATCTAACATAAGGTACAATCTTACACGGGAGTTTGACAAAGACTAAGAAGTTTCTTTAATGTAATGAATTTCTACATTCATAAAACCACAAAGATGCTTATAAGTTCCTCCTCCCCCAAAACACATTTTCTGTATCTGAATATAGAAAAATACTAAAGTTCACCATTCAAAAATTTTAATAACTTCATCCATCTGTTAAATAATTTACACTCTGCTAGAACATGTATCAACAGTATAGCTGTGAAAATATACATTACTCTATAACCTGGAAACTATCCATCAGTATTTAACACTATTTCTTACTTCTCTCCTGCAACACTGCATGGAGGGTTTCACACAAGGGCATTGCCTTTATGATGTACAGGCATCAGAAAGGAATATTGTCCGTAAAAGATGCTTTTGAATAGCTTCATCAAGTCAAGAACCCTTGAACTTTCCACTGTGAATGACAAGAACTGCCCTCTTTTTAATCAACACTCAGATCATTTTTTCTGTCCAGTGTATACAACACATTGCCTAGACTGGCAAAGTATGCACCTTTGAAACATTTGAGAATTGAACAGCTCAAGAGAAAAGCTTAAGGATGGGCAGTTCGATGAGGACATACTTCTAAAGAAGCATTCAAAGCAAATACAGAAGAATTGTGCGTGTTCCCTTAAGCTGAAAATGTGTCTTTGCTTTTTGTTTCATATTTAAATACACTGGTAAGTGAACATTAGAGATGAACATATTTTTTGGAAGCTTAACCAGACAACTGTATATTTAAACATTTATTTGCTTTTAATTTCTTAAAGTATTTACAAAATACACATTGAAGCATCTCATCTTTAAGTATAAAAGCTGAAGTGAAAGTTCAGATACAGCGAGACTGACTTAAATGAGGAACTATAATTTGGCTAAGACTCTTAGAAGAAATTAAAATTTTGGATGCCTCAATTTGAGCAAGCATAATTGGGTATGATTTTCTAAAGTGCTCAATTTCCTGCAGCTAAAAGTTAAGCACCTTTAACATCCTTCTAATTGCGCACCCAGGACCGGAGGAACCACAAATCATTAGTCTGCTTTGGGAGCTGCGGCCTGTATCACCACAGCTCCAAACTTCTGACCAGTCACTGTCAGCTCTCCAAACTATTCACCAACTAGTCCACCTTTATCATCAACATTTTAAATTAAAAAGTGCTGGCAGGTTATTTAAATGAGGCTTAATATGCTTTAGTATTACTCCGCAGACCACTTATCTTGGCCTGGAGGACTGCTGTCTGGAAAACACTGTGCAGTCTTTAACATGACTTGTGTCAAAATCTTCTGTAAAAAGATGTAAAAAATAAAAAAAGAATAGGCATATTTACACAGATGTACTTCAAATGAAAAAACAATCTGCCTCATGCTTAAAAAATAGCTTCTATACTGTGGGATTAGAGATACTACACCTCCAGGAGGCATGTGCTCTCAGAAGGAAAGACAAAGATCCTACACCACCAGAGATTACATCAAAACCATTTCTATTTTCTCATGCATAGAACGTCCTCTCCAAATTGCCTTTCTCCTGCTTTGAATCACCATTATTTTTTTTGAAGACATACTTGTGGGTGAAAGCCTATAATTGTAAAATTTATAGTCCAGTCAAAATTAGGTTTTATATTCTAGTACTATCTCCACTCTCATCTGCCATCCCTTTCTGGGATTTAATAGCAGCCCTTACCTCTGCTGAAGGAGTGAATTTCAGTGAACTAAGTCTCCCCACTTGGATCAGATCAGAATCAGAGGGGTCTGTCAAACTCCTCTCAGAATTGGAAGAGAGGGGAGAGGTGTGGAAACCAGCTTCACAAAACTGGAACTGAAATGTTAATGAGTACCTTTCAATACTGT
Organism: Anas acuta; assembly: GCF_963932015.1. NCBI lineage: Eukaryota > Metazoa > Chordata > Aves > Anseriformes > Anatidae > Anas > Anas acuta. Next base: position 13,376,108 of record NC_088985.1, read on the forward strand.
TTCTCAGTAGTGGTATCATTTAGAAGAGAGAAATGACTGCCTCAGCAAGTTTAGAAGACTTACGTGTCATGTAATGCACTCGGAAGTCTTCTCATGCTCCTGGAACTAAAGGGGAAAAAGATGGAAGGAAATACAACACTGGCTCCTCACCACTTATTCTTTACTTCTGTGGAAAGGGGAGGATGGGAGAGAAAGAATCCTATCTTATTCAAAGACCCTTACCATATTGTTTTCGTTATCCCAGTCCCATGCCACATGCTACTGGCCTACTGGCAGCAAACCACCTCCTGGTGCACTGTTAGGCAGACTATTCAAAGTCCACAGCACAACTTTCTATTTCCACGCGGACACGGAGTTTTTCTTGGGTTCTTTATGAAAGCAACTAGGACTTTCTTTAGCTTTTCCTCATTTTTGGCAGCAATTTCTCCATAAAAAAAAAAAAAAAAAAAAAAGAAATAGGAAGGCTGGGAGTAGGTAATGACTCTTGGTTAATTCTTGTATTGGCTCCCAGGGCAAATTACACACGGTAAGATTTCTAACCCAGTTCACCTCTGCCAGCCTTTGCTCTCTCCACCAGCCTCAGTATTAACAAAATAAAATACACATGCACACAGGTTTCTAACCTGTGATAAACCTAATTTATCTCACTGAATGTGGGTTCCAGAACAAAGTAGCAAATCAGCCAGGAGAAAAATGAAATGCCCTTAAATTTGGGGTTAAAAAACAAAAGCAGAAAGCACATACATATGTAGTTTCTATACTGTAGGAGTAAGCATACAAACCCAAGCAGTAGAGCACTGGTCAAATTCAAATCAGATCAATCAACGTTTTGTTTTGTCTTTTAAACATCACCATTACCACAGGGAGACATCAGCTAGGCTGAAGTAATACAGGTTCAATGTAATGAATATCCCTATGACTAATCACTAGTAATACTACTGCCCAGAGACCCAATGAAGATTAGCATATCATCTTAACAGAAACAGTACTGCTTGTCAGCTTTTAGCTTTAGAACTACAACTAAATTTTTAGATTTGGACACGCCTCATATAAAAGCAAACATGATTTATGGACATTCAGTAGGAAAAAAAGACATGAACCCCCACGGAATGCCACGAGAAGGCAAGTAATAACCTACTAATCTACTAAAATGTGGAACATAGTTTACATGATTCTTATAAAATATTTATGCTACTCTCAGACAAAGTATTGACTGAGACAACTGACTTTGTCAAAACCATTAAAACATCCTCTAAATAATTACATCAGATTAAAGAACTGGTATTTAACTGGCAATGCTCTTTGAGAGTAGTCATCCTCCAGGCTGGAGGATGCAAAGGCAAGAACAAAGATGTGGAAAAAGAACATTTCTGCCCTTTGGTTACGTATCGCTAAGGATGGCTGTGTCAATCAACTGCTGTGCAGGCCAGCAAGGAAGCTTGAACGCAGACTGCAAATCTGAAGGAAAATCCACTCACTCCTACAGCTCTCCAACTGAACTGCCGGGGTGGCAAGGGGCACCCTTTGAAGGAGAGGGGCTGCAACCACGTTCAGGAGGGCAGAGCTGGGAGGCTGCAGCACGGGAAAGAAAAAGCTTTCAAGATTGAGGCGTGCTCTGGAGACATAGCTCCATGGGGAATTCCTGAAAATTACACTAAATCCTCCCAAGCAACCTGGCACACTTTCCATTTTGTGTTGGAAAGAAAGGAACAGACACAGAAAATAAGGCATTTTTGTCCATAAGCGTATGAAAAAAGCAGTACCCGACCTTTAACACAACTGATTGCACTTCCAAATAGAGTAAACGGAGAAGAGAAAAGAAGTCACTATGTCGCCATTTGAGCCCAGTTTGGGAGGGATTCAACACATTAATGGAATTGATTGCGTTAGTGCATAACAGCAAATCCACTGTTGATCTGCTATCCTCACTTTAGGGAATAACCGAGCCAGCAAGGAAGGTACTGTGATGTACCTAAGAGGCAGCAGATGAGGAGGTGACCTTGCCCTGAGGCTGGGCACTAACACAGGGCAGTCAGTTCCCATGGGACAACTGGCTCCCCTGCAGCCCTACTGATAACAGCCATCCCATCTTCTAGGATCCCCCAATGGTCTCTCTCATGCATATTCTTAATGGTGAAAGCAGAGACATCTTTTTGTTCTTCTGTCACTTAAAGGCATTACTCTGAACCCTTCTTCCCTCTGTCCTTCCTACCTATTTCAGTTACAATTTCCTCAAGTAAAGGACCTTCACTTTTTGTGCTGAGTGTCTCAACACAACTGGCCACAATCTCTTGATCACTTGGACCTCTGAGAGCACAAGTGAGTAACACCAGCACCACAACCAAGCACCACTGTATCAGGTCACCAGAGAAACATACACTTACTGCACTTTCTTCTTCAATGACTAAGGCAGATGAAGTTACCTTCTTGGGAGAAAAAGCACTTTTAAGTGTTGCCAGGACTTGCTATAACAATACTTAGCTATCTAATGAACAGACTAAGGCTAGAAGCTAAGGTTTTTGATCCCTTGTTTAAAAAGCAAACATTACACATGTAAGAAGACGAGTAATATAGTACTACGAGTAATATATTCTTTCATTTTATAAAAATGTATCATTACGATCAAGGATGTGACTGTACCAAGAGAGTTCCAGGTGTCATTAACTTGGTTAAGTGGCCTTTTGCAATGGCCTGGGTTTCGGTAAGAACTGGGTTATCTCGTTACCATCAGCAGCTGTGCAACAGCGTACACAAAATGAGGGCACTGGTCACAGTTCAGCTCACATGCCTACATCACCACATTTCTTATTGTGAATTCAGCCTCTCTGAAATTGTTTTTGATCAAGATGTAGAAGGACTTAAAATAGATATTGCCTAGTTAAATTTGTTCAGTATGTCAGGTTGCTGATCTTCTCAATCAGGTTTCCAATCAGGATATTCAATCAGGTTGCTAATCTTTGCTTATGTTGCAACTGTCCACAGTGTAAGAGAACTTCATGCTTAGGGGTTCTGCTTGAGAAACATGGTTTCTGAAAACATTTCCCTTTATGCCTGTCATCTCATACACAGAAAGCTCTTAATCAGAAGGCTGCATCTCTGAAATATTATCCCCTACCTGTAATTTGGAACATTCTTCCTTTGGTGTTACTATTTCTTGTTTCCTCCACTACAAAGCCTTAAAATAGTTACTTAGCAGGACCAACATAGCGAGTGATGGGCCATCATGCTTTTGTAAGCCATTTCCACTTCAGCAGACTGAGACACAGAAGAAATAACACGCTACAGAATATTATCATCTGACACCACCACAGTGTCAGCAACATACACAAACACACACACTCCACTCATACGTGCTTAAATTCAAGGTAATTTGTCAGCAGATGAATTGTGCAAAGTTGGTACATTTTTATCTGCAAAGGCTTTTCTTCACTGGTTTGCTTTTTGTTGGTTTCACCCCCACAGAACAACAAAGATTAAAAGAAATGTGTCTATGAAGAAGGAAAAATATTAATCTCAAGTCATTGATATTCAGTATTTTAACTCTGTCATCCAAAACAAAAATATATTTATACCATTTCTGCTGTTTTTCTGGTCCCAAATGTAGTACTACCATTATTACTACTTAGTCAGTTTGTCTCTTGTATACATTCACTCCATCAGCCATTGGATAATCAAAGGGTGAGATTGGCCACGTGAATTCTAATTTGGCATGACAACCATATTCTATTTTTAAATATTCCCTCCAACTAAATAGTAAAGTCAACAGATCATCTCACACCACTTTTGCTCTAAGACAACCCCAACTGTGACAGCAAATAACCAAATTGTGACAACAAATAACATAGTTCAGCAAGTGACATTCTCCTAAGAGACATCCGAAAGGTTTTCACAGAAGATCAACAAGAAGCAGCACATTTTAAAATGCATACTTAAAACCACCACTCCGTCTCCCCCATGGAGTTCAATAAGCAGAGCAATTTCTCACCGTCTGTGCATTAAAAGCCAAGGCAAGGGAAAAAGTTTCTGTTATATCTACTAACAAAAACTGTTTGTGCATACATTGGCCTTTCAGACATATGCGGTCTTACACTTTGTCACTTCAGAGCAGATGTTTAATTGGGAGGAAGCGATTTTAAAACATCTGTAGCCAACATCTGAGAAGTTGGATGAAGACCACACAGAGCCTTGAGGAAATTAAAAGTGTATGCAATTATGTCACTTCCTAGACTGTGTACTTAGGAAAACTAAAAAAAATAAATAAACAAAACCAGAAGTTTCAATAGTGAATCATCAAAATCCTTGTTCTCCCCACCATTTGCTTTCCTCTGCCTTAGAAAAATATTGGTACTTTAGGAAATACTAAGTCCTTTAACTGAGCATCCGTGGTTTGACCAAGAAGAGGCACTGCATCCCTCCAAGGAAAAAAACAGAGAATCAAAAACAATTTAGTAGCGAGCCTTTAATCCCTTAGGGAAACAAAGGAAAATGGAGTAAATATTTAGAAGATGAAATGTTACTCAATCCTAGTGAGTCTCAGGTGTATTGCAATAACTCTGGCTTAGTAAATACAGCTGTAGTATATAAAACACCTAAGGTCTTCCACCAAGAGAAGCCAAGGGACAGGCTCTCCAAAATCCAAATCTCTAACTCGCTAAAAATTGGGCTGCCTCCTTATTTCTAGTTACACCTTTCAGAAGCCAAGTTCTTAAGAGCTCAGATAAGAAAAACTGTTCAAGTGAGTTGCTTCTACTTGCAGAGCTGCAGTGAGAGAGGACAGCAGAAAATGAAGTGGCCAAACAGATGAGTTCCCATGAACGTGAGGGGAGGGCCAGGAGGTTCAAAAACATGAAGCTTTTGAAATTGCTTTGCTTGAACAGAGCATCATCGGCAGAAATCAGTTACTACAATTCCTAAGTTCTAATTCAGAAATATAAACCTTAACAAAATGAAAAGCGTGTTTAAATAAAAAATACAAATGCAGTTCGGTTTTGTTGCCCTTCCGTAGAAGTCATTTATCAGCGTGTTATTCACAGGCAACACTTCATCTCTCAACATGAAAAGTTGGGATTTCTTTGCTTTATCAAATAAGTAACAATAAATATTATTTCATACAAAGATTACTGTTCAAAAACTTCAAATTTAATTAGGGTCAGGACAATGAAATAGTAAAGGCTCGGGTTACGCAAAGTTTGTAAAACAAAAGGAAAATCACAAGTGTCATAAAAATCAGAAGTGACCAATAAATCTTTTTCTGAAGTCCACAAAATACATCACTGAAATGTTCCTCAAAAGAAGGCCAAACCTTTTGATCTACTCACTGAAAGTGAAGAACTGCTATGTAAAAGTAAGCACTAGTCAACTGTTGGGACTCGGGAATATCAGAAGAACTTTCCAGAATTTGTGACCTACAAAAATGCTGGAGTGGTTCCACAGCAGAAGCAGAAGACTAGAGGCAAGCACAGAGCACACTGCTGTAATACATGCACTCATATAGCTGACATGCTTTGGCTGTCTAGAAGAATTTTTCCTTTAGTCTAAACTACAAACCATGGCTTAAAAAAATAAATTTAAAAAAAAAGCTGTTTCACAAGATGCTCTGAGGAGGATAAGAGCCCATATGATCTGTAAGTCTACCAGTTTTAAGCCTTTTATGCGAGGCACCTGCTCCTCTGGAGCAGCAGGGACAGCACGCCTCATGCCAGCAGCTTGTCAGGGTCTCTGGACCGTGAGATGGACAATGCATACACATTACCAAACACACATCCTGGGCATGCAAAACATACTTAGAAAACATATCTAGAAGCCCTGTGGTATCTTTACCCTCTAAATACTATAAACTGGAACTTGATATTCTCCTCCAGGGAACAAAACCCGAACGCAAGAAGCCAAACTTCCAAGAAGCAGGCAGAAGACTGTTAAAAGGCCCGTGGAAAATTTCCATTTTGGCATGCATGAAAATGATGTGCTACCTCAATTTATAGCAAATATAGACCTTTAAAAAACGAAAACTAGATTAAATGAGTTAATTGCCATTAATGAGCAGCCCAAGACAGAGAAACAAGTACTTTGTCTCTTGTCCCATGAGTTATGATGGCCCACTCAAAGCTGACTAAGGAACTAACATGGTTGTTCCAAGAAACAAAATAGCAAAAGATTCAATCTTTGGCAGCTTTTAAACCATCTGCTCCACGCTATTTTAATCGCTTCTGCTCAGTACAGAGATTATGGGTTTCAGTTCATTTGTGGTGGAAAAACAAAGGATGCTGCATTTTTGGAGTGTGTGTGGGGAAATCCAGAATCCTCACAGCCACTCGGAAACGGGAGTATTTGAAGAAAGCAAAAGGCTTACTGTTTGCGCATCCGAGCGTGATAAAACCGCCCTCCCCCTCCACGAGGGATTCCTCCTGTGCCTTGAAGCAAACACAAATTGGAATGTGCCACACTGACCTGGAAAAGGGGGATGTGGGGAAGCAGCTCCTATTAGGCGCTTTATTATGGCAAAACAATTAGTATCTTTCTTTCCAGCGGAAGAACCCCAAAGTTCCCATTGCGATTTATTGTGGGAAATTGCTTATTAATGTGAAGAATGTGTTTTTTCAGCTCAAAAGTTACAGACTTTCTGTGGTTTTCCTGTAGCATTAAAAGAACAGTAAGGTAGAAGCTGTAGGTGGGTTTAAAGTTATGAGCATACCTCCTCAAGAACACAGTAATTCCTTCTCCCTTCTCTCCATCCCCGAAAGAAAAGCCAAATGCTCTCTGAGACGACGAGCAAGCAGAAAATGTTAGCCCCACAGCTAATTTGTACACATCTTCAACTACAAGTGTCCTCTGTGCAGGTGACTGGTGAAACAACACAAGAGCTTCTGTTTACCTGCCTGAGCTATACGAACAACTATACCCCTGTGCCACCTACATCTTCCCTGAGGACCTGTACTTTTACTGGTTCCTCTTCTCACTGTCTCTCCTTGGCGCTTCTGAGGCGATCTGACACAGCTCTTCATGCTGCTCGAGGCTGGAATGGCATCAGTTCTCCCCCACCGTGCTGAAAGGAGATGTCTTCCCCAACATCAAAAGCAGATGAAGTGTTCTGAAGACACTGAAGGCCTACCAGGACCTCAAATGATTGCACGTGTGATCTAAGTTGTAGCTAGGTGAACAGATTTAGTGAGAGGGAACTTGCTCTCCAGCCTCTCTCTAACCATGTCAGGTCGCTGGAGCTGAATGTGCCACTGAAAAAGTTTCTTCAGATGTAAACATTAATTCTTTAAATTCCCCTCATCAGTAACTCCCATATCTAACGATTTACTACTGGTATCACTGGATGAACTTAACTGCACGAAGGTCAGCATGAATTTGGTCAAATAGGTACAGCTGCTTGCATGGCTTCAGAAGAATATAACAGGGTTGGTTGGAAAATAAATAACATGTATTATTAATTTCTTCATTTTCATTAATGTTTTCCAGCAGTCCAGCGTAAATTCAGATTTAGTGCCTTTTACAGTCGTCAAAACTAGCAGAAAATAAAATGTATTCATTAAAATGCTTGCTTTTGGTACACAACGCATGTTCAAAAATAAAAATTTAAATACAGTCAACAGTTCATTTGGAGTATAAAACCATCAAAAGAATATAAGAAGTATGAGTAAATATTTTGTATGATTAAAATACTCATAGTGAGTGTGCTATTAAGCTACGACATTCGTCTTGGTGCAGACTAAACCCATATGCTTGTAGCTAAGAACATAATAACTCTTAACTATGTAAATCAAGGAGATGGAAAAGATCCCTTAGTTTACACAGATTTGTGCAGCCACTTTCCATTGCTGAAGGATCCGCTAAGTGGATTAATCATCTCTGATCTCAGCACACACAGCATAAGCCAAAGACTTCCACAGGAAACATTTTCTGAACTACAGGAAATGAAAATGCTGTAAGGTACTTTCCTTCTTTCCTTCTTTTTTTTTTTTTTTTTTTTTTTTCCACTTTATAGGCCCAATTTTGGGGCTTTAGCATTCTATCTGACACATCGAGCTACCCAAAACCTCTGAAAATCAGGACCTGACTGAATATTACATACCCATAGAGGGTGCCAGTCTGAACCACAAAGGGATTGTAGTGATCTATTTTTAGGACAGAAATGTCACAGTCAGTAGTAGCGAGGCAAATACCCTGCTTCACTCTGCCATGGACGTAGCAGCTGTGAAGGTCAGAAATCAACGCTTCCTGCAGACACTCACCTGTAGCTTCTCGAGTCAGACCCCGCGATTAGCCTTTTTGATGAGAAAGTTGCTTATCAATAGAAAGAGCACTTTATACCCTGCACGTACGTATGCTTCAGCTGGTTGCTTGCCACAAGCACTCAGGATCAGAGCCTTGTGTTGTTCTTATGGCCCCAGCTGTAGCTCGACACCTGCAGCAGAGTGCTCCAGTCGTAATTAAATCTGCCCATTTAGGTGATTTTATTACAGTTTTTTATGGCAATCTCCTATTTAGACAATCTTTATGCATAAAATGACCACCCCCCACTTGGATCCTTCCATTACTAAGCTGAGTGTTTTGGATCTAGTTTGACACTTGGATCCTGTTCAGTATGCAAAATATGGAGATGCAACTCCACAAAAACAGATTTCAGACAACTGATACAGAAATATCCTGGCTTAAATCAATTACATCAGCATCTTCATGAGACACATGAAATGCAATCAAGGAGTACCTTACACAAGAGGATGGGCAAACCTTCACCATTCGGGCCTGCATTTTCTTCTACTTAACTGGCTGAGACAGTACCCAGCAAAAAGATGATTTATAGTGCCGTCACAGGAAAGCTGCTTGCATGATGCACACTAACGGCCAAAAATAGCTGTAGAAAGGGAAGTCCCAAAGACAAGCAGAAGTTACAAGGGTGATGCCACATAAACATATTTACCTTCAATTTTTGGTGTATGCTGGTTACAGTGGAGTCATTGGAAATGAAGAGCTGACGCAGCTGCAGAATGATGCTAGCAAGGTGACCAAGAGAGAGCGTGCAGGACACTTCCTTTTGTTGATGTGAGAAGATAAAACCTAAGATTTAATGCTGAGATATTTTGGCCATAAATTCAATAATTGGGCTGCTAGCAAAACCAAGACTGCAACTTTAAAGCATAAAAAGTTTGGGGAAGGTGGTAGTTGTTTGTTTTTGTTGGACAACATTCACAAATCCCCCGCAGTATTGTAGCAATGGTAACACAGATGGAGTTAATATCAAATACCTCAGCAAAACAAATGCTTGCCCGTGTCACACCTTCCGAGTTCACCAGTTATATTGTATATCTGGGATTGCACATTTATTGTGATAGAAGAGATCTCTCTCTGAAGATGTGAGATCCCTTAGATCAGGCTCTCCAGTGCTGGCTAGACCTGGATTTCAGACACTTCCTGGCCACACTAATTCTTCATCAGCAGCAATCTGCTTTCAAGCAGCTTCTCTCTCCCCTGCAAGGCTGTTTGCTTCCTCTAACACCATGCACACGACTTGGGCAGTTACAGCAGCAGATCTGATTCGCTGCAGGTTATGCTCTTGACCTGTAGCAGGATGATGAGCTGCCATGGGAGAGAGGAGGAAACAGAGGAAAGCTTATGCTTTGCTACTGGCAGTATCTCTCTCTCATTAGAGAGCAGATTCTCATTCACTGTTCAAACAGCTGCTCCCTTGCTCCTCACCTTACTTAGCAGAAGTAACCACGTCAAACGGAAGCTGTAATTTCACTTACAAGTCACCTGTACAAATCATGCTACTTTAGACTACAAATATTGCTGCTAACTGGCTCAAAATAAATTATGTGATGTGGACAAATACTGTTTCGTATGCAACTCTTCATCAAGAGAGCCTGCAATGTAACAGAGCATTTTTCCAAAAGGGAACTGCTTTCAGTCACTATTGATGAAACTGATGCAGAAATCATCAGGAGGGAAGGTTATTTATTTGCTGTTTTGCTGTTGTTATTGTTTTTTAAAGCTTAAAGATATGAATACATAAATGAATGCATGTTGTTCCCTGGTATCTAAAGGAAGATGATTAATTTTAAGCTGTAGACTTGGGCAATTACTAGGAAAGAACGATTAGAAGATAACATACACATGAACAAAATGTTGAGTAGATTTTAAAGCACAAGTCTAGATTTATTTAGCTCTCTTACCTGCTTTTCCTTTTTGAACTAATTGCTGTTGATAACTTTATTAACTTCCTTTGCAGCCCTTAAATCCCCATGGCATGAATTTTACCAAGTGGAAGAAATCTGATCTTTTGCAGTGCACCTCTCTGATTAATCCCTTGCTAGTACACCAGGACAATTTTACTGTGTTATTTAGGCAGGGAGCATAGTTAAAGGCTCACAACCAGCCCCAGCTCATTTACGAAACGTTGCTGAAATTCCCACATGTGAGTTTCTGTGCAAGACATATCATGTTGTCCTTTGTATTCCTACAGGGGAAATTCTTATTAGGCCCTTAATGATTCAAGGCCAACAAATAATGGGTTATTTATTTATGACATCATAAATAAACAACACACCAACCAAAGGAGTAAAAGCTTCTCATGTATGACAGGCATTCTTCATGTGGTACTTCTCTTTACATGCTTGATTTCTGCTTTTGTTATGAAAATGAGTTTGTAATTTGGCTTTCGGAGACCAGGCAAATGGATTCATTTCATAAGGCTAGCATCAGAAAAAAAAAAAAAAAAAAAAAAACTGGAAATGTTACGGGGTTGGGCACAATCCTGCCATACTGCATGGCTGAGAGGTGCCTTAAAAATCGCCGAGATCGAACTGTCACATTAACGATATCGTTAACATATTGACACACACCTTCACCATTGCCACTCAAAATGCCAGCAGGAAGATGCCCTCAGAAGAACTGACGGAGGAAAGCAGGAGTTTACACTCCTTCCTACGCGCAAAAATCATGCTTCTGACCAGCAATCCCGTCCAATTATTCGTTAGCTCAAAAATACTGATTCAGCAAAGAATTTAAGCATGCGCCTAAAATTAAGCAGTTTAATTAACTTTGACGTCAGTGAGCCTACTTGTCTGCTTATAATTAGATATGTGCTTGCTGAAGCAGAGCCCATCTGAATAGGAACTCGTTGATTTTAATTTGGCCCTTTGTCTTTGCCCCTCATTTATTCTTTGCAGTGACTGAAGGATTAGCATTAAGGTTCTGATTCAGGAATGCACTTTAACAACTCATCCTTACTTACAACATGCAAAAGAGAATAAGCATGTCCCAAAAAAAAAAAAAAAAAAAAGCATAGATCTAAATGCCTTCCAGAATAAGGACAATTTCACGATCGAAGAATGATGAGAAAGGAGGATTATTTCATTCATACTGTAAACTGGGTGGTCCAATTTTTCTTTTCAAAAGTCAAGTGTTTTCTGGAAAAGATAGAACACTTCTTTCCTTTATGTAAACAAATGGCAACACATTGTGCTCCACATACTGCAAATGAAAATTTATGAGCAAGAAGACTCCTCATAGAGAAATTAATTTTATATAGGAAACCTTTTCCACCATTGTTAATTCTTGCACCGTGGAGGCACCTGCTGTAAATGTCTTATTTGTTCATCTGAACAATGGATTTTAGATCCCAATATAAGAGATATTTTAAAGCCATGTGAAAACAAACACAAAATAATAAAGCACTAAATTTAAACATTAAAACAAACAAAAAGTATGAAGAACAGTAAGAACATGAACATCACTCATCCAGACATCAAAAATAACAGTTCATGTCCCCAGAGGTGAAAAGACGGCTAGGTGCCTCCGTAACACACACACCAGGGCAAAGCAGCAAGATCAAAGCCCAAACTCCTGCCAGGCTGCTCTGTTAAGCACCTCCACGGGAAAATCTGATTTCTTTTAATATGCCCATGCAATTGTAGTCAGCACACAGATAGCATCTTGAACAAGCCTTTTAACTCAGATACTTCAGCCCATTCTTCGGTGTTTATGGCCTTTTAAAACCCGGAACACATGACAGACATTATTAACTGGAGGCTGCTAACAATTAAAGGTGGATTTGGAAGGGCACAGAGGTGAGGGGGGAAGAGAAAAACAAAGAACACCAAGAAATGACTTCACTTCTGACTACTCGTATTTTTACACAGTTGAGACCTACGAAAAGCACTACAGAGAAAGATACTCAAAATAAACACGGAATCCAAGAGTACTTCTTTATGAAGACTCTCTGCTGTATAGCACAATCCTAATCTACAAAGCTCACTGTGGGGTTTCCATATCCTCTGTACCAAGATAATGCAATGCACAGTGGGACACTACGCTGCATGGCAGTGCACCACTAATGGAGTGACTGTCAGGTGCCTCAGCTGTGCCAAGCAAGTGGTACTGCCATGGATTTGTTGCGCATTTAGCATTAATTGTACTGGTAAGTATACTTTGAAACATATCAATCAGAAATCCCATGGATTTTGTGATTTTTCAGAAGCCTCACTTGCAATGGCGTGTGTGCAGAAAGATGGCTAGTCCTGCTGAAGTTCTGCTTTAAAAAGAACATTAGAAAAAGTTTTAAAAGATCCAGCCTCAAATTATACTGAAAGGAAAGCTGAACATTATAAGAAATCAGCTATTCATGTACTTTGAGAGTATGTCTGGAGACAAAAGAACAGAATAAGAACAAACCAGTCAGATTATTGGAGCAATTTGGTTTAAGTGGCAGAACTAATACAATTCTTTTAAAGCGGTTCAATTTGTAAAGATAAGGTGACATTTTGGGGTTGAAGGAGATGTAAGGAAAAATTAGTTTATCTAGTAATTTTAGTTACGGGAGTATTACTTGCTTATTAACTTGCGTATGCCATAATGTGGACCGCATTATTACCCGCTAAGTGCATAAAACTTCATTGTCCCATTCCCACTATCTTGGATATTGCATTACCAAATGATCAGGTTTCCCTATGCACATCTAGATTTTTCATCCTAAAATTTCTAATTTCACTTGCTCCTCTTCTAAATTCAGACTCTCTCACACTAATTCACATGCCAAGAATTCACCAGCTTTGTAGGCAGAGCAGGCAGACACTGTCCTTTTCCTCTGCTCTTATACTGTGACCTCTCCCTTCTTCATGCCCTATCTTTTTGCTGCCTTAGAAAAAGTAGTAGACCTATTTCAACTCTGTCATTGCTGCTGTTCTGCTTTGAAAAAACTAAACATATAAACACCTGCCAGAAGAATGGATGCTCTTTGATGTGCAGGACTGATGATTTTCAGTCTGGACACACTGAAAATACCATACTGTTTTTCACCATCCTATGCAGGCGGCAGTCGAGGTTTTTCTCAAGAAAGGGAGATTTACAAGTTTCAGAAAAGGCATCACTGAGAAATAATGCTTCTAGACACAAAAACTTTAAAGGTAGTTTTAGCAATTTCAACTTTGCTACGGAGGACAGCTGTTTTCGCATTCGTGAGCTTTCTCAAGCATAGCTTTGTATTTTCAATCTCTCTGTGACCTTTATAGGTTTATTGACCTCATGATAAGTAAAGAGTTTTGGACAGAGAGATGAAAGGCAGATAAAAACAGCACCTATGCAAATAAATATGACAATGGAACAATGATTCCTTAGGGACTTTTCCCCCTCTGTAGACTAAATGGCACCTGCAGATTAAATTGTTTCATGGGACTACGCATGTAATAAATACCAGATTGCTCCAAGTCTTTGGTATGTTTTCAAATCACAGTCCAAATATATTTACTTCACAATAGATACACATACCTTCCAGATCCTCTGTTTACTTTTATTTTCTTACCTAAAAAGTTCCTCTCCAGAATCATCTGTATCTCACGTGGACTGTCAGCCATGGGTCAGTATTAGCCTTCTGGAGACTTTGAAGAAGTCTCCTGAGAGGTCCTTACCATCTTTATCTATACTTTAAGATGATCTGGTTGACTAAATGTGGGGTCACCCTCCGCCAATCTGAAAACATAACCCTCCCCAGACTCTCAGTCTTCCACTCTGTGAGGGAAACCATACATTTGTCACTGATGCACTATTATGCGAATTCTACCAAACCGAGAAGAAAGGAGGAACACACAACATACTTTTAACTGCAGAAGTCTGGCAGTCTGTAGTGCTGGCTGAACCAGAAGGGACTGTGCCAAGGACAGACGATGTAGTTAGGATTTCCTCTGTGTTTTTCTAACATCACCTTCAACGTCTCCTACTCCACACATTACAGGCAAAGAAAAATGCTGAAATGCCTATGCATACGTAGCTGCTCTCTAGGGATGCTGAAAACCACTCTGTTGTCCTCCAGAGGGGCTGGGTTCTGTTTAAAGCCCAACTCTTACCAAGGACTGTCCAGGAAGATTGGCTGCTGAACTGTGCCCAGCTGACTGCTTTGCTCAGACACATGATTTGGGTTCTTATATCAGCAATAAATCCACTCTGTCTGAACTAAGTTTCAAGTTTGGCATGCGTCAGAGTTACCGTATAATCAATAACCAAAGAATCCCATTGAGCCTGCAACAGCAGTTTGATGATTCACCAAGCGTGCGTCACAGCCGGACGGACTTTGCTCCCAGACACGATTCTTACTTCACACCATGACTTGCTTTTCCTTTAGAGGCACCGAATGGTTCTGCAGGGGAGCTGATCTCACTTACACAACACAAACAGGCAACACAACACTTCTTTCCACTCCCGCCAAGCACATCAGCCCCTGGCTTCACCCAGCTGTTCGGATATACCCATGAGTAGCGCACGGGCAGGAGCTCCTCCAGCTGTAGCTAGCGTACCGTCCTGCCACTGCCTTTCCTGTAGAGCATCTGCCTTCTTCTCTGGCACTGCAGGTTGGAGCCAATATTGGGGAAAAAATGAAATTAACACAGAATTTGCTCCACTCAAAAACTGTGACTTTACATGTGCATTTTTTCACACAATTAAGGGAAAACAGTCACCTCTATTTTTGGAAGAACATTTGTTTCTTACTGCTGTTCTCAATGTTGCTGGACTGCAATGCCAGTCTAACCTTTCTGCAGCTTACAACGATGCTCATCGTAAGAACCTGATATTTATTTATCTAAACTGAGTAAAATTTTAAATCAGAATGTAAAAACAATTTCCTGTCCGATAAAGAATGTCAAAGGTCATAACAGAATGGAGAAAGGAAGTATACACAATTTTGGTTCTAATAAAAATCTACCGTAAGTCTTTGCTTTTGCTCTCAAGACAGGACAACAGTGATAACTCCAATTCCTTCTTGTTGTTTTTTGGTTTTGAGTCAGAGTTACTGTAGTTACTGCTAATTATTTGAAACAAACACACTTGGCTGTAATAGTAGGAGACCTTTAAAGCACAGTCCCTTTCTGCGTGCAGTGGTATCTGGCTTTTCAAGGACCACTAGGACCACTCCAACATTCCCAGTGGGAGGCAGCAACTGCTATAAATTTCCAACAATTTACATCTCCCAATCTCATTTCAGACCAGCAGTGAGTCATTTTTCACACTGAGAACCTAGAGGTCTCTCTGGTTCTCTGTCTTAATTGAAATTGCTTCCGTAGTAAATACACTAAATAATTTCATTTGTTTTTCCTATGATGGAAAGACAATATCTTCCAGAGTGAGCAAGATTAATGTCATTTGGGCCTGACCAGACAATCATAGGGGAGACTATCACACAAGAAGTAAATACCCTGCTTTGTACGCAGATGTTCATTTTTCAATTTATATCCTCGGGAGCAGCCCCTGTTCATCCTTCTATTATTAAGTGAGTTCAAAGCCAAGTCAGTAATATTTGCTTTTAAAAATATTTAAATTTATGTTTCCTGTGAGAACTCTCCTTAGAAGATGCACATTTTAAACCAGTTTGTGAACCCCAAAGTGAGAATCAGCATGCACGACTGCAGGTTGCTATCTACAAAGCCCTGAACAGGGCTCTGGGAAATGACAACAAAGGCAGACAGGAGTTATATAAAATCCCGTAACTTTTTCTGTCCACTAAAAATGAGTAACCCCAGCACACTTGGAATGCTGAAATTTCTCAAAGAAATAAGGAATATATTGAAGTTGGCTGCACTGAATCATTAGTTTGATCGCATTTTTCACAGAAGCTAAGTTTCTACATGAAATACTAGTACTTGAAGTTTTGCTTTAAGTACAAAAGCGTGAGAGCGAACCTCTAAAATCAAGCAGATAGAGAAGAAAAAAACTCATACGTTTTTTGTGCACAGAAGAAATGCATATTCACAACAACAAAGCATAGGTACAACAGAGATACTTATTACATGGCCAGATAAGGCTCAAAGAGATTTGCTTATGACTGCATAATGTCCAGGTGCCTTCTCACTTGATAATTTTTTTCCTTCCACTACATTATGAAATGCTATGAGCCTGGTCCCCCACAACACCTGTGTCTACAGAGGCATCTTAGAGGACCAGAGACATGTTCACTACCACAAACTTGTTTCTTGAACTTTGATAAAAGCTTCAATTAATTCACAGAAATATGATTCAGAACAACCAAGTTTCTAATTTCAGATCCCCACCATTTGGGTTGTACTACTGTTAAGCTACTGAACTTCATGACAATTTTTTTGAGTGACATCTCTTTTCTTCCATGTATTCCTTAAGTCAGGTGTTACTGGTAACTGCTACAAAACAAGAGTTAGCATCTACAGATATGTCAAGAATAGCTGAGGAAAAAGTGGATTTATTAGGATATTGAAAAAGAAAGTTCACAATGAGAAATAAATACCCTTGCAATTTTAATCAGATAATCAAAAAAAAAAAAAGAAAATGTTTACCTCAGCATCTGAAAAACCTGCAGATGAAACCCAATTTGACATTTTTTAAACAATTAATTAAAAACTGAAATAAGTTGAGACAAAAAGAACCCATAAAATGGAACTGATCTAGAAGCTTTATCAAACATGAACATTCCAACCTTTATTGAATTGCTCAGAAAAAGAGCACACGTTGTAAGGAACAATACTGCATTTGTTTGGGGAATATATTACTTAATAAGCACTCTTCAAATCCCTTTTCTGTTATTCCGTGGTCTTTCTCCTTGAATTCCCTCTCATGAAGAGGCACAAAGACTAATACAAACTAGAGCAATCTCAAAAGATGAATCCTTATGATTTGTTGATTATACTTACACTGATACTTAAATGAACACATTTTATCACACAGAACTTATTTGAATACCTTGCTATCAGCATATTTTAACAGGTGTATTTGAACATGAGCATTACAAAGGATGAAATGCTAAAACACTTGTTCAGTAAGGCTTCTCAGTACGGAAATTTCTCTGTGTAAGGAGACACATTGTATACAGTATCTTGTCTATTAACCAGCATGTTTCATAATAAAACTGTCCTTTCTGGAAAATTAGGAGCAAGAACTCTTAAGAGCTGCCTGCATGCTGCAGACCAACTGGCAGGAATTAGAAATGGATCTGGAATTTTGACCCATGCAATGGCAATTTTATTTAGGGATAGAATTGGCTGACGTGGAGCCAGTTTGATGGTCTGATCCATTCATACAGTTCATGCTTTTGGTCATCCAGTCGACCAGCAGCACAAAGCTACCAGCACCCGTGGAAACTGCTGTTCTCATAGCTGGACTTCTCAGGAACTTCTCTGAATGCCTTCAAGACACATACCCGATAAAAGCCCTGGCAGGGAGGTACATTTGGATGCACTGCAGCTCAAAAAGGAACACACTCAGGACTGCTTGCTGTACACTGAGGAAAAGGTAAGTTTGCGAGGGGCAAATGCCATTCTGAAGACTTAGCTTTCTGCTTTCCTATGAATACACGTATTTTTCATAGCTGCCTTCCTTCATACTTCGTGACTTAGCTCATGTTCAGAGGGACAGATGCATTACCCCAAACACCAAAAAATACAAGATCAAAATTCACACAGAGACCAACCTCTGGTTTGTATATACTTATATGTATACATATGTATATTATATGTATACTTATATAACTGAATTATATATAATTCAGTTGCTCTGAGCACATATGGGGACCCTTCAGCAGAAGACAGAAAACATCAGTAGAAACCAACATAAATCTTCTGTGGAGAATGCCAGTTCCAATCCAAGTGAAAGTGTGTTGTGCTCACCAGGAAAAGATGCTTCTCAGGAACCACACAATGAGGTAATTCACTATACACTTCAAATCCTCAGCAAAGTGAGCATTCAGGGGGACTTACGAGCCTCATGAAAATCCCAAGCACAGAATAAGAAAACAACAGAGCTATCTTGTTGCTACAGTTGAGTCTCTGCAATTTTCCTAAGTGCTACAATAAAGGCGGTAGCACAAAAACATTCCAACCCAGTGACAGAGTTTTACTGCTACATCTCTCAAAAGTCAAAATTAGTACCATGGTAACAAGGACCTGCCAAATGGCAAAAAGAACAGGCCAGATAAAGCACCTGATATTTTGGCTAGACAGAAAAAAGCGGCAGCAACTCAGTCATGCAACCTCATTTATAAACACATGCGCAACAGTGACTGCCAAAAATGAATTTCTATTTCAGCAAAATGGTATCTGTTGCCAATCTATTGATAATGATGATCTGCCCTGAGTACGGTAGTGTTTCTTTGATATAGAGTGGAGACCAAATCCATCAACAGCAGACACTTGAGAGGAAGGAAAAACCGAGCGGCTGAATTTAAGTTCTAGGAGGGACAGCATCTCTCATTCTGCAGGCTCTTCAGATGCTCCATTTTGAGATACTTGAGAACTGCTGCCGTGTGCCAAGCCAACCAGACAGAGGCTCGAGATACAGGGTATAATTTTCCAGACTGCAGTTCTTTTAGAGACCTGAGTTGCTCTGACTGAACTTACAGGTGAGACAGATTTGCAGAGTCTAGGATGTCTTCCGTGGGGTCCCCTTCTGTGCAGTCAGTGAAAATGGGGCTGTCACAGACTGCAGGCAAATTAATGCTGCTCACCACTTATCAATGCTAGCTGAGCTTCCTTTTGGTCAAAGGGAGTTGCCAACTTGCACAATTCAGATATGGTATATATACTATAAATTTTCAGGAAAGAGAGTTGTGGTTGCATACAGCTATGTCTTGCCAACATACCTTCCAGACAGAATTATTTATCTCTATGATAACAAAGCCTAAGTGTCCCAAGCTGTAACCATGGCTCCACCGCACTAAGATATACACCTACAGGGGAAGAGGTATTCTCTGCCCTGCATAATATTGAGTTTAATTAAACCAGACAAATAAAAGTGGCTGGAAGGTGTATTATTATCCTTGCTTCAAAGCTACAGAAGTACAAAACAGACAGTGAAACAGTCAAGGGCACACAGTGAGAATTTGTGCTAAGAGCTGGGAAGTAAACCCAGAGATCACCTGAAATGTAGTCAGTTTCTGCATCAAAGGCAGTTTCAAAAGGTAACAGCTACAGGAAAGTGCTGCCTTTATTCTAATGAAGAATGTCAAGTGGACAGTTTTAGGACAGTAATGCTAAGGGCCACTGGATAAGATAGCTACACGGAAATGTAGCAAGAATTAGGGAACACATAAATAAAAGATTCTTATAACTCAGCTTTGAACTACATCAAGAACCCCATTATTAAGTTCCTTTCATATGTTTATTGAGTTATGTTCTTTAAAAAAAGTTTTATTTTCCATGTTCCTTTCCTTTGCTCCCTCCCATTCCACTGTCATTCTAATTGAAAGCCTATTCCAAATCCAACTGCCAACCCAATTTTTCACAATTTCAGCAATTTATTCAATTATACCTATATACTTTTGTGACATCACCATCCAGTAGCTTTACATTTCTTCTTGTACTAAGCTCTTTATTTGTTAGCATTTACATACAACTCATGACCCTGCTCAGCTTTCATTTCATGAACACCCTCTTCTACTCTGCTCTCATAAAACTGCCTACATATTCTCATCACCCACTCTGCTAAATACAGATGCAGTATTTGCATTTCGACTCCAGTCGTAAGGGACCATTTTTGACTTGACTGAATTGCTGAAAATGTTGGGTGTGAGGCACGCGACTGACATTTCATGTGCTATTTCTTTCTGAATGCAGGCACGCTGATCATTTGGTCCCTTCAAGCTGGAGGGATGCCACTGGCCTTGGCTGTAGCAATTTCCATTCTATACTTGCAATCCTTCCAGTTGCCTTGCCTCCACAGACAATATGAGCATTATTATTGGAAACTCAGGCAAAATGTTCACCCAGCTTTCTGGTCACACATACTCTAGAGATCATCCTTACTTTCTACCTTTTCCTTATTTGTATTGCACAGTCTTCTCTCGTTTTCTCTCACTTCTGTAAGTTTGATTTAATAATATGCCAAAATACACTTTGTTTCATCTATACCATTATTTCAAAACAAGACAGTCAAACATGCCAGATAACACACCCTAATCAGGACATACCTTCGTAGGTCTCACTCTCTTGCCTGGTGATGCTTTAACACAACCATTTGCCAGTACCCTCACAGTGCAAATACCTTTCTTAACCCAGGGTCCATTTTACTCACAGCTTTGGTAGCAGGCCCACTAAGAACAGCCCTATTACTTCACAGTTACAGTACAATGATAAAAGCTAAACAAATAAACAAAATTTAATGTAAAATCCTCCAATACCATGAAGTTTTCATTTATACCTCACATAAAATTAAGAGTATTAATAAATTTTCTCTTCAAATATGAAATCAAAGCACAGCCAGCAGAGCCTAAGGGACCAAAAACAAGCCACTATCAAAAAGGGGTTGCTATCTCTGCTATCAAACAGCTAACACTTAGCTGCCCATCCAAGCTA
Organism: Anas acuta; assembly: GCF_963932015.1. Taxonomy (NCBI): domain Eukaryota; kingdom Metazoa; phylum Chordata; class Aves; order Anseriformes; family Anatidae; genus Anas; species Anas acuta. The sequence continues at coordinate 13,396,915 of NC_088985.1, forward strand.
TCAGAGCATTTGTTTTCTGTAGCTTCTCAGTGATTGCTAAAGTACCTTTTCTGCACGGTTCTGCCCTCAGGCTCCTTTCTCCCTCTCTCTTTTACAGAGATACAGAACACTGTCTTTTTCTGACAAAGCTCCCTGTATGATCTCATCCTGTCGTCCCCTTGTCTGGCCTCAGCTTGGCCCCCTGACAAAAGCAGAAGTAGCTACAAGAGCAATGAAGTTCAGTAGCTTGATAAAGTTTTTGATGTTGTTTTCTTGAATTTCAGCACAGAAAATTGTTCCCTTTCAGTTTTTTAACAAACACTGACTGGTGAGTTCTGTTTTACTTAAATAATGGACCTTAAAATAAAGCTACCATACAACTTAAAATTTTGTACAGGAAGGGCAAAAGCAGAAGATACCATGCTCAGAATACGTTTAGATGCCCAAGCAGGCACTATTCTGAAAGAAAAGCTCAGGCAGAGGGCTAGAAAGCCAGGAATACGCAAACACCCATGCACTTGCATACTAAGCGCAACTGAGGTTGCTGTAGTTTGAAAGTAAATGAGCATGCAGCCAACCTGCTGTGCCATTCCCTATAGGTGTCACAACAAGGCAAAGGAATTTGCCTTGGAAGGTTTGGGGAGCAGCTGTCACCAAAAGAGAGACATGTATTTTTAAAGGCTTTGTCATTTGTCTTCAGGGTGGGAAGCGCTGTATTTGACCTCCTGCTGAGGCAGCAGCCCAGATGCAGCAGCATGGGCTAGAAGAATAAAAGGAGGCATCGCTATTATTCCAGGTACAAACACCAGAAAGCAGAGACAAAAGGCAAAGTCATTAAACCATCATTACTATTTAAAAGCACATATGACAACTTTTTAATATTTTTCATGCCATGCAAGTCTCCAGCCTCAAGGCATTCTCTGAAACAACTCACATTAGCTAATTGTTGACTATCTCAATGGCCAGGTAAAACACGGCAGACAAAAAAAGCACAACATCAAATACTGTTTCAGCAACACTAGACTGTCCTGTTCTGTTTGGGAAACGCTACAGAGCTGACAGCTCTTGGTCTGCTCCCGTGGCTGTGCCACCTGAGACAGCTTCTGTCCCCCCTGCTGTCCATCTCCCCACATCAGGTATGCTCTGATCTGCCTTCTGCAGCTCGTGTCACCATCGCCTAACCTCTTCAGCTTATGTGAGGTGGGTTAGCAGGCAGCTACCACTACAGCTTTTTAAGCCAAGTGGCAGGAAACCAGGTGGCGCTGACTGCCCGAGCCAGGGGTGTGTGTTTGTGGGCCTGCTGGGCAGGCAGCCCTCTGGCTTCTGGCTCCAGCTCTGCTCCACCAGGGACAACCAAGACCACTGGGCACGGCCATGGGGACCCTAACTCTCACCAAACAGACGAACAGAAGGTGACCAGCGAACACTTAGCTGCCACTTTGGACCTGGGGTGGTCCCCGTGCTGTGCTGAGCAGAGCTGTGAAGCCCAAGAGCCACTAATTTTTTTTTTTCTCCTCTTAGTATTTCAGTGCATCAGAAACAATGCAACACAGACTAGAAGTATTTCTGGAGCTACCCCTTTGGTAGCATTATAGCCCTAGTTCGAAGAATGAATTCAAGCCATTATAAATTCCCCTTAAGCCTGGAGGAAGGGAAAAACATTCTTATTCATTAAAAATAATGCCATTTGGTATCTACATGAGAAAGTGACTGGAAGAAGTGTTGAAGGTGTCTTCAACAGATGTAACAAGGAAAAGAATGAGTTACTCAAATCCATATGCAAGAACCCTTGACAACTTAAGCAAATCGTGAAAGGCAGCTTTCAATGGTACGCACTGCTTAAAAAATAATAAAAATTATTAAAAATAATAAAAAATAAAAAACAATTTTAATGATAACTGAATAAGGGAGCAGATCCACTGTTGCTTTAGAAATCAGACAACGTTAATACGTTCAGATGTTGAAATTAACACTTTCAGAAAAAAAAATCAAGATAGTCTGAAACAATCTCACATTTGTAATCCTCACCTGTCAGTCTTTCAAGCTGCCCATTCAATGATGCAGCTCTCACAGGTCATATGTGAATGTGACACCCTTAGAGTAGGTGTTACATGTGACTTTTCACCAAAATGCATTATGGCGTGCCCTGAGTTTTGACTACTTAATACAGACAAAAAGAGCACTGCAAAACATGGTGTGGGTAGGCATGATGAAACCCCAGGAACAATTGGTGAAATAAGTATATACATGGTTAACCTAAGGTAGCTGTGAAACCTGATATGTAAGATCACTGGAAATAAATCGTTTGTACATGCATCTGGGAAGTAGGAAGAAAAGCAAATGACTGAAAAGGTTTTTAATACACTGAGAGGAGAGCTCGTGATTTCATTACAATTTTCCCAGTATTGTATCAATTAACAATGGAAAGACGTACGGATTAGTAGAGTAATGAGTTGGACAAAAAAAAAAAAAAAGGCAGATATTCCACCCAAATAATTATTTGTACAAATGAAACACTGCAACTGGGCTTTTCTAGGATATGACCGACCAACCAGTGGCTTTCAAGGCTATCCTCTCATGTCTGCTCCAAACAAAAAGGATTATAACATGAAAAGATCCAAAGACTACCTTACCTCTACTAACAGACTGATAGAGACCTCACACCTCAGAGACTAACACACACTCAGTAAGAACTTCCAGGAACAAAGGTATGACTACTTTTACTAGGTATATTTTCAAGGGAAAGAAAAGTCTCAGTTAATGCATTCCTAGCAAGAAATCCTCAAACAATCCTTAAAAAAAAAAGAAAAAAAAAAGCACAAGAGACACGATAGCTAACTATTGGAGAAACTTGGTATAAATTCAGAAAAAGGGAAATTGTGACTGGTCAGCTGAAGGTTTTAATCTTCCACACAGCTTTCCCAAAAGAAAATTAGACAGTTCATTGGACATTTAGTAAAATTAATAATCCCTTCTCATACAAAGGATTAATTAGTCCATTGAATATGTCATGATGTGAAAACCACTTTGCACAAGAAACTGCTTAGAGCACTTAAAACAAAAGATAGCCACGAGTGAAAGCAGTTTGAGTCTGGTAAGGACCAAAAAGTTACATGAAAATAAATGCTACTAACACGTAATCAGTTGACAATAAATTACTGTTTTGGAAGAAGGTAGCCTTTTCTAACATTCTAAAACTGGGACTGTATACCAGTTACTAACTAGAAAAGTTAAGTGTTCCATTCCGGAGTGTAGATACCTGCCTTTTTTTCAAATCAGTACACGTTATGTTGACATCAGCTACAAAAAGAAACAAAATTAAACTCTCCAGTTAAATAAAAAACAATGTGAGAAGCAGAGACTCCCAAGTGCATTTTATACTTTTAACAATACAGGAAAACAATAGCAACACATCATAATCTTTGATGTCCTACCCTATCACAGCACCATAACAGATAATTGCCATTAAAAAAAAAATGAAAAAAGTGCTACTTAATATTATTTTAACAGCATTGTTACCTATTCTTGGCTTGAAATTCTATAGTGAGTGAATATACCTACAAGAAACTGTGGTACTTCTTTGCACAGACATATGCAATCCAGGAACAAAAAAGTTTGGCAACATATTATTTCAGACACTTACAGAATGAACATAAAAGATATAGAAAGGCTGACATACAACAGAAAATCAATGGTTTACCAAGATGGAGGGGTCTGAGTATGCTCGTTCCCTCCCTAATATTATTGAACATCACTGTTTCTGGAACTTACACTTCATCTATAAGATCAAACAGGGATATGAACAGCACTACTTGGGAAAAATGTTAATTCCCAAAGCCAATCATCCTCAGAACAGCATACCACTGAAATGCTAAAATCTGCAGCACTGTTACCACAGAACACTTGGCTGTTTTTTGTTTTTAAAAAAGCAATACAGTAGCAAGTAGTATTTATTCAGCATATAACAGTCCAAGAAATCACTGATATACCAAAAAAGGTTTTTCCTACCGGCTGATTTTGGAGTGAATTTGTCCCTGTTGGCTGCACATACTGCCAGTAGCCTGTATCCAAGATCCAAGTCAAATCCTTGCTGAGCTGCCACTCGACTAACCACCTGCAGAGGGAAATAAAGAAAGCTTCATTAAAGGTTACTTGAGCTCTTTGCAAAGTTACATTAACCTGCTTATCAGCACTGATGTTAGACAACTGAATCTGCTGTTGCAATATCCACAGCACAAACGTGATATGAGGCACAGCTCCCAGTGCAAGCACAGCAAAGAGAACACAAGAATCTCTTCTGGTGATCTCGTTATTTGACCATGTGCCAGAAGAATGGCCTGATAGTTCATCTGGAGTCGGAGGGAAAAAGCTTTTCCAGAAAATAGTGCAGGAGGACCACATGCAAAGATTATACAGAATATATTTCACTATACTTGAGAATTTGCGAAGAAGAAATCTAAGTCTCTGTCCCTGGGTCACAAATAGTTCCTGGCCTTGCTCTGAAGAGCACTGCCCACATCCCCTAGGTTAAAATGCCCTTCTCCTCACTGATGTAGTGTTCTCCTCTGCTGTGATCAGTGTCACAGTTGCTGCATTTCAACAATACAGTATTGCGAAGCCCATTTACTATACTTCTAAAATAAATATGCCTGTGCCTATTTGACAAACACATAAATACGAAGAGAAGGTTTTTTGGTTTTTTTTTTTTTTTTTTTTTTTTTTTGATTGCTCCTGAGAAGATATAGAAGGAATCTAAATTTCTTGTAGGACTAGCTAAACTAGGCAAGTGAAAGACTGGGGTCAAGGATGAAACGCAGTCAACTGTTTCTCCAAGCCAGCAACTCAGCTATCAGCCAACAATGTATCCTCACAAAAATCGGCATAGTATACACATAATACTGTGGTCATTCTGGGCAAACTATGCTACAGTTGTACACAGCAGAGCTTTTATATTGCCTTCTGGTTGCACAGGATGACTTCAGACTCAGAGGCATGGATAAAAACATTATTCTTAGCACTTCCATTATTCCTTTGCATTATACCAGTGGTCAAAGAACTCCAAAGGAAACAAAACGCCATTTCCTTGGGTGAAGCAAAACAAAGTTCCAATCCTAAATAACTTACAATGCAACAAAATATCCTTTTTCCACCCCTATTCTGAAAGCTTATTTCTAAATCAGTGATAGTGCAATTACCTGTGCCCAGCACTGACTTCCCAAAGAAGCAACAACATAAAACAGTCAGGAATCAAGATATGCGATAACCTACAGATAGTAAATAAATGCAGTATTCTGGCCTACCTACTGAACATTATTATTACATGAACTTTATTATTTTGAACTTTCTTCCATTATCCACTTTCCCTAATTAACAGTTAAGAATTAGATTTCTCTCTTAAGAAATAATTATCACAGATAATGTTCCTGGTTAGATTTTTGTTGTTGTTGTTTTTCCTATTAATTTAGAAATTATAGATTCATCTGAATTTATCAAGTGGGAGTGACTCCTCTCTATCTTTTTTAACCCTCTCAATCTCAAAATAGAGCAGTGGAGAGCTTCAGGGGAATCAAATGAGAATTCAAGATAATCAGTATAACAACACACAAACAAAGAACATTGTTTTATCTCCTGTTTCTCTTTACAATTAAAATTGTCTAAGTTGTAGATAGGAAAGAAAAATAATTTGGGAGGAAAGTCGAAATTATTTTTGATAAATCACAAAACAGCGAACTTGATAGATCAACCTTGAATCTTTTACACACAACAGAGTCTGATGGTTCTTCAGTTCCTCATTAAGAGGCTGGGTCCAAACTTGCAACAATTAGATACAAATAAAAACAAAAACAAGGAAAAGAGCAACAGGAGGAAAACAGGGTATTTCACACTTCATGAGAAGTTAGCAATAGGAGGTAAGACTGGTGGTTTGCTGTGAGATCCAGGGGACACTGATGTTTAACTGTTCCTTTTCCTTCTTCCAGTATCACCACAGCTCAGCCACTGACAGGTACACACTAGACAAGGGTACCACACCAGAAGGAAGCAGACAAAGATCCTTTTTAAAAAATACATCTTGTTAAAGGCTTCTGAGAGCACTGTGTCATTAATGTGTAAACATTATTTACATTTCTTCAGGTACCGTCCTGTACCATCACAAAGCAACTTGCCTCAGGCTTAGGCCTGCAAAAATAGAGGAGCAAGGACACTCCCATTTTCTGTTTTGAAAAAAGCATATGCTCATCACACTACCTCTTCTGAAACTGATCAGGAATGAAGGTAGATACACCTGCTCTTCAGTGAGAGCACGATAACTTAAAAAAATGCATCATATATGCTTTATATATATCATATATACCATATGTGACCGTATGCTTAGTTCGTTGTGGAGCGTGCAGCTATGAATACAGAGATACCATTAGCCAGTGGTCAAGTCAGAACTCTGAACTGACATCCTGCTAATTATGCAATAAAAAATAAAAATCTCTATGATAATACAGGAAATAGAAAACTCATAAACTCCTGAGCCCAGGAAAGCTGATCTATTTTTGCAATGTCTTCACTGAAGAAGCTGGAAAGCCTGGGCTAGTTTGGGTCCTAACAGCAGGCCGGGGCCTGCTCTGTTACACTTTAGTTCAACAGCAGTTTACTTCTCTGGATTTCCGCTACCAGTCAGAGAAAACACTGTTAGGTACCCTACCATGTCTGATGGAAAGCAGAGGTCCCCAGTATTAACCATGCTGTGGTGGCCAAAGGACCATCTTGTGCAGGCCCACACGGCATGGGTCAGCAAGCACAGCAAGTGGGTTACCAAAGCGAGAGGAGGCAGAACCTGAATTTGTTAAGTCTAGAAAAGCCACCCAATCAATTGTTATTTTTTGCTCAAGTTTTTCATCAAAAACATGAAGGAAAACAAATTAAAAAATCACTTCTGTTAACAGAAATAAATCTAAACTCAAGAGTTTCTCCATAGAAAAAGAGGACAGAAAACCATCCTCCCCTCAAAAGAGTAACAGCAAAACCAGTAACTACCTAATTGAAAATAAACGTTTCTAATCAAATTTCCATTTTGCAAAAAGAATTATTTTCTACCTGTATTTTTCTTTACAGTCCAGTAAGGCTGGAAGAGGCCACGTGAAGCAAACTGCTCTGGCAGTGCTCAGGAGTGCGTACTGGGCCCTGCTGCTCTCCCAGCCTTCAGTTGTTAGGTACTGCTCCTCATAGGTACAGCAGGTCACTTTTTTTTGGTCCAGTTTCTTCACAGGCTCAAAAATTTCTGCATTAATTGTATTTTAAAGTCCTTCTATCAATTGTAACAGCTGAAGACTTACTTTTATTTTAAACTGCAAGTTGAACAGAGCGGTTTGTACACCCTGCAAAGATCACATTGCAGGTTGCCCACCGGTGCACAGAGACATTGCCTCATTTCTTACACTGCTCACTGGGTACTGAGAAGGCCTTCCTCCTGTGAACCTGCACACCAGGGGCTTTCTATCCTTTTAAATATTAAAACACTGGGATTCTCAGAAACAAGATGACAAATGCGTCATAGGAATATGATCCAGAAAATGCAAAGAATCAACTAGAAACCAGTTGGTAATTTTAATATATTCAGTTCAGCAGACCCTGATGATATTTACCTTAGAGTGCCTCAAAGGAACCAGCCTGGGCAAACCTTGTAACTGCTAATGATTATCTTCAGGAATTCATTCAAGGCAGACGCCTTGGAAGCACATCAAATGTCTGTTTTTGAGACGGTAAAAAGGCGAACCTTAGAAATTACAGTTACCCAGACTGATAACAAAATAAATTACTGAACCAGTATTATGCGAGTAATACAGAACATCATCATGAATCCATCAGCACAGTGCAGTTTTCTTCTTTGACAAGTTAACTGGCCTTGTAAGTGTAAGGAAAGCACTAGATGACATGTATCTTATAACTCTAACATGCCTTTTGACATTGCCCTACAAGACACTGTCATAACAGATGAACATAGCCCAGATGACGTTAGTATAAACTTTACCCAGATTATTGATTAATAGTCCTCTGTCAAATCATAACTTGTCCTGGATACAGGCCATTTCTATGTATTCAGTTTTGACTTGGACAATGAAACTGGGTAACTTGTAAAACTTCAGATGATGACATACAGAGGAGTCTGCAAACGCTTAAGATAGCAGGGTGAGAGTTTAAAATAATCTTCATTAACTGTAAAAGTGTTCCAAAAATTAAACACATACAAAATACTATAAATGGATAGAGAACTCAGATGTCCAAACAGAAATGAAGCGTAAGTGGTTAGGCAGAAATACTGAGGACATGAGCAAGTATATGGTTTTGAAAGTAAAGCTCTAAAAAACGTATCAATAACTTGATTTTAATCTAAGAAGAGAAAATTGGCAGAAGATACGAGGTTAGGCTTCAAATACATAGAAAGCTTTCTTATAGGTGATGTGAATCAACGGTCCCTTGTGTATACAAAACATGTAACTCGAATTCATCTGCTCATTGTACAAGTGACTGGGACAAATATTGGAAAATTCTTGAGATGTTCAAGACCCTCAAACAATGGAACAGTCTGTTAATCTCTCTGGCGTTTGGGAGCGGGGCAATTTATAGTAGACTACATGGTATCTTTAAGACATCCAATGCGTCATAGGAATATGATTCAGAAAATGCAAAGAACCAATTAGAAGACCACTCGTAAAGTTAATATATTCTAGTCAGTAGACCCTGATGAAATTTACTTTAGGAAAAAAGAATGGACACAATGTCCCCTTAAGTCCTTCCCAAGCCAAATTCAGCAATTGCTGACATCTATTGCTGACTGGAGCCACCCAACTCTGCTTGAACCCTACCCCGGGAACACTCCCAAGTTTGGAAACTTCTGTGGTTTAGATCCTAACTGAGGTAACAGTACTCTGATCAGGCAGAATCGAATCAACGTGGTTTCAATTATCCATTCAATGTTATGGTTAAGTGATCTGATACCCACCTGCAAACATACTTGGGCTTTCCCTAACTGCAAATTCAAGTTCAGCACACAAGCAAAAATTCAGACAACACACAGGTGGCACCACGCGTCCAAACGTGACTTCATTTTGAAATGCTGTAAGCATGCATCTTAGTTGGCCTAAGCACACATGCTATGTAATTCAATTGAAATTCAGTAGCACATTAAAGAAGAAAACACATTTGACAATGATATCACTGTCCGAAACTGGGATACAAACTCAGTAATCCTCCATGTTATTTTACAGCCTTATTTCCTAACACATTTCCTATTTATACTAGCAACCCCTAGCTTTTATTTTTATGGTGGTACAGTACTGATGACTAATTCAAATTCCATCTTTGAAGTAACATATACCTTATTTGCAAGCAAACTTTAATCTAACAGTAATTGCCAATAAGGAAATCTGATTTCAAAAACCTTTCAAATCTTTCATCTGGACAGTACAGCATTCACACCTGACATTTCACACTCGCCACCTGTGACACAGCTCTGCGGAGTTCCAGATGGCTGAACTCTCGGAGTCACCGATAGTATGAGCAAAATTATTAGAGGTAAGTTTTAATAATGGAAAAAGCAGAGAAATTCAGCTACCCACTTCTTTCTCCTCTGCTGAATTTAACTCCAGTACTTTGTTTTTATTGTTGCCGTTTTCCCCCTTCTGCAAGACTAAGGAGCTACACCACGGCAAGCTCCCCTCCCTGCCCTTCTTGTCATCACACCACGAAGTACTGGAACAATGTAGCTCTTAACCTAACAGGCCTGTTAATCAAGAGGGTTATATGGCTGCTTATTACAAAACTCCCTTCCCATTATGTTGCACTTTCAAAGAATCTCTTAACTAGCAGCAGTCAAGAGCACCCCCCCCTGCTGGCATCAGAATGAATTTTTCCAATTCAATTTGCTGGCTGCTCAAAACTAAAAATGCCAGCTGATTGCTAGTTCAGACAGCTCTGTGTTCAGCCACTTGTGCATACTTGAAATTATCTGAATGCAGTTTGAAGACTACAGCAGAAATTTTGTAATTAGAATTCTGCAATGTAGATGGTAATTTTTCCCCCTCGGTAACACACAGAGATCAGATAAACAGGAAGCAAATTGAAGAATTTTCCAACATGAATGGTGATCTGCTTCAAACAGAAAAAAAAAGGAAAAGGAGGAAGATATCTTTGTGATCTGAAGTCCTGGTCTGATGAGACTCTTAAATTCTAGTTACAGAAGAGCTGTCTCAACAATGCAGACGATCAAAGCAGGTGAGTGAAGTTATACATCGTCAGCCAGTTTCTGGCTTGTGACGCTTGAAAACAGACATTAAGTAGGTTCTGAAAATGTATAAGACCCCATTCAAACTAGGGTTTTCTTAAATCTATTTCCCATTGTATTAGGTGGATAAGGACTGTATTTTCAAAATAAAATGAACTACTATACCTGCTGTCTACTTCTTTATCGCTTCCTGAAAAAGTGAAGCAGACCATGCAGAATAAGGATACCTGCTCCTTTACTTCCTCCTTCTCCCCTATTAACGTCTCTAACAAGCATAAGCATTGAAGAGAAGGTTCCCATACTTAATCACCTCCATCTGAAATTTTCTCCCAGAGGAAAAAAAGCAAGGATTTCACTTTAATAAAGCCAGCTGATCACTGGGTCACTGCAATACCATTGCCACCTGAGTCCTGACAGATTTTGAACAATGATATGGATGAAACATACAGTTATCACACAAAGAAAGTGATACAAAAATACAAAAAGCATTTTGATTCTGACAGCAACACATTTAAAAGAAATGCTTTAAAGCTGTAAAACAACCCATGCCTTGACTAGCAAAATCAAGTTTAAAAAAAGGGCTTTAGGATATCATGAGGTCATATGACAGCCAGTAACACTGAGTTATTTGGTAGCATTACGAGCTGCTCTGGGGAGGAGCGTTCTGTGCCTGCTGGCTGTACTCTGACAGCACAGCGTGTACATGGCCCCAAAGTGCTGTGATGCACTGCAAACACAAAAACGTGTGTTTAACAAATGCATGGAGAGAGGATGACGGAAACAAGATTTCTTCCATGTGAACTTTTTGCTCTAGTCTTGGGATACAACAATCAAAAGCAGCATTTCTAGGGCTCTAATGGGCAGCTGCATCCTGCTGTTTTCTGGGTATAGATGTGCTGAACCAACTCTTCCATCTGCAATTACTCTAATTCAGATCTTAGCCTGATTTGAAAAGTGACTTTTGATGTCACATGTTGATTTTCGATTGCATACTGTCTGCATTAAGCAGAATGAATCCAGCCAGGTGTGAAGTCGATGTAGCAGCACATACCTTGTGAACACATTAGCTTCACTTTGTTGGTTTTGCTGTCTGAGGCATCCTGTTCTGGAAAACTGATGTTATTCAAAGATACAGCTCTTGTCCTATTTTTTTTTAATGAATTGTGTTTAATTACATATTGCCTGAGCTAAAAAAGGATTTCTGTATCATGAAACTGACAAATACATTTTTAATGAAAGACTAAGTGTTGCTTTTTGTGGGCAAACTAGGGTATGAATTGCCATCTTTCAGATGAAAAGAGGCCCTAGGTCTTAACTGTGGTGGTCAGACACCCCATTTTGCACAAGAGATGCTCCATTACATTCTGTGCTTTGGCCAACAGCCAACTCAGGTAAGCACCTCCTGTTTTCCTAAATTCCTCCTCCTGTCCAAAACTGTCCTGGTGTTACGATTTCATTTGACCTACCCTGTAGGTACAGTCAGAGAGCAAGTACACACAGCTGTGCTTCTTTTCCCCCTTTTATTTCCTTTTCAGGCACACTGCTGCAGAGTCCTAAAGAACGATGAACTCCATGCATTGTAACACTGAAGCACAGTGAGAGACCAAAGCAGTGCCTTTATTGTCCTTCCCTGAAAGCAGCTGAAGACAAGTCTGTAAATCTGTCCATTTTGCTCTCAGCTATCCCCTGGTTTCCATTTTTACTGCAGCGCAGACACAAAAGGTAGCCATGCCCTCGGTGGGATCATTTACATGTTAAACTGTTCAGCAAGAGCAGACCTATGGGACGAGACTAGAGTGGATCTGCAAAAAGGCAGAAAAGAGTGAGACAGCCTTGTCCAGCCAAACCAGGGTTATTTTTCTAACTGCTGTCTAGTAATATAAGCTATTTATTTTAAACCAAAGTAAGGTAGTGCCATATGCAGCAGGTTTTCAAATAAAAATAATCCCATTCCTAAACTTACCAATAATACTAGTCTTATAAAATAATCTCATCCCAGAGTGCTTGTTTTTTAACTATGAACACTAGAATCAGAAACTGTTGTGGGAAGTAGAGGCAATTTTACAGCTCCCTCTAACACTATGCAAGAGCTAGTCACATACCAAAAATCACATCGATTGCAATTTCAATAATTTATTTGAGAATGAAGGACCATTTTTCCTTTTTTTTTTTGGGCCTATGGACAGTTCTCTTTGTTTTCAAAATAACTACTCTTGAAGAATAGCACCCAGCTTTCCTTGGCGAGTTAGAAAGGAGTTTATTGTCCCTGGGAAAGGACATAATTTGTTTAGGTGTGCTCTATCAAAGCTGCTAAAGGCAATTTTTCTGTAGCCTGTAACTGGCAGGAAAGAAAACACATTCAAAGCTGATCCCTCCCTCCTTGACTTCCATTTATCTGTTTAAATGCTTTTGTTTGTTTTATAAACTTATATTACCTGCTCAATTGGGTGATTTTCTATATCAGGTGAACATAAAAAGGTAAGCTCTTAAGCTAGCATCCATCAGACCTGTTTGAGCATAATGGCGATGAATGCGCAATCACACTTCTTGTGTTTTTTTTCTTACAAGGGTCTCAGCTTTCAAGGCTTAGTTCATGAAAAATATAATTTATTTTGCTAGCATTAAGATGCCATAGGTTCACCCTAAGCCTTTCCTCTTTAACTGTTTGCACTTCACAGAATTATTCCGTTTTTTTCTTAGGCCTTGACAGCGTCAGTTTCAGTTCCTGAAATAACAAGCTGAAGTTATTTCACCTCTACAGGAATAATCATTAAAAGGTTTCTACGTAACAAATGCAGGGTATTTACCTAGCTAAACAAAGCCTGTTAACAGGCTTTAATTGACAGCTGTCTGTCTGGTACATTTTCAGCTGCTGTAACAAATCCTGAGTTTGTTTTTGAGCTAAGAATACCCACACCTGTTATTCTGCATAGATCGCCACTGGAGCCTAGAAATAGCAAGTTTAACTCCAGTAGTATCACGTACTGATACACAGTAATTATTGCTTATAGCCAGTACATATACTGTGCACATCTATTACACACAAGAAGAAAAAAGAACACTGGACATGTGTTGATGTTGCACGTGCTCTCTGTCTTGCACATGCTCTCTGTTTAGCTAACTTATGAAATTTTCCAGTCACTAAGATTTCTTTAAGTGCTAGCATTAAAAAGTAAGCGCAGGAAACCTTCTGTGACAGCCTATCGTAGATGTTATTATCAAAAGAAGCAATTCCTAAGTGAAGCTGGAAGCTTTACTGCTGCTGCCCAAGCAGAGTATTTCTAAGACCATTCTTCTGCATCCATTCAGGTTCTGTTAGATCGGCAACAGGAATAAAAACATACTGTTGTTATAAAGTCAATCAGACGTTACCAAGAGTGCAGACAAGAAGATGGTGCATAGAACAAACAGAATTACTTCTTAAGAACCACTCCTCAGATTAAAGCATAATCAAGATTTTCAGTGCCTTTTCTTTTTATTAATACAATTAATTCCACTTGGTTAATTTTTGCAAAAATACTGTAGAAAAGACTTGACTGAGGCAAAGAATCTGTTATACCTGCAGAGCTACCATTAAATTGGCTATTCATAATACAACAGATGTGTTTTGATGCTCTGTCATTACATCTGATGCATTTAAACTTTGATGTGTGTGAATGGATGGTTTGTTCATCCCCGAGACAGCTTGCCCTTCTGCAGCCATGACATTAATATATTTCAATTTGGATTAGGATATACCGTGTTACCCTCTAGTAGGATATGATTTCATATCCTTTGACGGTTCCAGGAACAGTTTAGTGTAGTGCTTTTTCCCTGGTCAGAGAGCTAACACAATAGTGTCATAAGAGAAAAAAATCCTTCTGTACACTAAAGAGGAGGAGCCTTATAAGCAATCGTCTTTAGTGTTTACAGCTTTTCAGAAATAAATGCACATGCCCTTAGGAGTCCATGGAACTCAAATGTTAAAATGATGGTAGAGACTACTTGTTTTAAAAAGCATATCCCAAAAGTATGGGAGTTTTAAAGGAATCTGTTTTTGAAGGTCATTTCAAATACTGGCAAAATAAAACAATAATCCTGCTCTAGTGGTTTAATATACTTTCATACAGATTTTTCATTTTTATTTTCTTTTAGCATAATCTTCACAAAGAAAAACACTGATAAACTTTGTCAGTGTTACTAAAAATTGGCTCTTGGTAGTACAGAATATGCTACTAAGCAAACTAATGATAAATTTACTCATGATATTCCAGTATTTCAGTTGCCCTTCTCTTTATTATTTTTTATTTCTGAATAATTGCCCTGTAAACAGACTTAAGTTTTTATACATTTTTAACATTTTTATTAAACAAACAAATTTTCCTGTAAGATGAGTAAACGAGGAGTCTTAACATTCACCCTTAATATACCTGGAAGAAAACTGTTTAAAAAGAGGCTATATATAAAGCAAGTGCAGATAGAATGATTTTTTAAAAGAAAAAAGAGACCTTGCCTACTATACTGCTGTGCATTAGGAAGAACCAGGAGTTATCACACTCTTGGGTTGTAGCAATGTAAGAAAGAATATTTAATGGGAAGTAGGAAGAGGTATATACACTGTGAGAAATGAAAGAATACCTTAATTAGAGGAATTTTACAATTAGGAACAAGAAAGAAACTGTTCTATTCCTTACTATTAATATGCAATCTACATGTCTTCTGTATTTATCACCTAACACAAAACAAGCTAGCAGGTTAAGTTCCTGTGCTTTTTCCTTGCTAGGAGCATAATGAAATTACATGATATGATAAAGATGATGCTGCCAGTCAGATCCTACACTGCAGACAGTGCTTTTATTCTGTAGCAACCTTGGGAAAGGGGGGATTTCATGCCACCCAGCTCTTAGTTCATGGAGGACTATGAAGCAAAGCAATACATAATGTTCAAATGCTAACAGTACTTAGACAATAAGGATTGTTTTTTTCTTTCCTGCTTGTCAGGAAAAAAAAAAAAAAAAGTACTTTCATTTCCATGTATTCTGCTAACAAGATAATGTGTGTTTTCTCTCACTGTTTTTCAGGGAGAATGTCTTTCTCTCTTTCCTTTTGCTGTGAGGACAGTCCATCACTTATTCTGACCCTGCACTTGGGCCGGACTGCAGGTCTGCTTATATAAAAAGAAAAGATTTAAACAGCAAGGAAGTCGCAGGTCTGATTTACAGTGTTCTAGCATAGGTCTGCAGAGAAATACTGTGTTTGGGTTGCCTAAGCATGCTTGAGTTGCATGTCTCCTTTCCTGAATGCTAACCTCAAAATGCTAGCTAAATTTCTGAAAAGTATAAATAAAATGCATTTACAGTCACACACCACAACCATCGCATTTATTCACGGTTGAGGTTATATATCAAAGGTAACTTTCACTTCACGCACAATCTTTAAACATCATATATTTGGACTCTACTAACATTTCTTATTTTCTTTGTTTTTGTTTTTCTGTTTGAAAGAATGATATATGCTTTCTTATATCACTGGGTTTATTCTAACTTTTTGGCATAGAAATCTGAGGGATGCTATACACTTGAGCACACTAAGATGGAGCCATTCCTTAACATTTGGATTTCTGCAACTAAACCTCGATCTATTGTCTGTTTCATATGCATCACTTACAGACTGCATGAGAATAATCCATGCACTTTCACTCCCTCCCAACAACAAAGATGGTCTCTCCATTAATGATTCTAAAATTTCTGACTGCTTCAGAACTATTTGTATAATCTTGTTCTGCAAATCATGGTGAAGCTTTTGAACTCTCCTAGTCCAGACAGAATTTAATTCCTCTAAAGTCTTGACTCTACATAATAATTTTGGACTGGAACCCACAGCTGAATGCATGTGAAATAAAACTAAAAGTAGTTGTGTACAAAATACATTTTCTGTACATTATAATAAAGTTGCTTTAGGAGCTACAGAAGTCTTAATGAGGAATGAATGGAAGGAAAAGCAACAATGTCAACAAAACTGTTAAAATTACTATGTCAGGATTAGACCTGCAGCCAAGATATGCAGCAAACCAAACCCAACAGGCAGAAGCATTGTTCAGCTGGAGGTTCAACATGCTGAAGATAGAAGACATGCAGCCCTCCAAACCCACCAAAAATCAAGTGATGGAAAATAAAAACCTGAGAAGCCTGTTAAATCTGTAAGAAGATAACTTGATCGGCCATCTCAAACCATGAAAGTAAATAGTGTATGTGCACGTCAAGTAACCTAGCTTGTGCTAGGCATTTAGTAATTTATTTCTCTCTCTATCTATATATTATGATTTAACCTCTTGATACTGAATTTTGCTTCCTGTGCAGTAAGAGAATCAAATAAACAGTCGTTAGGGTCTGCCTTCATGTGTTTAAGACAAAAGGGTGAAAACCACAGAATGCAGATGCTGAAAATCAAGTTCCCTCGGCCACAACGTACGGTATAAACCAGAGGATAAAACTTCTGCCACAGGAGGAACGGACATACCGTCAAACAACCCATCAGGCTCTGCTCAAATGGTCTCTGGAAGGCTCTGGGGTCACCACACCAGTCCAGGAGCTCCGTAGCTGCATTATGGAAGTTTGCAGGGTTCTGTAAGTGCTGACAAGGGAAGATGGAGCAACACAGTAAATAATATACGTAAGTGCTGACATTCAGTTTTCCACATCACATTAATGCAAAGTTTGGAAACCAGGAACAGCATACGTTTTGGAAACAAAACCAAAAAATTGTATATAGAACACAGAAAATCCTACTTTAATTAATTCTCATCGATACTGATGCAGGTTTCTTCATTTTCTGATATGAACTCGTCAGTTGGGCATGAGGTAAGCTGGAATACCAGAGCTCCTCTGAATTTCTTCCTCCAGAGCATTACCTCTCACACATCTGCAAACTGTAATGGATTCTGCTTGGACACCAAAACTGTCCAAGTCCAAATGCAGGGAAATTCCAGTTTTGGGTTCAAAGTTCTTGCCTTGGTCTCACAGCTATGCCTTCCAACACTCGTGTTTCATCTTTGCCTGCCAGCCAGAAGGCATATATGACAGTCTCAGAAAATACCAGTGACAGAGCAAAGCGCACGCACTACACTGTGCGTGTAAAATCCACCTCTAGGGATTTTGGTTTCTGTTTATCATGCTTTATCATAATGAGCAACTGGGAGGACCAACTTTGGGATGACAAAAACACAAATCGTTCTTGACTGAAGTGTGGCTGGGGTGCTGCCACGATTGAAAATGTGCAAGCACTAGAAAGCACGTAGAAATCTCAGAGTGGAATTCTACTTCTGAAGAAACAAAATTTCAAGAGAAAAAATAAATAAATTTAAAATTTGCATGGGAAATGCAATTTTAACTGTTACACTCATTTCTGGTTTTGTACTGAACAAGCTGTACCCGTATTTTATTTGAAACACTTAGCAAACTTACCTGATACCATAACTGACATTATCATCCTTCACTGTGCTATACTGCCAAAGTGTTACAACATTTTAGCAGGTGCAGAGGGAGGGTATAGGAAAGAAGGAATTCAATTTATATGAAAAGTATTGCTACTAAATTCTGCAATTCTGGGGATGCTAAGTGTTTCAATGAGAACTCCAGAAACAAGAAGAAAAGAGTGTATTTAGGAACTGTGAATATCTTTTTTAAAAGTGGGTTTACAATTCTTGAGATAACTGAGAAAAATATGAAAAGGATGATCATTTTCACTGGAAGGCACAAAACCCAAAGGTATCATTTTAAAAATACATCCTTAGTTCTGAATCTGTCACATACTGCTCACTTCTAAGCATCTGAATTAACAATAATGTTCACAACCCAGTTTTTTTTCCCCGTCTTCCCCTGGTGCCTGAGAAGATGCATATATGAACTTACCATAAATGAAGGGAAAAAAATTGCTCCTATGCTAGGTTTTAAGGAGTTTGTAAACTTTTTTATCATCTTGCTGGAATTCTTGTTCTACGAAGGCTCTTGGTCAGAAGCCTTGTTTTTTAACAACAGATGACTAACAGGCGTGGCACAGATCCTTAAAACACTAACAGGACTTGAAAAAGCAGAAAAAGCATTTGAAAAAGCATTGTGCCATGTGATTTTTTGCTCTGCTCTACAAACATGGACTACAAACATGGGCTCATATTCCCATCCCAGTGGACAGCTTCACCTAGGGTGCACCTCTGAGCAACACGTCTCTGCCAGCTCGTTGTCTCATTGGTGGAGGAATCAAGCTATTCTGCATACAGATGAAAGAATCCAAATAAATAAATTTAAGAAACTGTACTTTAAGGCTTTTTGCATAAAAAATACCCCATGGACAGGGACAGTAGTTTGACTTAGCAATCTTCTAAGTAAAAGAGAAAAGGATGCTTTTTGAAGGTTTCATTTAGACCCCCAGAGAAGTGATTGCCTGACACCAAATCCCTCAGTGTACACTGCGCCTTCAGTACTCCATCTGCAGGGGAAACAGAAGCTGCTTTAAAACCCTCTACAATGTCGCATGTAAGCTCTGCTGCAATCAAACATACTGTTTCCAGAAGGCAAGAAATGCATGTAAGCTGCTGAACAAAAAGCACTGCACTGAACGCATGCTGCACGAGTAGGACACAGATCGCAGTATTAACTGAGCTATCTCAGTAGGTGGGGAAAAAACAGTAACAACAAAAAAAAACCTACCACAGAAAAAAACAACTACCCCTTCCACACAGAAGCAACCCATGGAAAAATTCACTGCAAGCTACCCAGCTCTGCACTGGAAATTGTCTTTGAAAATCCTTCCTTCTTTGTGAAATGAATTGAGATCTGCTGACAAGAAGTGCTAAACATGAGCTAGACATTATTTACTTTCACTGTTGTTACTGTTTGCCAGCCACACACCAAATCTTCCATTAACATGTCCAATGAAAGGTCCCCACATTAAGAAACACATGACATACCTGAATGCAAAATAATATTTGACAGGTTTAGGCTAACAAATGAAAAGCAGAGAGGAACCTCACACATTAGCCTTAATTTCAGCTTAGCATCACATAATGCTGATTTCTACTTAGCATGACACCACTGAAAAGCAGTATCTCTTTCATAGAGCAAAAGGTCCAAAATAGACTGATTTTGTACTTCCCTCTGGAAGGAAAGGCTCGCTTTACTTGCCTATGTCAGAGCAGGGGTGACCTCAATGACTCGATTGCACTGTTTGTTCTGTAAGCCTCCATCAAGGGATTTCACTGCATGGGAACAGAACGCCACCCTAACCCACCTGCTAAATACAGAGGGGATGCTGAAATCCCAACTTCCTAAATGCTTCTGCACAACTGAAATTAGTTTAGAAACTAGTTGGGCCAGATAAGCAGTTCTATTAATTCCATTAGAGGCTAAAGAGCCCCGAACAAACAGAAGAGGTAGGCAGAATACCAGTGGTCTCGTACTCTGTGGAGAGTATTTGAGCAGTGCCTGTGATGCTAGAAAAGCTGACCCTGCAGGGACACTTCTATCAGTTACACATAGCTCCTTCTGTGGCATATTCCTCACAGTTTTCTGATTTTTCTTTGTATTTTAAATAAATTTTTTAAATAAAATTTTTCATCAGATTTTTCTTTCCCAGATTACAGAGGACAAGGTTACTTTTTGAGGGGAAGTGAGGAAAACAAAGAGAAAACCCAGCCTGAATCAAAGCACAAAAGCAGGTGCGATTTCTTCCCTGAGTTACTTAAGAAAACATTCCAAATGTCTACCATGATTTTTTTTATTTTTTATTTATTGACAGCTTAAACGCTGCACCCGGGGCAAAAAGCACTAATGTCATTCACGCCCTCACAACAAAAAGGCTGCTTGAGAAGGATATTATTACATCTGCTGTATTCATCGAACAAGAAATTAAAGAGATTTTCTTAGCTCTCGATCCAAGAACAGAAGTACAAAACAAAGCTTCTGCCAGAGCCATCCATCAGCTCTCTGTGAAGCATTTCCCATGCATGGCTCCATCCTCTTCAACTGAAATTATTGGCAGCGTCTTGACAGAGGGAAGGCGTGAGCCTGGAGAGTCTAGCCTGAAACTGTGCTTCATGTAAACAAGGGAAGAATTCACCTCATTAATAGATGACTTGAAAAAAGTGACAATGAACCAGATCTTGCTGTGACACACCTTGGTATGCCTTCAAAGCTACTAGGAGTGAGTGTAATAATGAAGGGCCGTGTAATATTACCTTGCTTGCAAGCAACACTTATCGACAAGTAGAGGAAATCTGTGTGAACAAAATCTGAAGTAGGGATGAACAAAGCCAATGAACTGAATGAATCAGTTATTTACCAGACTGGTCGCAGTATCATCCGCTTTTGGGAAAGCTATTAGTGAGACATGACGATTTCTGTTATTACAAAACCTAACAGGGTTTTCAATGTAATCAGTTATGACTCTGAAAGATTAATATTTTCTTAGCCTGAACGGAACAGAAATCACAGCAATACTTGACGCATGTGAGTGTGTCATTATTGCAGGGATCACCAGGTGGTGCTTTGAAGAGACAGTCATCCGAGCCATTTATTTTTGGTATTGGAAGGAACCTTGTGTTCTTTGTAGCACTTGAATTAACAGACTGGTGTAGGGGGATGGAGAAAACAGCAAAGGAGCCTGCTCGCCACTGCACTGCAGCCCACTACAAAGAACTGTACCAGCACAACTCCCTTCCGAGGGCTGGGCTGGACTCCAGGGAAGACAGAAAAGTCTACCTGCTGCTCGTGACCACCTCTGGCTGAAACATTTTATTTACATAAAGAACAGACCGCCTTTGTAAATTAGCATGGGCATATGGGCAGCTGATGCAGGTACGTCAGGACCACGTTTATCAGCTCTCACAGCGACTGCCTGTGTGCCTGTTCCACGGTTTGCTGCCATGGGCTCACCCGGGGGAACACATTCACACGGGGAGTTACATGGAACAGCTGACACAAGGCAATTTTTAGTACAAACGTTACAAAATACAGCCACGTCTTGAAATTGCTACTCTCTTCCAATTAAAAGGCGATTAAAAACTCCTGATAAGCAATAAAACTCAGCAACAGAGACAGAACTATATGCTTCATACCATACATGTGTGAAATAGGCTTATGCAATAAAGATCTCTCTTTTTTTTAAGGATACTCAAGCACGATCGAGTACTATCTGTCTGTCTGCACACCCACACCACAGTGGGTGCAACCCACTTCCTGCAACCAAAGACTCAATGTAATTTTAGAGACAGAAACCAATTATCCACATTGAAATATGGCAAGGACAACAGCCTTATCTCCTCTAAATATAGAAGACTGCAACCCAGATGTACACTAGCGTATCTTAGAGAGAACAGTCTAGGAAGTAATGGAAGAGCAGCAGCCAAAATTAAGAACAATTACAGAGGGTTAAAGCAATCTCATGCATACATCAGGAAATGCTAACATGACAGCAATGGTATGGAAAGTGAATCACTTAAACGTGGAATCCGTATGTTCCAAGTTGTTGCTGTAGAAAACAAATGTAGAATTTCAATTTACAAACTGTGTACTTCTGGTGAAGGATTTTTTTCCCCTCTTCTCTTTGGAGTAAGTCAGACTGAAGCCACAGCCCTAATTTGCCACAACTTAACCTATTCAAAATGAGATGTCACGCAAATAAGTTTTTGAGCAGCAAACTGCTTAACTATGCTAAACAAGTTATTGCATTTATTTACGTGATGTCGCACCAAATTATGAAGGCTGACTCAAGTTGTCTGTTTATTTTGCCGAGTTATGTCTGCTCTGTGTCTCACTCCCTGATTTAATTGAGCTGCTGAAGATAATATAACTTATCACACAGACACGTTGCCATGTTGCTAGATTCTAGGTTAATTAACAGTAGCCTACAGTCACTGCATTTCTCACATGGTTAGCCACTTGGACCCTGTCTACTGTCTAGCTTCACTAATCAACGAGTCTGGGAATTTTACGCTAGCAATAGAATACACCAGCAGCAGACGGAGATTTGACTGTGCAGAAAAAAGCCCAGCTCGCTGGTCGGGAGCCTTTCCTTCCCTTGGAAATTAACTCGTTGTTACGAGACACGCACTAATGCCAGACTCCTGGCAGAACTCAGAGTTCTCAAATCAGGGGAATTAAATCCCGGGGGCAGCTGCCCTCTGGCAGGGCAGAAAGCTGTGGCCACCGTACCACCAGCGACACCAGCCCAGGCGTGCTGCTACCACAGCCCTGCGCCCTCCTGCCCACACACTGCATGGCACGAGGGGAGGCACAGAGCTCACGGGCCAGCAGCAAACCGCAGGGGAGCAGCATGGAGTACAACACAGCATCTCTTCATGCTGGTATTGGACTGAGGCTGCCCTGGAGCTAAGGATGCATCTCCTCAATATGCTCCTGAGAGCTTCTTCCCCTGGGCTCTGTACGGACACCCCTATCAGTGCATCTGACTGAGCTTGCTGTTCTTCCCATAACCTCCCCTTCCAAGTGCTGATTTTCAGTCATCGCTTCGAGCGAGGCTCCCTGTGTGCCCACGAGGCCGTCAGACCTGACTCAGTGGTGGTGGCAAACACCAGGTGGGGCTGGGGAGGGAGCAGCGTTTCCCTGCTCCCAGCAGCCCACACTGGATTAAACGTGGAGTCCACGCTTCGGATGAAATGCATCGTGACACTTCTCCCAAAGGTGGAGCTATACCATCAAAGTAAGGGAAAGACAAAGTTAAACTCACAGCATGCATACATACATTCCTCCCGCCTCACAAGCCCCTCCACCGTTTTTCAAAATACTTCTAACTAATAGCAATGCTTCAAAAACTTCTAATTCTTTTATTCCAGAGGTTTTTTTATTAATATTATTAGTAGTACTCCTTTTTCTCCACAAAGCACAATGCATATGAAGAGAGGAGCCAGAAGAAAACGATGGTTTTTAGTGTTCTGATACTGTACACATATCCTCTGGAATCATTCCTCAGACTTCAGCTAAGTTATTCCTAGTTTGCACAACAGGTTCATCTATGAATTCTGCAAAATTTGTCTTTTACAGTGTAACACATGTAGGACTTCAGTCATACAAAACCCAGTATTAAATCCATCTTTCCAGATCATGAGCTAGATCTCCAGCATGCTCCAGGTTTCACAGAGAGCTCAGAGTAACCAAAATGCATGCACACTACTCTGAAGTTCATGGGGTCTACTTGCAATTTTTAACTGTTGGCATGTTTTCAAGCTTTTTTCCACAAAAATCCAAGTTTAAATTCTCACAAGATTGTAAAATCTAGGGATTTAAAAGTAAAGAAAAATATATGAAAATTATCAAACTTTATATATAAAATTAGGATGCTCAAAACTATTAATTCAGAAAACACAGTTCCTTTGGAAGTAAATCAATTGACCCTGGTGGAGTAAGGAGCTGACCTACTCTCTTACATGCCCACACGACTGCTGCACCTCTGGCATGTACTGGCTCTGCTCAGTGAGAAACACAATTTGGTGTCCAGGCACTTTGGCAGATTCGACCAGGTAGTTCAGACTATTTTTTGTCTAGCTTAAAATTCAGCTGGACATGCTTGCAATGAGACATAATGCTATGTAACGCTGCACTGAATGGGACGGGGAGAGGGCTGCTGGAAAGAAAGGGGCAGGGAAGGAGCAGAGAAAAGAAAGATTACTTGCCCTTCAGCTGGAGCAACACAGGAGCAGAATTAATGTGGTTCTGCACGTTGGGCAAAGGGAGTTCAGCCTTGAAAGAAAAACCCACCGCATATCTAAAGAATGTAAACAGGATTCCTGGTCCCTTGACAGAGAATAACCATGGGGAGACAAGGCGTTTCTTCGTGCATTACTCAGCACGCAAATATGTTCCTAGCAAACCTATTCCCGATAGATCACCAGCACCACAAGCAATCAGTAGAGGACCTGCAAATCAGCAACAGTCGCTTGCTGTAACGCATTAATTGTGCTGTTATTACTGTACAACCTCAGCAGGCTCCCTGCGTGAGCCCAGCCGTGAGCCCCTCTCCCACGCACGGGCATCTCCTTCAGATCCCCATCCACGAGGCATTTTCTCTCCCGCTCATGCCCTCCACTAGCTGCAACAGAGCTCAAGGGGTGTCACAGAAATAGGGGACATTAACTGAGGATGTGCTTTAAAAGTAGAAAATGTCATCACCCAAAATAGGTGGCTTCTCTATTTTTTCCTAGTCGTGTAATGTGATTATAGAAAGGCCATCTACGTGAGCAGCTATACTCAGTATATTAAAAACTCGTCTGCAGTGAAGATTCAAAACAAATGGTCTTTTCTTTTTCAAGAGGATAGAGGGGAGTATTGAGCTATTTACTTTCTTTTGGAAGAGTGATTTCTGTTTATCTGGATATGGTTATACATAAGTTCAATTCTCTACAGCCCCCTTCAATATCAAAGATTGTTTTATTTATCAAAAAATTAAAAGGCTCAAGCTGTGCATTTTGTATCCAGATAATTTCCCCCACCCCCAAATTTAGTATTTGTGAGATTGAGAGATCCCTAATGAATAGAATTATCTTGCACTTACATGGTTCATTCCATTGTAGGCTTTATAAATATTTTATTAAGCTCACATTTTGAGAGGCACTAGATACACTGAGAGAGAGATTAAAACCATGTTAGCCATGGCTTCTTGTAAAACCGGAGTGAAAGGGGAATCACCTCTGCCCCACTTGTCCACTGCGGCTTCTCTTTCAGGAAAAACAAAAACAGTAAATACTGAGCAAAGCCCAGCTCCTCTTTGCCGGAGGGTTTAAGTACATGAAAATACGGGGTGAGATGAGGCTGGGAGTCAACGCTGAAGACAGGAGATCACATGCTAAACAAACGAGGAAAGGAACAAATAGAAAACACAAGATTCACTGAACTGCAAAGAGGCAAGGTGTTCAGTCACTTACTGTGCAAGCAGTAACGGAATACAACCTGTATTAATGCAGATTTCCATAGATGCTTCATTTACACACCAATATGAAGCGTGAGTTTAAATCAGTAGTGGTTTCAGAAAAGGTAGATGCCTGGCAAGTGAATAGACTTGGTCTCCTATACCACACGACCTGTGAGGAGGATTGCACACACGTGCGTGTGCCACAGGAGGAAAGAGAAGACAGCACAATGCTGATGTGTCTGTTAGTTTTACAAAGCGCCAGAGATGGACTCAACGCCCTGATCCTCAAGCACCCCACACAGAAAAGCTAAACCAAGAATTACTCCCTGGCTCTGCTGATCAGAGTTACTGTGCAGTCTTCCTGCTCCGTATCTTTCTTACCCACATAACCGCAGTACACTTAGAACTTTGCATTAGATAAGGGAACATATATAAGGGAACATGCAATCAATTTAACCTCCTCTCATAATCCCACCTAGTGCTGTTCCACCAGACCTTACTCGGCCTCTGAGGAAATCGTGACTTAGGGGTTTAAAAGCCTGCGATCCAGATCTGACTGATGGAAACAGGGCACACAAGTGGCCTTTTTGTTCACTTATCAATAGACAGAACAGCAATGCCCAGTCATCTTTGTACCCTTCATACAACCTGTACTGCAGTCCTGTCAGCTGAGAAACCTCAGAACAGCACGGCTTACGAAAGGCTCAAAATAATCAGAGAGCTCTGAGCTATATTGTCTTTGTGAGTGATTAAGGAAAAGAGTGACTTTCTGGCGGAAAAAAAAAGTCAAGAAACAAAGCAATAACTGTCTGTTCTTTCTTTTAGACCATGCTCAGCAACATCAGGCTTCAATCTATCTTTAAATTTGCCATTACAGCTTGACTGAATTATGAAATCAGCTTTCCTAACCAGTTCCCTCACTCTTCTTGGCAACTGAAACAAGTCATCTTCCATTAGTATCTCCCTGCTGTATGGTGCTAGTGTAGCTTGCACCCTCTGCATGAAACTACAGCAAAGATGCTGAGGCTTCTTCACCTTCCTTCAGCATTTCAATAGACAGCATAATGATACAAGAGCTTTCTTCTCTAATGCCCTCATGCTTTTCAGCAAGCAGTTTGAGCCCTAAGTATCTTAACATTTCAAGAAGTTAATTGTCTCAAAGCATGCACTTTCCCTTAGAATACTATTACACTATTAAAATAGCAGTCCAAATATTTACTTATATTTTTAATGGATATTATTGGTGAAAATAACCTTATTTGTTCCAGAGTTGGTTAGTTGCCTTCTTTACAAAAACTCTAGCTTCACGATGTCTTTTAGTATAAGAAAAAGTGAAGGCTGCAGGCAAAATGAGGACTACCTAAAAAAATTCTGTGCTATGAATAATTGAAGAGTTTGAGGCACATACCACAGCATTTTGAAAATTGGGTTTGGTGTTTTTTTTCCTGCAGTTCATTCATATCAAGATGTTTTAAATACCATTAATGAGGCATTACAACAACCCTTGACTAGAAGACTATTGCCAAAGGTACAGTCTTTAGAAAGGAATATGGCAAGCAAGTACAAAATGAGTTAATGGCAAAAGGGGGGGAAAAAAAAAAGGACAGACTTGAATTCCCCTGACTTATATACTGAACTAATTTTTTAAATTTCTTCACTTTCTATATTTCAGGAGAGTAAACACATTTTGAAAAATATGCAATAGACCTCAGTTTGACATATTTCGTTTTCCAATTAATTTTTTTGACTCATGTGAGTAATTTACTTACTCACTGATTATGCTTTTTACAGCACTTTTAATTAACAGACTTAATCTTTATTATTTTAATCTCTTAATCTACATAGAGAAAAAAATCTCAAGGTGACTATTTAAAATGACCACTGCATGAACTGATGCCACTGTGGAACATGTTTAATTCACCTCAGCTACTCTCAGGGGTCCTACCAGACAGCTAGACATTACTGAGACAGTTCAGAGTCAAAAGGAAAAGTACTAACAGGATTGTTTTGGGGGTCCTTTGACAAAGCAAAATTTGCAATATTAATTTAAACAAATCTGTTTCATTTAACTTCTCCTCCTTTTTGGAAAGGCCCTGTGAATGAAGAGTGGGGCACATGAGAAACTTTATTTTTTACTTGTTGGTGGGTATCTACTGGCCACCATGAAGGAGAAATATCCAACTATCACTGATTATGGGAGGTCCATTGCCTACAGCAGCGGTACAATTTGCATTTAGGGATCTGTTACGTTTACGTCAGAAAAGAACAAAAGAGAAACCCAAACTTTCAAAATCTGTATCAAGCCATAACCTACTAGACTTGAACTAATTACTCAAGTGTGATCACCAATCACATCTGCTTTAAAGGAGCTATCATACAGGGCAAGACCTAGGAGCAATTGCCTTATGAACTCTGTAGTAGCAGCCTCTACTCAACAAAAATGCTTTGAGCTGGAAAACAATGCACCTTCTTGGACATCACACAGCTAAAGAAGAAATACTATCTAAAAAAAAATTATTTGCTTTCAGGTGTGAAACTGTCAGTAGCACCAGCACCCTTCACCATTCTGTAAGTGCTCTAACTAACAGGAGGGAAACCTCTCCTGGAAACTCCCAAAGCAGTGATCCCTCTTCAGGTTCTTCGAAGAATCCATTGATTTTTCAACCACTTCTGTACTATGATGCACTTGTGGGGAGGGTATGTACCTCTTGCATCATCCTATTCAGCAGTTAGAAACCAACAGCACAAACTAAGTATAAGAGGAAAAAATCTGTCGGTGAGTCCAGGTCAGTCAAGGATGAATCATTTCATTTTGCCAACATGTGATATATAACTGCCTGTGCTTGCCTCAACATTTCCCTTCCCCTGATCTGCATAGCAAAGAACAATATGGAAATTGCTTACTTCCAAGGTATTCTGAAGGTCTGTCTCATTCCCCTAATAGTGTAGAATGACAGGGTTGATAAGCATATTCTTTTTCTCAGGATGGATCATCTTGAAACAGGCTTGGAAACTTATATACATCTTTACTAGATTAGAGTTTTAGAGCAGTATGGGAATTTTTGCAAAGCCCAGGAGAAATAATGAGAAGGTAACAATTCCAAGCCTATTACTGCCACATCAACAGAAGCAGGTCTACCAGCAAAGAGATCTGGCAAACCCTTCATGGAAGAGTCACAGCAGCTGCTGTGTACTTCACGCATTGTATTGTTGACAGAATACAATGTGGACAACAGCAAAAAGAACAGCTAAGCCCACACAGGCAAATTTATGAACATTAGTAGTTTGTGCATTTGTGTTGATATATGCTACAAAAAGGACAAAACTGACTGAATTTTCACTAACAAGCAGGACACGCTCCACCGGTACTCAACAGGCTCCATCCAAAGCATATCAGGTAACACTAGGCAGACGAAAAACAGCATACCTGCACCAGCTGCAGCACCAGCTCTCTAGTTTTCAAAATGCCAGCCTGTCCTCTCTTTCCTACATCTTTTCCACCTGCAGGTGCTTACAAAGCTGCCTGCAGCGTGTGCTTTGCGACCTCCTGACGCACACTGGTAGCGGCTTCTCCTCCACGCTGCATAGAAGCAATAAGGAGCTAACAACACCAGCGGAGAGTTTTTCTTTCGCAGACAATTGTAGAAGTCTGCACAGTACCATCCTCTCTTAAAACAACTTTTTAAGCCACTTTCTGCTTTTGCAAATGGGTACAATAGCCCCTAAGTGCAAATGCTGCACAGCCATGCCTGGTAGGGATTTGCCATTGCATCAGCTCACAGAAGTAGAGGAAGTCAAGCAACAAGCACACACGTAGGAAGGAAGAGCCAGAAATGGTACGACAGATGCTATAGATGGGTTGCCAGCTAGGTTGTGTATTCACTGCAGAGTTCAACCCAGCTGCTGACGAGATCAACTTCCTATGCTCATCTGACACCAAGGCAACAAATGTACCTAACATACAGATTTCTAGAATTTTCCAATGTTCATCCTTATTTACCTGTAGGCAGTTTTAAGCAGTAGGCCTGATTAGCTAGTTGCACAGGAAAAAAACTAAAATTAATCTAAATACTATGGCTACCAAAAGTTTTAGATGTAAATTTAATATGTGTGCATTTTCATTCGAAAACAGTTGACAATACCAGTGCCTCTGCCCTTGAGGCCAGGTGCTGCAATAAAACAAAAACAGGACTGGGAAGGGGAGAACTGTGCCCACCCTAACTTCGCCAGCCTGCCTCAGAAGATGATGGGTTACATTCAAGCCACTGAGTCTTATAAACTCAGCCATCTCATCCGATAAGCAAGCTACACAAATGCTGCAAGCATCAAGATGGTGCTTTCTCCCCTCCCCGCACTAGAAGTGCTTCCAGCACTTTGTCTCTTTGCTCTTTCCCTTGTGGCTCCACCGCCTGAGCCAGAACAGTCGCCTACCGGGATGCAGGATCTAACATGGCAGGAATGCTGATTGACAGGTCTGCAAGTGGACTGGAGGAGCCAGGAAAGCTGGTCTGCTGTCAGTTTTTCCTAAACATACTTAACTCTTGGGGAGGAGTATTCCAACAGAGTGAGCAAGAAAGCAGACAAAGATAAAAAATAAAAGAAAAAATAAAAAAGTATATATTTATCAAGATGGCATCTATGGACCATTCAGCCAATAAGCTGCAACACTTCAGGTCCCTTGAATATCATGTTCTTAATTGAAAAGAAAAATCTTTTTCACCATCAGGTTCCCTGCTATATGTTATCTCATACATAGCTGCTAAAAAATAGTAACACTTGTATGGGTTACAACCAAAAAAAATGTATTCTAAATATATACGCCCTTCATAGGAAGACTGCCAATTCTGAAAATTCATGAAGAATGAAAATTTCACAAAGCTTTATTAAAACTTTTTCAGCTGTAATTTCATATCTGTCTATATTAACCCATCCACAATATGTTAAAATGACATGTTTAGGACTGCTGAGCATTTACATGAGTCTGCAACAATAATTTTGAAAAGCAGAAGGATTAGTTCAAACATCTCAGGGCTTAAACGCTAACAGTTATGTAAATATACAGGGAATTCTATTTTCCTCTGAATTGCAAGTGAGCAACCAAAAACCAAGTTGCTGAATAATGAAAGAAATGGGACTGTCTGTTTCCAATCTGAGAGAGAAAAGATCAACGCAAACACATGGCAATTACAACTTTTAGCATCTCTCTCTGAATGGCTGGGTAGGCATTATAAAGCATCGCAACTGCAGCTATTCAACAAGCCTTCCTGAGGGAAAGAGGGGAGAAATGCTAATCGCCTCCTAGAAATCAGCCATGTGACGTGTGCCTCCAGTTAAGCTGGGTTCACTAAATGATCCAGCATCCTTTGAGGATACACTGCTCAATGTGTCACACATGACAGAAGCAGCCTTCTCTGCTCACACCACAGCCAAATACTTCTGACACACTTGCACATACTTCCCTTTAACCTGTTATCACAATTTTAGCACAGCTCTAATACCTGCCCTGATGACTGCCCTTAGCACAAGCCTAATCTGAAAGGGGTCGCTTCTTACTAACTTAAGTAATAGGAAGATTTTAGGAATTTTTTTAACAGGAATTCTTGTCAAGGATTTCACAGGAGAGGTATAGGAGCCTTATAAACTGACCAGCAAACAGAGACAACAAATCGAAAAGTCCCCAGATTTAAAACAGCTTCAAGCTTTGAAAGCTGGACCCATGGGGGAGAGTGGAGAGGGGGCGGCCTGCAACCTACAGATTTTGCTGGTACTTGCTCATATCACAAAAAGAGAACAACGGATCATGTATGAATAAAGCCTCATCACTGCTCAGTTGTGAGGAACAGGTTAAGAAAACGGGTCAGCTCCCTGGGGCTGGCTACGAGGCAGGAGCTGGCCGGCCCCCTCAGAAGGCCGTGCCTGGGCCCTGGCTCCGTGAGGGGGGTGCCACCATCCCGTGCTGGGTGCTACCGCAGGGCCCTGGGGCCGGGCCAGGCGTGTGAACAGGCTGTCACCTCAGCCCGGCAGGCCCGCTCCCGGGACCTCTGACCCTTGCTGAGCACAAAATCCTTTTGTATTTTGGTTTGCATTGACAAAAAAATCCAGGAGAAACAGCCTACACCCTGAAAATGCAGCTTCCTTCAGCGTACCCTGAAGAGTCCTTGGTGTCAGGACAAACCAATTGCATGTGTTACGGGAAGACTGTTACTTTGGCTTTTTCCCCTGAACACTGAAAAAATGTGTTTGATTTTAAAGCACATACACTTACAAATAGTGATGGAATCAGCTACAAAGAGACCACACAAGCTGTTCCAGCCTTCCACAGAAGTCTGTGTTGTGTTTTTTTTTTTAAAGCGTAAATACACAGCCACCTCTTCAGTTTGCCCTTTCATCTCTCTGAAACAGTTCTTAACACACACACCCTTCATTTCCTAACTAGCTGATCATATACAAGGTTTGGTTTTGTAGTTGGGAAATGCTAAAAAAAAGATAAAAGTAAAACACAACCTTGATCCTGAAAGAGAAGTCAGCAAGGACATTGTGGGCGTCTCCCGAGCCAGAGAGCTGGAAGAAAGCAGCTGGCACTGCCCCTGTGCTGCAACCTGATGTGGTTCACCAGGCGCTGGGATACAGCCATGTGCATGACACACAGGTTCCTCGGGGCTGGGCGAGGAGCACACAGGGCCACAAGCTGCGTGGGATCCGACTGCATGGGCTGTGTGCTGCCAGCAAGGGGGACAAATGGGTGGATGCAGGGCGCTGAGGAAGGGTGGCTTTTAGCCCCCACTGCAGTGCACCTGCCATGCTGCTGCTGCATTAACCCACCTGCAAGCACACATCTTTTCAGGAGGGCAGCACTGCGTTTCTTTCACAGGCTAGGAAGGGAAGAAAGGGTGAAAGACTGGGGAAGAAAATGCAGGCAGATTTTTATCTGACCCTGCTGCTAATCCCCCCAAATTGGTGAGGGTATATTGATAGGCCCATGCAAGGTACTGCTTCGCTCCCCAGACCAAGAACTGTGCTTTTAACAGTGTGTAATCTAGTTCTGTATGGGTGAACTGGCAATGCCTTGCTGTGGCGCTACATGAATTTTACCAGCTAATCACCTGTCTCAGAAAACAATGTAAAATGTCTCCAACCCAAAAAGTTATGACCATATAACAGAAGAGTCTCCTCCAAAAAACTAGTCAGGGTCGTTTTCTGTCCCTTCCTCCACTACAACAAAGATAACAACACAAGATTTTGGAACTATAAAAAAAAAAAAAAAAAAAGGAGGAATCTTTATGCTAAATTCTTCAAGAAAAAAAAAAAGCAAACATTCTTCTCAGACAAAACCTCAAATATTGCAACTCACACAAAAAAGCTTCTGCCATATATTTTTGGTGGTCAGCCACTGGCTTCCTTACCTACACTTTGTCATGAGTTGAAAATAAAAGCACTGATACTCACTGATTCGGGCCTCTGTAGGAAATGAGGGCCAGAAGCTGCAGCCACAGCCAGGTAGGATACCTCCCCAATGTGGCATCCTGTGCTGTCAGCAGAACAGAGCAACTCCGAGCGCCCTGTCCATCAGAAGCCTCTGAGCTTCCAGACAGGATCAAACAAAATCGAGAATGTTCCATGAATGGTGGAAAACCCTGCCTTCCTCTTCAAAGAAATATGTCCTAGAGGTCTGGGTAAACCAGCACTATGTATAAATGAAGTTAGTGGTTTAACTGACAGAGCATCCATTACATAGACAAAAATATCTCTTTAATACTGTAAGAAATGTAATTTGATATTCTTTTATCTTATTAAAATAATACAAATTCTCTATGTACAGAAACCGTCAGCTCTAGAAGACGGAACTAAGCAGTATCCCCCATTTGTCTCCACTTGATCTGAAGGCTTGTTCTTACAGCTGGAAGGTTAAATTGTTCTGCAAGTCACTTCATTCTTCATCCTCTGGGGTAGGATGGCCAAAAAGGGCACCAATTTGTGCCAGCCAAGGGCATGCTTTTTCTGAACCAGACAGTTGATAAGGAACTGGGATGAAATCCCAAAATTCATTTCCCTTGGGCCTCTAAAGAACCATGAGATGCATTAACTTTCACCACGTAGCGATGAGGGAGAGGGAGAAAGAGAGAGATTTAGGGGGAAAAAATAGCCACTACACACCCAGGCCAAGGCTGGATTATGACCAGCAGTTCTGCAGGGATTGATTCCTACTTCTGTTCCCTGGCCTATGAACTACCTTTATTCGACTTATTCCAAAATCATTTAATATAAAGGAAACACGGTGAGGAAAATCAGTTGTTTTCAGTACTAACTGTTCTTCAGTACTAACTGTTCTTCTTTCATCTCCTGCCAAAGCATCTGTATGGCTAGACTTGCAAACAAACACACTTTTACTGTTCTTTGCATTAAAACACATTCTAGATATCATAAACCTCTACTAATACGTAAGCAAACATGACAAAACATAATGGAGCTGAAGCTAAGAGGATGGAAACAGATAAAAAGTTTAGAAATCTATACTAAGCCAGTACCACTCCCATGTGCTTTTTTTTTTTTTTTTAAACCGTTTCCTTTGATTTAGGGTGTTTTGCATCCACTGCACACAGAAATCTATGAACAGAGAAGTGCTGCACTCCCTCAAGAAAAAAAAAGCACTTGTCCCAGAGCAAAAGCAGTCAGGGAGATTCTTAACTTGGTTAATACAAATATAAAATGGAAACAGCAGGACTCTAGCCTTTAAATATTTCATGGCCAAAGTAGCTGGCCAGAGAAAACTGCTCAGGCAACAGGGGAAAAACAGGTTGTGAACATAATTTTACTGCATCAGTGAAACTCTAGGCTGATGGTTCCTCAGAAAGGTGAAATGGAAAGTTTAGCTTTTAAGGTCTCCTCCCCACAAAAGGGTCAGGATATTCATCGGGAAGCAGGAAACTATAATGCTCAATACACCCTGCCACACAATACACAATGCTCTAGCAGTAATGATGTCCACCTTCAGCTTACCTGTTTTATGCACTGCAGCCGGTCATTGGTCTGCTGTATGTGCCTGTCCATAGAGTTCATTTTGATTGTCTCCACTTGGCTTCTACCTGAAAGCCATTAAAATCCCTCGATCTGCAAGACAAAAAGGACAATAAAGATCACTCAGCACAATCTGTGCACTTCTATCAGCTCTACAGCAAGTGTGACCCTAAGATCTACTGGAGATTTAACCTTCCAGGTGATCCTGTGCAGACAAGGCCCCTGTTACAGAACTGCAACACAAATGGCACTAAAGCAATGCAGCAAGGTTGCCCGCAAGAAACTCCTGATTACGCTGCAAGATGAAAATAGCAATAATAGCAATAATAATGACGATAATAATGACAGTCTAGGTTTTGCAAGGCCAAAAATATGGGGATTCTTCCTCATTTTCCGCTAGGAGAAAACACCTCCCATAAATACTAAATGAATCAGGTACAAGTATTATAAGGCTAAAAGGAACACAAAACGTCTTTTCTTTTTTCTTAAATAATATGCAGGCTCTGGATTTGTATACTGAAAAAAAAAAAAAAAGCAACAGGTACGCTTCGGACTGTCCTGTGATATTAAATCTAGTAGATCAATTTAACGACCCTGTGAAATGGCTGCGGCAACAGCGAGCCAGGGACTGGGATTCATGACTCCGTCAAGCCTCCCAGCAGGACCCCGCGTCTGAGAGAGAGGGGCCGGGTCTCCCACCAAGGGGCTGAGCAGCTCCTGCCTCCTGAAAAAACGGGTCTCCTATCTGTAGCTGAACAAGCTACTTGCTACTTCTGAATAAACATGTCCTCTGTTCTTCAGTCCCATCTCTACAAAGCTGCGCAGCCTGAGGCAAATTAAAGCTTCTCTGTGACTTTAAAAAACAAACAAACTAGAAAATGGAAATGAAGGCTCAGAGTGGCATTAGGAGTCTGAATTCGTGTTGCTACAGCTGTAGGAAATTGTCAGATGAGCAATGGCAAGGAGTTAGGAGGATCTGCAGAGCACACCCGCGGTCCCCCAGGCCCCAGCTGTGCTCATCGTGCCGGCCTGCGGGCGGTACAGGCCGTCGGGACCGGCCCTGTCAGCGTAGCCACCAGCGCTTCTCCTGAGCCAGGTGCCTCACCACACCATGTCACACCTCACACGTGGGGATAACGGGGTAATACTGTGTGCCTGCAGCTGGGAGCAATACCCGACGGCAGGGAGGAGGCCGGGCTGTGGGCATCACGCCGAGCACCTCACCCTTGGCCCAGGGCTCAGCTCTGCCACCCTGGAGGTAGGGATGGATGAAATCCCACTCAAGTTTGGACCAGGAGCAATGCACAGAAACACAGGCGAGTGTAAGTGAGCGCCCTTGCCGCCTCTTCCCTCCCAGGCCTTCATCTGTCTTTTTCTATAGCAGTTCAACAGCAGATCATACAGAGAAAAGTCAACAACTAATCACCAGTGTCAGTCCATAATTCATATTACCAACCCCTCTGCACTGTAACTTCCATTTATTTATGTTTTAGGCAGAATCGCATGGGACTCCAGCCTGCACTTAATAAGCTGAGCAGATTTAAGTGCTTTTTCCTAGAACTCACTTCTCAGTGAGGGGCACAGAGATGCTTCGCACATACATATGTATACTCGCCTGTTTCAATCACTTTCCTGGCATCTATAATGGAAATGAAACCATAAATATTGCACACTGGAACATGAAACCAGGCTTTGCCTACAAATGCCCACATCCCTGTACTGCCACAGAGCGGCACAGTCCAAGCATCCTCCTGCTGAAAAACGAGCTGTGGGCACCAATTCACAAATTCTCATCCAAACCCTGTATTGATTTACAACTCCGTGCTAGCACAAGCAGGGTGCTGGGCTCACACGGGAATCATTCCCTCGCGAGCCTCTCCAAGGGCACCAAGCAGTTTTATTATTCAGAGGGCTGGCCACAGCTCTCCTCTGAGAAGACAGCAAATTTTCCAGGTCCCTGTCGTGTCGGAGATGCTGGCCACTGCCACCTCTCGTGACGCAGCATCTCCTGACAGCAAGCGCCTGTGGCACCCACCGCAGGAGGTTCCTGCTGGGAGACACGGCTGGTACTTGCACGGCCAGGCAGCCTGCGCGGCACGGCATCCCACGCACCCCACGTTTCTGAGCCTCACTGATAACGCTCCTCCATGGCTCCTGCCGGATTAGACTCAGGGAAAGAAATCTTCTCTGCTAGACAGCTAAATGAGATCTCACAACAGCAGCTCAGGCTCCTCATCTCCCCACTCCAGAGACAAGAGGGTTCAGCAAAGCACTCCTGTCAATAAATTGTAATACTTAGGAAACGGTAAAGGCTGTTTCACATACCGCTATTATCGTTTGATTATGCCACTGCCACCTTCTCCATAGCAAACACCATCCAAAGGTTCTTTAGTAAATGTAAATTGATATATTTTATTAAAAGCAAGTAAGACAGTCTTATCTGCCTGTATATACCCAAACAAACCTCAGCAGTCGTGAAGTTTAATCTCTCAGTGGACAGCAGAGGTATTTATCAAGAGATAAGCTAGCCCAGACATGACACCACTTCAGCAGTGATCCATCTTACAAGCTGGGACACATTATCTGCATTTTAATTGACCATCAGGACAGATGGAGGAGAACATGTTGAAAACAAACACGTACACATGCACATAGGATTTTTGGTGAAATATTTGAAGAAATTCAAACTGAAGCTTTTTTTTTTTCTTCTAATAAACAAATCGGGGTACTTGTACTTAATGAACCAACAAGCAAAATACCATATTTCTGGTTGACTTTGTAATGCAATTTTTGTATTTTTTTGGCATCATCAATATAAACTCCTCACTAACATGCAGCCACATAAAGAAACAGGGAGCCAAGTTGAAAAGAGCATCTATCCCACGCAACAGATACATCGCCATACTCTACACTGCCAGAAAACACAATTCTCAAGTAAAGCCAGATACAGCAGTGCTCAGAGATGGGGCTAATCACATCAGGAGCTGCCTCTGGAGTTCCCGGCAAAATACTTTGGGGCTGGGAGACTGCAGAGAGATTTTACACAAAGAAATGATCGTAACTTGCCTTTGTGTACTGTCACTCATGCCAAGAATCTTATGCACTGATTCATGGACTGTATGTAAAATAATACCCCAATTCTGTGCCTTCTAGTTAACCGTAAGCAAAAATGAGGCTTGCTGTTAGCTACCTGAATGGCAGCCTGCCCTTGTATTTATCCAAATTTTCACGTCTCCCACACGCAGAGGTTTCCTGAAGGCCGTTTGTGGAAAGGCAGGGTACAGACTGTCAAACAAGCTCACCTGGTGGCCAAGGGGAGCCCCCGCTCTCCTCCAGACAGGTCACTCAGTATCTTTTGTAAGCTGATCAAATCCAGCCTTGAAAATAGTTCTTCTTTCAACACCCAGTGGCTCCCACCGAAAAGCGCTCTCTGACTCACCCTTCCCTTGGCAGCCTGAAGCGTTTCACTTCCATCCCACCGTGCACTTCTCACACCATTTGTGCTCTCTGGCTGTGCCTCCTCCCCTGCCCCGGCCCCGTGCTGCCAGGCAGCCCCCATCCCTCCCCAGCCCAGTTCATCTGCCCTCTTCTTCTCAAGCTGTAGGTAGGAGGGCTCACCTCACACAACGACACGAAGGCTTACTCTGCATTTAGAGGATCCCTCCTCATACACTCCAGACTCATTTTTACCTCTCTCTCAGACACATCACTGGAGCATCAAATAGGAAAATCTTTACAGTGACCATACTGGGCCTAAGTCATTTTTGCTATAATAAAAGCGGAGCTCATTAGTGGGAAACCATTATTATCTGGAAATTATTCTTTCATAGACCTCAGCTAGAATTAAAAGATTAAACCTGGAAAGTGAAAATTATCGTATGGATCTTAAGTTTTACCACGGCAGAATAAGTGTTTTGACACCGGATCATTTTGCCTGAAAAAAAAAATCAGCACAATTACATTTCCAGTAGCTACACCTACTACAGCGATACGACCGCACACCAGTCCAGATCCCCATGGGCACATCCACATCCTGAAATTTCCAAAGTGCCTTTTCCGCTGATCTCATACTGTTTTGAAAGTAGCAGCAAGATCACCTTACTCGAAAATAATGGTGCTTAAGATACAGAAAGGCCGGCAGGGCAGAGTAAGAGCAGACTGGCACTCAGCTAAGTGCCGAGCGCTTATCAGGTCACGAGTGAAAATGACTTTGCTGGCTCTTCTGCTCACCCCTGGTGCATCGGCGTTAGAAAGCATGCAAAGATTCAGACACAGCAAGCGGCTCGAGGGACAGCAGGGGATGTTGCTGATCGGGATTAAAGGCTCTGACAGAACGGGATAGAGGAGGGAATTGTACAGGGTGCTTCCTAACAAATCCCCTCTGTTTCGTGCACACATTAGCCAGAAAGGTCGTCCGCTACTGTTTTATATGCTAACTCCATCCGAAAGGATAAACAAAAAAGAAGTGTTCCCAGCACCTTCTGGTTATTCAGCAATAAAAAGCCCCATTCTTCTGCTGTCTTTTCTGAGGGAAAGACCCAATTTCCCTCGCTCTTAAAAAAAAAAAAAAAAAAAAAAAAAAAAAAAGTGAATTATTCTTTGCCTTCCTTCTTCCCTCCCCTCTAGCATGTGAGTTTATAGCCCTAGGCAGTAATTAAAGAGCCCTCATTTACATATTTATGATGTCTCAAAAATGGAGAATGTGTTTTTTTAAAGGAACAGATGTATCGACCTGTTAGACATTTTTTTTTAACCCTAAGTGTACGGAATCCTTTTTTTTTTTTTTTTGTCAAACCATTACTACAAAGCACTCTCCAATATTAAAGAAGAATGAAATCATGTAGTGGCTGAAAGGGAATTTCACAAGCTTCTGCTACACTGTGTTGGCTGAAATTTCAAGCTACAGCTTGGCAAATACTCTGCCAGAAACTGGACTTCCAGTAACACATCTGTGAAGAGCAATTTAGTAAAACATGTTCTCTACCAGTCCTTCAAAAAAAAAAATCCAACATTTCAGCACTGTTTCGAAGTGCTGATGTTACAGAAAACATAACTCAACTTGAAAGTAAATACGATTTTAGTTCTGGGTTTGGATGCTCCGAGGAACACACCTGACAACGAGCAGCAGTGAGGCTGGTCCCCCTCTCGCCTGCCCCTTGCTTTCCTCCGTCCTGTGAAGCAGAGGAGTTGGCAGACGACTTGTCACCTGCCATCCTTAGCCAGTGTGCAACTTCTTGACAAATCGAGATCTTAGTGAACAAGCTTAGCAAATCCTTGCCACCACGAAGCCATTTTGAGACTGGTGGACAGCCCACTTGGAAAACCAAGAACATGCTAGTGCGTCTGGTGGTTAATAAACCATATGCCACTGGGCTACTTAAAGGCGTATGTCATTAAGTGACAGCTGACTGCAATCCCTTTGATGCATCACGGGCTACTTTTAGATTTGGAAAGAGCGAGACGAACCAAGCGTTCGCTATGAAAAACAATTCCCAAAATAGTCCTTTTAAAAGTATAGAGGAACTACAAAGAGTAAAAGCAAAAGGAAACAAACACGTGAGTTCATTTTGTGCCTTGTATTGATTTTTCCCTTTCAGAGAGGCAAGGGAAGACCTTCTGCAGGAGATGTGCTGGGCAGGGAGCGCGGCGGCGGTGGGAGACGCGTGGTGGCCAAGCATCCCGGCACCAAGGAACAGCACCGAGTGACCGGGTTTCAATTTCTACGCGGGTCAAGCACATTGGCAGCCACCCTGTGATTAACAGGATCTCATTCGAAGCCATGTGGAACCACTCGAGGAAAGAGGAGCAAGAAAATAGGAAAAAAAAGGTTGCAGGGGGAGGCCGGGGGCGGCCAGGGGCCGGAGCCCCGCGTCCTGCCGGCAGGGGGCGACAGCGGCCGCGACACCGCCCGGGCGGGCGGGGGCCATGTCGCGACCCCCTGAACCCCCCCGTGAATGCGATAAGCCAAAAAATCACCACAAAATGGGCAGCCCCCCCGCTGCCGAGCTGCCACGCCGCCCGCCACACCGGCACGGGCACCCCGTCACGCCTCACGGCGCAGGGAGCGGCCTCGGCAGAGCCGCGTTTGCAAAGAGCCTCCGAAATGCTCGCTTCCTTCCAGGGATTAAACCGCAAAAAGTTTAGTGTTTATCCGTGACGACTGCTTTATTTCCCCTGCTAGGCAGAGTACCTGGGAAAAATAAAAATAATAATAATAAAAAAGCAGCGCATAAAACGTCAGGTGAAAGGCCATTTTCATCATTAAACACTTGAAAAAGGAAGTCGTTCTCATAAAGCTTTATTTACCAGAAGCTGCTAAACAGCCACTGCGATCGGCTCTGAGCTATTAAACGGGGCCAGATGTGAGACAAAGCAACGTTTGTTACGCTGGGTGATGAAGAATAGATATTTGTGCTGCGCTGCTCTCCATTGTTGCTCTACAAATGTGCAATAATCCCCAGCAGACTTTCTATCATCTCTGACTGCGCGAGGCAAGGCGAGTGTGTGTGTGGTGTGTGTGTGTGTGGTGTGTGTGTATATGTGTGTGTGTGTGCTGAGCACACGCCGCCAGTGGGCACGGCTTCAGTGAGGTGGGAGCAGGGTCTGGGCCCTGATGGTGGCCGGGGCTGTGAGCACTGCCTGCCTTTAAGGAGGCTTTTTCCACAGCTTTCCATGTGCTTGGGAACGGTTTTAGATGCACAGCCCATTATATGCAGGCATGAACAGCCAGCCAGAAACACACAAAAGCTAACCCACACATGCTTTCGGAAAAAAAAAAAAAAAAGGCAGCATGACAGCTTGCATAAGCGAGCCTGCTGGACTCCTCTGGGAGGAGGAGCGGCGGTGCGCAGAAGTTGTTCAATCATGAAGCACATCTGCAGCCTGATTACAAAAGCCAAGGTGGCAGGGCTGGCTGGAAGCGCACGCAGCGCTGTCATAAGACCTATGCTGAAAGTACAAAAATAAAAATAAGCCTCCAAGAGCGGGACCGCAGGCACGTAATGATTTTGCATCTCTGGCACAGGAGAGTGCTCCCTCGGGTCTGGGCTAGTTGGTTGGCGGCCAGCGCTCAGCAGAAGGCACAGGAGCCGTCCTCCCCTGTGCTGGCAGCACGCCCCTCCAGCCGAAATGACTGGTTTCTGCAGACCCCGGAGAGCATCTGTGCTGCTCCCAGGTCCGGGTAATCGCCCTGCTGCATGCTTGTATTACACGGTTAGTTTCCCTGCATCCCACCCAGCTCTGTCAGCTCGTTATCTATAGGGAGAGCAAGGGGGGAAAAGGCACACTGCAGTTTATAACAGCAAGAGGTAATAACACAAAATTAAAGGCACAAGTGCTGGGAAGTGCGCTCCTGGAGAGCCAGGGCTGCCAGAGCCGCCGCGGTGCTCTCAGAGGCTTTGCACACTCCAACACTGATCTGCGAGAACAAACACTGACAGCTCCACAGCAGCATCCACTGATGCAGGGGTTTATTAAATGTACTGTAGCTTGCAGGTAAGAAACGCTAATCCTCATCGGGACAGCTACAAGCAAATGAGGCATCCCTAAAAGCTTGCTGTGTTGCACTCCAATCATTTCATAACCCTTATCACTCAAATAACACTGCTGAAAAAATATCAAAAAAATGAAAAAAATTGCAAATTCCTAAAATGAGAGGGAATCTAGCATCTCTTTGGGCTCAGTGCAGAGGAAATCAGGTGAGCATAAGAAGTGACAAGGATTTGCATTCTGGCATGTGATGTGCACTTATTTACCTAACAGAAGCATGCCCCTTTCAGAGGTTCTGTTGTAAGGCGTAATGTATTTGTGGGAAATTCTTTGTGTTTGCTTACAGAATGCTGCGAGAGGCACGAGGTGTTGCTAGCATCACCTGGCTTATATGCATCTTCAGGGCTGAGCACAGAGTTGTCTACAAAGAATGTGTACAAACTATAAACCTTTTCCTGTTCCTGCTGGACAATAATCAGCTACAAAAGAAAGCTAAATGGCTTGGACACGTTCATCCAAGGTACTTGCTTCAAATCTGCACGATGAGCTATGAGCTATAGAAGACAGACTAATATTTTCTGAAGGTCCAGAGGAAACAGGGACAACCACATCTGTACACAGATGACCTCAGGAGAAGAAGAAAGATGGAGGGGAGATGGCACTAGCAGCAAATATTTTTTATCAATTTAACAATAAAGTATCAGAAAGTGAAGATGCTATTTTGTATTTGCCATGCTCTGATAACAACTCTCTTGAACCGGACAGCTGCTATGTAACAAACCTAGGTCAAAACCTCTTGGGCCACCCCAAAGAAAAGCTCCTAGCAAGAAACATCTCAAATACACTGTGAATTAGAAATGAGAAGGATTTGCATTCTGACACTGAATGCCCTCTTCCTTATCTGATGACACTAGACATGTTTTGGAAGTTGAACTGCAGCATTTGAAGGAACTTGCCAATTTCTTCTGTTGATACAGCATCCTCATGAGCTAAATTCCCCCTGACTTGCTGGCTTCAGGAAGAACATAACAATCCCTCATCCCTAAACTGCATTGCACCCAACACAGGAATGTAGATAGATTTGAACTTTTTTTTTTTCCCAGCAAGATTAGCATTGTGAAGAATGCATATATAATCAATTAAAGTAGTCCGCAATTTCTCTTTATAGC
The DNA here is from genome assembly GCF_963932015.1 of Anas acuta. Taxonomy (NCBI): domain Eukaryota; kingdom Metazoa; phylum Chordata; class Aves; order Anseriformes; family Anatidae; genus Anas; species Anas acuta. Next base: position 13,439,737 of record NC_088985.1, read on the forward strand.
CTATAAACATCAGATTTATTCTCCTTTTCTTCAGCCCTGTGAGAACCAAAGAGCTGCTCCCAAGACCAATAATTTCTGGTAAGCCACCAGGGAACACATCACTCTTGGAGACACTCACTCAGGGAGAAGGAAGGAGAAGAGGAAGAAGAAAAGGATTACCTCAATTAACAAAGTCTCTGGAGAACAGAGCAACTCAACTGCTGCTTTGGGATACAGGCTCTAATAACTTTGATATCTACCGTTATCCTGGTCTCTTCTGATGAAATTTAAGTAAAGATTTAGCCAACTCCCCAGAACAGAAGCAAGATAAATTCCAGGAGGACCAGCAAAACCTATAAGGGCTAAATATAGCCGAAGAAAGAAGGTAGAAATTCAAGGGCTGTGATTTTTTGTAGTCAAAGAAACAGAGCACTTGATGGCATCTGAATTTTATTTTCTGCACTGTTTACTGAAATGCAAATTCTCTCAAACTCTCAACTTATGTTCAATTATGACAAGTTAGTCCTGTGTGCACACTTTTTTTTTTAAATAAAGCAAAATTAAACTGAAGATATCAGACATATCTAGACACAACAAAACTACATTTTTTGGTGAACTCTATACTCTATTTTATCTTAATTTTAAGACAACTGATCTGAGAGCCGTCTCATACTCATCCTTCTGGACCTGCAGAAAATGCATTAAACCTCAAGATATTTGGTTTTATTGAATTGCCCTGCAGACAATGTCCAGTATTTAAAGTCTCTACCAATTCCTAAATGATAAGACTGTCAGAAAGATTTCTTAGTAAAACAATTCAGACTGGATATGCAAAACAAATGACTCTATCCCTCAAGGAGAGGGGTTTTGTGCACCATGCTACAGCACTGTGTGAACACAATATTGGCTTGAAATGCGACTGCCATGTACATTAGTCTGAACAGTTAATTCTCAAGCACCCCTAATGTGACCAAAAGGCCAGATTCATTGCCTCCGGAACTTTTTTTTTTTTTTTTTTTTAGTAACTCCAGAGATATTTTTTCTCATCCCATAGTTGATTTGAAAACAGTACAAAGCCCAAAGTAGTTCCAACTGCAGCACCTTCACTCCAGGCAAGTCAAAGCTGCACACACGCATACTGTTTTACTATCTATAACATAGTTTTCGCTTTTCTTCTAAGTGCCCATAATTCCAGGGAAGTAGACACTCTTCTAGATACCTAGATCACAAAGCACTGCCGGAGCTTTACAGAGCAAAGTCTGCTGCCCTCAGGACAGATTTTCACTGAAACACCAGTAATCGCTGGCACTGCCGCCTTCTGTTTTCTCGCTATCTTATCGCTTGGGATGACCTTTTTATCTTTAAACTGGTCTGTGAGAATTGCCAGTGTCACAGACCTACTTAACAGACAAATAAAGAGAATTTTACATGTACCACACAATAAGTTTCACTCTAACAAGAACCTTAACAGATAATTTAGTTTTCAGAAGTCTAATGAATTCCATGTTAAAAGATGTCACCTGCTCTGTCCACAAATCTCTTGGGGTAATCAGGAACAGATTTCAGCAGCATTTCTTCTAAAAGCACAGGTCCCTGGTAGCCGTACTTCCATTGGGTCTCACTCACCCTAGGTCAGCAAATCCAGAACGGCATTTGGCAACACACAACACAGACACCGAGCAGGTGTTTCAAAATCCTCTCAAGTATTTGAAAGCAGCAACTATACAAATGCTAAATTGGGCTTGAACAAAAACAACTGAGAAGGAAAAGGCCAGGCATGGAGGTGGTAGCCCTGTTAAGAAGAGGAGGGCACGCTTCCTTGCACCACCACTGCCGTTTCCACTGGAACAAGCCAGGGAGTGAGCTTCAAAAGCCTTGCCAGTGAAAATCGTCCTCAATGAACTGAAGCATGCCGACTTCCCATCTTTATTACAGACAATGTAAACAGAAATACTGTTCCTAATGAATTATTTACAGTGTGGTCCATAAATTAAGATACCTAGACTGTCTTCTGTTTTTCATACCACATCATTACTACAAGGTATCTGCCCAGAAGCTTTTTCCCATAACCGCAGGGCAAAGCCAGCCCTGCGAAGAGAGAGACCTGAGCTCTCCTCCTGACTAACAACCTCCCAATGCTTCACTTCTCCAGCTCTTTTGGCTTTCCAATTACATCGAGAGCTCCTCAGGGCAGATGCTATCTCCACCAAATGCACATACAGTGTCTAACGCACAAATCACAATGCAAACTGGGGCTACAACATGCTAATTTAGCATAAACAATGAGAAGCGATAAAATACCATGTTCAGTATAAGCACTACTGCAACATAAGGATAAAACATGCTATATATATATATCACTCTTCCTGGAATTTCAAGACAAATTCTAACATTCAGCTACACTTCCAGATATAGAATTAAATTAACCTGATAAACTTACACTATGCATCCAGATGACATCTGGATTAAAGTAGTTTAAGTCCAGATGGCATTTTCTTTTCGTCTACTCATATCCTTCCTTATTTTTTGTTTAAATGCTTATTATGGCACGGCGTAGCAGACCTCAAAAGGCTACATACTTTTCTTCTTTGTTCCCAGCGGCAACGCTACAGACTTGAGAGGTCAACTTTATAGCCTTCAAATTTTTCTGAACCCCTGCCTGATTAGACGTACTCTGGAGCTACTTTCATTCTGATCAAACATGACGTGCTGGTGACACGCATACAGAGCTGGCAGAGCAGTGCAGCAAAGCCTTCAGCAGGCACGAGGAGGTGCAACGTCTCATTTGAAACAACGCGCAGCTCTTCCAAAAGGGAAACAAGACTCCCCTTTCAAAGATGCACATACAGCTGTGGCTGTACTTTGAAGGCAGACTGATACGCCACGTTCTCACTCTGATGAACTCAAGGAGAGACAAGTTGCTGTGACAATTTCAAAACACGCACAGAGCAAAACTGTTTCTGTTCAACTTCTCCGTTCTTATCCTTAGCTCTTGATTTTTGTCATCCTTGAGTGGCTGCATTTTGGCACCTTTTTTCCCTTTTCGTTTTCCATGAGAAGGGATCCAGTTTGCGCGCACATTTTTTACTGCCTTCAATAGCCCTGAAAAAAACCTTAGGGGTTCACATATATATCACCTAGCAATGTTTTGACCTATTTTCACTGACTATTCCTATACAGCAACTTACACATCTGCTGCTCAGTACCTGCTTATATGATCACCAGTAATCTTCACAACCACTTCGTAAAGCTGAGCAACGAAACCGTATGCTTTTCAGAAACATTAAATGGGGAAATGCCTCACTCAAATGTTGACTTTGGTCTAGGGAGCTGATCTTGCTCTTGACTATAGTTTTGATCGTCCAATCTGTTCTGCAGCAGAGAAGCACTGCAGGAGCCCTACTGCAGGTTTTCTAGGTGGCTTGTCCAAGGTGACAACTTTGAACCCTTGACTTAAGCATCAGACAGTGACCTAACACCTTTGTCAGTTCTTCCTTGAATATAAGAAAACAAAGCAGCACTCTACGTTGTCCTATTATTTTTCTAGCTGGCATTAGGAATAGAGATTCAATCTCTAAGAAGTATTAGAGCCAATCTGATTACTTCCTCATTTATATTCAAGTCTCTCAACCACCATTAGGGCCACAGGTTAGTTTATTGCTGTCACCCACGCAGACTCGCTGTATCAGGGCTCACCTCTTAGAATGCAATCTTCATTCTCTCCCCCTTGTTTTATTTTCTGCATATAGAAAGAATTAGTTTATGTTACCTGTAACTTAAGTTTCTTTAGACCTCAATAATATAACGCAAGTGCTTTTAATAAATCCCACCTGCTTTCCTAATGGCCTGCATGCAAACTGCACTGCTTTACACAGCTACCTGAAGAAAACCGCTGCCTGGGCTAAGCAGCAAAGTTCCAGGAAGATTTCCAACAGGCCTGTGAAAATAAATCACCAGCGTAACGTTTTTTGAATGAGCCCTTTTTTTGTGGAAACCAACTGAGCTGTTATTTATAAGCCTTTGATTAAATTAGCACGCACGAATACATACATATGCACACATGCGCAGACATAGCAGGATGAAATGCTGGGGAAGGAGCGATCTCTATATAAGAACGCACACAAACATTTTCTTGCAAGGCTGAACAACAAATCTTAAGTGCTACAGTACGCATGAAAGAAATTCACACAAGTGATATTTAACAGATTTGTTTCAGAAATCTGTTAAATCTGTTTTTATTCTGCAGTTTAATTCACCTATCATGCACCACCTGCCTAGTTTGGGACTATTTTTTCTTCTTAAAAAAAAAAAACAAACACAACAACAACCAGGTATGAATAGCATACACTAAATTATAAAGGGAAAGCACTCAACACAAAAAGCATCCTTCAGCACTACCGAGGACCCACGTCTCAGCGAGGCACAGCCAGCCTCGTCCCTCTAAGCAAGCAGCGAGGACGCGCACAGAAGGCAGCCATTTAGGGCACTCGCTCGCAAGGAAAATATCAAAGTTGGAAGGTCACATAAATTGCTAGACATGGAGACAAGATCTGTCAAAAAGACAAACTACCTAACAATTTTAACCTATTGGCTAGAGCTGTCCATGTCAGCATAATGTTAACATACATTATAACCTCAGCACAAAAAAATCTGCGTGGATGGAAGAGGACAGAAGCACAACTCCCTCCCTTATCTTCTGTTTAGATAGCAACTCATTCTAACAGAGGCTGAAGGAAATATTTGCTCACTGTTTTTCTTCCTCTGACTCCAACATATTATAGCTATTTCAAGTGAAAAGAAAAATATTAGCATGTTGAAAACATAACTGAGGATTCCTCTACAGATATAAATGTTATCGAAGCATCCGTCACAAGCTTCTCTCTCTACTTTTGGACAACGGTAGATTTTTGTTTATTTTTAAATAAAAGCTTTCCTGAATAGTCACCGAAATACTTAAAATAGAAAGATTGACGTTTGCAAGACAGGAAATTAACTTTCTGATATTCTATATTATCTGCATTTTCTCCAACTATTATAACTCAATCATAATTAGGGAATTGCCCCTCTAACAGATGTTGATGACTCCCCAGTTTCAGTATAATACTACCTCACTATTTTACTGATGCTGTGGCCATTACCGGTTTTCTAGGCCACATGATTCTTACTTGCCACCACAAAGCTCTGCTATTTTGCGATTTATTGCTTTTGTCGTATCTCCCCTGGCCTTATTTGGATCAGCATTTGAGAGAAGGCCTTCGGGAAGGCCTGGAAGTATTCGTCAAGTTAGTAGGTGGGACTCTTCCCTGGGAGAGAGTATTAAGCTAAACTCCAGGGATACTTTCAGGGAATCCTGATATTATTATCCCCCAGGGTTTATGCATGAAATGTGACATTTGAGATTAGTGCAGAAACATCTGTTTGTACTGCCTAGAAGTGAACCTCCAAGAAGGCACTGCGCATCGTTTTCAGAAAGACATCTCCCACACAGCCTCATTTCCCTATTCAGCCACCAAAACAGAAGTCAGATGACTATAAAATTGAGCTGTTTCTCACATTAAACTCAAGAAACAGAACTCCTTACAATTTCCATTAACTTAAGACTCCATTCATAGTGTCTGCTTCCCTTCGTGATGCCTAATTCAAATCCTACTTCCAGTATTTTTTTTTTCTTGGAGCATAACTCAGGATACTTATTTTTACCCATCCATTTTCGTATTAATTAACCTGTTGAGCAGCTGACCAGTGAAGAAGAAAAAAAAATCAGCAAACAGAAAACAAATTTTGCTGGAGTATTAATTTTTCTTTTCCTACGTTTTCCTCTCCAAAACACCACACTACAAGGAGAAGCCAGTTCAGAAGGATGTGCAGTGGCAATGTATATTCCTCCCAGCTATTTAAGCAGCCAGAAGGTTTTCATGAGTACTAAGAGCCGCACATAATTATGCCTGAATGATTACTTATCCAAAATGAAGAGCAACTGTGAAGCATCCATCACTCTGTTCCAGGTCAGAAGTTTTTAAGCTAGCCATTAAAAAAAAAAAAAAAAAAAAGAGGCAGAACACGGAGGAAGCAACAACCAATGTACTGAGTACCACGAATAGAGAGTGAATATACAAAGTGCTTGAGAATTCAGTGGGACCTGAACTGTTTTGTATTGCTGAACAGAAAAAAAATTAGTTGGATTCACCAAAGAGACATTAACAAAACATTAATTCACTTAGAAGATGCATTACATGTTTAGGGTAGCCTTTTCCTGGTGACTGTGATATATACCCTGCTTTATTTCTTTTAACCAGACAATAAGCAGGATACACCCAAAAGCAGATCAAGCAGTTGAAGGAAACCATTCTGAAGCTCTGAATAACACACAACAGCATCTGATACACTTGCAAGGTCTAGCTGGTGTATTTCATCACCTTCAGACTGTCAGACAGAAGAGCTCTAATACCCAGCCTTTCATGGCCTCCGGGTAAATATCTTCCCCAGAAGTGCCCATTTCTACTTCCAGGCTGGCACAAAACAGAAAGGAGAGACCTTCAGGTCAGTGGGTACCTAAAATGCCTTCTGTGAATGTCACCTGAAGGCAGGAACCAGTTTCATCAGTTCGTATTCTATGCTAAGGTCCCCACCAACACATACTTGGCAGGGCTGTTCAAGAAAGCGCATGTATTGGTGTTATATGATACTTCATGAAATCAGACCATCAAGATGCTTAAAAGTTCCCATCGCTTGCTTATGCCTCGTTCTTAATTGGTTTTGGTAGCACAACACAAATTCTCATCTTCCTCAAAAACAAACCAGCAGGACAAACGTTAGGGTGGTTTGGCTCACTTTGCGTCACTGGATTGATATGAAGAAATGGACTAGAGCAGAAAGCTGAAACTAATACAAAGTAAAAATCAGCTGTTTTTGTCCTACCCTTACAGAGAGCAAAGCAAGGAAAGAATACTAACCAACTCCTAATCACAACCAGCGCAGTTAAAAGCTAAACAACCGCTCATTTTTAAATATGTCGTATAAGAAAACAATGAATGAGTTAGGCTTTAAACTTGTTCGTTCTTCAGGGAAAAGAAATAGCCAAGGTATTTAAAATTAAACAGGACATTCACAATTAATCTGTTTTTTAATTAACTTACTCTGCTGCTGTAAGTGATTCTGCATTTACTCTCATTCTTTAGAAAATTCCGAAGTGCTACTTCTGACCTGTGATTTACTGTTGCCGTACATCTTTATAAGCAGTACTTTAGTTTAAGTGGCAGTTGCATATTAATTACAAAGTTAATTATGTGCTATGTAATCATGCTGTAATTCATTAGTTTACTCCGCAGTGTGAAAGGATAATGCTAAATGGAAGACCTGATGCAGAGTATTTTAGTAATTTACATTTTTGCATCAAATATTCAAAATATTAACCAAAAAAAGATTGTTTGCACTTAAGGGAGCCTACAAAAAGGCTCAACATGGTTCTAACAATTATTCATAAACTCTTCTTGCTTAAAAAAGTTGGAGAAATTTTAGCAGGGTAAAATATATTTTCTAAAACCAAGAATACATCTTCCTGTTCCTCAGACCTGGGTAAAATATCAGAATCATTGACTGATTTCAAGCATCCAGATTTGATGCTTCTTGACATGGCCCATCCTTAAAAGACAAGTGTTCTCTGCTTTCTGGAATCATGTTTCTTTAAGATTTTTCAGCCTAAAAACCTAAACAAGGAGACATCCAGTTGTATAAACCACAATCTGTAGGCAAAGACTTCAGGCTTTTATAATTTTTAATTATTGATGCTTTGCATAAAGTACCTATAACCAGATAATTTACTATTGGTTTCTGACCAAAATTTGCAGGAAAATGCAATTCCTGTTTGCTCAGGTCTCAAAATAAGCCTGTTGTTACAGCTCTATGTTTCTCACACAAGAATCGAACATAAATGTAAATATTTATTTTTAAGATAATGATTTTCAGTGAGAAATGAACAAGGCACAATACCATAAAGCTGTCTCTCTATCCCATGTTTAATTGTCACTGCAACTCTCCAACTCACTCTGATCAATAGCAATACAATACTAAATTTTTACAAAGGTGCTCTTAGTCATGAAGAACTGCTTTTCAGCTTTCAGCTCCCCCCCTCCCCAAAGTAATTCCAGAATTTATATCATGAATTGCTGTTTTGCAACTCCAGTTCTTCACAAATTGCAGTCTTTTCTTCCACTAGCTATCACTGTGATGCAAAAGGATTCTCTTTGTGCAATGTTTAAGAGCCAACAGTTCTCAGTATTTCCTCATAAAACTTACACCATAAAACACATGATAAAGATCGCATTAAAAAATAATACAAGATCAGCTCAGTAACTTAAAGTTACAAATAAAAAAATTACTGCGCAAAAATCCTATATTTTTTCAGGGCATACTAGTTTTATGTGTGTTGAAGTTATTTTCATTTACTTACACACACAATAAAGGCTACTTTAACTATTGATAACTGCAAAACCAAGATGAATCGTGAAGAGTTGTCAACCATGTTTTGACTTGACAGTCTTTATACTGGGAAGTCTGCATCAAAAAATCCAGGTGTTTGTAGTGCTCCTGGAATTCTGTCCCATGGGCTATGCAAATAATTTGGCAAAAATAGCAAATATGTAATTTACATGAGAATTACGACAGTTATATTACTATGAGCATTTTCAGTCCTTACAGTTCTTAAGGTTTTGTCAGTAAGACATCATAGGGACCTTAAAAAATAAATATAATGCACACAGATTAATTCAAGTTCTGGGGAACAAATAAATTAATGATATGGTACTACTGAAAATTTACAAATAACAAAATAGCATAATGCTTCACACTACAGCAATTTGAGCACTGCATAGAAGTACATAAGGTTTGATCAGGCTACTTAAAACTTTTTAGAACAGCAATTGAAGAAAATGCATATGTACCTGTTTTTTTGTTTTGTTTTTTTAAAAAAACTGAAATGTATGCAAAAACCTTTACATGCTTTGTAGCCTCAGCTAAAAATAAATAGTTCTCTTTCTTTAAGCATCGTGGTCATGGATTTTGCACTAAGAAATGTAGTTAAAAAATTAATTTCAAGCTCTGCTAGAAAAAGAAAACAATAAATATTTTGTCCAATATAGGAGGAAAAAGACAAATAAGTGGAAAAAGTAATTTTACTTTCAAAATTATACACAAGTACCACAACAGCTAAGAAAAATGAAAAGCATTTGTTCTTCCTTCTGAAACAGCCAGAAGACATTTAACTTTGTATGTAAGGTTAGTATTTGTTGAGCTGTGTAATTAATTTAAGTCTGTAGGGACTGGGTTATAGATCGTACAGATTTACTATTATCTTTGGCTGCTTCTGTTTTGGAACAGGTATCTCATCCATATATTGTTAGAAAGCACATGTCATGGAATAGACCCCCTTTTTATTTCATTATTTTACAGAATCCCAAAGCATTTTTAAATACATGATGATACACCTAAAACCCAACAACAATTAAAAAATTAATAAATTCAAAGCTCAAATTCTCCTTAACATTTTTGTCCACAGCAGAAAGTACTAGTCTTCCATTTCTATATGGTGGTGTAAAAAACATTGTAAGAACAAGTAAACTTTTTTAACAAAAAAACAACACATTTTAACAGAATATGGTTGACTCATCATGTTAGGTTGAGATTTCTGCAGAGAAAAGAAAACACCCCTACTACACACAAGAAATTTTTGGTTTTGTTAGTGATTTTTCTTCTACCCTAGCAAAAAGACCTAAAAAGGCTATGTAATAGAAGGGCTTTAGTCTAAGCTCATCATCCAGGTTCCTTCAATAGTCAATGGAGACAGGTACTACCAGAGGCCAATCTGTCCCTTGCTAAGACAGATGTCAAAATAGGTGGGACAAATAGCTCTCTGGAGATGTCTATTTCTGTCCATTGATTATAGAGTGAGTCTAGATCAGTTCCTAAGAAACCAGAGCCTTCACTGACTTAGAGGAATACAGACTCTTTATACTGCACCATTTTTTAAAACAAAACTTTATTTCCTTTGCACTTTTGGAAAGTGTGTTAATGGTATGCAACATTATTTTTAATCCTACACAGTCTGATAAACAACAACAAAAAATTCCTTGTTATATGATCCTTGATTTTTCACTACAAAAAGGAAGAGTAAAGTCTCTTATATAATTAATGGATGACCTATATGTTTTGTTGTAAATTCTACATGCTCATTAGTAAAATCTAATATACTCATTTCCAAGAATAGCCAGAAATAAACATGGTGAGGAGACCTTTACAGAGGCTTGTGTTTTGTAAGACATGGCTATTTTATGTGATATATTCAGTCATTTGTGTAAGCCTCCTTCCCTACACTAACATGTGCACACATATATGATTTTCATACACAATAAAATGGGAAGAATTTATCTATTATTTGGAGCCCTAGCCAAGAGACTAATGAAGCTGCATTCAACTCCGTAATTCCTCCCATGTAAGCCTGGGCAACCCATATAGCCTTTCTATGCATTCGTTTAACAGCAGTGGCACAGGGATAACACATTTTCCTGGGGTGTTATGGGAATATATACACAAAAATTATGAACTGCTCAATTAGTCCAATCACACAGGTACATAAAAGTATCTGTATGAAGTATATTGTGAGGCTAGTGTTTTCTTCAATACATCTCTCTTAGCCATACACAAAGCCAATTTACAGAAGCTCACTTAGATGAATATCCTGAAAGAAAACAAGCCTACAAATCCATCGTGATATATTACCACCTTTAATTATTAAAAAGCTTACAGGACCCTGAGATTACTTAGGCTCTTTTTCCTTATCAGAGTTTATTCTAGTGCAAATTTTTAAAGAGTGCACAAAGAACGTTTCGCTGGGCAAGACCATTAGCACATTCCTGCTTGCCCTGGTATAGCCTTAATAGAGCAGAGTGCTACTGATTTACAACTTTGAAGGAAAACAGAATTGCAAATCTCTCACACACATCTTCGTTATCACCCTTCTAGGGACATGCAGGCATGTAATGAATTCCCAGGAACAGACAGGCCACCACCTCTCCTCACCTTGCCTAACATAACACTTGCGCTTCTAATTTGCTGGCGGATGGCTGCTTCACCATCCTCCTGCATCCTTTCTGCTAAGCAGCTCACAGCTCGAGCAAAGGCAGCCTATGATATACCAACTGCTGTTTATAAAGCAGCCTTTAGCTCTGTACTGATTACCAACCACTAGGCAATCAAGATGATGCACTGTTTTACCTAATTATTGACATCTGGATGAGCTGTGTTATTAAACAAAAAAAGGCTCCATTGTTTAGCGGCTCCTAGCGAGTTGCAAATCTCAAGATTTGTTTCCAAAAAATCATGTATCCAGTAAATAGCATTCAAAACCCACTGTAACCCCTCAGCCACCACTTAAGACAACTGCAAACCTGGGTCTACTCCTGTCAGAGTTTAGCAGCTTGGTCTTGCTCTTACATTAAACTCCTCATTTAATTTCTTTTCTGCCCACTAAGAACAACTGGGGTTGCTACTGTCGTCCTTCCACCGAGTATAACTACTAAGAAGGAGTATGAAGATCCTGCTTAGTGCAAACCCAGCAGTTCAGACAGCATGCAGTGTGATAAGTCAGCAAAGAACTCCCTACCACTTCCCTTACAGACATCTAAAACATAAATATAGTTAGCAACTCCAACTCAGATCTCAATTTCTGGGGGGAAAAAGAGTCAAAAAATACCATATCCAAATCCTCCAGATCATGATGTCTCCACATACTTACACTTGCTGTCTTCTAAGGTTCAATTCTCTTCTTCCTGTGAAAGCATCCCTCAAGCCCTCCTTCCTTCCTTCCTGAGACAGTTTTCTTCCAGAGGTCCATCGGTCTCCATGCTCCTGGGGGGGTCTCCAGCACCCCTCAGGCAGCTTGCCCCGTACCAGCCCGGGCAGTGCAGTTGGCAGGAGAGTTTTTTAATGTTAAAAACAGGAGTGCCCTCTAGTGAGACTCCACAGGGCGCATGTATGACTAACACTTGACAGCCAGCGTTTATTTGTCTTCATAGGTGGTCTGCTCTGCTGGGAATGCGGCCGCTGAGCCGCGGTTCCCAGAAGGCAGCACCCAGCAGGGGAAGCGAGAGCAGGCTGCGTGGGTTTGTGCCGCGCCACGGGCCAGGAACTGGCACGGACTGGCTGGGCTGGGAAGCCACGAAACGAATGCAGAGCTGCACAAAGTGCCACCACGTACACAGCACGGCACTATGGAGCGGCCTTCTGCTCAGTAGCGCAGAAGGCCTCGGCCCAGACACAATCTTAGTTAGCATGAGTTAACTTCATACGCAGACATCAAACACAAACTCACCGAACAGTATTTGCTCTCATATTGCATGCTTTGAAATGCTCACCTCTCATCTTTCAACCTGCTTTGTTGTGCTGTTCATATGTATAAGACTGAAACTACTAGAGCTGGAAACGATAGCTAAATGCACACATCCAGACACCGCCTCAGCAGATAAAATGCAGCGTGCATGATCAAATAGGTAGATGGAGAAATCCCATGGCCTGTTGTTTCAGACAGGAATAAAACTGCTGATCCGTCGGTTAGAAACTTAAAGCAACTGTGAATGATGCAGTGTGTCTGGTAGCAGTGCTTGCAGCGTAAGCCTCAGGGTATTTTCTGTAACTTATTATAGACCTTTTTTTTTTTTTTGTCAGCTCATGCTGGCAGCTCTTTGTAGGTCTAAATAACATGCATATCCATCTTTCCTAGTTACATCTAAATAGAAACATACTCTTTAGAAGTCATGGATTAGTAACATTTCTTATTTTTTGTTAACCTGACTGAAATCTTTATGAAGAAATTGGAGTATGATAATCTTCTGGGCCTTGAAAAATATGCAGAATTCTACGAAAACAGAGGAAAGGGATAGAGTACATTGTGTACTACAGACACCAGGATAATGAAAACAGTGTCACAGTCCTGGATGTTGATAGTTAGGCACACACTAGCTTTCAAGAGACCAACAGACGTAGGAACGCTGACCAAGTCGTGCTGCACTACGGCTGGGCGAGTCAGGGAATACGCAACAAGAGAATCCAGCCTCTGCAGTAGCTGCTTAATAGTAGAAACCACCTCCTGGGAAATAGTGTAGTAATTATGGAAACAAAAAAGGCAAAGCCTTCTGATGGCAACAGTGGGAAGAGTCCCTAAAACAGTGTGTGCGTGTATCATCGTGTTTTCAAATGGGAAAATTCAGAACTGTTCCTGAGACAGGATCTCGGAGTGTTTTTGTTAGTAGTTAGTGTGCATTAACATAAGACACTCATATAAGCAAGATGCTGCTAACATGAAGAGTTAACAGCATTAATTAAACTATATAACAATAAAAGAAAGAACAGATGAAGGAGAAGTGTTTTCCTTTGCATATTCGCAAAGTGACTTTACACACATCTTGAGGCGAGATATTGCAACTAAAACTAAATTTGATGGCTCGTATTCCTAATAGGATACAGTGGCCTTCACCTTTAGGTCAAGGGTTCAAATGCAAGCCCAATCAGTGGTGACCAAATGTTGTCACCATCTGCCTGCTTAGTGGCCTAGATGAGAAGAGAAAGGTTGTTCAGCTCGGTCCCATTGTTAATGGGCAGGTGTCTCCATCACAGAAACAACCATCACGAGTGTCACTAACTGGAACTTGAGTCAGAGAGGTCAAGAACTGAATGGGCATAAAAACTGAATTAATAGATTAAAGAGTCCCTCTAGATAAGGGTCAAGGCAGCTGTAGCTTGCTGTCTAGATAAAGAGCATTTCAGTCTGCAGTCACATGCCTATCGCTGAACCAAATTAATTTTTAAATGGAAACAAAATTGAATAAAAAGATTTATAATTTGATTTAAATTTAGCTATTAGCCAGGTCCCCATTTTGTTAGCATCAGCTGGGGGTATACAGCAGTGCGTGCACATCTGGGGCTTATACAACTGCATGCCATAGGCATGAGAAGCCATGGATGCACCTGGGCTTTTCAAGGTTGAGATTTAGTAGTAAGAACTGAGACAGAGCACTGGTTTTTACTGATACTACCATAAAGGAAAAGCAATCTTTTTTTTTTCTTTCTTTCAGAATTTTATATTTGCAAATGGAGTGTTGGTAGGGCTATCTTAGCTGCACTTTTCATACTGATACTCTTAGCTTTTGTTCCATTGCCTGTTTTTAATTAATTTACATATACTTAGAGAGTTAAAGGAATTGCTCACTTGTATATTTCACAGCATTTCAAAATATGTAGACTTCATAGTCCTAATACTTTTCTTTCCAGTACATACACTTGGATTTTTTTACTTGGACTAACTGAAATGAGATGATAATTACCTTGTTTTGATTCTCAAAGTAAGTGTTGTGCAGGAGTCAATAACGAAGCAGGAAGATGTCAGATGCCCAAAGAAGATAGCTTGAAGCATCATTGAAAAACAATCTAGACAGATAGTAACTTGGCTCTCCTCCCTGCCAGAAAAGGTAAACTGAGCTCTGTGCAATTTAGAGCATACATGCACAGAGGTATCTTTGGGAACATTAACATGAGCATGAAGTTCTTGCAAAGCAGAGGAGCTTACTCAGACTTGCCTAGCAATTCCCATATTACAACTGTCATGAAGCTGTGCTTTACGCAAATCAGATATTTCTCCTTGTCATAGTACACAAAAACAGCTTCTTGCAAAACCACTTGGAAATACGAGAGTGCTCTACCCTGCAACTCCCAGTGTTCCTCACTGCTATCTTATTTGGAGCATGCTTTTGGATGCTTGCCATAATTCATAAATACAGTTATTTAACATGAATACTTAAAAAAGAAAAAGTTCTTATTCATAAAGTTCATTTAAAAAAAAGTAAGAGAAGGACATTAGAACTTATTTTTTTTGTTACCTTTTTCACAAAGTCACAACAAATTGGAGCTTATGTAACTCTAGCCTAACACTAACACATATACACCTATAACACAGGTAAACTGTATTTTCTTCAATAGAAAGAAAACAAATTCTACTCCATTTTTTTCCAATGACACTTGAATGCAGAAATGCCATTTCTGGGGAAGAAAAAATTAAAAATAAAATAAATAAAAACAAAACAAAACAAAAAAACTGTCCTTCATAAATTCTACATGTAGCACATACATGTATAAAAGTGTCTTGGGGGACAACAGCAAGGGTCAGTGCAGTAAGTTAGAGGAGGTAAATAAGAGAAGTCCTTTAGACAGGTAGCTTCCATCTCCAGTTGCTATCTGCATTCCAAAGAGTACACAGGGAGCAGCAATGAGCAACATCTTCATTCTGACAGTGTGGAACCATCTCCAGGATGAAATGGGTTGTTTTGAGAAAATGGACAACTCCTCTATTCATTGCTTGTCCGGATAATTAATAGACCAAATGTGAGATAATAGGATATCAGCTATGTCCGAGGCCATGGCTTCCTGTTCTGCCATCACACACTTCTGTTTTCTCTTACTGAAAAGCTTCATTTCCATTAGAAAGGAACTCCTATTCCTTTACTCTTCATCTTCTGTGATACGATCTACATGCCTATTATGTTCCTAACCAGTTATGGTCTCCATATTATTTACATTCACTGTATTTGAATGAAGATAGTATGTTTCCAGCCTCATCCTAAGGCTACAATCTAATCCTGCAGAAACGTTTTTCTTTTCTCCTATTTCATTGCCCCTTTGGGAACAGGAACGTTCCGGTATTTCAAGACTGCTCAAATCACTTGGCCACAAAATTTGCGAAGCCTCCTATGTTCTACACATAAAACATACCCAGCGATTATCTCTGAAGCAAATCCCCCTCTGTTGTTGAGTCAAGAGTCATGACATGGCTGCCTGTTTGTGCAGAAGGCTGGTTTCAGTGATGCAGGTCATCCCTTCCCATTGCAAGTCGCTGGGGATCAGACAGCTGCCTGTTCTGAAGAGCTGGAAACACCTGTCTTCTGCTTCAGCCAAAGCAGGTTGATAATGCTGCTTTATCAGGCCCCACTTTCTTCATAAAGAGCTCCTTTCTGCACACTCCTCCCAAGTGTCCTCAGGATTGAGCACACCGAAACCTAACATGGGAACTCCTGAAGCTGTGAGACAATCAAATAAGACAGGATGTCACTGCGATAAGGAGATAAAAGTGATCTTATTGCTGTGTTTTGGATTGTTTCACTTGCTGTGCCTCTTAGAACGTACTCAGCATGCCCCGCTAAAAAGAACAGCATCTCGCTGGCTTCATCCTCCAGGTCATATTTAGTACAGGGAGGAGAAACTTCTAACATTAAAAGCTGCTCAAAGTTAACTATTATTTTTACTGTTCTTACTGATCATGACACAGAGTGTAATGAGCATTTTAAAACCCAGAAACGGTAATTTCCTACTCAAACACCAAAAAGGAGACTACTCAAGAGCTGCACATGAGAATTTATCTAGTCTAGTAATTTTTCAGTGAAGCTACTGAATTACAAACTAACCAAGATACCACACAGGAAAATGAAGTATCTGTCTAATGACTGCTTCGGAGGCACACATCCATCATGTTACCCAGCTGCCCCCACCTAAGCTGCTGTTTCTTTGTACTCTGCTTTTTGTTAGACGAGGCTTAAGCACACTGAGGTACTAACACCAGAGAACACAAGCAGTGTGGAAGACACAGGAACCGTGATGCTCATTTGTACAAAGGGTGAGGAAAGCTTTGTAAGAAGCAGGCCCTAACTGTGCTGTATAAACACTACTGCTGAGGAACCTTTTACATTTCCAGTTTTCAATCACGTGTCTTATACAACAGTGCTGTCTAGACCACAGGACACCTGTCCTGGGTCTTTCACCTGCTTTCCACTGAATGCATACTGTCTCCCAGTATGCACAAATGACAAGGAAAAGGGTTATGTGTCATGATTAGAATCAGACTCATAGAAACTCAGAATGGTTTGGGTTGGAAGGGATCTTAAAGCTCACCCAGTTCCAACCCTCTGCCATGGGCAAGGACATCTCCCACCAGACAAGGCTGCTCAGAGCCCCATCCAACCTGGCCTTGAATACTTTCATCCACAAACTCTGGGCAACTTGCTCCAGTATCTAACCATCCTGGTAATAAAGAACTTTTTCCTTATATCTCATCCAGCCCACTGACCGTCTTTGTGGCCATCTTCTGGACTCATTCTAACCCGTCCCTGACCTTCCTGTGCTGTGGACCCAGAGCTGAGCGCAGGGCTCCAGGAGGGGTCTGAGGAGAGCAGAGCAGAGGGGCACAGTCCCCTCCCTCGCCCTGCTGCCCACGCTGCCTTTGGTGAGCCCAGGATATGGGTGGCTTTCTGGGCTGCAAGCGCACGTTGCCAGCTCATGTCGAGCATTTCACCCACCGGTGTCCCCAGGTCCTTCTCCACAGAGCTGCTCTCCCCGACTCTCAGTACAGCTTTACAATAGCAGTAACGTTTGTGTGACAGATGCAGGGAGGCCCAAAACTAAACCCACAGTTGTTCCAGACATGTCTGAATAATGCCTAATTCAGGTATCACAGCAGAACAAACTAAAACCCTGCATGCACTAACTTTCATGGGTGTAAATACATATCCTGTAGCTAGAACCTCAGTAACAAACTTCTGTTAAAAAATATCTTTTTCAAAATTATTGTAAATTCTTTGGCAGTTGGAAAGACAAATGCTGTATAACCTATGGTTATAGGTCTGAGATAAACACAGGAGTATCTTCTTTACATCTACGTTTCTTCCTGAACACTACAAATCTATCCAAATTTCTCAGAAAACGTACCTGCAAACACGTCCAAACTGCCCACTGTCAGTCCTCAAAACTTCTCACAAGGAACAACTCTCAGACTTCTAATTAATAACACTGCAAAGACAAAGCAGGTCCTGTTCTGTTTATAATGCGTCCACAGATAGCTGTGGATCACTCTCTGCAGCGCTAGATAAAACAAGAGGGGATCCGAAGTCTTAGCACATACTGTGCTTTCACAGAATAATATCATCATCACCGGCAACAGTAAAAACCTTTATTTGTGTTTGCCTCTTGGCAACTTTTACAAACAAAAGCAGAAATGAAGATATTTCAGCATTGTATCTTCAGAACGATCAAAACCACACCTACCGAAGGCTACAGATGAAAATTCTGCCATAACCTCCATTGCAGAAGTGAGAAGAAAATTTCTCTCTCTACAGTTTAGACACAAGTGCATTTATATGTTTTACTACTAGGGAGACAAATTGAATTAACGTAACCCATGTGGAAGCTTAGACTGGTGTAGCTATATACATATATATAATACACACAAATATATACACCCAGAACTAAAATTGTGATTTTTCTGAATCTGGCTACCATCTTGGCCTTGCAATGCTTTTTGCATTCTGTGTTATTCATCCTTTGTATTAGAGGCTCTTGCCTTCAGCCTTTTAGTTTCAGCAAATTTCTTTGTTCTCATGTTATGAAGAGAGACCAGAATATGTTTGATTCACCTTCATATTATTCCTTCCTTAAAATCCCCCCCATTCTCACTAACTTGCCTTCTCAACTCAATACTTCAATCCTTAGTTTCCCTCCATTCTTCTGAATAACAATTTTATTGCCAGGATTTAAATCTTGTCTATCCTGTCTACTCACAACCAACCAGAAAGTAAGTTGTTATTCAAGGGCAGCTGACCTGTGTTTCTTTTAATAGTATTTTCACCATTATCCTTTGAGTACTTCCTCAGTTCAATTCGTATAAATACAGTGGGAAATGTACTTCTTGTACTTACAGTATTTCACCCCATCCTGAAAAAAATACCCATAATACTTGTGAGAAATTCACCATCACACCATTCATGTTTTGTAAGTCACTTGAACATGGAGTATGCCTTTCTGAACAGCCTGAAGCCACCCGCTATCGTGGGTGATGCATATTGCCAGTCCCACAGCGCTGTTAAGACTTCCCTTGACATTTGTAACTGATCACTAATTATTGTAACCCTTCTTCGCATATACAAACTACACGCTGTATAGTGGGGAAAACAGCTGAAATTTGACAGATTCCGTCTTCGAGACCGGCTTCCCAAGATAACAATTTCTCTATTATTAGCGAGGGGGCTGATCTCTCTCTCACAAGGGCACCTTGACTCCAACTCCCCAGCTGGTACAGCAAGCAGTTTATGTTATCGCATGGACTAATTTACAGACAGCAGCAAGTTGTGCATCTTATTTATTGTTACTTTCTTTTCTCTTCTTGAGCTACCCAACACAGAAAAATCAGTAAACAGCAAATTTGCTGGAGAGTCTCCCAGAGGGACTCGCTGATCAGCTGAGCCCTTGAGATAACCTCCCACCCAGAGCGGCCACTTGGGTAAAAGACGACCCAGCCTCCCATATTAGCAAACTCTCTCTGGAACCTTGCTGCTGCCCTTTTAATCCTGTTGCTGAGCTAGCCACGCTGCTTATTTGCTATGCAACCTCCACACGTGACAGCTATTGTCAAATCCACATCGGTGACCAGGAGAGGCCCTTCATCGCCCTACTGTTTTCTAAGAAGTGTTACAGGCACGCTGCTATCAGGATGCACGACCTGCTTCTGCTCGTTTTCTTGCCTCTGCCTCTTCCCGTCTCTGAGCATTCGACACCACTGAGATCAGAAACGGTGCTTTAGTCATAGAATTATTATTTAAATGCTTGTGTGGGATTAAGGAGAAAGAAAACACAGTTAGACGTACCAGACAAACACGCATACACCCGTCTCATCTCTAATTCAAGACAACCATTTCACAGGCAGTTACTTGGCATTTTATGTGAATATATATTCAGTCTAACCAGGTTTTATCTTGAGTATGTCAACCATTTCATACATAAAACTGCGTATCACAGTCTTTCAGGAGCAGCAAAATGGTGAAACAAACATCCTGGGGCTCCCGACTAACTTCAAGAGCTGCTCAGCAGGCTGCGGAGGCCTGAGACCACCGGCGTGCCACTTAGCACTGGGATCGTAACCCAGATCCTCCTTTTTCCCTCTGCTTTCAGTGCCTGTGGCTGAGCAGGGATGTGGCTGCGTGGTGGTCGGGGGCACCCGGTGCCACCCCTGCCCGACCAGCCCCGTCCTTCGCATGCTTGCTGTCCCCGGCTGCTGGCTGACAAAGACCGTGCACATCAATTGCCGGTACTTACGCTGCTACACCAGGTTGTAGGCAAACTGTGGCTTGTCTCTTCAGCTCGCTTGAAAATCTTTACCTTAAGAATAATCTTTAATGCTATACCACCAGGCAGAAAAGTTTAAGATTATGATAATTTTCTGTTATTATTCTGTGGCCACGTCTGATACTTTCTTATCTGCATTTCTTTTGCTAAAGACATTTGCTGATCTTAAACCTGGCTTGAATGAATAGCAATTGTTCCCTTCTGGTTTTGAAGGTACTTTGTTTGTCTACCCCATTCACTGGCCTGAAATCAGCAAGGCCTCAGATGGCTGTTGCTATGGTAACTCTGTTCATTCAACACTGGCACATAATGAAGACAATGTGTTTTCCATTTAGATGAGTTTTAGAGCAAAAGAGAGAAGACTCCTGCTTAACAGTCCCTGAGAATGCCAGGGTAATATAATCAGGGTTTCTGTAGTACCAGTAAAACCACGATGTGCGACTAAGAGGGAAGAAAGAAAGTTGCATTGATATTTCACAATAATTACAGCACTGGGCAAATTAATCAGCAGCGTGGCTGCATTTCTTTACTTCTTAAAACCTTCTCCACTGAGATTAATTCAGGAATACACGTTTTGCTCATACCTTTCCTAGTGAAGTGGCATTTGGGATACTACTGACCCACTAATAAGACACCTAAGAGCTTCTCCCTCTCTCCTTGCGCCCTTAAGCAGGGGGTATTTTCAAAGCACAATTCAGACGTGTGGGGATGCACTTGTTTTTATAATGCAGGCTTTCACGAATGCTGGCAAGCAGCATTACCAGTGCATCCACTTTCTCTGCGCTCTCATCTCAGTCCAGGCCAGGTCTGCCAGATGCAGTGGGTCCCTCTGCGGAGGGACTGTGGGTCTGTGCTGCTTACAGACAGCAAGCCCCAGCCCCGAAAGGAGCAGCGCTGTTAAAGAGACAGCTCTTTGAACACAGGTAGGATTCATTTTTCACAATTTTTTCTTGTGTTCTCGCCAGTTTTTCTACCTACCTCAATTCTGTTAACGATGAGTGTAACCGAGCATGTGTCATGCAAACAGCAGCAGAAAGGGCTCTGCTCACGGTGTCGGACACAGGAGGAAACGCTGCTTATTCTACCCGCTGGGGGTTGCACTGGAAGTACTGCTGTGCATTGCTGCCACAGCCTGCTACTGAATAGTGCAATTTGAAGAGATGCTTACAAACAGACACATTTCCAAAACACACACACCACAGAAACGTGTTTGCTCCTCAAATACATGCAGCATGGCCATTTCCTCTCGAACCCTTTCTCCTTCCTTCCCTCTCACTCTCCCACAAGCCTTTTCTAACTTTTAATCTGGTTCCCGTGTGGGCTTCACTCAGGGAAAGAAAATAGGGATTTGAGATCCCCAGCAATAACAACAAAGAGGAAAATGGAAACTAGGCATTGCAAGTTCTTCTTCTATTTACAGTGGAAACAGTGACTTGAAAAGGTTTCTCTTTTCCACTGTTTTTGCAGAGCAGCAGGGAGCAAACACTTCCTGAAGGGAAAGCCAGTTCTCCAAACTCAAACGGAGTCCAATGTTTTAAAATCCTTCAAAGAGGAAACATCATGTTTTCAATTTACATGTCCTTCATTTAATCAGGTTATCTCCTCCTTATTTCCCTCCTTGGTGGTGTGTGGTTTTGGAAATAAGATATTTTTGTTTGTTTTTGGAAACACATTTATGCCTTTTTTTTTTTTTTAAAGACAATTTAGAAGAATAACATCAAGCTGGAGTAAAGATACAGGAACTGAACTTTTCTACCTTCAAGTGCTTTTCCCCAGCTGAAATCAAGATTTGTTACAGGAGTAAGGAAATTGTACATTTTAATCCTTTTTTTTTTTTTTTCCTCCCACACACACGGAAGGACTGTGGATCATGAAGTCAAGAAATCCTGGTTGTTCCTAGTGATTTCAGTCTTTACAGAAACACAATTTGTGAAGCCATGCACATTCACGGCAACATGAAAACAGCCCCAGGAATCTGAGTAGCTCTGCCACTGGCTTGCTTAAAATTTCTGAGTACAAAACACAATATTCTCCACAGATGTCTACAGTAAGATGTCTGAGATTTCTAATTACCTCCCTAACACAAGGTTAATACAGGTTTAGCCAACTAATATTTTTCTGATATTCAAGAGAGCTGGGCTTTGATAGGTTATACAAATTGGTGACTACCCATGGATTTTGTAACACTATCTAAGAAGGAGGAGGGTGTATGTCAAGATCTGTGTTTGTTCCTTTGCACTTCTATAGCTGCAGAAAGCAGTCATGTTTATGTCTGTCAGATCTTTTCCAGCACTTTTCTTCACTTGTGCTGACAGCCTACAGCCTTGCTTCAGCTCCTACAAAGCTTAAAACCTGCAGCTGCACTAGCTGGCATGCCTTTTCTCATGCCTCCCCTCCACCTCTTATCTCTCCCCCTCCCCTCCCCTCCATTTCTCTCTCTCTTTCTTTTTTGTCTAGATTAAAAGCATATAGTCACCAAACCTGACTGGGCTCCAAGAAGAGACAAAGACTGAATTTTAAGGGAAGACTACAAGTATGTTATACACACACACGCACACTTCCTTCTCATTTCAAACAACCAAGCCCCTGTTCTGCAGACTGGCTACTTCAGTGTTCTCAGTTATTGTCAGAATCCCCCAAACCAGACATCATTTATGCAAGGAAGACAGCAATATAAATCAAGACAACCCCAGAGTACTCGAATGCACATTCACTGTCACTTCAGACCTTGAGATGTAGCTCTTTGGCTCCTGCCAGCTAAGTCAAGATTCAAGGTTATGACTCCCCGGGTAAAATGACAGACAAACCCATTTCGTAGTGTCAGCCCAAAGGAAGGATAGTTTTGTTTAAATCCTGCAATGCAAGTTACTTAAAAATACTGTAAGAAATAGTACCCCCTCGTACAACAAACTCTGTATCCCCCACAAGTTACAAAAACATGACCAGCTTCTTAATTTTCAGGTCCACACGAAGAAGGGTTTTGCAGAATAACTGCAATGGCAAATGAAGTTACACTGAACAGAGCTTTTGGAACATTAGAGGTAAACTTCACAACCACATTCAGGTCAGGCAAGCTATGCACAACACGTTGCATTTGTTTTCTTTCCTTCTCTTCCCTCCGGAGAGCAGCTACTGTAGTAGCAGCAGTGAGCTGGGCAGAGCAGCAGATGAGCCCAACAGACCGCAAGAGCAGAGCACGCAGCAACAAAGGATGAAATGCTGAAGGAAAAACTTGCTGTTTTTCCTAGAACCACAGAGTCCCAGCTAATCCTCACAGACAAGACAGCAGCCGTAAGCACTACTCCCTCACAAACAAAGGCAATTTCAACAAGATTCAGCAGTGAATCTGTGCCGTGTACGGCTGTCGCCCGTCAGTGTGCGCTCCGCGCTGGCATTTCCACGCTCTGGGCACAGCGCAGCGCACCATCGCAGTAGGTGCTGCAGGGGCCTGACTGTAAATGTGAATAATCCCACTCGTATCAAGGGATTATTCTCCATGGCTCAGCCATCTCGGTCTCAGCACGCAAGCTGGGAGAGAGGAAGAAGGGGCTTCAGAGCCCGTAACGCGAGGCACGCACATCCAGCCGTGTGGTACAGGCATGGCTCAGCCGCCAGCGAGGCGCAGGGGTAGTTTTGGGGCGAGCCAACCCACGCTCCTGCATGTGCCTTGTGTGCACAGCACCGCCTGGCACAGCTGGTGAGCTGCGGCGAGCAGGTGCGGGCCAAGGCAGCGAGAGCTCCCTGCACTGCTCTGTCAGCAGGAGACAGCGGGCAGCAAATGCCAGCGGGAGCTTCTGGGCTTACGCGTGGTGCGCGGAGGTGAAAGTCTAGAAGATGGGCACAGCAGGGCTGCTGCTCGCCGTGATCCTGCAGACTCCTAACGTTTTTCACCCTGCCTAATTTGTAAACTGTGCCCTCCTCAGCAGAGGTGCTGCTTCGGGAACAGCCCTGTTCCCAGTACTGAGGGCAGAGGGGCAGGGGAAGCACAGACAGGAGCGCCTGAGCCAAGTCGGTGCAAGCCCCGGTGCCTGGCAGCAGAGGCAGGAACACAGAGCAAAGCATGAAGCAAGGGAGAGCTGCTGCAAAGGAAAAGCAGCAGTGAGCCCCTCACAAACATATGCCAGGAATTCCTGATGCAGGTGATACTGCAACTGAGAAATTCCTCTTTGTAAAAACAAAAGGAAGTCATTTATCAGCTGATGCTTACTGCCTTGTTCCAGCTGCTCCTATGGCACTGCGATAATACATATCAGCTTACGATCCGTCCCAAAGAAGCCATACAAGTTTTTAGATGTGCACTAAACCACAGCAGATTCTTGAAAAATATCTTGTTTATATTTTAAAAAATTTTTTTTTTTTTGACATCTAGGCAAGTATATGGGCTAGCAAACTGCAGCCAGGTCACAGGTGGGGTGTCTCCAGCACCGTAAGTAACTGCAAGAATTGTCTCAGTGCCAAGGCTTTGAACAATGAAAACAAATTAGTTCTTTTCACTAGTGCACTAATAAATGGAAAGCAGAGCTCTGTCCTAGTGAACTTCCACTCAGACTAAGTCAGGTTCAAGTGAAATTATTTAGATTTTTTTGCCATTGTAGTCATAAACATCAATTTCGTTTTCACATGACAAATGATCAAGAACAATTATTGAGCAATCAGAAGCCGCGAATTTAAAGCAAACAACAAGAATTGTCATTACAATTATACATATTCATAGGGAAATCAAGATAATATTCATCTTCTGTATTAATAGTTATTTTAAATATTAAAGATGAAATTCTTAATATTCTACACCCTTGCTAACCGTAACATGAGAGCCACCACGACGGTGAGGATTTTAACCAACATATGATTTTTTCTAAGGAAAGGGATTTACTCAGATAGATGTTCAGCAGCTCTATGTTGTTCCTTCTGTATTACAATACAGTGCACCAGCTCACAAGTGCTGTCTAATAAAGATATTACAACACTAGCAAACATCATGGCTAAACTAAATCCTAATGTAAACTACTGTTAGAGGGGTATTACATTGTTTTCATTTGCTCTGTGAGTTGCAGACTTTAGGATAATAATATTGCTCAGTAATAGCGATAGCTTAATTTCATGTTGTAACACCCTAATGACTTTATTGTTTCACTCCCATTCCAATTCCAATAGCTATTACCATTTAAACACCTGTATTATCAAAGTGTTGTGCTCGAGTGCCTTCTGGATAATTTACTTATGTTACAAAAGACTAATTCAAAGGAAAGCTATATGTTTCTGTAACTGTTGCATCATTTATCTTTTTAGAATGACCGGAATTCATCAAAAGAGCGTGTGTTGCTTAAAACAACCAGCCTACAGTCATACTTCAGTTCATGTGCAGGATGTATTTCCTTCCACACGAAGACTAGAGAGAGAGGAAAAGAAGAAGATCGATTTTTACTTTCAGAAGCATTTATAGGAAAAAAATAAAAAATAAAAAAATCTCCAAGGTGGCAAGTTCCTATTACACAAAATTAAGCAAATTAAGCTTCTCAGACTGAGCTGTCCAAGCACTTCAGTTAGGTTGGAGGTTTACCAACTTACAAATTAACTGCTCCCTCCATGGAGGTAAGCAAAGGTTTATGGAACTTAATTTCATGTGTGACTACTGAAAGTCTAATTCTTACACACCAAGCGATTTGGACAACAAAAAAATGGAACAAGCTATCAGAGTAATGCACATCTTATCAAATAAACTATACCCTTCAACTACAATAAATGACCAGACTGGCTCAAAAAATTCTACTGTACCCTATTTGCCACTGATAAATATACTATGATTAAGTTAAAATGTCAGATCTTGAACGTTTTTCCAAAAAGAGGATCAACATTTTTTTATGTCAACTAAGCAAGAAATAAAGTAACTCAAAGAAATGGTAAGTCACTACTGAAGCACAATGCTTAAAAAGCATTTCCAAAAATGATTATTTTCCCAACAATTACTTAAGTGAAATTTCTTTTATCGCAGACTGTTTACTTAATATGGAATCTCTAATGGAAGCAACATGAAGGTTTGAAGTAACAGCTAAAAAACAGCTTATCTGAACTGGGAAACCTTGGTGACCGCAATACAGCTAAAACACCCATCCCCTATGTGGCAATACAAACTATTTAGCCTTTTTTATGAAACACCATAAAAGTTTCATTGTACTAAAAATGCTATGTTTTGTCTTTGTAATAATTTTGGGGTAATGATTTCAGTGGGCATAATAAAACTGCAAAGTTGGTTCCCTATGGTTGCTGCATTTGCAGAAAAAGCTTACCTTAACCCTTTGTACTCTTGCTTGAGGACTCAAATGGGGTTTTTACAGACTTACCCATATAAGTTAACAACCTGCACTTGCCTTAACTGCATGTGTTACATAAAAACACTGTACAAGATCTCCAAGATACCACAAGAAGAGAGTACAGTGAGATCTAACAGCAAATGAATTTTAAAAATCTTTTTTTCCCAATCAAAAACAACTTAGCCAAGTCTGACTAAAGCCCACTCTTTACCCTGCTTTTCTGAAAACTTTTCCATATTGATATTTACAAACTTCTGCAGTCCATATGGAATGCAGAGAAGCCTCCTGAAGTTGCAAATTCTCCTTGTATAAATTTCCATTAAGAATATTTTTAAACCTTCTACATAACATTTATTCTTTTCAGGCATAGAACTAAATGAGGGTGTTTTTTTGTGTTTTTTTTTTTTTTTTTTTTTTTTTTTAATATGAATAGAAAGTAAGTCTGTGCTGCACCATCACAAAACCTACAGGCTAGCTCTTTCTGTTTAAGAGGCATCTAAACCATGTTTGTGTCTTCAAATATTTAGATAAGCGTGTAAATAAAGACATCAATTGCCAACATTCAGGTTAATATTTGAGGTTTTTTATAACTGTGTTTTAATACAAATTAATGGAAGATGTAGTTTAGCATAAACTTAATTAAGAGTGACAGACACTATACCTTCTTCCACAAGATCTAAGGAAAAAAAAATCCTGTTTCCACCAGGCATTATAAATACAAGTATCTGTGTCAAAGAGACAATCACGTTTTGCAGATTCATAGGAACCGTAGCAAAGCCTTTTTAATTGTGATTTTAACACATAATTCATTATTGCTCTGTGGTATATACAGATATCTTCCATGGGGGAAAAAAAAAAAAAAAAAAAGAAAGATTCCTTTTCAAATTCTGCAATACTTACAAATAGCTTACTGTTTTCATCACTATGTATTTTTGTGATCAGCAGAGAATGCAGCATAGCAAAAGTCTACAAATGCTTGAAAAGCCCTAATACTGACATGTTTTAAGGAATAGTTACAAGTGCTAAAATTCTCGAGAATGCCTGAAACACTTAGCAGATCAGTAAGATAAACTAGTATGTGGATGTCCAGATTTTGTTAGAGAAAAACACTACTAAATAAGTTTTGTCAGCAAGAAATGGTAGGTTTTATCCCCCTTTTCACCAACAAAAGGCAGCACAGTTCTTTCCTGAGGACATTCATTGTTTTTATCTGTGATGCTTATATAAGTTATTTACACACAAAAAATGCATCACTTTTTTAAAAGTGGTTTTGTTTTTTTTTGCATTTGAACCTTTTGAAGGTAAAATTAGGGAGAAGTGTTTTCAAATCTCATATCAAGGGAGTTGGTTCCAGAACGCAAGCTTGTTCCCTGTTTATGACACTGACTCAACTATGTGCCCTTAGGCAAGTGACCTAATTACTCTGTCTCATTTCTTTGTGGGTGAAATCTTTTCTACTAAAAATATTGGAAAGAATTTTTTGAGATCCTTGGACCAAAATCCCTTCTGAAAGGGTTGAACGATAGCCTTGCAGTACCTGAACATCGAAGCGGAAAACACAGTATCTATCAGCTAAGACTAAATTCCTCCTGATGCAAAAGGGAATAGATTTATATATCCTAGAACCATGTGCTTGAGAGGTTCATTTTTGTTTTTATTCTTTTACATGTTTTACTGTGCAAGTCATTTGCTTTGTTATCATCACCAAATATGTTGGGAAAGGACATAGAGAGGTTGGAAAGATGAGAAGAGAAAAAGGAAGGAAACAGGAAGAAATTATTATTTCTATGCCATACTCAAACCATGACATTGATTAATAAGTCAGAATCAATAGTAATGTCTCTCATATATATTACTATTGCCATAGTATAAACTATAGTCATTATTTCCATACTCTAATACCCATAATTATTCTCAAAACAGAAAAATGTTTACATATAATTTTTGAAGGCAAAAGATCATTTCAGCCTCTTCCAATTAACAGCATTGACCAAACTGTGGCTTATTGGTTCTCCTACACAGTAAACTGCCCTCTCATTAAAAAAACTAAGTTATATTAGTATTTAATTTTAGCTTTCCAAGGCATGTTTATGTTTCAAATGTTCATTTAAATTTGTAGTGGTTTTTCATAGTATACACAATGATAATTGTGCTCTTGTGCTTCCCATTTGTCCATTCCATTCACCCTCTATCCTTAACTTACACTACAAACGTAATTACAAACTTACATTCCAATTTAGTATTTGTGTGAGTTTCTATTAAACTCACATAATAAAATCACTAACAACACAGAGAAAAAACTAGCAATCACTTTTTTGCTTCGTCCTAAGACACCCATGGTCTTGGATAGGACAACGTGAAAGGACCATGACACGAGATGCAGTCTGAAGCTCTAATTGGATAAATGACATTTAAAAATACAGTATTTACTACTCTATTAGAAAAGATAGCATTATATTTCTTAGGAAGATAAGTTATTTCATAAGGATTTCACATTTCATCGGAATATTATGAAAGTTCTTGAAGAAACTAATTACAAGGCTTCCTAAGGAAGTAATAGCAAAGCAGACTACCATGTTTTGTGTGAGATGCAGTCAAGCATAAGCTCAGGCTTAAGAACTATAATGGAGACTGCACAAGCTGGAATACATGTAATTCACATCTTTCTGATAAATTTCCAAAGGAGGAGAGGGGCGGGTAAGACAGAGATTTGTTTAGGCCAGAACATCTATTTCTAAAAGTATAACACGGATATCAGCCTCAACACAGAACTCAAGAGATGTTATCTATTGAAAACAGCATTTTGGTGCTGAGGAAATCTACAAAATTCTGTATCACTCAACTGTGTTCTTTCTCTCAAATTTTTAACTCATCCTCCACAGCAAGAAACTTCCATCTTGGCATCCAAAGATTCCCAACAGTTGTGACTCTCAGTCCAGACAAACTGCTTAACATTCAGTTACTTTGCCAACAACTGTACAAGGAGACAGCTGCCTTCAAAAAGAAAGAAAAAAAAGATCACTAATTTAGTTCACTATTGTTCTTCTGAGGTCTGTTTCAGTTATTTTCCAGGAGCTTTCTGGCTCTCTCTGAGCTAATGTGCATGCTGGCTATGCAGGCGTGTCTGCCGGCCGGCACTGGGGCTGGTGCCGGGCTCAGCGGGCTTCCCCAAAGCAGCGTGGTGGAACCACACGCACCAGGCAGGTACTCACCCGCCCAGCAGAAGCTCCTGGAGAAAGCCTAAGCGTGTCCAGGAATTTTTGGAATCTGGAATAGTTACGGCTCAGAAGTCGCAAGTGTACAGAGACATGTTTGTTCTAAGTCTAATCATGACACTAACGTGAAAGACAAAAAACTGACCCTGATTCATATACATTATTGATGAAGGCATACACTATTTTCTACTTCTTGGCCTTCAGAATAAACAGCAATACTATAGCACACACCTTCATGAGTAAAGGCTAATGAGAATCTTTATTTTTGTCCCTGACAAATACTCTCACAGCACTGCAGCTCTTGCATGGCTTCCTTACTGGGTATCGCCAGGTAATGCTGGAAGGGAGCTGCTGGTACTCCTCCAAACCAATACCCTACCTGTGCTGTCTGTCACTCATAGCTAGCCTGTGATAAAGGGAGTACTAAGGAAAATGATATTTGGATTTAAAGCTGCAAGGTAGAAAATTTACCAACCAGAGAAGATTTTGTATAAATATTAGCAACACCCAATGAACAATTCAGTGTGAGAGCAGTGAAGTTCAGCCCTTGAATCAGAGACAACATGAACTTTCCATACAACAGGTAAATATAATTATTAATACAGGTCCACATAACCTACGAGCACAGGATATGAACCACGGGGCAGCTGACCATGGCACACAATCACACTGCCAGCTCCATGTCCGTTCAGTCAGAGCGTGCTGTGAGGCACACGCGGCTGAGGCCCACGCGCAGCTGCGGCCCAGCACCCCACACAAAGCCGTGCTGGCACAGCAAGCCCCACCAGGCTGCAAACCCTTATCTTCCACTGACAGACAACTTGTCTGGCGGCCACCAGGCATCTCAGAGCTCACATTTCACTCACGAAGCATCCCGTGATTTCTCACAGAGAAAAAACAGTAGGTAGGGGAGCCACTCGCCCTGTGGCGTGCCCAGGCTGTCCCACAGGGCAGCACCTTGGATAAGAAGTTGAAGCTGATTTGTTCCAACCTGTTTCTCTGAAAAATGTATTGACAGTTTTGGGCTGTAAGCACCAGTTCTTGTACACTATGATTTAATTATTATAAAGGAAGTGGTCATAGATCTGATAAACACTGCAGTCCCCAATTCGCTTGAGTTGTATCTGACCTTCCAAGTGAAAAGATAAACACAAGAATCATTCTCAGTGGTAGTTTCCATGGTGTTAACAGTTTTCTACAACTTGAGGAAGAAAAACTCAGTTTTTCAAAAGCACCCAGCAATATGCAGCTGGCAGCACCATTCCCTCATTACTGCTGTATCCTCAGACCAATTTTACCAAGCGAGTCATCTACCAATGAAAAATTGTATGACCTCTGTTTGGATGACACTTGAGAAGTTTGGTGTCACTATGCCTGTCCTTCAGCAAGGCACTTCACTAGCTGTGGAAATAGAAAATGAATATAATTATATCTGTATAGAAAATCACTGTGGTGTTTGCTATTTTTATTTTTTTTAAATCAGCTTTTAATGCAACAATATTTACAGCGGGTAGAAAAGGTATGGGTAGTGCAATAAACAGAAAAACGCTTATTCTTCATTGCCAGTTGTCTAGTTTTCGTCAAATGTTTAAATTAAGATCCTGTAAGCCTACTTAACTAACTACTTATTTCTTTCTGCTGTTAGATATGTTTGTCTACCAGGAATCAGAAAAGAAAAGAAAAAAAAAAAGCATTAATTTTCCTTAATACTCCAAGTTTTCACTGAATCCTTAAATAACTCGTCATTTAATTTCTCAGAGCCTGAGAATATTTCTGCAAGATATTCAATCCTAACTTTTGACGTAGTTCAAATTCTTTAACATGACCACAAATCAGGGAAAAAACTACTTTTCCTTGCTCACTTCTCATTCCCAAAGATGAAGAGGTAGATATAAATTGCATACCTGTTAGAACAACACAATTTAAAACTTCACATCAGAATGAAGCTCCTGTTGTACCATCTGGTTAATAAGCTGTCAGTTCATTTATTAAGAACTATCGAGATCTGATGGAATTTGGGGAGGAGGCTGACAGCCCATCATATTTTTAATTCTAAGGTACATCTTGTCTTTCAGTAAAGTTTGAATAAAACAATTCCACATGCCAGGTTTGCAAGTGAGCTGTACAAAGAACAAAGGCACTTGGGAGGAAGCTTGTAAAGATCTAAAGCTTTGTGGAGTAGCTAGAGAAATCTATCTCTACACAGACAGTCAAGCACTCTCATTTCCCCCGCTACCCTCCCCAGTGCATTTTCTCCCATCCCTTCTCCATCCCATACGACGCTCTTCTGAACAACAAGGTTTTGAAGCAGGTTTACAGAAGGTAATCAGTGCTGGAGGCAGGGAGGAAGGGCAGGGGTTTTTCATCTCCAAGGCTAAACGAAGGAAGCTGATCTTAACGGAGAGCATCTGTAACTGCTCTCAGGCTGGGGAGGGGGCTCAGACTAGCTGAGAAACAAAAACAAGTCTCAGCTTGATCCTAAAACAAAATTGTGGGGACAGAGGGAAAGTGAAGAACCTTAAGAGCTGTGATTGTCAGCAGTACAAAATAGCCTTTGGTAAAAGCAGTTTGTATGTTGCAGGAGCTGAAAGTGACAAAAAGGTAACTAGAGCCTTTATTGGATGTTTTACTACATCCTCACCAGGATCTTCATTAAAATCCTACTTAAGATTAAGTCACTGGCTGGCTGCAGTGGTAAAGTGGCACCCCTGGGATGCTGCCCAATGTGATTAAAAAGCACAGAACAGTACCGCACAAGTTGCAGGTGGTTTTTGTTTGTTTGTTTGCTTCCTTTTCCAACTTGAATACCTCATGTTTCTGTTTTCATTTTAAGGAGACTGCAACAAACCTTTCAATTGAAAATGTACCAACTGTTAGGAAATATTCTCTGTTAAAAGAGAAAAGGTGTGCAGCACCAGCCAGAGGGACCTGCACTAATACAAGCTTCTTTTCTGCTGGGACCAAATAGCATAATTACCAACAAGAATGAGATAGTGGGGATCAGGGGAACAAGTTTCATATTTCTGATTTGTCAAACGCATCTATAACCTGGCTTGGTATGCAAAAAGAAAATGTAACACAATCTTACTTTTAATTGATTGCAGCAGTATTAGAAGACTACATTTGAATAATGGTCAAGCGCATTTACAAAAAAAAAACACTAAGTGCATCTACTGCTGAAAACTTTACAAGTTTCA
Source organism: Anas acuta (assembly GCF_963932015.1). NCBI lineage: Eukaryota > Metazoa > Chordata > Aves > Anseriformes > Anatidae > Anas > Anas acuta. Next base: position 13,472,647 of record NC_088985.1, read on the forward strand.
TTTTCAAGATTGTCAGTGGCAGGACAGAAATGATTCTACCTCTGACTGGAGGACAGAGACTAAGTCCCAGAAAGAACCAGCGATTTCCCCAAAGCCATACAAGAGACTGATAGAACCAAAACTGAACCTACATCTCCTGGTCTTGGCCTATTGCCTTTAGTTTTTGCTGAAAAGTAGCTTTTTTTTTTTTTTGGTGTGTGTTTGTTTTAAAACATATTTTAAAGACAGTATTCTTCTTAAAAATACAAAAGTAGTTAACATGTAGCTGAGCATTTAAGAAGCATTTTCTCTTTGGAATTTGGTGTGGTAAAGTCCTTCACCAAGCTGTAAAAGATTTCCTTTGCCATTTTGAAAATTCTTCTATCCTACTCAAGGCTATTTCTCATCCATTCCCCATTTGATAAATCTGCTAAGTAAGCCTGTTCCTAAACTCTACCTGATTGGTAAAGCATACTCTTTGCAAACGTGGATAAAGCCTTTCTTATAGATGCTATCCACTTTGTTTGCTGGTCTAGAAGCAATTTCAGGAAAGGAGAAGGTGAAAACAGCATTTCTCCCTGCTTTGTGTGTGTGTAGCGAACAAAATCTGGTGGTTTTACCCAGTTACCAGTAGGCCCAGCATTTTGCAGATTCACTTGCATTCCTTCTCTTCTGTCCTTTAATATAGGTCAATTCCTTCTCTTCTGTCCTTTGAATAGGCCAATCAACCACAAAAAATACCTACTTTTAGTTTTGACATAAAAGAGAGTTCTGCCAAGATCCTTGGACTTGCAAGTTTCCAAAGCCTGGATTTGCTGGAGCTCACTTAATCTCTGTGGAACTATGTATTTATTTATCTATTTAAGCTGTTTGATTGACACAGCTCTGAGTCAGGACTGCACTAACACGTACAGGTAACTTCACACTAAATACCCTGCAAAATAAGATCAAGACTGAAGTTAAGCGTGTTCATGTGTTTTTCTAAAATCTAGCCTTAGCACTGATACATAAGTAAATATTTTTATAGCTCAAAAATCTCAAAACTTTTACTAGCATTTTTAGGCACTACTATTTAAATGCATATATATATATTTAAATAAAAACAGAGTGTACTGATTTCTTTAGTATAATAAAAATATGAGCATGCTTCCCTTTTCACAACAGTAGGTAATGCTCAAGGGACGACAATTTGCAGACATTATCACTGAGCATTAAATGACAGCATTTTCCAAAACTGCATTTTTTCCTCTGCCTTAAAATCAGAGTAAATGCTAATAGAACAAAAATGAAGATACAACAGCTCTTCCTGGGCTTTAGAGTTTTGTCTGATTGTTTTCAAATGCAAACGAGAACTAGCTATTTTGCCAAAATATACTGCATCTCAATTGTTTGTGCTTAAACATTAATCAATAAATTAAGCTGTAAGACACAGCATAACAGTTAGAACACTACCTTTGCTAAGTTATTAGTAAAACTTTTCTTTAAAGTTGCTCGTTTAATTACAAGTTTTGCCAAAGCAAACAAGCTTTCCAAGCAGTCTTTAACACCCAGGAGAGGAAAGGTGTGGTAAGGGATGACTTCCTTGGGAGCTCCTGTTTCCCTCTCATCTGCTGGTATCTGCAAGACCTCTGCATGGAAAGCCCTTTCACAGAAAGGTGGCGTTTCCAAAATGGTTAAAAAACAACAGCAACAAAGTCTAAAGGGAACCTAAACCAAATAGCTTTATCTGTAATCTTCTGAAGATACTTTTCAGTAACTCAGAGGCACTGAACCTTCCAGACAATTCCATACAATCTGGTTTCTACTTGCATGCAGCTCATTGTTGGATAAAGACCCAGGATTACTGATTTGAACAGGCTTTCCTGATGAAATAAAGTTCCCTCAGAAAACTGTGTCTGAATCTGAAATATTCTGAAATGCCAACTTTCCCTGCCTTGGATACTGGAAGTTTCACAGGCTCAATAATTGGGAGTGTCAAGTCTTGGTCTTCTGACAGTGGCTAAAATAAGCCAGGGTCTTGGTCAGGAGTGCACTACCACTGCAGCTACTGCAGCTCAAGAGTTCAAGCAACAATGCAGGCATATTAATATTTTTGTTATAGAGCTGTGTTATAGACAAAGCTACTGAGAAGCTAGAGGGTGGGCAGCATCCTGCTTCGCTTAAGAGACACCAATTCAAAGCAATTTCTTCTAAAACTTTTTTGTTCATAGGAAATGGGAATGACTTTGGATTTCCAGTTCATCTGAGATAGGAACTCAGTAGACTGCCTGAAAAATCATTTTTCTCATACGTTTCACAACTACACAAATAAGGAATTTTCAAGGTTTTGAACTTACTACACGTTGTGTTATAAACACAGGATGACAACATATACAAGATAGTTAAAAATACACAGAATATTTTAAACATGCTACCATCATCTTTTACATCGTTGATGTGCTAATAGTGTTAAATGTTAAAGAGATGCTTCTTCAAATAAGGAGAGAGAGCAAAATGCTGTTCAGAATCTTAACGTGTCTACCTTTCACACTTAAGAGTGTCTACTGGTCTCCTCTTAAATCATTTCCATAACACCAGTGTTTCAGATTTATTGGGAACAGAAACACAAGGGGGAAGAAAACAAAATAATTCTTTAGCTCTCTTAATGTTTTAAAATACATTACAATCCATATTTCACAGCAAGTTTTCCTTGTTCGAAACCCAATATATTAAACTGTTTTTTCAGTCATCATCAACTACCACTACCAACATACAAGCGTCCAAACTCCTGGAGGTTCAGGCTGGCTTCCAGTAGCCGACATACTTACCAGCATCTCTTTGGTCTAGAAATCCTAGGAGAGTTTCAATTCTTCCTAGTTCCCAAATGGTCACAAATATTTCAAGAATAGCCTTTTCTGTGGTATTTCTTTCTTCCAAACAAGCCTAGCAGTTCAGAGGCATGGGAAAAAGGTTTGCTTTTTAAAGCAGGATACACAGCTGTAACCCATGAGAAGCATTATGAATGCTCCTTGCAGAAGTTCTCCTCCCCATTACAACCCAGATGGGAGCATCTAAGCCTCCTCTTCCTAGAGTCTCAAAATCTTGTTGCACTTGCACCTCTTACAGCAAAGGTCAGAATCCTTCCTTAGTCATCCACTATGTTATCTCATTTACAAAAAGAGGTATCTTTTTTCCCCATATTTCCCTCATAGGAGTTATTGGAGCCAATAGCTGATTAGCACCTTTCACCTCCTGATAACCTTGCAACAATAGCACTGCCCTGCAAGCAACTGGCTCTCGCTATTCATTGATTTCAGAGAGAAGCCAGTTTTGCACAAGGATGCATTATCTTCCCGAGACTGAAAAAGATTTATATAATGAAACTTTGATAAAAATCAGCTCTTGAGAGCAGTTACAGGATAAAGTCAAAGGTTTCAAAAACTCTAAGTGATGCAACAAATAGGTTTAAAATCGTGTTTGATATAATGCTTCAACAGGGCCTAAAATTTCACTGTATCACAACAAGTTTCAGCAGATGTATGTTCCTATACCTGGACTCAACTGTAGGTCCCTTGTATTTGATAAATTAGGGGATGAGCTAAACTTCAACTTGCCTTGTAGCAAAACCAGCAATAACTCAAAACCTTTATTTCGTAGAGAGAAATTTCAGCAAAAATAGGTTGTTTAAAAAAAAAGAAGTAGAGGCTTTTCCTGCCAATTACTTGCAATATTTTTTCCTGAACTGCCTACAACTACTTCATGGTAGACTGAAATGATTTCTAGCCTTTGCTGGAACGTGCTGCTACTGAAAGCCATCAGTGCACGGTCATCCTTGTGTAGCGGCCTCAGCTCAAGGCTTCGCACATCATGTGTCATACGTAGACCGCCACTGTACAGATTACTATGTCAGGAGCACTGCTTTTTGGTTTTTCTTAATAAACCAGACTGTCATTCAGAGCAGGACAGCAGCTGCTGTTTGTGAGCAGCTCTGCCAGCCCTGCTGCAGCAGAGGAGACAGCTTCCGAGAAAGGGACCGGGCAGCTTGAGGTGAAACCAGCTGAGATGTCCTGAGGGAAGCCAGGCTTCCTTGTGAGCCCCTGCCGGTAGCCACACTTACCCAACACGCACACCATGCCCTGGAACAGCAGCCTGCCTTGCTGTGAATCAGCTGCATTCCAACTTTTACAGAGGCACTTGCTGAAACCTCCATTTCCTTTTGTCTTGCTGGTCTTGTACTGCTGCCATTCCAGACTGGTTCTGAAAATTACACAGCCTTCTTCCAGGAGAGCTTTGGCTTTTGGAAGAATAAAGTGGGCTGTCTAAGCAACATCTGTTGCCTTTGCAACAGCTGAACCGATAACAGGTAAAAATGGTTGGAGTTGAAATATCCCCTATTTACACAGACAATCCCAAATGGTTTTATCACACGATGGCAAACACCATTAAAGCTGCCTGTATTGCAGCAGTGCTCTAAGCCAGCAATCAGCCTGGTAAGTACATAAAACAAAAAGAGTATGCCTATAACCAAAAAGGACAAGAAATGACAGTGAATAGGACTACACCTCTTCTACACAGTGGGATTAATTGAGGTCCCATGGATACCCAGCCAGCATTTTTGCCAGTGCCTTATGCACGAAGCCCTGTCCCCCGCTATGACAGCGCAGGACAGCCCACTGGCTCACTCCGGCACTCTGAGCAGCGGTCTCCGCTTTTGGAGAACTGTTAGAGCCAGTGCTCTGATTTCATGGTTCTCAGAAAGTGAAAAATCTGAAGTTTATTAGTAAGCCAATTAGCATCTTGCTAGCACCACCTTCATATTTAATTATATTTAGGATGTAATTATCAGGAAAGGCTTTTGTCAATACCCTCACTGCTATTAGCAAAGTCATGCCCAAGGAACAAATAGGGACAGCATATGAATATTATTCAAAGCAATTTGAACCACGTGAACATTACATTGTATTCATGTCATGTCTCTGCTATCTTAATTTTTTACTTTTTAAATTACAGCATCACATGACATCTTTTAAAAGCTTCAACAAATTAAACAGCATGATAGAAATATTATTGCAAAGGAGACTCTTGGTTCTATGCAGGCACATAGATTAGACTGACATATTTATCCTTTCTGACATTATAAAGCCATTAAAAAGTAATCTTTCTTATATTATTTTGAATTAAAATGTTATTTTGAAATTAAAGACTCAAGTCCTAGAATTAAAGTGACTGTTGTGTGGAAATCTCACTTGTCTCTATTTTTTGTTAGCACGTTAGAAGCAAAAATCTTGAAAAATATAATTCCCGTTTCCTAAGTGCCTCAAAGGTGTTTTCTTTTTTTTTAAAAAAATTGCTCCTCCAGATCTGTATGCTTTTCCAGAGAAAAGCTGACCGAATTGTAATAATCAAGCAAGTTCTTCCTCGCAGTGACATACAAACCCATGAAACATCTCCTGGCAAGTCCTGCAGAAGACAGCGCGCTGAATGCCCACAAATCAGCCACTCTGCAAACCGTACTCAGCACAGGGACGGAAGCAGTCTGTGGCCAGCTGTACCAGCAAAACCCTCGTGACGCGGAGCATTGCACAAGGAGCTCTCCCTCCGCACAGAGCAGCAGCTTCTCCACATGGCAGCGCACGCAGGCAGCCCGGATGCGAGTCAGCGAGCTGGAAGGGAGCATCTCCCAGGCCAGGCTCCTTCCCTGTGTCAGCACAGGCACGCAGGGCAGCAGTTCAAAACGAGAGGTGAACTGGAACAAGAGGTTCATCACACGGAATAAACCAGTTACTTCCCCGAAGTGCCATGAGCTGTACTCGTTAGGATGTGTGTGGGGATCGGTAACCACATGGCAGGGCTGCTTCTGTATGACAAGCCTTCCCTCGGGAAGCGTCCGTGGTAACCTCAGCTTAAACACACAACTCGTACACCCATGCCACAGGAAAATTTCTACTTCAGTCTAGGAAAAAACACTGCAACTGATCACATCTTATTTTTGATTATTTTTTTTCAATGTATTTGTAACACTTTTCAAAGTCTACACAGTCACTCAGAACATTTATCTCGAAAAAATTTATTTTTTTTCCTGCTAAAAATTGTTCTAGGAAGGCAGCAGAGCTGCGGCCTTGTTTGCAGCTAAGTTGGGTATTAGAGCAGAAGAGTTGGGCTGAAGCAGAAACCCCTGTCTCCAGCAAAAGCTAGTGTTCCAGAAAAAAATGCTGCCCTTATTTCTATTATTTGTTTTACACTGATATCTACAGACCCCTTGCCAGATACCAAAGCGAACTACGACACGCGTTCTCCCAGCAGAGATTTATAATCTAATAACAGGATATGGCATAGGTGAAGAGACTTGTCCAAGGTCACATAGTAGATACACGGCACAAATAAGGATGTCAATACTTCCTGACACTCTTTCTACTCCCTTGCCATCTAATTCATGTTCCCTCCCTACACCTTTGATGACAAACAAGCAAAGAACCTATTTAAGGCAGCAGGAGGGGGATGATCTCACGTCCGCTGTTAGACTGTGAGCCCTTTTTGCTGATGAAATAAAAGGTTCCCATTTATCTTTAAAGGGAACAGATGCAGGTACAGTCTTTATTTGCTACTACCAAGAGATCAGCACAATTGATATTCCTAAATTTAATTTCAAATCATAAATTGAATTTCACAATAAACATGCATTAAAATTCCTTTTAATTAAAGATTGGTACTTAAAATAGCAAAATCTACACCAATCTTCCTTTTGTGATATTTCTTGCTGCTAATTCTCAACAGCAACGTTTTAAAGAGATCGAAAGCATTAAGAAACATAAGCTTAACTATCTGCCTTCCCTGCCTGCCTTTGTTTACCATGTAAATTGCCACCCACACACTTTCCCATATAGAGCACAGTGGGGTACTATTCACCAGCACCGAGCTTCAGCAAATGCAGCTCCTGTCCCCAGCAGGATTTAAGGTTATGCCTGGAGTTCACTCTTGAAGTCATATAAATTTATCTGGGGGTAACAGGAAAAGGAGGCCTGATAAGAGTCACTGAGCTAATCCGCCTCATGCCTCATGGACCTGGGGGTGGGGGACCAGGAGGAGGCTCGGAACAGAAAGTGTACAGAAATGAGCTGATTTCGGAGACAGACGTTTCAACCACGTGAATTTGTGTTTCACTGGGGCTCCTTAATGACAGACGTAACCTACATGCCACACTATGAATCTAAAATCGTGTTAAAACAAGACACTGAAAATAACCAAAGACCTACAACTATGTAGGCTTAAATTCCTTGAAACAACAGAAATTACTGATGAATATTTGAGTGTTTTTGTCTTTTGGTCTGATATTTTCTTTCAAAAGCTTTCATAAATAATATCTGGCCTCAAAAGTCACTACAAAGTACTGTCCTACCACCTGACAGACCCAGCCAGAGCACTGACTGTCGCTGACTTTCTCGGCGAAGCGTCCACATGGACGCTTGTCCATGCTCAGCACCCAGCTCTGCGCCTGCCGGTCAGGGTTTGTGGTGCGGGAAGGATCAGCTCACTGCTGGCACTTCCCATCCGGGCTGGGGAGGAAGGGGGGTTACATCAACCTCCACATGCTGCAGCTTTGCCTTGGTGAAAGCACTACCAGAGAAGAAAAAATGTAAGGCCTCTGCACTGCTGTATAGCACAGCCTGCAGAGGAATAAAAATAATGAAACAAAGCCCCTCAAACTTCACACACAAAAAACCATTGTATTCCACAACCTCAAAGCAGGGCTGTTGCAGGAGAGGACAGGCACTAAATAACACACAAAAAAAGTTCCAGCATCCACTTCTGTGATTTACTTGCTTTTAGAGGTTTCTGTGGGTATACACGCACAACCCAAACCCCTACATTCCTGCAGAAGACAAAAATATAATGCACATCATACAAACACACATACATGTATGTCTAACTACAGGTATGAATGTTTACTACAGCTAGGCTAAGTTTACAGAGCAGGAAAAAAAAAACAAAAACCTGCATTAGACCACATAAAAACGTGCCTGTATAAAAATTTTGAGATATTACTTCTCCAGTTATCCTAGCAGTAATTTTCGTAATTTTGAATTTACATCATGGGAGAATCCCTACCAGTTTCAATTAGTAGCCTTTACTGCCTAAAAGTCTTCACTTTAATCTAATTTTTTTCTTCCTCCAGTGAAATGTTTTGCCATTAAGCAAAATGGAGGATTAGGAATAATCACAATTAATGGAGCAAATGTTTGTATAATAAAATCATGCTTGTATCAGCAGGCAAAGCAAAAGACTGAGGACAGCTTCTCCACTCCTGATTTTGTACTGCGCAGCCTCAGATATTACAGGAAAACAATTTAGAGTGAAAGATTATCCTCTGGCTCTTGATCTGGCATTGTGTTTACTCAGGACAAACAGAAGTGATGTTATCCCAAGTGACATGTTTAGCAAGCTTGGAACTTATGTTTTGTTCTGCCTCTTTCTCCCTCCCTCCCTCCCTTTAAGGACAAGATCTTGGGAAATAAGTATTTTTTATAAGGTCTGATTATCAAGGCTTTTTTCAGCTGTGAAATTAAGCAGTAAGTTTCCCATTGTCTAGTTATCATATTCTTTCAGGGATGCAATGGGCTTTTAGTTTCCTCTTCTGAAACTATTTCCTATTATCCCTTTCTCTATCATTCCTGCCTTAAAATATTTTGTTCTAAGCATCAGAATGGATCAACAGATTAGACTACGGGCCTACTGCACAGCCTAAGTTTTACAGAAATGATACAACAGTAAAAGCCACCTTCCAACTTTGATGTAAAGAGCGTTACATGGGAGATGCATAGTCAGGCTGTAGCTGCTGGGAATGTTCGAAATATTCCCTCAAAAACCACTCCTTCAATTATTCATGGGTTAGCTGTGCCCCCAAAGTGGTATCCCCTGTGTACGGCGTCTAAGCAGGAAGCTGCAGAGATTGATCAAATCCCCACAGGGGAAGAAATGAGTAAAGGTTGGTTGTCATTGAGAATTTAATGCTGTTCTTTTCATTAGAAATCATTCCTTGCAGAATAGATGGAAAACAGCTTGTGCTGTAAGAATCAGCATCTAGCAAGGGTCTTGTTTGCAGTGCTGAGATAACTACTGCTGCATGGAAGAAGCTGTGCCTGGGAGTTTGACTGGTCAAATGTTAAAGATATTAATTTTGAAAGGAAGGAAAAGTCAAGAAAATGCCAATTTAATAATCTTCAAAAGAATTCACTGCATAGCTCAGGAAATACTGGCAGAGGGTAGATGCCTTTATTACAAGAGGAAGACAAATGAAAACACGTATTGGAAAAAGAGAGCTTGCTTTCCTAGCATCCTTACTGCGAGTCTTAGAGGCCTCTGCTGCCATGTGGTCAGAAGGACATTAGCTAGCTCCTATCCGTTCTGCTACCACTGAAGTTTTAAAACGTACCCTAGTGGTCTTCCTTTAAGATCTAAAGCTCAGATTGTTTTCGATAGTTAATTTTTGGTACTTTGAAAAACTAGTAATATGCAGTATTATGAACACTAGCTGAAGCAGTGTTTCCAAGTATTCTGCTGTATTTGTGAACACAGTCTCTCTTACTTGTTTTCATTTCTATCTTCTCTCTCTGCAAGTGTGTGGGCAGTATACCCAAAACACTGCACTTGAACTACACAAGCCGTCTGCACTTCACTGGATTTGACTTCCCTCCTCAATTAAGTGAGACCACTGAACACCACTTTTATATAAATATTTGAGCATACCATGTTTATTTGAAAAAAAAAATCTGGAAGGACTTCAGGGCAAAACACTCCTCTTCCTTTCTCTTACCTCCCAGGTGCCTGTATAATGGGTCACCATATAATAAATCTCTTCTTACTGTATTTGCCCTGGAGCTGGAAGGCACAGGGTACACTTGGGGCTATAGTTTTCATAGACTAAAAAAATAATCCAACAAATTTTAGATAATAGCTGCACACACATACACATACATGTAGTATGCTTTGCTGATTCTTTAAACTATTTTAATTGTATTTTTATTTGGAGTCCCAAAGACAGATCTAGTTTGAGTTTATTTCTGCCAGCATGTCTGTACAATGTATTTATTGGGAGTAATATGTCATGAGATTAGAGTTTCTTTACGCTATCACTTCAGATTGTTGATATTAGCATCACATCAAACATGCAAAAATGAGGACGGGTGATTTTGGGAATTGGCACAAGATTACACCATGCCATGACTAGTAGATTTAGTTTGTTCCACAAAGGCAAGGTCCAGATCTGCTCCCACACAAATCCAGGCGAATTTGCATTAGAAGCTTTGGTTTGGACCCACCGTATACTAATTAGTAGCAAAATGTACAATCCACATGCTAGCATACTCGCAGCTGTTCAGCTGAACAGTTAAAATGTGGACATGTTGTCAAAATGAGAGCAGCGATTGCTCAGTATTTGGGTTTCTTCCGTGGTGCCTGCTGGAGGGCAGCAGCCCACAGCCAACACCATCACCACCGTCCCTCACGCACAACCTCTAGCAGGCATGCCAACACGGCAGCTGGCTTCTCCGAGTCCCCTGATCCCAATGAAACCAACTGAGAGAAGTAGATAGCCAGCTGCCACCAGCTCCTCCACCAGCAAGGAAGCCTGGACACAGACCATCTCGTGCTCCCCATAACAACCGGGCACAGAAAAGTTCCTGTGCCAGCCTCCATGCACTGCAGTTCCCGTACAGCTTCTACAACAAAGGACTTCAGAGCACTTAAAGAAAAAACAAAGAAGGCAACATGGTCTCTAGGGACATTGGTTGCAAAACTGACTTGTGATAAAATTAGTTCTCTCAGCTCTACACACAGCAGTCTTTCTTTGGCCAACAATGTGCGCCACAACCACATGAATTATTTTTATGGATGAATAGTGTTTTACAGTTCAGGTCTTCTGAACTACACGCTGAGTCAAACTATTCAGCAAATACCAGTTCCATCACAAATTCAGGGCCTGTTTTGGCTGGTTCTCCAACAGTCTAACAAGGAGATTTGGTCATTCTTGAATACACACTTAAAGAGGTTACAAACTCGTTTATAAGGGTACTTTGGGGATTGCTTACCTTTTCTGTGTGCTGCTTCCTTACTCAGAGTATGCAACTGGGCACAGAACAGACCATTGTTGATGCTCTAACCTCATGGCTAGCAGACAATGAATAGCAACTACGCTCCCTACTCTCCTTCCTCCTCTCTGATCCCTCAAAAGAAAGCCCCCAGACCAAAAAATGCAGTTCAATATACATTTTCAGGAAAATTGCTTATGCTAGATTATGTACAACTCCCTCATTCACTGACACTTGAACAAAGAAACCCTGCTTATCTGCACACTTCAGAAAGTAATAGGACCATAAGCATAATTTTATACTCTGATGTAGTCGAATATTTTGTGTTACTCAACAGATTTTTTCCTATGGTGTATTCTCAAGCATACATATACAACACTGCATTGTTAATTACTCCATCAGTTTTAAAGTCTGTCAGGTTTCTTACCTTTTATTTTTAGCCACTTCCAGTACTTTTGGTCTGAGTCTGAACCAAGGAGCAGAGGACGTAGATTTCTATTAATCAATCAATGATGGCAGTGGTGGTGTGTTCTAGTTTTTCATTCTGACTGCAAAGCAAAATTAAAAGCTATATTTTGCAAATTTACGCATTATGCATTGTAGCAGCAGCTGGTGGACTGCTGCTGAGACAGACCGTCTTCTCCCTTCCAGTCCCCTGTGACCGGGATGGAAGAATTACAGGACAGCACTAGCAGCTGCTGCTGCTGCCCCAGAAGCAGCAAGCCAAGGGCTCTGGAAAAATAATTGGGGAGGCGGGGGAAGGGAAGAAGGGGGACAAAGAAGTTGGGGAGGGGAAAGCATTGCCAAGGCTGGCTACACAAAAGACACATTGCACCTTGCCTTGAAAAGAAACAACAAATTAACTGCTTTGGGCTTCCTTCAGGAGGCACAAGGCTCTTACACCTTCATGAGACTTCGAAACAGTAATGATTTTTGATAAGGACTTTTAGAGATTAAACGAAGTGAGCAAAGGCAAAATTCTCTGCAGTCAGATGACTGCAGCAGTTTGCTCTCGAATCCTCTAAACATAACACAAAACATACGACAAGCCCCCTTCCTCACAGCTTTTGAAAAGCTCTAAGACACAATCGTGCGGAACACTGTAAGATAGCACACACACAGATTACAAGTCAATTCATGCCCTGTCTGTCTCCCGTAAAACAGGGAAAAACCAAACCCCCTCTCGCACACGTGCAGTCACAAGGGTAAGTAAGGGACAACTCCAAGACATCCACGTGCGAACAAAGATCACTTACTTTATTAGATAGGAAAGTGGAACGAGATGGACTTAGGCCAGTTTGTGAGAACGCTGCTCAGTGCAGCCGCTCAGCTCATTCATGAGTTTGGTCACTTCAGCAGTGTCTCAGTGGGGGCACACAATGCCCACTCATGCAACTCCCCACACTGAGTATAAAGGTCACCTCCAGAGGCCTGTAAAACACCAGCAAACCGACTGCCCAGACAACACCTGCCCGCCTCCCAGAGCCTGAACTACACTCACCCTGAAGCCTTCACATTTCCTTGTGTATCTCCCAGGTTCAGAAGCTGTGCCCACAGCTGATCCCACCCAAGGGGACACACGCAACAGGTCTCTGCGAGCACTGCTTTGGTGCCGCTCAGATCACTGCCCCTTATGACAGTAACTTTTAGTTTAACAGAACTAACCGAGGCACACTTATTTTTAAGAGGTGCAGGTACAACCCATCACACCATGACAAAACCCAGTCCTGTACCTTGGTGTTCCTTCTACCGAGTGACTTGAATGCAAGATAAGCGGTTTGTCACCAGTGGGCACTGCTTCGTTCCCAAACTTTGAGGGCAGACGAAAAATTCCAGCTTAACTATCAAATTATAGATTAACCATTAAAAACAGATTGAAGAAAACATTCTGCTATTCCAAATAAATCAGTAAGTAAATAAGAAAGCCACCATGGATGTTGCCTTCTATGCCCTGTGCACAAAGATTTGATAGGAGGACATACATTCATAATTCTATTCCTGTTTGGGAGAATATGCTTCAGCTTAAATATATACCTCAGCTTTTAACTGCAGGACCTGCTTTTATCCAGTATATCTGGTCATTAAAAACAAAACACCATCAAATGTTCCTTGAATTAATCTCACACACAAACAAAGGAATGCTTAAGGTCACAAGAAAGTACTGCTGGCTGAAAGCGTTTTCATTCGTTTTGTCATGTGTCAGACCCCTTTCCACACCAGCCCAGAACTCTGCGCACAAAACCAGCACCATTACAAGCAGACACAGGCTTCTCTGTGTTCGAATTTCACATTTATTCTGGGAAGCTATACCAGTGATTGCTATCTGGAGAAACATCTTTTGATATATCATCAATTTCCTGCACAACATATCAGTTTATTGAGTGGGGCTTTTCAGACTCTGGTATCTCATTCAATAGCATTACGCCTCACAATGTTTTTGAAAAACTATGGTTATAATATTGAGATGCCTACAGAAGACACTTCCTCAAAAACCTAACCACAGGTATCTGCTGCTCAGATTATCAGGGACTCAACGTGTCTAAAAGTTTTTTAAAAATTTAATAAACCCTTCCTCCTTAGCATATTAGACCTTATCTTTTTTCTAAATCCAGAGACTATCTGCTGAAAACACTCGTGCATGTGTCTGAGATTAGGCCCACCATCGTGTTTATTTTTAATACATACAGGAAAGGACTCTTGGCATTACTAAGCCATTCTACTGCTACAAATGCTTCACAATTTACCACCCAGGCCTGCTTTTTCCAGGCTGTACTACCTACTTCAACTTACAGCAAAGGTATTGGCCTCATGATGCTCACCATGCAACTTCCTTCAGATCTCATTCTTTTTTGAAATTACGAAGTCCAAGCTCACTAAAAAAGTATACATGAACAAGGTAAAAATAAATTGTTTTCCTCAGAACAGGTATATGAGAAACCACCTCGCTGAAAGTGTGGCCAGAGTTACAGAACCACCAAATGGCTGGGGCTGGAAGGCTCACATTCAGCTCAGTGTCCTCCAGGCCCTTTTCCACCAAGCTGGGTGTCCCCCACCACGCACTGGTGCCTGGGGCGGCTCCTCCCCAGGTGCAGGACTTGGCTTTTCCCTCCGCTGAATTTCTCCAGCCTGTGTGGGTCCCTCTGAATGACAGCAAAGCCTCTGGTGTATGAACCACTCTTCCCAGTTCTGTACCCTCAGCAAACGTGCCCTGTCACTGTGATCACTGATGGAGATGCTCAACAGTATTAGAGCCAGCATCGACCCCTGGGGTACGCTGCTAGTTACGGCCTACAACCAGAGCCGGTGCCACTTCACTAGCACTCTTGCTGGCAGGCAGAGCTGAGGGAGCCAAAAGTAATGGCACAGAAAACAAATTACCCTTTTACTCCCACCAGAGAATTTGCAGATCAGAGTTGAACAGTATAATAGCAAGGCACAGCTGGAAACAGATATTTTCTAGCTGGTCATGTTGTATGAAAAAAATCCTTACAAAACATCTAGTCCCAAGAGCCGTCACTCTGACATTTACCTCAAGGATACACATTTCTTGCAAGTTTCCCTGGCTTTTACTCAGTCAGTCTTTATTCCTCACGTGAGGAAACTGGTGAAGTCAGAGGAACAATGTAAAGATTTGCAATGAAACCAGTATAATCATAAATCCAAAGAAAACCTAACTTTTGTCAGAACAACTCTTTCATTTATAAAAGCTTGTTTTAACTTCAGTTTTCTGTACAGTTAGACCTGAAACCACTTGCATCCATGCACTACAAAAAGAAGTTCAGTCATGACGTGAAGGTACAGTGGCAATATGGCTTACGGCATGTGTTCAGCATTCATGCCGGTTTATAGCTTTGAATGAAGACACAGTCTATATCACAGAAATACCAGGGTTAAATTGCACAAGAGTCTTGACTGTCCTCCTAAAAGACCTAGCCAGTTAAGGAAGAGTATAGCTTTTTTCCCCTGTAATTCATTAGGAAGGATTTATAAGAACGGCTTGGCTTATTGCCACAAGACAACCAAGGCACGTGGCCTCAAAAGACCCAGCGTCACACACATGGAAGCAGAGGATCAATAAGGACCGGTAAATAGGGTATAATGACAACCTGCACCTGGAGCAGCCTATTTCAGATATTGATTTCATGTGGCTCCATAGTGAAAATATAAGCCAGGCAGGTCTCTTCCTAAGCAGCAGCTCTCTCAATGACATCTCAGTCACTTAAACATTAACTGAAGTTACTCATCTCAGCGACTGAACCATCTCCCTCTCCTCCCTCCTTTTTGACCCAAAGCTACTTTTGAACTCGACCTTTTTTCAGTCTCTCCAGTAAGAATGAAGCCTTTGATTCTTCTGGGGGTTTGGCACCATCTTGGAGAGGTGGCCATTGTCTACTGCTCTTTGCAAAGGAGCGCTTTTTGCTTTCCCTCTATTAT
The DNA here is from genome assembly GCF_963932015.1 of Anas acuta. NCBI lineage: Eukaryota > Metazoa > Chordata > Aves > Anseriformes > Anatidae > Anas > Anas acuta. Next base: position 13,488,123 of record NC_088985.1, read on the forward strand.
CTCTTTGCCACTTACTTTTATTTATCCACAATTCACTTGCTTCATTTACTTAACCAATTGCTATACCCGCATGTTTCTTCCCCTCTCGGTAGGGAGGCCACTGCTCCACAGCACAGAAACTTATGAAAAGCACTTACTTCATGAAAATGCATTCAGCACATGTTAGTAGCAGTAAGCCCAGTGAATATTTAGTAGGAGTGAAATCACTTAAACACATACAAAGGTATTTAAGGTATTCTGCCATTTGCTCCAGTTTTAAAGACTGAGATATCTACAATTCAAGAACACAAGGAGTTTGTTCTGAAGATGGTGTGGCCTCACCACACACATATTTTCCTAAGACTTTTGAAATCAGAGAGCGTGCCTGTATTTTGCATTTCATAAAAATATGTACAGTCTCTACAACTGAGCAATTATTTCACATTTCATGCAAAGGGCATTAGAAATACAACACCTGGGCTCACACATTTAGCCTGAAGCTTCAGAATGATAACATGCTTTGTGTGTGGCCAAAAAAAAGTATCAGCTGCAAACGTGGTTGTGCATATATTTATATGTAAAGAAATGATTTTACTAGCTAAGGAAGACAAAGACAGCCCTCCCAGTGCTGTGTGTTGTCACAGGTATATTACTGACTAATACCAAAACGGATTCCAGTCCACTAATCTGTTTTCAGAAATCCAACTCCCTTGATGCAACAAAATGAGCAAGTTTGGTCAATTCCCTGGTTTCATGTATGAACCTATAATGTTACTAGATTAGGAACCACATTATTTATTGATAATTCAGACTCTTTAATAAAGCATTATTTGAGACTAATATATACATCCCTGCACCACACTGTTGAGGAAGGGAACGAGCACTGTAATGAACCTCCACAGCAGACCCTATTTTTAGAATACTCTCAAATTCATCATTAAAGTTTATTCTGTGCAAAGAACCTTTGTTCCATAAAGAACTGGAATGTAAACTTCAGTTCTATTTCAGACAAACACTGTTACTAGTTAAAGCCATTCTGTAATGACTACTAAAAAAGAAAAACAAAAAACGTTCTATTTGTGCCAGAGCTATTACTGAGGTTCCCTACTAAGGAACGCAATCATTGGCGGGATGTCTAGCCTGTTATATAATTACTCAGAGCTTATTATACACACACAATCTTATAAAATATGTGGATTATGCAAACAATCCCACTATATTGATATTTCTCTGACCAGTCCTTATAAAAAGCTAGAGACACAAGCTGGTTTGCCAAGTTTCTGGGCAAAATCAGCCGGCAATGGTTCAAACTGAAAAGTCACAATGGATGCCATGACATTGGCAAGGGTGCTGAAGCCTGTAACCCAGATGTTTGCCCTCACTAAGCTGGGAGGAAAACGGGCTTTAGCCAGGTAGCATCAGTGAAATCATCAAGATTATTTTGGTTGAGGAAGGTGGAATTACATAAACCTAAGTGCAAAAAAAAAGTGTTGCAGCCCCAGCAAATACATTGAAAAGGCAGTAGAAGTGACATAGTAACATGAACTGTCAAGGCCACTGTTCATTTCTAGTGTGTAGGGCCTACAGTAAACACTGGTTTAGAATATGCATTTGATGGAACAGCAGAGATCTATCCCAGCCTCAACTTCACGGTATTACTCACTACTGCAGCACCATGATAACAAGCACATGTCCCTAATATAGGAAAAGGAGTCTCAGAAGATTTCCAGTGTTCCTTTCTTTAACAATATAGCTGGAATAAAGTTCAGTCAACAAAACACAAGCCCATGGCCTTATGACATGTTTCCTCAATAGCAACACAATTACTTGTGCTGTACTAACAGGAAAAGTGTGATTTACATCTATTTTTACCTGCATGTTTCTAGAGAGCTAGTATACAGTTGTTTCTCGTGTATATGTTTCTTGTACTTGCAAATGTAATCAATATTTTACATTTTCTATTTTTACTTCAAAATGACAGCTCCTGGGAGTCATTAGTAACTGCACAGATCCATGGAGAACCACTCTCTGGAGAGTTCCTTGTCTACACCCATTTTTCATGAAATCCCACTGACTTTGAGTTGCCACCCACCAGGAATGGTGGGGCAGACTTGGGTTTTGGTGTACATCCTAAAATAAAAACGCAAACCTAAAGCAACATCAGAGACAGCAGTCCACAATATTTTTACTCAAACTTTATCTTTTGTGAAAGTAGATGTTCTAAACCCCCAAAACGATTAACATGAATGTTTAGTTTTTATTCATGCAAAAAAGTACAAGACCAAAAAAGACCAAAGAACACACTGTGCCTCTGTTGTTCTCGATGTAACTTAAAATCCAGTATGGATTGTATTTTAAATATTGTTACATACTGAATGTCAGACATGCAACACAGGGTTAACCCAGTGATCCACCTACCTGAGGATTCTGTCTCCAAGGATGACGGGCAGGGCACAAAAACCACTACCTGTGGTTTATGTCTCATTTACTCCCCCAGCATCCACTGTTGTTACACAGATGAGAACATTTGCCTCCTTCGGTACCTGTGGACCTGTAGACCATAGCCGTGCTTAACCTGCTGGTCTGCCTCCACAACCTCCTCTGGCAACAGGTCGGCCAAGTGAGGTAATTTCTCCATGTGCACAGCTACTGCTCCTCTACAAATGAGCCTTGCAACATTCCCTAACAGAGAAGTTAAGGCTATTTTTGGAAGGAAGACTCATAAAAATCAATTCCAATACCTTCAGCACTGCTTTAGAGCACTGGTACGCAGCAGCCAAACACACCTCTTGTCCCTGGGATTTTTCTAAGAAATTCCCATCACACGGAGTGCAGCAAGAAGATAACAGGAATTACCACAGAGGAACTTGGCCAGTGCTCTAGGCTAGAGAAAAACAAGCTGTTCAAGTAAGCTAACTGTTGCTGTTTTATTACCCTCCCACCACTCTGAGCACAGAAAGGGTACAGCAATACATCCTATTCACACGACTGTGACTCTGCTGGTTGAAAAGTTTTATCAGCCCCTGACCAAACAGCAGCTCACCGTTGCCATTTCCACCACAAGAAGTTAGATGTCACTTTATCTTAACTTGCCTTAGCTGAACCTTTTGCTGTTGTTGCTGCTATTGTTTTCATTTGTTCCAAGCATCATTATCCCAAAAGTTGTAGTTAAAACTCGGTGAAGGAAAGACAAGAAGGAGTCACATGGTTAAATTTATTTCCTACCAGCCAGCTGGGCTGCTTCTGTGATGATCATCTGTTTCTTGCGGAAGGAATGAACAAAAGCGACTATTTACATGTTTAAACTAACCCGGCCCAGTTAGTCCCTAATGGTTCACGGAATAATCGTATGAACCATCTAGCTGGCAGATCTGAGTGGCAGGAACTTCTGCCAGAGGCAGCAACGGGCTGCCGAGAACGCATGCTTTTCACAGCCTCATCTCTCCCTCTAAAGTCAACCGTAGCTGTCTGAGCGATGAGTATGTTTGAAAAGAGGTACCAAAATAGTTCCGATGGGCCACACGCATGATTTTATAATGAGTTTCTAGGGTACAAAGAGGAGATAGGTGTCTACCTCCCTTGGTGCATTCAATTGCAGAAGAGTGCCCCTGCCTTTTCGAAAGGTTAGCATTAGGCATCTGCTCTGGAAAACATTCGTCTTAGATCTCAGCATTTCCCATCATTCTGGACACCTGCTGATGCCTGCCACAAAAGCCAAATACTCAGTTTAATGCTTATCTATCAATTGCTTTGATTCATACAGGAAAAAAAAAAACTCAGTACAATGTTTTCTCCGCTTACATCACCAACCAGCTGAGCCATCTAGATCTATTATTCCCCTTTCTTTCGGTTACCCTCTCAGCATTGTTGACAGTGCAAGCGGTGCACAGGTGATACAGCAGGCTGAGACAGAATAGGAACATTGTAGTTAGGAGTAATATTTTCTTTTTATATAAAAGAAAACCCCTTATTTATATATTTGGAGATGCAAAGAAACACAGATTATATGATTCACCCTTGACATTTTGCCAGATAACTTAAATCCTGTAATATGCCCCCTAATGACCTGAATATAATACCGTGGTGTTACAGTGTCACTTAAATACTGCAGTGCACTTCCACTGGCAGTACAGTCTGTGGAGTTAATATGTAATGTACAGGATTATACTGCCACTAAAATATTACTTAATGCTGCTGAAATTTCAAATTAATTCTGGGAGCTAAATCATTATTCAACTCTGTCTTTGCAGAGATACATTCCCCCAGTTGTTCTAATAACAGCAATTTCAGGACTAAAAGGTTGGTACTGTCTTTTGAGGGTTGCTCAACTGGAGAAGTGGCCTCTAAACTACCAAGCAAATTAATGCGCTGGTGCATGGATGCTTGTGACCAACAAAATAATTTGAGAAAAAATGGGCTTAAATGTTAAGAGCACTCATAGCGATGTGCTAATGCATCATTGCATTATTTCACGATAAAAGGAGAGCCTAGTCCAGTTTTCTCTAGATGATACGTAGGCACTCACGTGTTCCCTTCCGCCACCACAGTGCTCCACAGACAGGACATATTTGAGGAGACAAATTCTTGCTGAAGTAAACAACACAACTGCTGGTAACCGATGAAACCAATCTATGCCAGCCAAGGATGTGGCTTTCAAGTCATGCTGAGTTCCAGTTTTCCAAACCTAAGTAAACAAACTTTGCCTTTTTACTGCACTGTCTTGTTGGTTTTTTATTTTTTTTTCCTGCGTAATTCCTGTTGCCAGCAAGCATTTTATACGTTTAAGTAACTGTAGCACTTAAGTCCTAAGATGAGCAGATCCTTGACGCTTCATTATAACCCATGTACAAGTTCATTTGCAAACACAGGAAATTGGGGAGAGAGAGAGAGAAAAACAAAGCGTGGACTTAAAGGCAAAGGCAGACTTCTCCTCTGAAATTCTGCCCTTGTGGTTAGATTAGCCTCTCCCAGCTAGAGCACCGGGCTGTTCACTCCTTCTACAGCCAAATGCCTTAAGCCTGGGAAACGTTCCCAAGAAATATTGTAAAAGAAGTGGTAAATGAGGAACAAGATGGGGCCAAATATAGGGACCGAAAAGAACTTGTGGTTTTAAGTCTACATTTGGAATAATTAATCCTTTTCCTTATTAAAACCGTTACCTACTTCCTCGTTCATTAATATTGCCCTTATTTACACATGTAGCCAGGCCAAAGATTTTCCCCTCCCTCCGAATATAATTTCCTGCTATTGACAGACACTTTCAAGTGCTGGATATGTGTATGTCTACATGGCATATTGCAGGCAGAGGCGAGCCTTCTTGGCCACCATCCAAGCCAGCTGTAAATGAGCCAGCTCCAAACTGGAAGCTGTGTAAGCACAATTAGCACAGCAGTAAGCCTGATCTAACACATCCTGCCAAGAGACCGAGCTTATTAGCTCAGGCTCAACACAATGCTAACGATGGATACGGCTCTTCTGGTTTGGCTCCATACAGCATGTGGCCAGCTGAAGATGAGCAGATCAAGCTGGCATCTGCTCACAAGACACAGTGTAGGTACATGCTGTCTTGGGGTACACCCCTCCACTGCAAGACCTATCTGCTTCCCTCTGCATGAACTCCAAAATGCTTCGAATGCAAACCAACGGGACAAAAGTTTGAGGCCTACGAGGACTGAGTGCAGATGGATGGAACAGGGATTTCCAGGTAAGAACTTCAGAGGCAGCATGAGAAAAAAGGGACCAGGTAGGTGTTAGGCATCAGATAGACAGGAAAAAGGCAACAGAAACGCCAAGGGAAAGGGAGAGCAAGATACTGCATGACTCTAAAAACTGATAATAGGAATCATGAGCATTCTACCTCTAGCTTATTGGCTCACTCTAGTGCAGATGGATTTCAGGTCGCGTAATTGGGACCTGAAAAATAAGAGTTCTTCTTCTTCCACAGTTTATAATAAAGGAGCAGTGATAATCTAGTGGTTGGCACTAGTTTATGAGAGAAAGTTATGAGTTGAGAGGAAAATGAGACAAAAATCAAAGGGCAGCAATTAAAATTATCACCGAAAGGAAAATAAATGGATAAAAAAACACATTGTAAGAAAAGAGCCTGGAGAGACTGGGAATGTTTACTTTTAAAAGGATATTAATAAAACAGTCATTGCAAAACTATATTAAACAGAAACCAGCCAATAGGAGTTACTTGGTGAGCTTCTGCCCACCCAGTACGAGAGCACATAAACAAGAGGAAATTCCATTAAATTAAAGAAGTGCCACATTCAAAGGCAACAAAAGGAAATACCTTCTTATTCAACATGTAATTATATTGTTGAACTCCCTGCCACCAGACTGCTGCTGTGACAAACACTCAGTATCTTTGAAAGGTGCTGTTCGTGCCTGTTTTCTTTCTCTTACCCTACGTGCCAAGCAGTATTTTTAGTTCTCACTTGCTTAAGCTTTCTGCTGTATGGGACAGGTAGAAGTGGGCGAGAAGAGACCCCACGTGGAGCTGCAGACAGGCTCTTTTGCGTATTCACATCCTAAAGCTGAATGAGGTTTATTTTCACTTGTGAGATTTTAATCTACTTTCCGCACACAGAAGTTTTCCATGGCTTGCTAGCTCAGTATCTTGTCTTTGAAAAGCCTTTGATCTGTAGTGCAAACTGCGTGTTCTCAGCACAGCACAGGTAGTTTAAGTACATTGACCTGAACATCAGTTTAGGCTACACACCTGCCGGCATTTCACGTGGTATTTCACACATGCCAATACCTAGATTTCAGTCATACGTATCTTCAGGATCCAAGAGAGCATTTGAATCACTGATAGGTGCTTGAAAGGATTTTTTCTTTCCTTTTCCCCACCCTTTCATAAAATTCTAAAAACATTCACAAATCAGGCAGAATTAATCATACCAGGTTAAGAGATGGACTTAGCTGTAGACAAAAGAAAAACTGAGAGCTAAGATTACACTCATATTGTTCTTTTGTCTTGAGGAGGAAAAACATTTCTCTCTTCCCACTTGAAGGCCTCAAAAGGAAAGCTATACTATCAGAAATATCAAGGCTTAATGAAATGTGTGAAAAAAACAGTTGTACCTTGAATTTTCTAACTTCAGTTAGAATAAATAGAGGAATTTAAACTCAGTTAAGTACTTTTCAATATGAAATACATTGAAAAATTCTCAACAGTATTACTATTGCAGACCAGTTCAACTTATTTAAAATTGGTTAGCCATTTAGAAATATATAAAATCCATTATTTTCAACTAATTAATTTCAGACTCAGTTCTGGAGAGTCACAACATATGCATACACATACACGTATATAATATACATATGCAAAACCTATATGTGTCAAATTAACCCATCAATTCCCTTCTCTATGTATGCTTTTATTGAAAAGATGCAGATTTTTGGCTGCAAAAGCAGTTGATCTAGAACACCCCATAAGAACACATTTCCAATAGCTGGAAGAACACACTGAGGAGATAAACAAGATTAAGGGGAAAAGGGTAGGCGGAGAAGTAAAATAATTGCTAGTTAGCTATAAATATTTTTGTATTGAACAAAAATAAATATTCAATCAGCGTATTATTTCTTTTGGAAGTACGTCTTTACACAAAAATGCAAGCTAGCATCCTTCATAAGGCTGTAAGGATCTTGTCCGTATCACCACAAAAGAGTTCTAGCAATCTCCAGTGCGGTCACATGATAAGTAGAACATTTCCATACTGATTTTATTTAGTTTCCTTCAAAGTAATGCAATCCATTAAGAAGTAATAATAATAATAAAAAAACTCTGAAGGCTTCTGCTAGAAGAAGTACCTCAGACTAAAAGGCTCGTCTATACTGGATATATGTACATGGCTTTTTGTTTAGACAGAGTGAAAACAGGATAAATCACAATGTGCTTGCAATAAGGTTCTTTCATATTTAACCAATACTGGTCAATTCAATACAGGTCAATTCATCCAGATAGAGAAACCTTCATTAAAAATATAGTTTATTTTGGTTGCTTTTCACCGTGCTGAAGTGATGCCTTCCCACTGTCAAAGGCAATTAAGAACGTGGTGCTTTTGAGCACAAGTTTCCATCCTGATTCCCTTTGGCCTGCCTAAACAAAGTTTCATTATAAAGACTTGGGAATTCCTAGGTGACAAGGGACAAAACCCAATGGCATGGAAAGCACTATTCAGATATACATATTATCACCACATAATTAACTGGAAAAATTCTTTGCACTTACAAGGGCATAGAACTTACAAACCAGTGAGATCCACTGAGGAATAAAACAAAACACTGGAACATCTCCAAAAAAAATTAAGTTCTTGTACACTGTTTCCATTAACTTACGAGGTACACTTGTGTCCCTTTTTCACCTAAAATTTGCTACGGTGCTACAGCATTTTTCTAACTATCAAAGCACTGGAGACAACATTGGGAAGAAACTCAGACATCACTAGCATTTTACTCCATTACACTGAATGAGATTTCTTGGGTATTTCTCCCCATTTCTGCATGTTCACTTGGAAAAAGCACAGACAAGCAGAAAGCGCCTAACTTAGAAGACAGTTTTTGAATCACGTCTTGCTTTTTTTGCACAGAAGACAAATACCAGTGCTCCTGAATTTCTCAGTTAAGCAGCTTGTTTTAACAGCGTGTTTCTCCTCACATACAGCGGGCCCTGAGCCTTCGGGGCTACTCAGCTCCACGCGGTTCCCGCTAGCTCGACTGCTCTACCTGCAGAGCAGTGCCTACAGCCACTGACAGCACCCATCCAGAGGACTTGGCCAATGACCATGGTACAATTCCTATGTCACAGCATCCAAGATTTTTCTATCTGCAATCTCTGGGGAAAAAATGGACTCTGCATTCCCCACCTCACCCTCCGACCCCGAGCAGGCCTCAGCCTGGCTCCAGGCATTTGAAGCAGCAGAAGCACAAGCAGAAGCGGCTCAGACAGTGATTGCTGTGCCCCACCTACCCACCCTTACAGCATGGGAGCACTTCCAAAATGACCACTACAGCCGTCTTAACCAGTTCTTCCCACCTTTAAGGAGGGAAAATACCCCTCTTTTCTTACCGCTATTTCTGTCAGCAAAGCTGTTTCTAGGGGCTGATTTCCCTTCCTCACACCTCCTGCCTTAATTCCTGGCACATCTTTGCCTTATTCTTTCTTCTTCCTACCCAAAGACATTCCCAACCATTCGATTCACTGTTTTGCACATCTTCCTTCCTTGTTTTCTGCTGTTGTCCAACATTTTTGTTGCTTCCTCAGCGTCCACTGAAACGTGCAGAGAACAGCAGGAGTCAGCCAGCACTGCACTAGTGGCAACCAGACATCACACGTTATATTCAAACAAAACAGAAATCTTATTTTAATAAGGTAAATGATGCTACGCTTCTACACCATGGCAATACCCTTAACAATCAGTCACTGAAGTCCTAAAGATTGGCTTCAAAAGGTTTGGTAGGATAGAGGAGGAAGGAGCGAGGAAGTCCTGTTCACATGCTGCACCCAGGCTCCTGTCCCATCCCCGATCTGCCCAGGCTGCTCCTTGGTGTGCTGCTTCTGGGGGAGAATTTGAAAAAAAACAACCACCAGCACCATGAACAAAACCACTCTGTTTCCTAGCTCGGTGACAATCTGTGTGCCACCTTTCTGTAACTTCTGGTGCAATTACGAACCTGACTCAGCAACAAAGCCATACTGATATGGTTTTAAGATGTCGACTGAGCGTGCACTGAGCGGCTCCTGCAATACACAGCCACGCTGCTCTGGCCATTTTTTCGGCGGAACAGCTGAAGCAAGCAGGTCCTGCCTCTGGCCACTTCTTATCAACTCCCTCACACTGCCTCTCCCCACTCCTCCCTAGCAGTGTCAGGGCAGCGTTAAGGCACTGTGTAGTGAATTCAGTCAGTTAGGCTAAAAATACTCCATTCATCCTCCCCCTTCCTGCCCATTTTTGCAGGGTTATTTTTAAGATGGATCCATTCTCTGCTCTTGTTCAACAAGCAGCGCAGCTTGTCTGGAAGGGGAAAGGCAGGAGGGGGAGGAGGAAGAGGAAGATGCATCTCTTCCAGCCCAGGGGTGCAGGAGGCACTGCAGGGTCTACTTCAGCTTGCTTTGCCTCTAAGACCTGCCACATCCATGACATTACAGGCTAATACAGGGCTTCTCACAATCCATGCCAGCTTGAGTTGGTGTTTGCAAAGTCTCAAAAGGAGCCTGTGCTATTCCTACAATTAGAAAGAACAGGTTTGCATAATCTTAACCCTCATATCCCAGGAGCCAGAACTAATTCACTGCTTTTCTAATTTGACTTGGGGATTCTACACTGCAGCAGCAGGACTTAGGAAATAGCTCTTCACTGTAACCTCGTTTGAGTGATCATCTTTTGTTTGCATTATTCCAGTTTGCAAGATGACAGCTATCAAGTCAGATTACAGAATGCCACTCACAGTGACACATGCCAAAAGTAAACCATTAAGACCACCTAAACAGTGGAGCTAGGCTTAATATTTAGGTTGCCAGGAATTATGTTCAGTAAGAAATGCAGCAATAAAAAAAAAAACAAACCACCATGTATCTTAACTTTTTTCTTTAGAAATTGGTTACTATTTGATAGCAATTTAATAATAGGAATTATTAAAATTAATTGGACTGATCTGATAAAAAATTTTGGATTCCTAAAAAAACACACCTATACTGTAATACATTTAGTCTGCCGGAAAGAAAAAAAAAAAAAAAAAAGGGGGAAAATACAAAAAAAAATATCTTCCTGAAGTCCCTGTTCTTTCTGTGTGTTTATGAAGCCTCCGGAAATACCATGGCAAACATTCCAGCTCTACAGCAGTGAGGCCATGTGACCCCAAGGCACAGCAAGGAACTTACTTCCCGAGTTTCTTCATGGAACAGAGAAGTGAGTTTTAGTTTTACTTTTTTAAACCAGGATCCAAGTCTAGGGAAACCTTTAGCAGATTCAGTACATTTTCAAATACCCAGTTTTAAAACAGGGTGTTTTCTCTCTTTTTTTTAAAATATTTTTTGCATTTCTATGACTGCACATGTTATTTTTATAATAAAAGACCAAAGACTTAAGCCTATATTCACTAGGCATAAAACACAACATACTCTTTAAGGCACTACTAAAAACATTTGCCATGTCCTCCAAATCTCCTGTTACAGTTATAATCAGTACTATTGTATTTCTCAATATTTTCAAGATCTTTTCCCAGTGCAAAATACGGCACAGTTAAAAACCCTCCTTCTTCTAATCTTCCAGTACGATTTTAGTTAGAGCTATTAATGAAAGGATTTATGCATATGAGCTTTGCTAAATGTTACAAAAAAGTACTTAAAATGTGAGCTTGAATAACAACCTTCCATTTTGCAAACAATCGTGTAAGTACTTGGAACTAATCATTTAACATGTAGGAGTATGGATGAATCATAATGTAATAGTTGGGTATCAGTTGAAATATTTGTTTTGTCTTAAAACAAAATAGAACAAAGCAATGCCATACAAAAAGGGAAACAGTTCTGCAGTATAAAAGCACAGCAAATGGCAGGCACACACCACTAACTCGCTTTAGTAGCCATGTCAGAAACGCTTCTAATTATCAGAGGTAAAAGAGGGATGGCATTTCTGCTGGAAGCAAGTTTTACACTTGATTCTTTCCTCTCCCCTCTCTTTCAGCCTATAAATATTAGTCTTACACATTTTTCTCCCATGCAGCTCTTGAAAAGGTTGAGTTTTTCAAGGCTGAGAGCAGACAGAGATGTTCATCAAGAAATGCCTTCGGGTCAACTGTCTGTAGCTCATCAAAGTGCAGCACTGAAAATATGGATGAAGGGGAGGAGGATTATACGAGCATGGTACAGCAGATTAAAAAAAAAATCTATGCTCTGATGATCATTAGCTTTATCCTTTTGGAAACGGATTCAGTTATCATCCAGGCACCCCTGGTGGTGATGGTCACAAGGGTACCGACTCCTCCCTCCCATTTCAGCTGCATTCAAAACAACTACAAATACATGAAAGTTTCTTTAATGATATTTGCCAATACAAGGAAATGCCACAGGGATGTGATTAAGAGTAAAAGAGGAGATGAGCCACATGATAGTGTAAGGAAAGGCAGCTGGTCCACAAAACAATTAAGATGTTGACCAAATATTTGAAAAGCTCTAAACAGCACTGGAAGTAAGGCAAAGATGAAACTACCTATTGCTTTACAAAATACTTAAGATATCTTGAACAAAAAAAAAAAAACAGTAGTAGAACAAGTTAGCAAAAGACAGGGGGGAGGACAAAAAATGCAGAGCATCTACTATCTGCTTTTTCATTCTGTACAACAGCTGGACATGAGATATTGAACACATTATTGAAACTACTGTTCATTTCTACTCAGGGATTTCTCCTTTGTTTATTATAAATGCACATTTATTGGCAGCAAGTAGAACATATTATTGCTGTGTTTTATAGCTCAAATGGCTCATGCAAAGAGTAATTTGTTTGTATTCTGTATCACGATCAATAGCTGTACCAGGGATAGCCCGAGGAATGTTTATGCTGAGGGCTTTGCTTGCAGTGTTTTGTTGTTGCAATCAATTGACCAAACAGGACTGCTTCTTAAAACAACAAATAAACTTTGATAGTGACCAGATCAGTCGTTAAAGCATAAAGCATGAAGCAGCGTCTGGAAAAAGACTGAAGGCCCCCAAGTATTTCTTACTGCCGGCTGGTCCGTAAAGCCTTCTTACCTGAGTATTCCCCACCGGCCTTTCTTCCTCTCGGTAGCTGGGGCACGTTTCCTCAATGCCCTCACATAACAAGATCCAGTTTCCTGCAATAAAAGCACAGGCACATCATACTTCCGTTCTCCTGAGTGACACGGTAGCATTTGAAAAAGCTCGCTGCGCAGATCTGAGATAAATGAAGGACATTTAGGAGTCCCAGGAACAAGTCTGGAGCACCAGATCTGAGACTTGGTCCACAATTCCAGCTACCCCCAACTCTGGAGAATCGCTTCAGCAGTTTAAGCCTTACAGGTTTTCTTGTCCATAAAAAAGAGATGAGGAAAAGATAGCAGGATTCTGTTGAGGTTTAAACCAAAGTTTACCAACAGTAAATGGTCTTTTTTTTTTTTTTTCCCTCCAGTTAAAAGTCATCTTGAAGTCTCTTCCGTTCTCTTTATACAGGCACTCACCGACTGCTACAGGCTAAGTGCCATTAAAAAAATAAACAACCCCCCTAACTCTGCTTAAATGGATACACCAAAATACCTCAAAAACACCATCCTGACTGTAGCAAAACAAAGCAAGCTTATGAATTACATTGGCACAGCACCGCAACTTCTAGGAAATGCTTTTTAATTATAAAGAAATACTGTAAAGGGAGACTGCAGAATGTTTACGGGCACTGTGTATTTTGTTACATGCTGTTTCAGCAGTCAGACAAGGTGTCCTTACAGGCTGACGCTGCCAGGCTCTAGAACTCAGCACATACTGAAGAAAGGAACACGATGAGTACATTTTGCTTCTCTTTTGACTAAATTCCAAGTAACTTCCACGCAAGAGAATTTTTCACTGAACAGGAAAAAACAAGTCTGGTGGAAAAAAATAACGTGCAACTCGTGGCCAGTGCAGAACCTCCACAATGACCAGCAATGGAAGCAGGCACTTGGATAACCTCGTGTGATGCAGAAGTCACAGGTGACCAACAACAAAGCAGAAAAACTTCGAGTTTTTCACAGAACTTGTTACTTGCAGCAACATTTGTTACGCAATCTTATTTACCCTCCTCACTGACAATTCACAATGAATAAAAACATGTCTGAAAAACATATGCTAGAAACAGTCATCCCATCACTGGTATGTATAGTGCCACCAAGGGACAATCTGCTTCAGATGGGAACTCTGCTGTTCTCGGCCCGCAACAAATGGCAATTCTAGAAAAGTTACACATTGACAGGCACCCTGGGTGAATGATTGGCTTTTAAGGCCTCATTGAACTGTGACTGTTTTCCCCCAGAACATATTTATTCTCATCCAGAAGTTTTCCCCAGTGCTTTTGTTCTGCTTATACAAGCCAGGGAAACATGCTAATTGATTCAGATTTAGTACGTGTTAACATGACTTTCTCAACTAACGCAGACTAGGTCTTTAATTAAGTCTGAATTAATTATTTATCTAACTTCGTTCCTCCCGCCAAAGGATCAACTTTTGTTCCACCCACCCCAGGAGCTGGGTACTATCCCAGGCTCTGCCGGCGCGACGGGACAGGACCTCAGCAAGTCGGGCTGCGGCGTTTGCTTGGCAGCTTCAACTCTGCCTCTCACTTCTCCCTCCTGGACGCTCGCTTCCAAGCCTGCAGTTGTGCAGCTGCACGGTTAGCTGGATCAGGGAGCTCATTTCCTTCAGCATGCTGTCTCATAAACAGCTGTGCCAACTCAGCGCAGGGAGCGGGCACGAGGGCAGGAGTGCTCAGCCGTGATGGCAGAGGGTAGATCAGAGGCTGCTTAAACCAGCTTAAACTGCACTGCTGTGAAATGGGAAGCCAACGCTTCGCTCCACTCTTTTGTGCTTTAGTTCCTCCATCTGCAGAACTGGCACCACAATTCCTGTTTTGTTTTATAAAGCACCTCTGAAAAGGGCTATCCCATTAACATTTCAGTGAATTCACATCACAGACCACCCACCCCTTTTGTAAATCAGGTCCCAGCTTCCCTGGCATGGTCCCCACCAGCATCTGCTCCACGCTTTCACCCCACAACCTGCTCAGAGGCCAGACCATCACCCCTGCCTGTTCCTGGGCCCTCGTGCCAGCCCCCAACCCTGCCAGCATGCTAGGCAGGGGTTTGCTCTCAACTGCATTCAGCCTATGGAAAAAAAAAAAAAAACACAGCTTTTTTGAATGCCTGATCAGTTCTCTCAGACTATTTCTAGGAAGATCCTCAAGCCAGTCACACTGGCACAGTTTGGGAGTAGGGGGCTATGCCTTGAAAATGAGAATAGATGGGTATGGGAAGAGGAAACAACTGGAAACACCGTAAAACCAGCATCAACAACCTTGCCTGGTGTCAAACCACAGCCTCGCTGCGGTGCAGTGCACTGCCTCAATTTCTCATCGATCCCCAGTTCGCATCCTGTGATGCAGCTGACTGAGAGGGCTCGGGGAAGAGCCAAGAGCTTCATGAAAGCATCCACCAAACAGCACAGGATGGTGAAGCTGCCGGAGTGAGAGCTGGGGAACAGAGGGGAGCCCGCAGCTCCAGGCACAGCCAGCAATTCCTGCGCGTACGGATCCAGCAGAGGGAGCACAAAAACAGAAGGTTTATTTCTTGGCCAAATGTTTTGGCTATGAAACACTGGATGTTTGAAATCCCAGGCACTTTGTATTAGATTATTTCTATAGTAATGCATGTGTGGTGCATTACAAACGCATAATAGACAAAACCCTTGCTCTGAGTAGATTACACTGTAAAAATCAATACAGCGAAAGAGACAAGCAGCACACGCAGCACGGGCTGTGGAGGCCGAGAGCAGGAGGGAGAGGCAGCACAGCAGGGCTGCCAGCCCTGGCGATTTGATCATGTCTCCTGCAATAACAGGAATTTTTCCTACAGCCAGCTCTCCGATGTCCCACCATCACACGGAAACCTCAGCTTTCAGCTTCTCTTTGTTTTGCTGTTGTTGCTTGTTGGTTTTGAAGGTGCTATTTCTAGGCTTCCAAGGGGAAAACCAAAGCTGCAGAGGTCATCAGGCATGCCCTAAAGCCTCATAAACTCCCTCTCCCCTCCCTGCCTGGCCTCCTCCACTGCCCCAGCCCCGGGCTGTCCTTGCTCCCCGTGGGGTGGCCACGGCCCCTCAGGGCTCCTGCGGCCCCTGCCACCACTGCCAACTGAGGTCCAACGTACTGCACTGTTTCAGTGTTTTGCTTTTAAGACCAAGGCCTTGGTTCTTGGTGTTTTTACAGAGGTGGAGGAATGGAAAAGGTTGGCATATATACAGGACACAGCCAAAGCACAGCACATAGCCTTATGATTAAAGCATGAGAGAAACAGTGAAAGGGGACTGGAAGAAGGCCAACAAGGAGGCGATGCAGCCCATCTTCAGGCCTCCAAAGGCCCAGCTGCACCACCACAGCGGGCCCAGCTCAAGCACCACCACCCTTCCCCCTGCCTTCTCACTGTGCCCTGGTCCCACCAAGTCACCCCTTCCCCAACAGATCTACCTGGGGCCCCCAATGCCTCCTCAGCCCCTGGGGACCTTGCTGCTGGCCTCAGTGCTCAGCCTCGGCTGGGTTCAAGCAATAGCGAGGAACTCTAATCCAAAGGACAACCCAGAGTAAAACCTGCAGTTGTCATACACAAAATGCAACTTGAGCTCTACATACCCAAACAAAAATAAAGAGAGCAAACAAAACATGCAAACAGAAATACCTAGAAGACAGAAATACTGCCAAGACAGACAATTAAGTGTGCTGTACAATCCTATTATGGAAACACATTAGGCAGGTGCACTTCAGGGTTTTTTCCTCTTTTCATGAATTATTCCTGAGTTCTAGCATTATCCTCCTTAAGCTGCAGTATGTTCAAGCTTGGAATTCCTGTACAACCGCGGTGAAACAGTGTGGGCAACCCCAGCTCTCACGTATCCCGGGCTGCAACTGGGTCAGAAGTGAAGAACACAATGTGCTGCGCTTCCTACATAGCTCACTGGTCAGCAAGAGAACTTCTGCCACACGGAAAACACACGAACTTCTAGACATGTTTAAATATTAAATGCTGTCCTCATCAGTTAGCGTAGCCCTTGATCAGCTCAGGAGTTTTTAGAAACTTGGGTGTGTGTATGGCTGATGAGCGTCTGATGCTGTCTTCTGCTGAAACGTCTGCTAGCTCTGTATGAAGGAGAAGCATAAAGTGTTGCTCAAGTAAGCAATACACACCAGGTGCTTTCTGGGAGAAAAAGAGAGACTAAGCTCACAGCATCACAGAAATGTAAACCAAGATCACCTTGCCCTGCCAAGGGTGTTGTGCTCCCTTCCCGGGCAGCAACAGAGCAAGGAAGGGGATCAGAGGTGGGAGGAAAAGATGTGGAGGGGCAGAAGTGATGAGGATGTCAGAGGGATGGTGGCTTCAGAATGACAACTGTCAACTTTGCCTAGGCTTGGCCCCCTCTAATCCTCAGCAAAACAGAACCCAAAAAGCACACCAACCCATCCCACCAACACAGCATCTGCTGGCTACAGCACGGATGTAAACCGAAGGGCAGAAATCTGCCTCCAAAGCGGGGCAGAAGAAGGCAGCCACACTGCCCCTGAGTGTCCCCATCTCCCCTGCATCAGTGGGTCACCGGCAGACAGGCTGTGGGGCTGCAGAGCATGCTTTGCTCCAGGCCGCCAGGCTCTGACATGGTGCCCAGCTCGCGGCTGCCACACGCGGCGCCTTGTTCCCGCTGGCAGGCCTCCGGGGAGGCAGGCGGCCTGCTATGGGGCAGAGCGGAAAAGCAATGAGAACTTGCAGTTTTGCTTGTTTTTTCCTATTTTCCACTGGGGCAAAAGCAAAAGGTTTGTTTACTCAGTCACCACTTCCTTGAGCTTTTTTCCTCTGTGTGGTTTTTGTTTTTTAATATACCTTTAATTCAGTTTAATGATTCCTTTAAAGCAGAAGTGGAATCAATCTCAAAATTACATTAGACATTATTTGAAATACACAAAATAACGAGCACACCTTTTCTCATATGCAGCTTGTGACTTCCTCACTTTGAGACATAAGGGGATTTTAGGGCTGTGTCAAACTCCATGAGCATAAGACCTGATGGCAGCAGTAAGCAGTGCTACGATCTTCAGTTTACAGCACCAACAGCAAAACCCTTTGCCTCTCCTGGCTTGCTCCACTACAACCCCATTTCTTGGACAACAACTTTCCCAAACCCCTTCCCTTTCCCCTGCCACATGTGAGGCCCAGCTTTGTCCAGCACACCCGAAGCCACTGGGCTGCCACCACTGTGGCCCCGGCAGCCCCCCGGTGCTGTGGCCTGAGGCGCAGCAGGGACGAGAGGTGCTGTGACCTCTCTGCGTGGGGCTGTCAGACACGAGCTCCTGCCTGCCCGGCCGGGCTGCTCCTGCTGTGGCCAGAAGCAGCCAAGGACAGCCCAGGGGCAGCCAAGTCCAGCACAACCCCAGCGTGTGGCTCGCCACCATTTCCCAAGTGACCGTCCCCACCTGAGCTGCAGCCGGCAGCAGCGTGCTGGGCTGCGTGTTTGTGAGAGAGGAGCGCGCTGCCAGCTCGCTAGCGTAAGATAATGAGCACTATTAACCTTGGCTTGCGCCGAGCCATTGTTCTGGAGGTTGGACACCTCTTGAAAAATCCCATTATTACAGACCATTTGCCATCTATTTCCATAGCAACTTTTTTTAGTTTATTTTGTTCTGTTTTAGAAAAAAAATTCCCCTTCCCTTTCCCTTCTATCCTATTGTACTTACACAGCCTCAAACAATAACCCACTCGAGCGCGGCCATGGAAGTGGTTTGAAGGAACAAAGGCTGCTGCTGGCATAACCAGTGCAGCCTACTCCCTGCGTACAGCTGCCTGCATGTCCTGCGCAGCTCCGCGCGGCACAGAAGCTGCCGATCCCCTGTACTTCTGCTGTGTGCTGGATACAAAATAAGCTGTGCGCAGGAGGAGCCAATAAAATCATATTGAAGCATCGACTGATGGTGCAGGTGAGTCACAAGCGAGTTCTGCAGCTAGTCCTGCTAAAAGAAGGGCTGCGAGGAGGCTGGGTGACCTGGAAAGAAAGCGGTGTGCACGATCAGGATGAATGTGAACCTCACCGGAGGGAGGAGGCGCAGCAGCAGGAGAGCGTCGCAGGCTCCGCGCAAGGAGATTATTGCCACATCTAGCAGTTAGCACCCACCCAAGTAGTGTGCCATCAACTTAATTCTCAAACAAGACTAACAGAGCAGCGAGACAGGATTAGACATGCTTGTTTTTAACCATTGACTTCTCTCTCTGGTGGAATACTATCAGCGCACCGTTGGCATCAAAATGCCTGCCCTTCGGAACGAGCAGAGCGCGTTTTTAATTTTACATGTAGCAGTTAGGTCATATGGGGTTATTTATTTTTTAATTTAAACCGGTAAAACATATTTAATCTGTTTTGAGAAAAGAACAAATTGATTTAGCAAGCAGTTCAAGCCTTTCCCTGGAGACAGTCAACCATACTCAGCAATCTGGATATAGGTTGAGACTTCACTAAAGTCATTTTAATTGTAGGTCATAAGAAATGTCAAGATATGAAGCACCAAGGAATACTAAAAATTAAGCCATCATTGAGACTAACAAATGTCTTAGATTTGGCAGTAGAGTATTCCTTTAAATCTTTATGGCATTCCTACTTACGCACGGTAGCAGAGCAAACTGGTTAGGGCTGCATGTAATACACGCACATTTTTTTTGCTGGTGGAAAAAAAAAAAACTATACTAAGGGAAAACACTGAGGTGAAAGAAACTTAAAACACTACTCGTGTGTGTGTGTTACCTTTTCCACTTCATTTCATTACACTAAACATCTTGTTTATAAACAAAAAGTTCTGTTTCATCTGGGTCAGAAACCATTCTTCCCTAACACAATAGGAAAGAGACAAGGTTGCATATACAGTAGATATACAGTAGTACACACATGACAAAAAGCAGCAAAAATTAAGAAGAGGATTTAAGAAGTGACAAGAACAACAACAAAAAACAGAAAGAGAAAACCACAGCAGTAAAACCCTTTCAGAACTTTGTGCCCAGATTTTTTAAGGCAAAACTCTTCAGAATTTTCTTCTTAGTTAAAAAAGCACTTGTAAAACAGGTTTCTTCATGTGGAAACCCCCTACTTCTGTCACTTAGTTTTGAGCTGAACCTTCGTTTACTAAAACCCTTTTGTCGAACATTGCTGAAATACCAAAAATTTTCCTTTGTCCGCTTTCCTCAAACAACAATGACAAAAGAGGGCTCTAAGCTTACCCACAGAAAGTGAACCCCCCACATCCTCGTTTCACTTCTTAAAACAGAGAAAGTTGAAAAATCAGGAGCACTCATTTTCACAACCAAAGAACATTATCCAAGAGCTCTTACTAAAGCATCTAAGGAAAACATAACCTCTCTCCGTCTCCCACAAAATAAAGTGTAAGGGTCAGCTATGTGATATCAGCTGCAGATACATACGTATGTGTGTGTTGTTGCTTTTTTTTAAATATACAAACTTCCATTCCCAGCATTATCTAGCACTCATAACAGTAGAGACAGAAGTGGGTACTTCTCCCCTTTTGGCTAAATCAGAACAGATCTTAGTAGCAAACAGCCACTGGAACAGAAGGTACTCCAAATGATGTGCTGAGGGCCACACCAATGAAAACAGTTGCACGCTTCTGGAAGAAGGGGAAAAAAAAGTCACTTTAACATCCTATTTTGCTGCCAGTCAAATCATTACTAAAAATCTGCATTTCATCATTTTTTGCCACTGTTCCTACCAGGTATGCCAAAACCTATGGAAAAGCATTTTAATCTCTAATTGTGAAGCTGGGAATTTTGTGTGAGTCCTTCTTGTTGATGTCCTTAAGGACAGCTCACTGAACACTGAGATACTCAAACCACCTCCTGCAGCAGAAAGCACTGCACGCACACATCCCCACATGGAGCACCACGGGGCAGGGGACATCACAAAGGGCTTTGTTGTTCCACAGAAGAGAAGAGAGGAGAGCTGCAGCACCACGACCTACAGAACATAGAGGCAAACCTGCATTTACAGACCCAAGCCTTTTATGCAAGTTCGTGTCACAGAAATAAAAGCACCGAAAGGAACGATCGCACAGACGTGTTGGAGAGAAAGAGCCGTATCTTGGGATCTTACAGCTAGGCGCAGTCTGAGGGCGGTGCTGGGCCCCCCAGCCTCCCCTGCCAGCCGCTCGCTGCAGCAGATGGGCTGCAGCAGGCGCCTCTCTCCTCCATCCCACGGCACGAGCCGTTACGCAAGTGCTCCCGAACTGGTAGCCCTGGATCTTGGTTTTCTGCTCCTCTGGGAGGGTTTGAGGGCAGCATGCAGGGCCTCCCCTCGTGCCAAGCCCTGACGGGCTGCCCACGCTGAAACTCTGGGCCGGCTTCGGCTCGGGGAGGCAGCCAAGAGCAGAACGCGTTGCACAACGTGTGCTCTCTGCGGACATCTGAGCTGGAAAGACAGTCACTGCACAGCAAGCTCAAGTTTGCCTCGGGATCTTGCAAGTTTTACTGCAGGCTGTTCTTAAACTCTTCCACGGATGGCATTTGTAAAACTTGGATTAATTTTCTGTGACACTCGAGAGGGGGGGGCAGAGACCCTAAACTAAAACCCAGCCCTCCCTCACCGACCTCACTTCTAACAGCCGTGTAAACATCCGCTCACTTCTTTCGTGTCCTCAGAAGGCCTCTCTTCAACATGCCAGAAGCTTTTAACGCGTATTCAAGTTGATCGCATCTACCCCCTGCTCCGAACAGGCACAACAGCAGCAGAGAAACTCCAGCAGATGAGCCCTGGGAGACCCTGCTCCAAGCCTTGGAGATGTGGGGCTGCCACTGAGCTCTCCCCTTCCCCTCGGAGGGCAGAGCTGGCCGGGGAGCTCATGATTGCACCCCAGCTTTATGTGGGCACGGACAGCACAGTCAACGACCGTGTGCTTTTAGCAAGAGAGCGATGGGGAGGCTCCAACAGGCGAGGCGCAGGCAAACGCTGCCTCCTGCCAGCCCCGGGGGTGGGCTGGACACCCGGGAGGGCAGAGCTGGTGGAGGAGGGCTGTTTGTGCCGCAAGTGACTCGTGGCCTTGGCTAGAAATTAATTCTTCCTCCCGAGAGGACACGTCCCCATGCCAGCCCGCCCACCCTCCTCTCGAACAAACACAGCACCATGGAGGTCAGGGAGGGGAGGACTCAGTAGCAGGGAAGAAAAAAACAAAACAAAATAAAACAAAAAACCCAAGCATTTAATATTTACATAAGAATGAAGTGTTTCATTAATTACATACAGAATCAATTTGCAGCTATTTTCCTTAAATTTCTCAGTCAAACCCACCGATTTGAAGCACTTTGAACTGCGCTGCACCAGTAATTGTGGATGAATATTTTAGATCAGTCGTGAATCACTGTACTGCATATACCAAATGAACTAATAAGCTGCTCATGTGTGGACTACTAATGTATTTTCTTTCTTTCCTAGACAGATGGAGTGCGGTCTAAAATCAGTTGGATTGGCTACTGGGAATCTTCTGAAAGGCTCACAAAAACCTTTAGGTCTGCTGTTTTATTAAAAATATTACTCAACAGCCTGCGAGTGTTTAAAAGGAGCCAAAAAGAAGCAGAAAAACCCAAACAAGTTTGCAAAGGCACGAAAGAACAGTTGGACATTTCACGCGACTGCAGCAACTTGCACAGAGGCACAACGAATGCTGCCAGTGAAAGGTTACTACAGGACTACTGGAACGATGGACATCATCGCCACCTACACCGGATTTATCATGATACGGCTGCTTACGGACAGGCATTTTAAATTACATACTGTGGCATATCACTTCTGTCATCTGACAGATGTATTCTAGTTTACAGAAGCATCTGTTGAGTCATCAGGAGATCAGAATAGTTAATTGTACTTCGGGGATGCTTTCAGAGATTAAAAGTCCCCTTATTTCAAGCAAATTTTAAGTGTCCCCATAAATTAAACTCCTTTTTCATATACAAAATTAACATACGCACCCACACTCCAGTGAAATTAATGTATGAAATGTGAAGAATAACTTCCCTAAAGGATTATCTGTTTTCTTCTGCCTCAACTGTGCTCAGCAACGTGGAACAGAAAACAAAGATATAACCTGAATCCCATGTAATTCTGAAATATGAACTAAGACGTGGCCTCTGCTGGCTGGACACAGAAAGCAGAGGAGTGAACCTTCACTCATGAGTTTTAAAAATAAAAATGTAACAGCTGTAAACTGTTAGACGTTTGACATCTCTTTCCTTTGCAAAATAGTTACACTTCCCAAGTTTACACTATGCTTTATTCTACAAGAAACACAGTACATGCTGTATCTTTGAACATAACAGAAGTGTATCAGACAAGGCAGAAGAAGAACCCACAAGATTAAACGTGAATTGAATTAACACGACATTAAGCCACCCGCCATTTGAAATTGATTGCTTCTTATATGCAGGTAGGAACTGAAGGCAAGTGATCACCTTTCATTTATCTAATTATGCAAACATCAGAATTAAAAGATCAAAAAAAAAACCTTTTGGAAAATTTCAGTGAGTTTTCAAAACGCACAAGCAGTTGCTTCCAAGCTGAAGTTCATTGGAAGCTTCCAGCCTCCACAGCAGTAGGAGGGTTAAGAAAACATATTCCCTAAGAAGAATCTATCATATAAACTTGGACTTAAAACAATCTAGCAGTGGATTTTTTTGTTTGGTTGGGGTTTTCCAGAAAAAAAAAGACAGGTAGCCCATTGTTTCTCAGACATGACTGAATTTGCCTGTTCTGCAGCTCATGAACCACAGAGTTCAATTAATCAAATATTTGATTTCACTCAAGAAGTCATCACAGCCCTAAAGTGCTACTGCATAACCAAGAACACCATGCAAGCTTCCAGGCACCAAGACCCCAGCTAGGTTTTGCTTTGCCATAAATCCTAACCTGACAGCACATCTCAGACAATCTAAGCAGACCATTATTCTTTAGTGCTGAGGAAATCAAACTTAAAGGGAGAGCGTAAAAGTTGAGACAAGGACTGCAATCATGACCAAGCTTTAAAAAGGTCCCTCATACTTTCGAAGTTACAGCATATTCCCTTGCTGCTGAACTGAACAGAGACTGCTGTCTCAGTTGCATTAAATTATTAGCTAATTAGCCCTGAGTAAGGACAACAGTGTGTTGATGCTGGCAAGCTGTGAAAAGAACACTTCAGCAAAGAAGATCAATAGCATTTTTGTCTGGCTTACAATAAGAAAACTGCTGGCCCAGGTTATGAGTTTAAGCCATTTTTCATTTGGCAGACAAGACAGCACTAGTGACAGATCAATACAGTAACTTTATGATGGGCTGCTGCTCCTGCAGATGGCAGGACCATAAACAGGCATCATTTTTAAAGCCCGGAGCAGTACATTACTTAGACAGAAACCACCTGACCTTTTATAATACTTAGACATTCCTACACAATACGGCACATCAGAAAAATGGAGAAAACCAGGAGGATTAGCTGTCCTGTAAGACAGAAGGGAATATCATCTGCTCAAAATTCATTACTTGAAGTAGCGAGCTTCCGCGCTATTTTGGGGATCATACTAAAACCACAAGGTTGGCATCAGGTAAGCACTTATTCCTTCAGAGTCAATGTTATAGGGGATCACTTCTTATTTGATGCAATTTTCTTATCTCTAGGTTATCTAGAATAATAGAAGGAAAAAACTTTCATGTGCTTTTAAAACATTAGGTGAGTCACTATCCTCTGCAATTAGTAAGCATTTGAGAGAATACATTTACAAATGGGTGGTTATTGTTCCCATATTGCAATATGCAGACCGTAGCATTCGCATTTATGTTTGTTTTTTAAAAAACTTTCAACTGTATTAGGATTGTCATTTTGTCATGTTTTACTACTTTATCAACAGCAAATGGAAGACAAGAAGGTTTTCTAATTCTAGTGCTTGTATGTTAAAACCTCTAGTTGAAGAGAACATGAAAGATAGCAGCTCAATACATGATTTAGGTCAGGTCTTCAGCTGAGGACACAGGTGGAACATCTGGCCCAGTATTTAGTCTTTTCACTATAAACATGAAATAAACACAGAACGTGGTGAATTAATCATATCACCAGTTTTCTTCTGCCTCCTCTTCTTAGGCTGTTTTGTGTCAATTACTGGAGAAATATCTGCTCAAGCAGGACACTAATTTTACAAAAACACACTGGGTTTGTGGGCTTTCATCAATACTTTCTGGTTGCTTCAAGTAACTAATTAACATTAATGTCAACATAAAGGATAGAAGGAGGAGAAAAATATTAACAAGCTCAATATAAAAACTGGCTCCCCATACGGTACTGCCGTGCAGCTGGGTTCTAGCCTGAAAATGAGATATTAATTTGGTCACTGACTTTACCTTGTGCAATGTGAGCAAACAGTGCTCTGTTTTCCTCTTACTAACACCACAGCCAGCATTAGTACAAAACACAACAGAACAGCACAGAAACCAGAAGTCTCTTGGTTGGGCTCCGCTCGTGCTAAGAATAACTCGGCACATACGATGCCAGATCTGCCACTGATCTGCCTTGCTCCCCAGCTCAAACCCCAGCACCTTCCTTCCACAAGATCCTATATACATCAAGCTGTGCTACAGCGAGAGAACTACGTATCGAATCTATTTTTAAAAGAAATTGAATTTCTTTAAACTCCAAGGCAGGATGGCTTTAACAGTTTCACATTTATAATCTCACCTCTTTTCAGCATGCACAAGGGCTCTTTATACCCAACCGCACTTAGACATGCTGGCTGCCACGCCTGCCAACCACCAGCGCTTGGTTTCAGCCCAGAGACTCTGCCAGCCTGCCGCAAAATTGCTGGCACAAACACACAAAACAGCAGCCCACAACTCCCATTCGCAGGACGCAAAATAGACTTAGAGATGGGGCCTCCGTAATACGGCTGGGAAAAAAAAAATAATTAAACTCAATTATTAGGTTTTGGTTTTAAAGCCTGCACCTACTGTAAAATAAATAAATAAATAAATAGAAGATACTCCTTGTAGACTGCCCATGTGCCACTGTTCCAATTCCGAAATAGCCATGAGCAGTGCAGGGAGCTGCCCCGGGAGCCCCGCAGAGCATCCTCATCTCAGCATCACGTCCGTGCTGCCGGCCGCCTCTGGGAAGCAGGGAAGGGGACAGAGCCAGCAGCGGTGCTGGGAGGAGCTCAGCAAGGTCCCCACCACAACTTGGACTTGCTTATTTTTCCTCTCTCACTGTCAAGATCTACACCACACCCTTCCTCCAAGACCCGTCTCTGCATATTCCTGCCCTGTTGCTTCTTCAATCAAATTCCCTGGACAGTTTTCTGTACGAAGAGCACCATTAACTATCCTCGTTGCTATTGTGCTATTAAAATGACACAGCCTTTGTCCGAAGACAGCACAGTATGAACAGCTTTATAGGCTCGTAACATTACCACCAATAAACTGAGACCCCACTGAGGACCTCCACAGCTTCCTGTTGAAGAAGTTGTACATAAAGCGACAAATCCACAAATACAGCAAAGTGCTGCCACTTTGCCTCCACTCAAAAGATTAATTAGGTTGAAGGAAAAAGCAAAGACAGGTTTTGAATCCCACACTGAACTTCTTCTTTGTCCTGCAGAAGCAAGCATCTGAGTACCTGCTTTTTTCCCCAGCAAATTCTCCCCTGAATAGCTCACTATATCTTAACGCCTGCATCACATTTAGCCAACCCAGAAAATCTGCTCTTTGCTTTGTATTTCCAATACTGCTTTCACATAAGGTACACCTATTAATTTTAGGCTTTGCATTTTAATAAAACTATGAACTATTAGCTGGATAGCAGAGCATTTGTGGAAGGAATCATGTCTTCATTATGCACAGTGCCACGATCATATCTAGCTCCATGATGGCGACCAGAAGGTAAGCTCACAATGCGCAGATTAATAAAACCAATAATGAGACTAAAATAGTGCATTCACGTTACACATTGTTCATACTACCATCCACCAGAGCCAATCCTTTCGAGTGTAATAAAGTGAAGGTATTATAATTAGAGAGTTCATAATGCCATTTAATCAAGTGTGGAGCTCGAGCACAGTGGGTTGTATACCAAAGACAAAACCACATGAAGCAGTACAATGCTGAGTGCAGGAAAGGGCACACACATTCTTCAGGGAAAATAACAAGTTACTACAAAGCCATGTTTGTTTTCAAGTACTTAATCAAGAGAGTTTGCATACTAGGTAATTTTACATCGTGAAAATAAGTTATTTCATAAACAGCAAATGAAATATGACCACAAGCACATCTTTTGATTCCTGCAGACATAAAACACCAGGTTTGAGCTCTCAATTTGTGAATTAAGTCTTCATAGTTTTATTGGGAGCATTAATTATACTTCAACAATATTATAATTGTTTTTGTATTACTGCTTATTACTTACAAAGTGCTTTACAACAACTAACCAATTTCCATGACACCTCTAGAAGTCTCCATGCAATGAAGCTGAGACAGGAGGACCCTGAGCTATCCACAGGAGAGCTATCCACTTGGCAAGGGCCAAGTAAAGTCAAGAGTAAAACTGAGGACTTGCCCATGGAAATACCAGCACCTGTGGCACACCTCGCGTGAGGTGCTTGTCCCAGTGAAGATGAACGCTATTGCTGCTTTTTCCCTTCCCTCAAAACCAGACCAGGGACTACCCCAATCCTCCGTGTGAAAGACAGAACTGAATCAAAAGAGTCCCTGGCAAGTGAGAAGCTCAGATGCACACTCCTGTGTCATAGCCTGGCCCCCTGGCCATGCTGAGAGCTCTTGCTCACCTGCCTGCCCAGAGCCTGTGCCGTCAGCTGGCAGCACGGGCAGCCAGCACACTCCTTCGTACGCCAAGGTGTCCACAGCCACTATGGGGAAACACAGCCAAGACCACTCCTGGCCTAACAGCCCATCAGACGTTCCCAGAAAAACATTTTGGTTTTGGGGCACAACGTTTACCACACAATTATTATTTATTTCATTCATATAGGTGCGTCTAAGAAATCCTACAGGTACAAGTTCCTTAGCTTGATCTGGATTTGGGGCCCTCAGGGCCCAAATGTGATCTTTCATTATAATACATAAATGCCAATAACTATACAAAACGTATGTATCCACGTTACCAGATAAGTCTAACTTGATGCAGCAGTAACACTGGGAAAACTGAAGCAGAGAAGTGATGAGGCAGCATGGAGCTTCACACAATTACTCTTCAGCAAGGCAAGTGTCTTCAGACAGACATGTCATTTAAAGATTTGCTAAACATATAACAGCACATTCTCAAATGCCAGCAGATCAAGAAATAAAAAGGTCTGAATTAAAACAGGGTCTGCCTTAACACCCATTAGGCAACGAAGCTGCCCGTTGCTTTAGCCAGCACTGGGTCACACCCTCACCACTCAGTTAGGGAAGTTTCATGCCTTTCAGCTTAGTTGTGTGACAGCTGAACAGCAGCCATTCCCAAAACAGCACGATGTGGCCTTCCATCTCCCTGGCTTCTCTTCACAGACAACAGCTCGACACAATAAGGACTGGGAAAATAATTTGCAAACCAGGAGACAGCATTACCCTAACCTGCAGAGTCTCACTCAACCTTTGTCACGTCCACAGCAGCGCTGGGATCGGCAGCCTTTTATCTGAGCTTTACAACATTTCACAGAGTGGTTTCTTCCTTCCCCGCCCTTCAGGCTCAACTCCGTTTTCATACTTGCATGGCAGAACGAATAAAGTCCAGAGATGACGTGCTTCTATCGCTTAATCCTGAACAGCTCACTAATGTAAGAATTTCTGTTGGATTTGTTAGGTCATTTACACATTCAAAATACTTGGGTGCTCAAGCTGTGTCAGAAGGAGCATCCCAAAACTTACTCCAATGTCCTCAAGGAGAAATGAGAGGTCTTCTTTGTTTCTTCCCTTAAAAGCTTAATTTATGTAAGAATTAGGAAAATTTCCCATCTGCACTCTAATCATATTCCTCGAAACATGGGAGAAGGCTTAATATGCATAACACAAATACAAATTAGAATATACCAAAAAAATAGCAGGACACGTAGTTTAATCCTCACTCAGAAAAACACCAAAATCACAGCTTTGGTATGGATGAAAAGCAGGTCTATCTTTGTTAGTGGAGTTAAATGTTTGCCACCTTAATCTCTATCACGCTGTTCTTATGTAAGTGTGGGGTGTATTCCCAGGTCAGCCCGTGGGAGATTTATCCAGACAATGTTAATCCTAGTGCCGAACTTCACCAGCATGCATCAAGCCAAAGCGCTGCAGAACATTTTAGCCACGAGCAGTAGCTCCCATCAGACAGGACACAGTCAAGATAAAAATCATGCTGTTCTAATATCCTCAGGGCTTTATCCTGCCGGCACTAACTGATAGCGCTGCTTATGAGAGATCCTGGTAAAACACAGCAGGAGTAAGGACAAAAATGTATCTCGAATCCTTTATTGAAGCGAGTAATTTCGATGAACGCCTCATCTCTAGTGTTTTTGACTGAAACTGTGCCATGACATTAAACTATTCAGACTCTGACTGGTTCCCCTGCTCGCACACACAGCGTTGGTTCCACGAACGTCCCCCAGGACCATGAGCACCAAACACCCCACTTGCTGCACCATTTACAGACTTCAGATGCCATTGGTGATGTCTGTCTTTCAGAAGGGCTGCAGCACCCTTGGTTTTGAAAATCAGGCCTTTGAAGGTGTGAGCACCCAAATCTAAACCCACAGGTCCTTATTTCCAGTACTTTTGATTTTTTTTTTTTAACTTCTTTTACAAGCGTTTTAAGTGTTAGCCCTTCATTTGCACCACAGCTCCTTGTCAATGCTTCAGTCAAAGTGAAAACCACAGTTGTTTGACATGGACTTAAGTTGTTTAACACCGCTTTCAAATAAAGGGATGTAAAACACCTGAATGCATTGCATCACACTTTTTTTTTTTCCAGTTGCTCTAATTTTCCCCAAGGCAAAACACTAGAATAATCGCTTCATTGTTATATTTACTGACAATGACCCTCAGAAGGTGATAATATATTTATCCCATAAGATTACATTAGCCTTAATAAATCCTAATGGAAACACAAGTAAATCCTCTTTCTTATCACTCATTCTCATTAATTTCAGCAGTTGCTATAACTTAACCGCTCAAAGGGCATTAAAGCCTGCACTGAGAACAAACGAAAGAGAACTCGTGCTGCCTTTCACTTGCACTTTTCACCTTGCTCACTGAACAAATTTTGGGTAGGTGAAGGCAGAGGCCAAGCCAGCAGGGGCACGCAGGGCACCGATGCGGGCTGGCAGCAGCCGTCTGCAGGGGACACAACCCGGGAAGCTCACAGTCCAGGCAAGACCGAACAGATGGGATGCAGTGAGCAGGGAGCTCGTAAAAGAAAACAAATAGGATTATTATTATTATTGATTTGCTTCTTGTCGACACTGCAGGAGAGTCGAGTCTTTAGGTGGGATTTGAGCAGAGCAAGGCATGTTCCACAGGGAAGCGTGTCCCACCTGCAGATGGTGACGCCAGCAGAGGCAAGGAGACTCTCAGGGGAGAAACAGGTGGCCAGAGCATCAGTACTTGTGCTACTGGAAGAAAAGCCTTCTGGCAAGGGCACCTGCCTACAGGTGCTCACATTCACTGTGCCTGGGGTCATTCTGGCTAGTGAAAAGCAGCACACAGCTCTGTTGGAGAGCTGTCTGTATTTCCTTACCTCGTGCCTCCTTTAGAAAGGAGAGGTCCTGACGTGAGGAATCAGACTAGCCCATAAACGAGCCAACTGTGCTGAAATCTGGTTTAACTGCACAGGTCAGGATAGCTCATCAGCCAGCTGCTCTGCGATGTACGTGTAACAAGACACCCGCAGCTTGCTGCCCCTCCAGTGTAATTGCACATCTTGTTCGGTGTAATCATACGTACCGCTCAGACGCTGCTGCACAGACACGGCTAATCCTCACGGAGCCCACTGAGAGGCAGGCAGGAAAGGATCACCGTCCCCATTTCACAGATGGGCAGAAATACCCGCTACCTAAAGGAGTCGGCTGCTGCCCGGAATAATCCGGTGCACTTCTGCCGACCCGGCAGAACTCGGCCTCGCTCGTGCTGGCGGCCAGCTTGGCCAAAACAGGTCATTTGTCCCGAGCTGCAG
Source organism: Anas acuta (assembly GCF_963932015.1). Taxonomy (NCBI): domain Eukaryota; kingdom Metazoa; phylum Chordata; class Aves; order Anseriformes; family Anatidae; genus Anas; species Anas acuta. Next base: position 13,519,055 of record NC_088985.1, read on the forward strand.
GGTGCTACTGCGGGATGCAGAAGGAAAACTCTCAGGACACCAGGACATTGAGGGCAGCTGTGTCCTGAGGTCACTGCATCATGTGAACTATCCAGTAAATACCTTAAATACCTGGGCTTTGTTTGTGTATAGTTTTTTTTTGCCACCCCCCCTTCCCTTTTTTTAAACAACCCATGACAGATTCTAATTAAAAGTTAAAATAAAGCTACAACTATTGCTACTGTTCCACAGTGGAAGGAAAGCATCTCCCCCCAACCTCATTAATTCCAGCAACAATTACAATTATCAGTTATCGGCGGCATCCAGAACACAGCATGGCAGCTGCTGCCAGAGGAGAGATGGTTACTTACAAGCCAAGACATCAGAAAACCAGGGGAAAGCAGTGCACAGGTGACATGACATACATACGGTAAATAATACAACGAGGAGGCTGTACAATATATTTTTCTGTATTAGCTACTAGGCTACATACGTTATTCTCAAGTACCATGGTAAAGCTGCAATCACCAGGATGGTATCTTACACGAGAGCTCTGACTAAGAAAGGCCAGTGGCTTCTGGAATGAAGTCCAGGAGGACAGCCCGTGCTTTGGAGGTGAAATGAAGAGACAAGCGTCTGCCCAAATGAAGGTGGACGGACAGACATTGCAAGTGTCTGTGTGGGGGGAAATGCAGAGCAGGGCAGCGCTGCGGCACGGCACGTCCAGGCCAGCAGACTTGCTCAGTGCAGATGCTGTGTTTGGTACTTTCTGGGCAAGGCCCATGAATTTTAATCCCACGGGGACAAAGAGCATGTCATGTCACAACCACCTGCTGCAGCCAGAGCATGCAGGGTGCAACTGAGAGACCCTTACAATAGCAAATATTTTCTTTTGAGCAGACAGCATACAAACGTACTTGCTAGTTGGAAGAGAGTTTCAGCAGTCATTTTACAAGGGTTTTAATGTCTGGAAGATAAAAATCAAACTTGACTTGCTATTTCTGTATTTGAAACGACAAATTATCAACCACAACTAATAAATCTGCCAGCCAAACTTCCAAGACTTGATGTCATGTGTTCTTTTAAACACTTCTGGTACACTTAAATTACATTTCCCATCTTTCTTTTCTTATTTCTTGCTAGGAACTTAGAAATGTGAAATGATTATCTCAGTTTGGTTTAAGCCATCAAGTGAAGCAAGGGTGATGACCACGAGACCAATAGCAAGGTTGGGGCATTGACCCCAGCATCACTTTCAGACCCATTGCTGTTTCTCAGCCCCCTTTCAATGTACCACTGCTCATCAGAATGGGAGCTACTTAGCTTACAACCCTGCACTGAAGTTGCTTCTCGCTAGCAGGAAACATTTACAAGGCCATTTTATATCACGGATTGATGTTTTAGCCAGGTCCACGGACAGAAGGAACATCAATACACTGGCTAGCCAGATACACTCTCCCCTCCCTCACTTCCCTGGTCTTTATGCTGCTCCAAACTTTCCCATCTTTGGTCGTGTTCACTTCTTTTTGACTCTATGCCTTAACAAGAGGCAGCAATGCTATTTTTCATCCTCCTAAAAGGAATCCTCCCTAACCATTTTAGCAACTTAGGTGGGAGGGGAAAGAACGTGAGGTTTTACTCAAAACCCAAAGTATTTGCTGTCGATCCAAGCAGCCAGCTGTTCCTGCCAGACCTTCCTCTGGTCAAGCACCAACTACAGCAGAACATCTCTGTTCTCAGCCATGAACAAACACTTCAATATCTGTTAATTTCATGCATCTTTCCAGAGAAAAAAATGTATGATGTTTGCTTATCAGTTGCTTTCTTTTGGGAGCTTTTTTGAAGGACGAGCAGAGATTTCATGGAAGACCCTGCACTTTGGCTTATTTTCTGCTTGAAGCTGCTAGCAGGATTCATTACGGTTAGTTAACGTTTCTGTACCTACATGTCAAGAAAATATGGTTTTCTTCACCTTCAGAAGTGGATGCAGGATAAAATATGCCTTACACAACTGAATTGAGAAGACATGGAGATGAATTATGTGGCACTATGTATCCTAAATCCAGCATTAAAATAAAAAATAACCATTTCAGATAATCAATCCAGTTTGTTTACTAAGCTACCTGGCTACCAGCCAGAAGACAGCAATATGGAGGGCTTTTATAGATTCACTGAAAAATAAAAATCCATTTTCTAGAACAGGATTCACAGTTCACCAACTCGTCCTTAGTTAAAAGAAGCGTGGAGGGATTCTGCCTTTTTCCAGCCTTCTCTTACAGAGGCTCACAGTCAAAACACACTTCTCAGGATAAACCAACACGCCTGCTTACACTACCTTTCATGTTTCCATGTGTACAACTTGCCTACCAGTTTTTAGGGATTATGTAAATACTTATTAACATCATGTGGTTTCAACTGGGAGAAAATCCCTGATAAAATTGCTCACCAAATGGCCTTTTATAGCTTTCCTTTAGCATGCAAGATTAAGCAAGGAAGTCTTGTAATGATATTTACTTTTTAACTAGTATTATTTCAAAAGGTAGGAATGCCCCATGAAAATATTACATTTAAAGAAATGAAGTCAGTTTTGCACAAACCACAAACAAATTCAACAGACAAACCAGACGACAACCTCTAATCACTCTAGTATCAATACACTTTAATGCCCCCAAATGCAGGGCTCCTCTGAACTGACCTCTCCGCTCCCACCACCAGGCACGCGGTGGTGCTGAGCCACAGGACAGCAGGCACGCTCCTGGGTTATACAGCACCACTAAACGTGCTAGAGATTTTACAGGCTCGTTACAGAGACGCACACGTATGTTACAGATAATCGTAAGCCTAATAGCATGAGGTAAGAAAGATGGACAGAGAATACAGTATTATGCTCTGATGACATGAGAAGGGTTTTTTTTAATGCAATAATTCTGACTTCCCATTGGAAAACTGCAGACCAAAAACTGTTAGTTATTTCTTTTTTCAGCAAAGCAGAACTATTTGAAATCAAAACACAGAAAAAAAATGGAAAGAAGAAAGAGCAAGAAGAGAAAATCAGAGGATCAGAACCTACTCAGAGTTAACTTGGGACGCCCGGTATGCAAGCCAGCGGCTCCCAGGCTCAGGCTGCCATGCCGCACTGGACGCCTGGTGCCAGCAGCGCCCCAGCTGCAGCAGTGCAGCACAAAATGCCAGCCCTGTTTGGTGGCAGCAGGTAAGGCCAGCTGCCCCGGGAGCCCCAGCAGGGCAGGGGGCAGAGCCCAGCCTGTCCACGAGCCCCCCGGGTGGGCTCAGAGCAGCAGCCACCCAGGGGGATGGGGCGCACAACCCTCCTGCTGCTGCTTCCCCACCTGAAGCAACATTTACCCAGCTCACACCAGAGCGCTGAAAAGGTTAACTCATGTGTGCAAAGTGCTTTTAAGATGAAAGCGCGCTTTATTTCTCTCCTTCCAGCCACGGCAGCCATCCTCACAGAAATGCGAGCAGCCAGGAGCTTCCTATTCAGCTAGTTACTAAAGTCAGGTTCTCCTGATAGCTCCTCCTGACCCACTTCGCCACCTCCCGCCTGCTGCAGCAGCATTTAAATGCCGAGGAGTTTATCAGCACAGAGCTGAAACGTTAAGGAGAGGGGGCCATATTAGCAGAGACAGGAAAAGGCAAAATTTATGACACAGAAAAGGCACTGCTTATCCAGATGAAATTTATTATAGCCCATTTGAGTTAAAATATCACATATGCATGAGGCCTTAATGAAAACGTAACCCTGAAGGGAGCGAGGAGAAAACAGGGCTGGCTGAACACACGTGCGGAAAGGATCCGATCCCGAGGGCTGGCTGGCAGGGACGTAACCCGCTTTGGGTCCATGTGCTGTGCCAGCGCCAGCGGTGTGAAAGCAGAGGGCCCTGTGGCCCTGAGACCTAATGGGAGGGAGGGAGCTGTGCAAACAACCAGGCGAAGGGAGGCACGTCAAGGGGTTCAGATCTGTTTGGCATCATGCACTGCAGGGTGAAGGCAGAGCACATCGCAGCTGGTCACTGCTAGGACTGTCTCGTACTGCGTGTTCGTGCAGCAAGTACCGAGAGAAAAACCTGAGCCCTGTGGGAAGCTTTGGGGGCTTCCCTGACAAAACCAGCAAATGACCATCTCCATTAAAAGCTACAGCAAATAGCTTAAAGCGAGTGGTTTCAGTCCATGCTGTCCTTCAGAAGCGGCAGCAGCTCTGGAGGCCGCCACGTCCCCCTCCCGTAAGCAGGGCCTGGTTACCCCACTGCGTGCTGCGCAGCAGGGAGGATGAAGGTAACAGGGCTGCCCTGCCTTGGTGAAGCAGAGCACGAGCCTGGCCACGACCCCCTTCTGCCAAGGCTGCCGAGACAGGCGTACAGGCACAGAGCTGCAGAAGATGCTCCCCAAGCCGAGCTGAGTGCCTGCTTTTCATCATCCAGCAGAGCTGTCTGTGCCCCACCTCACCTCACCGCGGGCCGGCCCAGCCGTGCGTGGGGCAGCGTGCCCTCACAGCCCGCTGCTCAGCACAGCACGAGGCAGCTCGCTCCTTTCACAGCCCGTAAATTCCTTCCAAGCCACCCTTCCCCTGTAGCTCACTTGGCAGATGCAACCCGTGTTGTACCCAGGCTTTGCTTAGTTCCTCAGCAGTGCTACAGCACGAACCATTTCAAACTGGATTCAGGATTTGGATTGCAGCATCTGAAGGGTCAGAGCCCCTACCAGCACTTCCCTACGTACCAAATGTCACTGTGATTTACGTCCTAGACTGAATCACGATCAAGTGCTTCTGGAGGGCCCAACAGCCCCGTTAGCACCGATTAGCTGGGGAGCCTCGAGGCAGGGCGACAACAGATGCAGAAGCCCCGCTGTGCCAGCACGTCGCGCACGGGCTACGTGCAGCTGAGGCTCAGCGACCAGGAGCTGCAGCTCCCCCCGCGAGGACTACGTCAACCGCCCTCCCAGCGAGGCTTCTCCCAGCCCTCACTGCTCTGCGATGCACACGGAAAAATCTGCCTTTACTTCTCTTCGCCGAGGAAATAATTAACCCATAAAAGGTTGTACCGGCAATAAAGGCTTAGACACAGATAAAGCAGCACTCGCGCTCCTGCGGAACACAAGACGGATTGTCGGGGACAGACAAACTTAATCTAATTTCCTTCATTTTGAACCAAGTGAAAGATGTTCAGAAAATCCATATGAGGAGAGATACTAAATCAATACACAGGGTAAGTTTGGCTAATGTCCTTTTATGAGCCTCATACATTGTTAAAATTATGAGCTGTTACTAACAACATTACCATTGAAATAAGTAAATACACGCATTACTCTTCAAGCAGAGCAAATTCATAAAGCAAGAAATAAATTACATTTGTAACCAACATGAAAAAAAACTTTTGGGGACGTATTTCTGGGCATCCGACATGAGCTCTCACTTCAGGAGGACTCACTTTTCCGTCTGTACTCACGCACACGGGCTCACAGGTGTCGCCAGAGCTGTGTCGAACGCTCAGGACGGCGTTAGCAGCAACCAGGGGTGGAATTTAGAAAGTCTTGAAACAAATATGCCATAAAAACAAATGAGTGTTGGCAGCTGAGCAGGTAATAAGCCTTATTAAAATGCAAATTAACAGCATCGAAATTGTGTTTATGTTTTCTCATGACTATTTTGCAAAACCTAGAGAAGGCCTCCTATATTGAAAAAGTTCACTTTTTGGGAAATCATGAACATTCGGGTCAGTGCCAGCTAATAAAAACAAGTATAACGAACGAGATGGCTTAGCATGCACAAAAAGAAAAGAAAAAAATCGCCCTGTGTTTATCCTCCTGGAAGTTCCTGAATTCAGCACAATCCTGGTTATAGCTGCTTTGAGTTATCATACCAAATGTATAATTTCACAATGAGTTTCATTGTAAGCAATGTTTACATCTCCTGGAGTCTGGTGGTTATCTGAAAGCTACTCCTTTGACTCTTTTTCAGTTTTCAGGCATATTTTTAGCTTTTCTATCTACTGGCAGTAGCTAGAATACAAAGGCTCAAGCCAGTAGACAAAACAATTTTTCCTAGGCATCTTTTCTTGAACAACTTCAATAGCTTGGCTTGCTATATACAAACATCTTACATCCGTAAGACTGTTTGGTGAGCAATGCCGCCTCTCCAGCCTGAGACCAGCCCCCAGCACTGTCCTGAGATGTCTGCAGAGGGACACAGCACCGGGGTCCCGCTGGCTGTGCACGGGGGCACTGCCTGCAGCTCTGCAGACAAGTGTACGGCTCGCTCCGGGCTCTGAATATTAGCAGCCTTTCTCAAGCTCCCACTCAAATAAGGAAGCACCCCCAGATAAGAGAAGAGGCACACACGCTCGCAAAAAGTAGATGCTGCGATTTGCGCTAACGAGACAGAAATAGCAGCATGACTGAGCCCCAAGTACATGACATGACACGTGCAGCTGTCTAAATAGCTCCGCTGTCGGTGTCACTGCGCGCTAATGGCATTCCCTTCTGCTTGGCCTCGTCTCTCCACTTTACACAAGAGCTTAAAAATTCAGGCACCTCCAGCTCCACCTAGACTGAGCTACTTAAATTCTAGAAAGCAGGAAAAGTAGCCATACAACCAGTTAAGATTCCACTTGTTTTGGAAAGGATTCAAGAAGGCTTGGATCATATGGCAAGAACCCAACCATCTCTTATTGCTGGAACAGTAAAAAATGGTGGCGAGTTTTCATTTTATTTCCATCCTTGTGAAGGTCTTTTTCAAAGGAAACGAAGTAGGAAAGAAAAAGCATTCAGAGCTCCTGTGCAGCAACAATTAACACTGAAAAGAACAGCAGAGAGACCTCTAGCTGTTTACCTGTCATCTCCACAAGAAGATGCTTCACTGTTGAATCTGCTTTCTGGTGACGTATCTGCACATGTTTTGTGCAGTTCTTTCATGCCTGAAATACCCAAGAACAGTTTCAAAAAAGCGAACGTGAATTACAGAAATATCCCTGGTGAATTACCAGTCCGTCACAGTTACACCATGGCGCTGTTATGCTCTGATTTTACAAACCTTCCCTAGATTTCAAGGGATAAGAAATACACTTTCTTTATTTTCGTATTTATACTTGACCTCCAGTAATGGCTTTGCAATCCCAGCACGCTGTGGTGGGTCCAGCATTCCCATCCCTTCAGCTCTTTCTTCACAGCACCCATGCAGCCAATAAGATGTTAAGAGCTAAAAATATCAGCCAAAAGACCTTTCTTCTCAAAGAGATTAGGCGTCCCTGCAACAGAATCTACTGAATGCTAGCAAAATCCAGATAAAACTATTTTAGGAGTTTGTGGGAGCATTCATATTTTGTGAATTCTGGATAGCGTCACATGAGCTTGGATTTAGATTTCAGCTTCAGATTCTGAAGTGGAACAAAATGTTGGACAGACCAAGTCAAGAAATAAAAGAAAAGCTTGTCTGTGATTTAACTGTGGTACCAGACTATTAAAAACTTACTAGCTAAACACACACGGCACTTCTTTACTAAACAACACGAAGGGAGCTACAACAGGGAAGTATTCACCCTTCTTGTTAGCCTGAGACATTTCCAGGGTAACACAGGTCCTTCCTGGGTCACCCCTCAGGCACCAGCTCCTGGACACTCAGGGCAAGGAGACACCAAGGGGCACACCGGGCACTGCTGTGCCTTCTGCGTAGCCCCAGCTGCAGCCACCTCCTCGCAGCCAGACGCATTTCGGGTGCAGTGAGGACACCCGTTCTCCTGTGGGCTTTTGTAGATAGAAAAGGAAATTTAGATGGTCAGCACTAGGGCTTTTTACCAGCTTTAAATTCTCCTGAGAGAAAATCATTGCTTCAAAGGAAATTAAACCAAGACCTCAAAAGCAATGCAGGAAGATCACTGACACCGAAAGCAAGAACCTCTGTGCCAACACACTGATAAAGCACTGAATAGGTTCAGAGCCCGCTGAAATCGAGCAGATTTATGGCTTACGGTGGCTTGATTAAAAAACAAACCACAACTACCTACCCTGCACGTGGCTTAGAAAGCCAAGTACTGCCCGTCGGTACGGGAGCAGCGGCAGGCCAGTGCCGTCCCCGCGAGCCCGGGCTCTCTCCCTCGCCGCTGCCCGAGGAAGAGGCACACACCTGGGCAGAAGGCATGGGGCGGCTGCAGAACGGCAAGTTCGAGGGAAACGCTAAACATCTGCACAAATTAATGAGTTCAATTTAATTACCTCCCAACAGAAAGATTAAACGGGGTGCAACTGGTGATATGAAATCGTCCTAATGGGTTCCACTGTTTGAATCTACTGCTCATCAAATTGAATTGATTTTTAAACAGTGGAAATTCAAACATCTCCCACGAGAAACTAACACAATTCCCATCTCAATCAAATGCTTTGTAATAGTTACATATAAAATGTGATTTTTGAGGAGGGCAAGTCGATTAGTTCTTCCTTTTTCATTCCTATAGCAAACCTGGCAAATTGATAGTATTATCAGAACAATGCTGGCACACCGGCACTAACTGGGGATGAGAAGTCTGCAAGCATACTATGAATAGCATTTTGCAAGTAACTCAGAATAGCTTTTTTTTTTTTTTAAATAAAAGCAGTTTCTAGCTATGTTGAGTGCTTAAAATGGTAGGACACTTAGGCTACTGCTAAATTATAATCTCAATCCTCCAGAAATAAATGTACAAGCTGGTGAACAACCTGAAAGTAATTTAAGATGGCAATTAATTCATATTTGATAGTATGTTCCCGAAGTAAAGACGTGACAGCCTGCCGCTGATTTTGTGCATCCTGAGCTGTGTTAAACACACCTCAATTCCAAATGCACCACAAATCCTTTCAAGTGTTTCCACTTGGACATGAACAATTTTTGAGCAAGAAATCACTACCGAATTCAAGGAAGTCCCAACTTTGTCAGAAAAGCTGTGTATTTAAATAAAAGAAATCTGTTGTATACAAACAGTCCCCACCATTTCACATGAATTAAAGAAGATTTTTACATAAAACACAGAAAATGTCATACAACTCTTTGGAGAAAGCTTTTTGCCTGTCTCACCTCTGAAGACAGGCAACTCAACATCAACTATTTCCACTTCATTTCATCAGAAAAAGACTTAAAAACACGTATCTGGGGCCGAGATGCAGCCTGACTGGTCCTTTCTCCCAAGTGATTAATGGTCTGCCAAAAAAAGAGTGCCTTTATCCACTCAGTGGGCAAGCAAACATTTGCCAGGACAATTGGTATCTATGCAAGAAAGCCACGAACCGAACGGTCATCCTGTGTTAAATAGCAACTGACATTTTAAATGAAACCCAAGTGCTGTCAGTATCACAGGTTCACTGAACTGGAGCAAGCGGGAGAGGGCAGAGAGCAAACAAAATAGCTGGATGTCTTCTCGGGGCAGCTCTGTTTAATTTTATTTTTGCTAATCGATACCGTAACAATAAGGCATTTCCAATATTGGTTTTGCGTAATTCTTCTTCATTAAATCATACTTGCATGAAAGGAAATCAAAGTCGCGCAGCTTTCGAGCAAGGCTCTGTTCCACGTGACATCAAAGAGTCAAGCAGGAGGGGAGAAGAGAGAAGAAAAAACACCCTGCACAATGTTAAATACCTAACAGGAGATGACAAATCCAGTGGGAATTCCTGTGGTAAAAACATAATTAAAAACTTGATTGAAGTTAAACAGAATTTACATAACACTGCAAATTAACTTTACGCTGAAAGTATTCACTGTGAAAGCAATAAAAAGGCATTTCATTAGTAATCTATATTTAACCAATACGTACAATAGAGTTGTTCTAATGAGAAACATCGGGTTTTTAATAACAGCAGCTTCCAATGGCTGTCAAGAGACACCGCTATCACTGAGGCTCCTGCACATAAACCAACCATCTTTGGCAAAACCACGTGTGGCTTGTAGCCACGAGACCAAGCACAGGTCGCTGCTGCACAGCTTCTGGCTATAAATTAGCTGCCTTTAAGCACCAGCACAAAGCCCCGTGCTACATGTGGGCATTCTCACTTCTCACGAAGCAACAGCCTGGTTTCGGTGGAATCAGGATTTCCATTTTTCTTAAAGTCTTCTTTCTAAATACTCTATTATTCTTAAAGTTTTCAGGAGCACACATCTGTTGCTATGACATTTCATTCTAATCTCTTTAGGGACCCAGACTATTTGCCGTAGTGATGAAGAATCGCACTGCAATCATTAACCAAGTCACATAACACATTACTACTGGTAAAATAACAATAATGGAAATCGTAGTAACAGTACTGCATAAACCACTCAAACGCACACCATTCATCACCAAACGCAAGAGTCGAGGCACACACAAGAAATGTACAATTACAGTCCCAGGCTGGATAAATTCCCACAAAACATGATGGAGAACACAAGTCCAGTTTATCACAGATTTCAGAGGGAATTCAGAAAGATCCCATTCCCTTGAAGATTTGTCACCGCTCCCTTGTCACAGAGAAAAAAGCTTCTGCCTTTTCAAGCCACAGATTCCTTGCGAATTCTGCTGAAAGGTTAGCAGACTTGTGGCAACAACCCCGTATGGTCACCTTTCAGAAATAATCCCAGAGCTTCCACAGCTCAGCTAACCGCAACCCTAAACCCCTATAATGAAACCATTAGGGTGGTTTACGTCAGTAAGATTTCTGTATTTTTACTTTTCAAGCAAGCGACAAACTCCAAAATTTCAAAGAAGGCCAAAGGCACCCACAGATGCAGGCAGGCACTCCTTGGGCTCTTGGACTTGGCCTGGGTTTTCAACACCTAGGTGGCAGCTCAGTGTCAATCTTTACCTTGTCTGTACTCAAAACACTCCCGGCAACAGGGAAAGAAAAATAATCAATTAACTGATAAAAAAAAATGATCAAAATATTTGCAACAAATGCTAAACATACTTAAAGGTTTCTTATGATGGACTTTTTGTACCTGACCCAAGTATTTTTATACCTTTCTTTTTGATGTCTGCTATGTATTTTGACTACTGTAAAGTCATGTCTAGTAAAATAAAGTAAAATCAACAAACACAAGATTTGTTCTATGTCTTGGAATAATCAACAGAGCTTCACAGGAAAGGGGGCACTAGATGCTATGAAACTACAATGTTGAAATAGATGCTACTGTAATTGACAGACTCTAGGATATTCACAGACAAAAGACATGATTTCTCTGGTTATAACAGGCTTCCCGTTTATATAAAATGACTTGTGAGATGGCTATAAGCGAGATGATTTATTTCCCAAGGTGCCGCACACACAAACCCCAGGAGTAGGAATGGAGGGAGATGCTCTGCAGAATATCCCAGAGCTTATTGCATGAAGAGCTCCTCTGAAATGGGGGGAAATGGAGATTCCAGCCTGCTCACTTAGGGCAGGAACACGGCATTCACAAACCCCTTGTCTACATACACAGCCCCCAGTTTCATGGATCTAGATTTTACAAACCTGAATTTTTATTTTTCTAAGCCATTAAAATGAAAAAATAAATAAATTATACAAATGACTGAAACATGTTTTCTCAAACTGAGTTTGTTGTTTTGTTTTGTTTTTTTAATATCAATAAGAAAAAACAAGCAAATGGCATTTCATCCTGTTTTGGCTGCTGAGGTGAATTAAAAATATATACGTGTAGAGATTAATTTCCTCATGTTTGTTGAAAAATTGGTAGATAACATTTGTTGAATACTTGTAAATCATACCAGTTTTGCTTTTGCTGTTAAAAAAAAAAGGTCTATAATTCTTTTAAGAACAACAACAACAAAAAAAAATCAAACAGATCATGCTATGTGAATATGAATGCCAGTGTAGTCTCCACTATTTTTATGTTTAGGAGTAGAAAGGAGACAGCTAGCTTACAAAGCTGATGACACTTGCTAGCCAGCGCTAACTATGACAAAAGGCAACCTCAGATAAAATGAAAGTAATACCGTAAAGGTGACAAACTAGCTGGAAGAGCAACCCATCGCACTGACCCAGCAGACACTGAGCAGAAGCACGCATGACATTGTTCCAGTCACCTAAAATGTCAAGTTACGTTTTCCTCCTCTACTTAAGTTCATACACAAATTCCAGGTCTCAAATTTTTCATCCAAATTGTACCCCAAAATTATCTTGTGGGCACATAAGACATGCACACTTCGCAGGCTTTTGTGCGGCACTGAAGGGAGTAAGGTCATCTTGCTTCCCATCCCTTTGGACTCGCATCCCTTCTGCTGTTACGTGGGACTGCGGAGAGCCCACGGACGAAGCCCCTTTAGCACAGGGCAGGAGGGGGTCCCAGGGCCCCAGGCAGGTGAAAGCAGGGGCAGCAGCAGCAGGGTGCTCCCAGGGGCGGCGGCGGTCAGCCCGCTGCCAGGGCCGGGCTCTGCGGCTGGCAGCGGGAGCAGGAGGCAGCGCATTGTCCGCACGCCCACCCAGAAGCCGTGACCTCAGGAGAAAGGAATTGCCCCATCAGTTCCGAGAAGCAGCAGAAAGCAAGCTGCACTCGGCGCTTTTCCTTTTTTAACAGGATGTATTTATACCCCTGAGAACACAGCTCGCATGCAGCGCCGAGCCGGGCCGGGCAGCCTGCGCTCTCTCCACAGACAGCACGGAGAAGGCAGATGTTCCTAAAAGCCTTTTTTCCACACTAGGCATATCCTCTACCTGGGGGACAATACACAGTCTAAAGGGAATGCACGACTTCAGGGCTAAGGGACATAATTAGAGCTTGCTAGGAGAAAAAAAAAAAAAAAAAAAAGAGAGCATTGCAGCGAGAACTATGGGCCCAGCCAAACGTGCATGTCCATTGTGCTATGCACTGTGCAAATACACCAGCATGAAACTGCCTTTATTTCTACAGGCTTGTAATTATTTCAAAAAGCTTATAATTATATAACAAATAGAGAAGGACAAATGATCCATAACTTTTTTTTTTTTTAGATCTACTTAAAAAAAAATACAGACACCCAGAGTACACTAACATGGGGATTCTGGTGAAGTTGTTACAAACTTGGTCTTCGAACAGCAAACACTGTCAGGCAGTTTGGAACTGGAGACGGCCATGGCCATAAGATGACAGCACTTATGTTTGGAAGAAAAATGTAGAAGGAGGTGGCCTCTGTACCACCATACCTTGTAGTCCTAAAGCTGTACCAGTTCACAATGAACAGCTCGGCTGCCCCTGCAGAGATACCCTAAAAAAACAAAACTGAACACTATCTCCTCACACATCGAGTGCTCAAGAGAATCCTGTTGTGAAGTGTCTGCCTCTGAAGCAGCCAGAGAACACACACACAGCACGTGGCACTTGAAGTGATTCCACATGAAACTGAGTACGAAGGGAGAAGAAATATCAAATTCCTTTCTGAAGCAAATGAACACAAGGGCACGATGGGCTTGGTCATACAACCGTCACCTCATTTGAGGTGGCCTTATCCAAGGCAACCACTTCTCAAGGAGCACAATGGAAATGCAGTTCCCAGTGCCTCTGTAAATTGTCTTGCTGCTCAAGATGGCAAGCCCCAAGGACTAACAGAACCCAGCATACACCGAGCTCAATCCTGGCACAAGTGCTGCCAAACACCCCAGCTTTCCATCCTTCCTATACTGGGAGAAAAGAAGAGGTGATCTAGGAAGTCTTCTGCCACAGACACCTACCTGCTCCCTTGACAATCTGAAACAACTGCTACCCCTCCACACCTGAGGTGGCCACACTGCAGGAAAGCAGAGACCTGGGCACATTAGGAAATCCTGGACTTCTGAGGAGATTGTTACTTAGCTTAGACATTATTAAATGTTTTTTGATTCTCGTAAACCCATCCTGCCTGAAACGAGGACAGAAATCACTAGTCCTGTGCCCTTATTGAGCCCGAGCACCACGGCTTTCCTCTCATGTGGTTCAGCTCAAAATACGAGGCATCTCCAGCAGTGTGCCTGGTGCTCACAGCACTGACTGAATCCAGAGGACCTGAGAGGAGATGCCCGGGCCCTGCATTCCCCTTCACCTGGCCCCTGCCTTACACAACCACTGATGTCCCTTAGGGCAGCGCTGCGTGCAGTCAGAGCTCTCCACGTGTGCACAAGCAGCAAGGTCAGGGCCAGTGCCCACATACACCCAGCTGTCTTTACTAGCATGTCGTCTGAAGGCGAAGGCAAGTTTTCCAAAAGCATAGACAGTAGCAGAAATCGAAGTCAAACCTGGTGATGCTCTTGACGCCGGCCCTGAAAGGCAAGGGGTGCCCTGCAGCACGGCCAGGCTTGGCGCGGAGCCCGCGGGGTGCACGCTTCCCTCTGCCCCCAGGCCCAGCAGCCGCAGGCAGGTGTGACAGCAGGGCACAGGACAAGTGCAAATCAAACACTTCTGCAATTTCCTCACGGGAAGAGGAAGGCGGCTTCACCTTTTGGCCTCACGGCACTTAGAAATACACTACCTGTTTGTTTTGAGTCACTTGATGGACACTATTGCTAAAAGACGTAGGCTGAAAACAAATAGATCCTGCATACCAAATCGCTCACACGCCAGACAAAAATAGATTTTTATAGAAAACATAAATATGGGTTAGAAATAGTGAGAGAAAACAAAAACTGTTCCTTCAGAAGACACAGATCTATCTCCATCTTTCTCTGCAGATAATCTGTATTTCCATTTAATGATGCGTTGCACAGCTAAGATTTTTTTTCATAAACTGAGAAGTTTAAGTCACTTGCCAGCTTTTATTTAAGAAAAACAAAAAGTAATCTGTCATCTCCCAAGCTGCTAGCCACCATAACAGGGAGAGGCCAGTATTCTTAGCTGCGCAGGCAAAGCTTCTGCTGTCTCTCCCCAGCCCAGAGTCATCTCACCCACCTGCCACCTCCGCAGCTGGACTCTGACCTGCCATTAACTTCTCCGCTCATCATGAATTGCTCCGAGACTCTTGTTGTTTTACTGACACTGGGCGTGCTTCTACACACGTGAACAGACACAGCTACATGCACGCTGCATGGATTTTAGACAACACTCACAAATAAAAATATGCTAGTGACGTGGCAGAAACCATTTACAAATGCTCTCCTCCCACTTTCAACAAGCGTGCTGGAAATAACATCAACTCAGCAGTCTTTGGGAAGTGAGAGTATGAGTTACTACGTGGTACCTAACCCAAAATGTCTTCTACATATCTAGTAATTGTAGTTAATTATATATACAAAGGTCACTATTAAAATCCTTACAGTTTTATATTTCAACAGATTAATAGCTCAACAGTAATTCTTGCATTTAATGTAAGGAATAATATCCCAACATTACTTACCTGCAAACATCAACACTGCACAGATTTTAACAGGGTGCACTGGCAGCCATACATACTTCGTCAATTTTTACATCATGTTATATGTATTCAGGGGGGGGAAAAAAATAACAATTCCAAAACTCACAATCCCTTTTTGTACTCTACGTAAAAATAAACAAGATCTAGTTGTAAGGCTGAGTAACTTCTAGCTATATAAGAGGAAGCAGGAGCCATAGCAGAGGCTGCAAACCAGCCTTGTAGCTAGCCAGAGCAGCAACACAACAGGACAGTTCACAAAACCTAAGACTGAGCCAAAAACACTTGTTTAGGAATTACTGCACGATTATAATACCATAACAGTGCATCACCATGACCTAGTAAGAGGACCTAAAGTTTTCGTATGGCTGCGACAGAGTAAGGGGTTATTTATCCTATAAGGATCCTGGCTCCCCCAGCTCTAATCTGCAGGCCAGACTTACAAACCAGAACTGACAGAAATGCCACAAGAGATGAAGCAGATGGGGTGACTACTACGGGAGAGACCACAACAGGGTTGCTTGCTTATTAAAGGGACAAATATGTTGGCATCATTGCCTAGACTTAGAAAAGTCTGTTCTGTCAAGAGGCAAAGCTTAAGGGAACACTTGGAGAACCAAGGATGCTTTTAAAGCAAGAAATGGAAAAACCTATTGTCTCCCAACATCAAGCAGGGGCGTTTGCAGTTTTGACACACAGAGTTTACAAAGTTATATCCAGATCCATCAACTCCTGTGTTTTCACTGACATGCAGAAAAAATATGTCCCTGCCCGCCCTTTGGGCCTAGCACTTAATATTTTAAGGACCTGGAAATGCATCCCACATTCACAAAACCACGTAGCATTGACCTTCTGAAAGAGGAGAAAGTCCCCTAGCTGGTACACAAGCAGCAAGCTGAAACAGCACCTTCCAGCACGATGCTGCCATGTTAGCCTTTGTTGTTACAGGGCAGACATGGAATTAAATGTAAAAATAAAGAGGATACACCAAGCCACTCTGACTGCGTGCAGCGTGTGGAAAAGCTCTAACGCTCCTCTGCAGGCTCAACAGAGATAATGAAGCTGACTCCCCTCGTCTCCCTGAGTTTAGAGGAGACGCATCAAGACAGAGTGGAAACGATGGGAAGAACGTCTTCAAAATGCCGACGCTTTGAAAAAATCCAGCACTATAAAAAAGCTAAGTATAACTATTACTTGAACTGCCAGGGCTGGTTTAGCTTTCACCCAGGACTGTAAAACCTCCTGTTTTCATTTTTTCCAGTTGCACAAGAACCACATGGGAAGAAGACACATCCTGTGACCAAGCTGCCTGGTGGGATGGAGGGCACAGAAAGCGGATGAGGGCTGGGGGCGAGGGGAAGCAGACTCAGGCAAGGAGCTTGGCTGTCCTTGGCCAGATGGGTTTACCACGCTGAGTTTGGGCCTGGACGGCACAGCTGCAGGTTATAAACGAGTGGTACCCCCTCGGGGCAGCCAAATTCCAGGCACTTGGAGCAGCCGGCGCCCCCAGCTCCCCGGTGGGTGCCTGGACAGGGACTCGGCAGCGGGGACGAGCATTACTTTATGGGAGCATGGTAAATCAATTTCGCTCTTTATTTCCACTGCTGAATATTATTACGCTCCCTCCATGGCTTTTACAAATGTTTGCCTTGTCTCATAATGTATTTGCCAGAAATCAATGGTCTCTTATCCCTGCTAACTAGTAGCCCATGTCAGCACCCTCGCAGCTTGCAGATCGACTAGCGCTGCCCGCCGCATCCAGCAGGAACTGGTTTCTTACTTGTCTCACTGCATGCAAATCCTCGGCCAGGAAAGCAGAGATAAATACACCTATTTCAAGGTAGCTGCCAACAACCTGTAAATCAAAGACTCTGCCTTGAAATATGCTTTTCCATTGAGCAAGTGTGGAGGGACCATTACAGGCCCTCATTAAAGATACAGCTCATACCAGGAATACGAGCAGTTGGAGCTGCCTCCTCAGGATGTATGAGGGACGGTTTGCTCTTATGGGAATTGGAAGGAAGGGAAAGATGCTCTTACACAATTCAAATGGCAGCAGCAAAAATTACTACGTAAATACAAGTAATATATAGAGGGCCAGTTGTAAAAGCTGCTGCACATGACATCTATGTAGCCGCTTTAAATATGATGCATTTTTACTTTACGTGAGCAGAATGAAAGCAGAAGAGACACCATGACTGTAATGAAGACATGGAAGGAAAAAAAAAAAGAAGACATGGTACTCTGTATCTGTCTCATATCTTTCTCCACAAACTCACTTTCTTCCTCTATCAGCACTTTGCTGAATCATCCGAATTCCATACCGCAACCTTTGCTCCAAAACTCAAGCCAAGCTCCCTAGAAATTCCTGTTATGAATTCTTAAAAAGTTTGCAATTATTTCCCTTGTGCTACAGAACTTCCAACAACAGAACTAACCTTTTCGGAAGCATCTCTATACCCTCTTACCCTCCATGCTCTTTACAATTTCTTGTTGCTCGGATTAAAGTATTTAACAGCCATCTTTTCACCTTCTCTGGTTTCCATTTCCATTTTCCATTCATCCTCCCAGGACACCATAGAAAATCTGGATCTCCCAATGGGCAGAACCAAAACTGGTCTCCAGACCCATCCCAAACCCCATCCTGTCTTGACCACAAGCACGGGTGTCACATGGAGGAGCCCCACCAGTGCTGGCTTTCTGAGCTGCCAACTGCAGCCGCTGCCCTTACCAGATCGGTGACAGTGCGTCTGGTGGCGGGGCCTCAGGGCTGCCCAAAGAGCTTTGGCAGGAGGAACTCACTCATCAACCAGAAGAGAGGAAATCTGCTGTGGGAAATAGCAGTCCCTACTGGGAAGTAAGAGACTCCAGAGGGTCACTTTCACCACATGTGCAAGTAAAGCCCCTTTTCCTTCCCATAAACGCAGGCTGTATTTTGGCCTAAGCTCCTGAGACTACACCAAGAGGTACTACCAAAACTGAACCAGTCAAGAAGTCCGCAGGAGCGGAGCTCCATGCTCCTCAGCAGCAGCAAACACACAAGCCAAGCGTGGATTTGACACACGGCTTCACACAGAAGTGCAGCCACACGACTTTCACCAGAGACCAGCCCCAGCCCGGCCGCAGCACCGAGGGACGCCTGCCGTAAGCATGGTGTGGACATCACCGTGCCCAGCGCCCACGGCTGTGCTCGCCCACAAGTCACCTCCTGCAACATCAACAGGAGACGGGCACCCCGTGCACAGGGGGTCCTCTGCAACCACTGCGCTGCTCCAGGCCAGCCGTAAGGGAAAGGAAACATCCACTTGCAGCTCCTGTGAGCAGCCTCCCTGCCATCACCCTCTGCACTGCAGGCTCATTCTCTTCTGCAGTGGAAACTGGCATTTCCCACTGGTAGGACCAATAAATGTTGGGCTTGCAATGCCTGGCTGGTGCAAGGCAAGTAACAGGCTCACTGACAGGCAGCCCGGGCTTGCCAGCACAATCCGGCAGCCCAGGAGCTGCGCCGAGCGGTGCTGGACCCGCCAGCCCGGGCTCAGATTATAGCTCTGCAAAGCCATAAAACTGCTTCTGCGGGGGAGAGCCATCATTCAAACGGCGGCCTGAGATAAACCACAATCTGATGACTGTCACAGTCCCTTTGACACCGACACTTACCATCTCCCCGTGTTTACAGACTAATCAGTTTAGCCTTCCCAACTGGCTGCATGCGCGGCAGCTGCTCATAATGGCTCGCATTTTCTTAAAGCCTCCCAGAGCAGACACCCAGGGCTCTCTGATTTCCTTTTCTCCTCCAGCCCAGATTGCCAGAAGGAGAGAAAAGATATTTGTTTTCACGATTCCTGAATCATGGAGAATCCCTACTCAATTCTAGCAAACGCTCCGGATTTGGTGTTTTTAAAGAACGGCTTTCCATTACTGCAGTAAAAATGCTGCTATGGAATTGTTTCTATTTCATTTTAAAACGAGTATTTTAAAAATATTTATATTATTGAATTTTACAAAGGTTTTGTCAGGCACTGAAGTTGATATACTTGCAATATACACAGTCTTGTTTTATTTCTAACTTTGTTTTATAAATAAATTACATAAATAGGCTTCTTTGATTGCTCAGAGCATCCAGCATTAAGTACTGGGGCATAGCTTTAGGCATAATTGTACTACCGAATTCATCAGCTGCCTAATCATCATTCATTTTGCATCTATTTCTGCTAATTAAAAAGAGAAAAACTCCTAACAACTTTTACATAAATACCGCATTTGTTCTCTGCAAAGACGCAGGGCTAATTTACCAGTGATTAACCGATTACCTCGTTCCCCAGCTGTCTCTCCGCAGAGGGAAGGAGCAGACCGGCGGGCAGGGGCACCACGCAGGGCAATACCCCCCGACCAGCCCCTCTGCCACGGGCTGGCCATCGCTGCCAGCAGCATCTCTCCTCTGCCACTGCCCCACACCAGCTGGGAGGTGAGGCAGAGCACCCCAGCAAGGGGAGGGAGGCTTTCCCTTCCTCCTAACTCACGCTGTGTTTATCTATCACCACCAAATTCATTGCAAAGCTGTTGGTAACCCTGTCCTTTTTCCAGAGGTACATGTGGCATGAGCAACCGTAACGCAACACTGAACACGGGTGACACCGCTACTGTTAGCTGTGCAGGTAAGCATTGTTTAGCTCTCCATAAATTTTTTATTAGAGCATTAAACTGGAGACATTTCCACCTCTAAGCCCTCTGCAGGGGATGGCAGGATAGGCAAATTCCTTGGTTCCACTGTCAGGGAGAGGCATTTGAGATCATTACAGCACCTTGAAATTTTGTCACCACATATTTCAGAAGCAGTAAAGTAAGAAAACAGCATAGTTATATTCACTTTTGACTTAGTGTGAGGAATCACTTTTAATTGTTCCTTTCTGACCAAATGTAGTAACACCCTTCAGTGGGAGAGGGGGTAGAATAAAGAAT
The DNA here is from genome assembly GCF_963932015.1 of Anas acuta. NCBI lineage: Eukaryota > Metazoa > Chordata > Aves > Anseriformes > Anatidae > Anas > Anas acuta. The sequence goes on from NC_088985.1 coordinate 13,539,304, forward strand.
GTGTTTCAGCTATTCAGAGCCACGAAGTCACCTGCTTTTTTAATAAACTGGACAGAAAGAGCTAACGGGATATTTGGTGAGGTGCAAGAGACATTCATTTCACTGTCAGCCTCATTTCCAAACCGCAATCACTACAAAGAATATGTTGTAGCATGTACACCAAAGCCCTGTTTGTCTGGTTTTTGAAAACCTTTTTATTTCCCCTGTTCCATTGCTCTTTCTTTTGAGAAGCTCCAGCGTAAGGATCTAGACGTGACCTATCTGAAGGATCGATTCAGCTTTCAAGTCCATTCCTCATCATCGTTCCCACAACAGTGACGCTGCCACAGGGTGGGAAATGCTCCAAAACCCTTCTCTTGCTATTCGACTGGTAGCGGCTCCCGTCCCATGAGCAGCACATGAGCTGATCCCACCACTCGACCCGGAGAGCACCTCCTGTGACAAACCATGCAAGCGCCATGCCCGAGGCATGGTTACATGGCTGTCACTCCAGACGTTTGCTGCACGGCAGGGGACCGAACTGGGTTATGCTCATACGATACTCACAGCGTGCTTCACAAACACAAGTAATCCTCTACTACTTTTGAAGAGGTCCCAGGGTCTGCCCTGGTTGAAATTTTCATTACAACGGGCAAAAATTACTGCTTTAGAAATACAGCACAGACAAAGCACATTATTTACCTTAGCAGACTACTTCATAAAGGGATAACAGGGCTGAGAGGATGACATTATTTGAGGAGTGAGTAAAAAAGAGCTATTTAAAATAAGAAGACAGTTCTACAAAGACAATATGTATAGACAATACTAACTTCGTGCACAAGAAAAGGTGCAGCTCAGCACAACTCTCTTAGTTGGATGCGCACAACGATGCACAGAAGTTCAGCATAAGCAGGAATGCTTCCTTAGTGGACTAAGGAGAAAACGCCATCCACAACAGCAGTTCATCATTCCACACTTAATGCAGTTGCCGAAAGCAGTCCCACCCCGACAGGGAATAAAATCCACTGATGCCCTCCTGTACATCACTACTGAGAATACTGAGGAGCAGAACACTAATTCTTAATTTGACTGAAATGTGGAGTAGAGCAGCATGTTATTTATAGAAGCTTAGTCCTTGCCTCCACAACATACAGAAAGCGTTTCAATGAATCTTTAAATATGCAAAATTAACTGCAAAAATAAGATTTTGGCAGCTACCATTTAAAACGGCACCCAAATGTGTTCAAAAGACAAGATGCAGAAGAATTAAATACAGATTTTCATTATTACTTGCAAAAAGACAAGCCACAAACATTTCAGACAAGATTAATTTACAAAACACAGTATGCTTAGCTGGCTGCATATCCCAACTACTAAGGAAAGAGGATAATCTCGCCTTAAAGCTTGAATTATATATAAAACATTGGATATCAACTTTTTTTTTCCTCCAAAAACACCCCCCCACTCCCAGAGTATATAGAAAACAGGCAGTCTCACTAAGTTTATGAGTGAAGGAATAATGACTAAATTCTCATCAAGTGAGAACAAATTGCTTATAGATTTCAGATCAGTTTTTTCTCCACACAATTTATTCCACAAAAATTCAGTGCATTTTTCAAACTTTAATCTCGAGACATAAACCAACAACAGGCACTCCACTTTGTAAGCCACAGCCATGTGCTGCATCTAAAAGGTGATGCCTTATCCAATGAGCAGGATATATACATTTGCTGAAGTGGTTATAACACCTCATGCTCATTTGTGGGTTGCACAGCCACAAACGAGTGCTGGGCTGAAGCAGAGGAAGAAAGTTTTGATAAATGATCAATGGAGCTGCAATACTCATGAGTTCAATGACTTCTTTCTGAATTTTTAAGCTAAGCCAATGAATGGTCTGGATGCAGGAAGCAGGAATGTCAGACTCTAGCTCTGCCATGTATCTACATGTATTATATAAATTACAGGGTGATTTTGCACCTGTCGTATTAAAAAAAAAAAAAAAAAAAGACCAATGCAACCACTGAATATTCTTCCTAACTTTTTGATAGCAAGTACTCCAGGCAAAGTAGTAAGTACTCCAGGCAAAGACAGCCTGCTCCTGGGTACTAAAACAGCTCCTCGAAAGGCACAGACTTCATTGTGAAACTTCTGGAATACACATCACAGCAGTAAACCTCAGACTGTTTACATCAAAAAAAAAAAATGCATGGAAGATTGTTTTATTGCCTTCTGAATCAGCTAAAATTTGTATTCCTAACTGGGGGCGATTTGAAGAGGTATGAAGTTATATATATATATATATATATATATATATGTATGTATAAAATTTTATCATCAAGCATCACTTCAGACCCTAATTTCAAATCACGGTATTAAATATAGTGTCAATGACATGATCCAGGAAACAGGAATTTGTGATAACAGAATACAAATTTTGAGTTTTTGCTGTTCCCCTTATCAGTAATGCTGTAATAATGGCTACTTTAAAGTATGTCAGTAAATGGAAGCATACTTACTGGCTTTAAAATTATATTTTAGAATTATAAAGTAAGATATCTGAATATACAGGTGGTTGATCAGAAGTAATAATATTCATGAACATTTTATTATGATATTCCTTAATGGAAATAATTTATATTTAATACCATTGCATAATTACAAATTGTATAACAGTATTGTTCAAAATCATAATAGAGTGAAAAGACCAATTTAAACTTCAAGAGTTTTTGCAGTAACATTTCATGTCACAGCATATTTCTTAACATCCTCATTTTATTACAATGGCCATGTTAAAACTATTTATAGAGTTCCCCCCAATGATCAGGTGAAATCGGAAAACTGTGAAAGGAGTAAAACGCACCTTGCATATTGAGGAAGTTTTCCTCTCCTTGCTACAGGAAAGTGAGGCGCACACAGCCAGTGTATCTCCCCCATCTCTGTTCCTAAGCCATCTTTTACACCTCTACCACCCAGAGGGGAATCTGGATCTTCTTTTGGATTCGTTGCATTTATTAGTAAAATCACTGCCTGACTGAAGTCAGTGGCAAAATTCCTACAGCACTTTAATGGGGCCAGAAATTTGAATCTTAATATGCATAATCTCCTAATAAACTAATTTGTTAAGTGGGGAAGTCATTCCTGGGTATGAACCTCTTCTGAAGAGCTGCTGACATCCATCCTCCTGCCCCAGCTGCCACCAAGCTCCCCACATGCAGCCGTACACGGTGCTCAAAGCGCTTCACCCGGCCTGCCTGAAACCCACAATTAGGAGTTTCCGTGGAACTTGCATAGGTTTTGACACAGCAACATTACCAACGTGCATTATCGACTCCGATTTTGTAATCCTTTGAAATGCATGCTCGGGTTGCGAAAGAGAAAGAAACACAGACACGTTTTCACGTCTCCAAGAGCTGAGCCCCACGGTCTAGTTCAGATCCTTTGCGTTTAGTGGCAGAAAGCAATTGAAGAGATGCAGGGAGTAACAAGGATTAAGATCTGTGCTCTTCAGTTAAACAGACTGAGAACCTGCAAGGGGTTTTGCAGCACTTAGTTCCAGCCTATGAAAGGCGCAGGCATCGATATCGCATCTGCCTGTTCTCCTTCCCTAGCCAGGCCCCATGTTCTGGCCTCTCTATTTCTCAGACAATTCACTTCCAAACGTACCCTGGTGCACTCACAATCCCACAGACCTTTCTTTTACCCATACCTCAAGTACTTTCTCCACCCAAAGGAGAACTGAAAAGACTCAGGGTTGCTGCCCCTACCTGGCCTATCCTACACCTCTCCTCCAAGCCCCAGTCTGCATTAGCGTATCAGCTAAGGTGGTTATATGTCCCCCTGTGCAACAGCACTCGATTCTGAGTTATAGAAACAGATTGACAAAAAAGCAGACAATATTTTTCCCACCATTAATACGTTCTCTAGCAGTTATGTTATCCTCTCAACTCCTTCCCTATAGAGCACCAGGCTCAGAACAGCTAAGGCTTTTGTGTCCCCGATATCTTCCCAGCCCACAGCTCCCAACTCCGTCAAATCCTGCCTATTTCCGTTGCAGAAACAGCTGACACTTCAGCTGTTAGCTTTTTCCTCCCCTTTTCTTCCCCCTCCAAAAAGCAGTCTAACCAAACCAGCCAGAGTCTTGCTCTTTACATGTCCTAAAAATCAATGCACAAATGTCTTTTCTGGGTACTCAGACTGGTAAAGTGGGATTGCATAAAATTCTCCTGCCAGATCCTCTGGTTAACTTCCCCAGGATTCCTGTTCCTCCGGCTATGCTGAAGCTCAGAAAACCCTGCATAGGCAATACAGGCAGGAGACGAGAAAAAAATACCACCAAAATCAGTCCAAAGTTCACATTTTCTGTAAACTTTTTATGTTCCTGCATTTGAACGTCAAGATGATGAACAAAATCAGAAAAACATTTTCTGGTAAGAATACAGGCCCTTGCGTTTCATCTCAGTAGAAAGGCAGATCTTTCAAAAGCAAGTAATTGAAGTAATAAAATCTGGTGTTTTAATAGGCAGGCCTGTGATTTTAAAAATTCTGTGGTATCCTAACAAATATGTAGTTGAGACCAACTACCATTTTTAACAGTCCTTTGTTAATCTTCCTGTGCTTCCACAACCAGACCTTTTCCCTGTACAACATAAAATATCGCACAACTTACTGCCAAATGAGAGGCTTCCTCTACCTAGAGCTCCCAGTACAGGTCAGAAAATGCAGTGCATAAAAAAAGAACAGAGCATGTGAGGCAATAGTTTGACACATGCAGACGATCGATAGCAGATGAAGCGAAGGCCAGAAGGCGCGGGGCAGCCCCGCTGCTGCTGCGGGGACTCCGCGCTGGCTGAACAACAGCAGGACCGAGGGCAACGGCAGGCAAGGTGGGAAGTTTTCCAGAACCAGATTTACAATCCAGCTATTTAAATACACCTTGCATAAGAGTAGATGAAAAGGGGTCAGTACGGGGGCAATACTCGGCCAGAAATCAGGATGTAAAAATAAAGCAGATCTCTTGCATGCGAACTGCAGCTAACGCACCGCCATGGAGAGACCCACACTTCTCCAGTGCAAAGTTTTTGTCCTTTCTAGAAACAAATAGTTCATTTCCTCACTCTCTGACCCTGGAAAGAGTTATAAAAATCTGTAGCAAGGAAAAAAAAGAGAGAGGGAGAAGAGACGGCAGCCTCGTGCCCCGGCTACTCCGGCTGGCATCGGGTCAGGGCTGCGCGCACAGCCCTGCTGCCGGTGGGGCCCTGCTGACCCCAGCAAGGCGCTGCTCTGCACCACGGCCACTGCTGCCCTTGCTCTGTTTTCTCCAGAGCTCATGGTGGGTACCACAGAATTTGTAGGCAGCTTCTCCCTAGAGGCCAGGCTGAATGCAGAAGGCTTCGGGAGCAGGAGGCAGCAAGAAAGGTGAGCAGCAGCCACGGCTTCTCCCAGCAGCCACAAAACGACTCTCTCCAGAGTCTCTCTCAGTACTATTCATCAACTAGGTGTTTTTTTGGTTTTGTTTTTTTTTTCCTTCTTCCACAGGACTGTGAAAAATCAATCAGATTTGTGCTGCAAACTGATCATTATGACAGGGAAAACTCTGCATTGAAATTGATTTGTTTAAGTATAACTACGCCACTTACACTCCCCCACAACTTTGTGGGGTAGACCCTCGGGATCTCAGACCAAAAAAAAGGACAAGTGCTAACCTCCTTGCTATGTTAGCTAAATGCCTTTTTTTTTTTTTTTAATTGGTTTCAGACTAGCTAAAATGAAGGCAAGGCAACTGAGACAAAGTGCAAACTGGTTCAGAAAATGAATGAAACCAGATTAATGCATTTTATAAATTACGCGCAGCAGCAAAGATTAAAGATTCTGATCTGTCCCCTGTGTTTTGTCCTCATTTCACCTTCTCACAAGTGCAGTACTTGACTAGCAATATTTCCATAAAATCTCAAACACTAACTATGGAAAGAGTCTAACATGAATATGGAAAAGAGAACTATAATGAGGCAGGGAAGGAAAAAAAAAAAAAAAAAAAAGCTGGCTTTCATTTTTAACTTGCAACTATTAGTTAAGGAGCTCCACCCAGAAGAAATCCATCCCCAAGTGCCCTGGTGGGTTCAGCAGACACGCCAGACAATAGACAGAGCACTGCAGCAGGAGTCAAGAGAGCTGCTTTCTGTCCTTGATACTTCTGTTTTCTGCGTGACTTGGGACAAATCATGTCCCCTGTGAGTGCCTTGTCTCCTTCCACAGCTGTCGACTCATACTATGAAGTTTTAGGGCATGGATTGCCTACTGCTTTGTACAAGCAGAGCGATTACCATAGAGGGGATCCACCCTCAAGTACAGATTAAGCACTGCTGCAACACAGCTAGTAATGAATGAACTACCAGGGGGTCTTGTCATCTGCCTTGTCATCTACAGCACTGGAGGTGTTACATATCCTTCACACAACAAATTACCCAGGTCCCGGCTCTGTGAGGAAAACAGCACATAGGTACCACAACTCCACGGCTTTTAGTACCCTTATTTATAAAGGCATCACACAGCAGACAGCAACTCAGACACGTATGTTCCCATACATCCAAGCTCTGCATGCGATGAACACGAACAGCGTCCATCTTCCTGTTCGACTCAAAGGGACAAACAGCACAAATCCAGACACATGCACGAGCAGAGCTACAAAAACCCTCAAAGCATCACATTACTACAGAATAATACACTGTATTACACTTGAATCATGAGTTATTAGTTATATAATGAAGTTTAAAAAACAAAGCAGTTCTACTATGCTCAATGGTCTTATCAGACAAGTCCTGCTTCCTTTACCACTCAGTAAGGAAATTCAGAGCACGTTTCAGTAACAGGGTGACCACACACAACACAATGGTTTGCTTTGCTCCCGATCTGTTTAGCTATCCTTCATTCGGGGTCAATTTGTAGCCATCCTTAGAGAAAAGCACATAATAAAACCAGGACAGTTGATTTTGTCACATGGCATGTCTTTACTATCATTTTTTTCTATTACCGTACTAGTAGAGCTCGAAGATCACGCCCACCACTCCTCAAACATCAGAAACATATTGTGCAAATGTCATCAACTGAAGAAGAGAGTTCAATTTCCCCAAGAGATATTTCCCCAAGAGAAAATGATAGACTTCATAACAAGTTTGCAATGCAAATAAGCAAGTTAAAAGCCTTAATGGTATGACTCAACACCATTTTAAGTGGGCAAAAGTGTTCTTTTATGTCTCATTGCTAATTTCTTTTTAAACATTACTTATACTTTAGCGAGACGATTTCTGTATTTGCAAGCAGGCATCAGTGGCCTCTTCAAATAATCATGCTGCAGTACATTTCTTCATGAAATGGAAGAATTAATCCTCTCTGAAGGCCCTTCACTGGTACAACAGTATGTCCATAGCCTTATCCATGAAGACACAAAACAGCACATTTCTTTGGTCAAGAAATCCAGAAACAAAAGAAGTTACAGATGTACAAGACAGCATTTAGTTTCTGTCTTAAATATTATGTTACTTTATATGACTGGATTAGTGGACTTCTGCGCAGGACGACTTCCTTCTCATGGGGAGTTGTTGAATATACTTAGGGAAGAGAAGTTGCAAATACTGTGTCTGCAGCAGGTAAGAGGCACAGCAAGCAGCTTGGTGCCTACAGATCAAGAAGAGTCTATAATGAGGAACAGAGTACAAGCACAGCTGAGCCTCCGAGGAAATGGAAGGAGTTTCTGAGGGACCAGGCAGGACTGCACAAAGTTTTATGCAACTCAGAGATTCACCAAGCTGCTTAAAATCTACTCTTGGATTAAGACCCACCTACAAAAATACAGCAGAAAACAGCAAGTTGTTCGTATACTTATTTCCATCCGTCTTATCTAGCTGCATTTATTCTGATGAAAATTTAATTGATCTAGTACTTAAAATCTCAGTTTCAGAATAACATGTTTCAGAGCTGTTTGGGAGCATTCACTAATAGAAAAGGGTCTAATCACACCCAACTCAAAACTTTGGGTAGTTCTGTGTCCTGTCAGTTTGTTAGAAGAAAAATACAGAGATCTAGTGTGGTCCTAGAATCAAATTCCAAAATACACAGGAGCTGACAAATTTCTTGAATTATGTACTTTCCACACATGTATGTAACATACATGTACAAGTCCAAATCCATTTTAAGTCCAAAATTTTAACTCAATTAGATGTTTAGAATCATGCCATTGTCTTTCCCCCCCCCCCCCCCCCCCAGAAGTCAAGCTGTTGTCAGACTAGATTTTGCAGAATTAAGGAAATGGAAAACCCTGAGCAGGACATCTGACCAAGAGAGGAGGTGGGTGACCAACCCCATGCGATCCCACAGTTAAAACCAACATTTCACTGTGGCAATTCCCAGATGAGCAAACTCCAAAGGCTCAGGATGAAGACAAACATATCTCACTTGCTGTTCTATATCCTATACTGAAAAAAAAAAAAAATAGAGAGTAAGCTGCCCCGGTTTATGAGATGTACATGGGTCCCCACAGGTGAGTGAGTTTACTCTGCACAAGGGCTGATGCAGCAATATGAAATGCTGACAAAGGAGAGGTGAGTTCTCCTCCCGTAGACCACAGGTGTATTGCTATGTTACTGTGACATGCCCATGTTATTCCCAGGACAATAGTAAATTTTTTCAAAGGGTTGTGCTATGTGAACATACCAGAGGAGGGTAGTATTTGCTTGGGCATCTCTGCATGGCACTCCATTGTGTTGCTTAGGAATGCCCTAAAATAGTAGATCAACTGTTGAACAATTTCCCTAATCTGCATGTCAATGATTTACTCAAATCTGAGAATTGATTTGGTCCCAACATACATGGTACCGTTTTTAACCTTTTCCTCCAGATGCCAACCAGTTTAGAAGAATATATTAGGCAGTGAACCTTCTTCAGTTCCCCCCAGCCCCAGAACTTCTAATGGCAAGTTGATCTGTAATATACTGCAGGGCGTCAGGTCTCAAATTTTAATTTTAGGATATTTGAAGACATCTCAACACACAAACTTCTCCCAGCTGTGGGATTTTTTTTATTGCAGATACTTCCATACAAGTCTGTCACCTCTCACTGGAAGATTAGGAACAATGCACAACATTCATGCTTCTGCAGAATTCCCTTTCCCTTCCCATGAAAGGACAGTGCCACTTATTCTCCCGTTTCCTCATTAAAAGCTGTGTGGTTTTTTTTGAAATCTTGACAATCATGAAAGCAATCACAGTAAGATAAAAACTGGTTAAACTAATTCACCATGCTATTTTCCTCAAACGGGCAAGAGCCAGGCATGCTGAAATACAGCATTCTCATCACAGCAGCAAATGTTCTTCGCTTTATGCTGTTCTAGCAGCTGCGGCCCATCTATTTGTTTTATTTGGCCTTTTGAACATCTGCATAACTTGCATTCTTCAGATACTAGGTTACTTCTTTCTCTGGATGTGGGGGTGGAGAAAAGGGGGGGGGGTGGACTGAGCCCTACAGTTTACCTAGTTTTGAAATCCACCATACCTGAGTCAGACACACAGATTAATGTGCTTTAGATATTCTGTCTCCATGGGAAAAGAGAAAAAACAAAGTCAAACATTTTTTAACCATTTACTTGTTATAAGTATGTCATACGAATCTATCAGTAAGAAAAACAGCCCAGCAACCGTGCAACCCGAGCTCCAAAAACATTAATTCAGCCAGCTCCTATGGCTTATTGGAAGTTATGCCTAAGAGTGACAACGAGTGAAAGTTGGTGACAGAGGAAGCCAGGCAAGATAAAAGTTTGCAAGATAAAAATTTGCTACTGTTATTTGCCTTGGTGTATGAAGTAACACTGCACCAAATGGCACCAGCTCCTAGCTACAGTTAGCACGAAAACCAACAAAAGTGTGCTCTCCCAGAAAGCCAGTGTAGTAGAGTAGTTCAATGAAGGAAGGCTGAAATGGATAAACTACAGATTGGATCCTGAGTCCCTACAAACAACCACAAGCTTCCAGTTCATTCACCTCTGTTTATACCATTTGTCTTACAAGTTCAAATAATGGTCGCTTACCAACCCCACTGACACAGACCAGCAAAAAGACCAGGAGAAAAGCCTGACGCTGGGGCAGCGTCAACCATCTAGGAAAGAATGGCAGGCACATTGTAGAAACGAAGAAATTGAATTACAATGACAGCTGACATTTTCAAAAATCATTGAAGCGGCCATGATTAAATCATACATCAAATTAAAATGCATATAAAAATGTTGCATTTCCCACTACGATCCAATCATACTCATTTATTCAAAAATAGGCTCCTACAGTAGGCTTCAGCTTCTTTCAAGGCTGCAACCTCCTTCCTAGCTAGTCACGAAGATCAGATTACGAACTCCCTGGCCTTTTTACAGATTGCAACACTCACTAAGAATTGAAGACTACTGACCTTGGATTAAGAAATTTAACTGAGACAGGTTAGACTATCAACCTGACATGAGTGACGCTTTGTTGCTTCATTAAAACGTCAGTCTGAAGAAATATTCATGTCCACGAAAGTTTATTTTTCTAAGTACACCAGCTGACCCGATAAAAATTAAAACCTTCTACCTACAAATCTTGTCCTGCCGATTAAACATAAATCTACTCATTTTTATAAGAAGTATTGTTTAAAAGTTCTAAAGCAAAGAAACATGAAAACAATGTTTTCCCTTAAGATAAGTGATTTATTTATAATTTTTCTAGTATCACTTTAACAAACAAATACAGACCCCAGAAAACAACAACTGGATGGAAGCATTATGGCTGCTCCTGTCTCTAGCAAGTAGGTAACACTTCATCAAATGTCTTTAAGCAGGCTTTTAGGAATATGAGAGAAGTACTAGATGCTACTGAAAATCATCAATAACTGCAGTGTTCTTTTGATTTCATCCATACATACCACTAGCTTGTTTCTATCTCACAGAAAGAGGGGCTGTGTATGAAATCAGGCGTTTCAAAAACTGTTCTATGCACCTACTTCTTCCCTCCAAATAGCATGACTCCACGCACATAGAAGTTGGCTAAAGATGGAAGAATCCTTAACAAAACTCAGGGAACAAAAGGACGTAAAAAGAGACAGAACTGTGATTCCCTGTGTCAAGGACATTTTACTAGACATCTGAGGAAGTAAAATCTGAAAGAGACTGTAGACAGACCAGTCTTAGGTAACTTTCTTAAACTTTCCTGTATTCCTAACTAAAGAAGACTCTGCATTGGAGAAGTTCTTACAAGAACAGAAAAAAAAATATAGCAGAAGACAGAAGGCTATCTGAATATAGATGCAATTGTTTTGGACTGTTTAGAGAACAAACCCAAAACTTCCAAGTGGGCTGATGCCTGTACATTTAGCCACTAGCACTAACACTTTTGCACTGCTCTGCAACATATTAAAAAATAGTTTCTTCAGAAATAAGTGCAATCAACTGCAATCTAATCTAGTTGTGATGTCTTCATACAAGAAAGGTATGAAGGGGGGGGTTGATTCATTTAGTTTTATTTTCTACCTCCTTCAGCCTGTTTGATTATATGTAAAGTACTGCTGAACTAATTTAAGCAGTCCCTCACCACACCTTCAGGGAGCAAATTATCTACACTTCTGTTAAGCACCAATGTGCTACAGCCATTGGTGTTATAAATGTTGGTTTATTATCATGGCAGCAAGTCACACTAGGAACCACAATAAAATCTATTAACATTTTATTCAAGTTCATGGTCGTATTAGGTCAAGTACTTGTGAATAAACTGTAGAGGATGAAGAACTAGCTTTGAGACTGTTGTTACCAATTGGTTACATTTTAGTAGATTTATTATTCGGCACAAATTGTAGAGCTCTGACTTAATTCCATCAGGGACAAAAATATCTGTAAGATAACCAAGTCTGAGAAGAGAAAGAAGGAAAAAAAAAATAAATGTGTCTACGTATCCTCAGAGTGATCAACACCATGCTAGATGAGACCAGCACAACTGATAACAACTATCCTATGCCGCATGCATGCCTTGAGCTGCTCCATCAGAAACCATACAAAATACAGACCAATGTTACTTATATAAGCATTTGCAGTCCTCAAACACCACAACCCAACAGGAGGCAGGCATTTGTTCCAGATAAAATTCTCGTGAATAACGTTTTTCCTCAACAATGTGGTACAAACTGTGTCAGTGTTTCTTGGATACTGAATTTTAAAGACTGTCAGCTCCTCGCAGCATAACCAACCCCTTGTTTTTCTCAATGCTCGCCAGTTGGACGAAAGTATTATTTAATTTAATTATGAAATATAGCTCAGAACAGAAGTATTCCAAGCTCTGCAGCAAGATTCCATTTGTAACTCCAAGTAGTGTAAAAACAAGAGTTAATTGCCTGTACAAATATTTCAGGGTAGTGTTTACGTAATCTACAGTACATTAAGTACCAGAGTTGTGCTCTACTGATAGGTGAAAGAACAACTTTGAAAGGCAACTGCGTTGCCAATTAGCTTTCAACAAATATGTACACAAGCTGTGCTTGCAGGCTCGCGCTCAGCTTCCTCATTCTCTGCAGATTGCCCGGTTTTATAATGGTGAACTCCTTTATACTCAAACACCCAGCTAACTTCGCAGTGCTCGAACAAGAGAAGGCAGCGGGTTTTATTCAGCCGGAGCTGCAACGCACCCAAATGTCACAGCTTAGGACGGCGATCTTTGACCAAAGCCACGTTCCAGTTGCAAGTGTGTGACACAAACCCCTTCAGCCTGAGCAGGGAAAATAAAACCATGGCTGCAGTTAGTCCCAGGAGGATGGAGCTTGCCTGCAAGACCCAGCAAGGCACACACATGTCCCACTGGTCCCAGCTCCTGCATGTACCTCTGGAGCGTCTAAGCCCTGAGCACGAACACCCACGCGCATGCTCGCAGCAACCGCGCCACCGTTTTGCCTAACAGAGCCGTACACAAATAAAGAACCCAGCCCAGGTTCACAAAGCCACGTGAAGAGATTAACGCTCGTAGTCTTTGGGAATAACTGCATCGTGCTCCTCCCACAAAATGGACTTGTTTCCAGTCCAGGAAAGCAAACTGCCTGGGGCTGAGGCCTGCACCTCTGCTGCTTTGGGCAGGCCGGCCCTGCTGCTCGGCGTGGCCTGGGCAGCACTGGACAGCAGCGTGCAGAGCTCCTCACGGGGTGCTCAGTGGGGGGCTGCCAGCAGCCTTATGAGTGACTGGGTCTAAAGGAAACGTTCTGTAATTAGCTTAACAGTAAGTGCTAAAACAGCTTTCTGCAGTGCTTCCAAGTTCCAGTGCTTTTCACAAGATACTTCTTACGCAGGCTGAGTTACTGCTCTGCTTGCTACGATGGAAACAAGCCTGAAGATGAAAAGAGTGAAAGTTTATAGAAACAGGAAAGTTCAAACAATTCTGGAATTCTGCTTCATGAATTCCTTTAACTCACATAATGTTATATAAATTGCAATTTTGATAATAAGACAGCTGAAAATAAGTCTAGTCTTGTAAGTTGTGTGGGTGTATGGTTATGCTTATGTAAGTTTCGATATCCACATTACTTTACGAGCATATGTCTAAGTCTGCTGCTGTGGATATCTCTGCTCTCCATGTGCATGTTTTGTTTCAGTACTCAGGAAAATCATCACTCTGCCATACTGCATAAAGCTTGCGAGACCTTTCTGCTAGGTAGAAGTTATCAGTCTTTCAGCTAGTACCCTCATGGTATTCAGCTGAAGAAAGAGAGAGGAGACTTGAAAGTACAGCTGAAGTCTGTGTGGCCCTGCTACCACTGATTACAAAAAGTAACTTCTCCAGCATTTTCTGTAAAATGGTTCACATCTGGTCTGCGTTATAACAGAAAGGGTTGCCTGACGATCTGTCACAGCCACCCAGAGATACCAAAGAATAAACAACTGATCCTTTGATGTGCTTGTGTGATGGACAGCTGAAAATCTGCGGGTCTTATTTTTTTTTATTTTTATTTTTTGCTAATGGAGTGCACAGCACAAATAAGTCCCCCCTACTTTTTTATTATTCTTTTGTAAATCTGTTCGGCTCATATACAGTATGTTGCCAAGTTGGGATGTCCATATCTTAAAGTGGCTTATCTATGCAGCAGTGTTAGCCGTCACCCAAGCGGGTATTTGAACTTCTGTTGAGGAGTAAAGGACATGACATGTATTTTACTAAAACATAACATTTTTACATTTTAAAAGCAAGCTTAAATTCACATTCACCTGCAGAAGTACTGACAAACAACTCAGACCAGCTCGTGTACGTCGGTGCACGCAGCCTGAGCAAACGAACGCCTCCCTGCTGCTGGGTGTGACTGGCCACTGCCTCCAATTACAGAGGATGAGCAATGCCAGCACCGGCACCTCTGAGCTCAAACCCTGCAAAAGCTTTTGACACCTCTCTCATTTGAGAGGAGAGTGAGCTGAATATGGTGACATTTTCTCCAACAAAACCGTATCTATTCATGTGCCTTTATAGGGATCTTTAACAAAGGGCTCTGAAGTCCAAGTTCAACTGTAAGGAAGGAAAGGGATTTGAAATCTAATTTCTGTGCACTTCTCCACGATTATGAAGCCTCAGTATCAGTAACGTACCCGAAGAAAAAAAGATCGCTGCTTCGAATGTAAATGAATTGGAATGCACTGCTACAGAATCAAAATAAAAGATTGAAAATACATATGGAGACTGTACTACATTAATTATTAAAGCTGCTTAAGGAACAGGAGGACCATATGGAGTAAAATAATGCACAGAAATAATACGAGTCTCATAAGAAGCTATGTTATCTTTAAATAAATTTTTAATAGTTTCAAATTGTATTTACATAAATATACAGCTTCACGGATCATCTTGCAGTATCTTTTGAGTAGTCAGGTGTTTTTTTTTAGTGTTATTCTCTCTCCAATTATTGACATAGGAAAATACATTGCATGTTTTACCTTACATTTGGCTGTACATAACCTTTATTTTCTGCGATAGCATTTGAAAACTTCTCTCTCCTTCTCTGAACACTGTATACATTAGACCTTTCCAATTATATCAATCGCAGTTTTATTCCTATGTAATGACGGCACAACTTGCACGTGATTTATACATAGCTGGCCACGCACCAAACTGTATTTCTTCCTTCTAGCAAAAGGTCTGAAGATGAACAAAAGACTTAAGCTGCTTCTTCTAAAACAAAACATACAGGTATCCTTCAGTTTGGATTTAGAATTACAAGTACCTGTTTTCTTTAAGAAACGTGTGCTTTCGAGCTTTTTTTTTTTTTTTAAAAACATTTCATTTCCCATTATGTTTGTGTACCTGTCATGTTTGTGATCTTTATCATTATTATAGTGAGCAAAAAAAAGGGGGGGGGGGGAGGAGGGAATCAGACTTAAGAAATATGTCAACAACATTTCCAGTTCCCTGTCATTTCCTCTAATCATTTATAGTGATATGACTTCTGGTTAACACTAAATATCTAGCGATACTGTGGAAGATGCAGCTTAGTCCTGTTCATATATCTTGACATTTTAAGTGTTGCCAGATTTCTTTTCTTGCTGCCACAGCTAAAGAAAATCCTCAAATAAACAAAAAACAAGCATGCAGAAGTGATTTCACAAAAGGCCAGGCTGGTTACTTGTTTGCAGACCTGTGCCTCCATTTGCAGTCCATTGCTACGTGGGAGAGGTCTTACACACAAAATGTCAGCCTTGTTCACCCTCGAATATAATCCTTTCATTATCCAACATAGCACAACAGAGCCCACTGCCAGAAGACAGGTGGGGTAACTGCATATAATGTAATGGACCTTCCTACTTCGTATTTCAACTGGTTAGGATTTCACAGAGAAATAACTATATCCCTTGTTTTCTCACTACAAAACGAAGTACTCCTATCATGACGGTGAGGGGGGAAAAAAGGGACCTTTGTAAAATATAAGTCCAACAGCAAGGGGGAAATGCTAGAAATCTCAGTTGCACACCAAGCACGCTCACATACGCGAGGATCTCTAACCTGTTCAGAGTTGTGGCAAGTACCCTCACGGAGCTTTAACAGCCAGAAACGGTGCCAGCCACAGGAACCAAAGGGGGGTTTGCTGGTAATTCACTAAGTGCCCAGCAGCTCACCAACACAAGCCTGCGCAACCCCAGCCCACTCCCCACGGAGGAGCAGGGACTGACTTGTCACGCAGCACTGCTGGCACTCCGCCACTTGCTCTTTGATGGCAAGGTGAACACTGCAGCACAGACCCCAAAATCACTTAGATACAAAAAACCCCACTAGCTATGTAACTCTTCATTTCGACAGCCTGTTCCAGATCAGAAATAAGCTTACACATTTAAATAGCCTTAAAATGGCTGCTTGCAGATTACAGCCTGGCTGTTTCAGCTTGGCTTCCTCCTTGCCCGCCCCATCACCCTGAAAGCCACAACACCACCACTACCAAAATAATAGGGTTGTACTAAAACAGAGGCTGGTCTGGGCCCACGCTGCTCCCTTCCCAAAGTGCATGTGGAACATGGGGTACATCCCCTGTTTCCTGAGTGCCTTAGTGCCACCTTGACCCAAAAAGGGCCTTGTGTGGTGTCACTCACATGGCCCTGAAATGGGCCATCGGCTCCATCCCCAGCTCCTAGAGCTGGGGCTGCAGCCAGGAACCAGAGCCTAGCCAGGGCTGGGGGGACCCCAGAGCTTCCCCCCTCTCCTCAAATGACCCCACTGGCTCTGCTGGAAGGATACAGAGGACAAAACCAAGAGAAAGAGTAAAAGGCCAGAACCGAAACCACTAGCTGCATGCGTTTTGTGTTCTACCTGTGCAGTGGTAATAGTAATAGCTCATTTTAGCACCCTCAGCCTTCCAAGTTTAGTTGAATTTTTTCTTCTATTCAACTCCTCCCATCTTAAACCAACACACTGGGAAAACAAACAAATACCCGCTTTTATTTTTTTAATTCAGGCCAACTGCCTTACTTGAGTTCCAGGACCCAAAGCTGCACTGTTTGCTGAGTTTGACCTGAATTTCTGGTACACTACATCATTTTTAGATTATTAACGTTCATTTTTTGATAACACTAATGTCTAATTGTGCTAATTTTACAAGAATTTGAGCCAATTCCGAGCACCATAGGTAAAGGCCAGTTAAAGTCATGTTGGCTTTACTGAACTGCTATTTGAAACCACACAAACTCATCAATACTATGGATTGATAATGACTTCTACTCCTCATCTCATAGTGTTTCTCCAGCTGCATTTGATGGTTATTGCTACAATTATCTGCATTTTAATTTTTCAGCATTCACATTTTTCCACTACTCTCTCCAACAAATTTTTCTTTTTTGGCCCACTGCCCTTCCTCACAGTGTCCATAATCCATGGAGAAGAGATGGCTGATGGTGTTATCACAGGCAAACAGAAAGGAGCTAATGGTAACAGGAACTCCTTGCTAGGTAATTATTACAGGAGAAAGAATGCAAATGAGCCCTAATCTGTCTCGCACAATGGCAGAGGTCTCAGATTTGCATTAAACCTTTTGCAGCGCTCTCCCGGATAGGGGACTCTGCAGATAACAATGCATCTGGAACACAGGCTGCTTCCTCCACTCCTCGCTCTTCATTAAACTGTGCCTCCAGCAGGTACAGTTGTCCCTGAATGACTTTCCCTCCCCCCCTTATGGCTCTATTCCCTTCCTCCTTCCCCCCTCAGCTTCGCTGGAATAAAGCTAACTGCGCATGCCATTTGGCTTGATTCATGTTTACAATGAAGAAGAAAGCACGGTTTAGTTATTATACAGGGGAACGGACATCAGGAAATCTCAGTTCTATTCCCAGCTATGTCATTTGCTTGCTGGGGGACTGCAGGGAAATAACTTGGCTTTTCTGTGCATCCGCATGTTCAGCTAGAAATATAGGATTGACATTTGTAGCAGCCCAACAGCCTCTTTCATTTCACAATGACATCTGCCAAACACTTGCAGCAAGTGCTCGACTGTGCTTGAAAACAGTGAGCTGCAGTCCTTTAGCAGAGCCAGTGTCTGCATTTCAGTTCCCTGTCTGATAACAGGTTTTAAGAAATTATATTATTTCCCAGTGTTGTGCGCTGTTATAAAAGGACCTAAAGTACTGTATGTCAGCTGGGGGTACCACAGAGCCCGCCGATACGTCTGCCCACTAGCAGACCTCATATGAAGCAAGCGTAGGAATTATGGTAGAGGTTCTCTGATCACAGGTCACATCGTATCAGGACAACATGCCATTTTCTCAGACCTTATCGTCTTCCTTTATGGTTTGTTTGGATTAGGAGTATAGAGAGAAATGTACTGAAGCCTTCCCTAGGGAGCCCACCAGAGTGGAGACAAATTTCCTTACTAGGAACCGAGGTAGAACCCACCTTTTGCAGTACAAGTGTACTCTCAAACACCTTCAAGATATTTTTGTTAAATCAAAAAAATATATTTAATTTCAAAATTTATCAGGAAGTATCAGACATCAGAAAGAATCTACTACAGAAACATTGTCTGTTGACAAGACAGGCACTTACAAACATTCTATAAATCAGTATATAAAGTAACAAATTAGTATATTAAAAATATCATTTGCATTGTATGTGAGGAACAGGTTCAGAAAGTCAACATGAACCACAAAACGCAGCTGACCATCACTGCTATTTCAGTAGCACTTCGGTCATGAATTTGTATTGGAAATACTAACCATATGCACAGGCTAACTTCTTGGAAATCTGTTATTAGGCAGGTATCCAACTAATTCAAAACAATCTTACTGAAGATTACAAGACACTTTCTACTAAGTTATCGACAAAGTATGAAGTAGTTATAGTACTAGTTATAGTAGTTACTCGTTTGGCGAGTGGATTCTGCCAGCATCATGTGCGACTATTTTTGCTTCGTTTAAATCAAGCATTTGGGGACTTGTGTACAACCAGGAAGTAACTTAAACTTTAGTCCAAACCCCAGATGTACATGGTCTTCTCTGTCAGGTGTAGATCAAGACTCTAGGAGAATCCCAGCTGCCAGAACCATTCCAGCAGTCACCAAGGAACCTCGCAACATCACACGACTAGGTACCACCACTCCCAACTACACCCTTCAGATACAGCAATCATCCGCTGCATTTCATCTGGAGACAGCTTGCACGCTTTGCTCCTTCATCTATGAGGTGTTCTTTTTTCTGTCTCTCTGAATTAACCAATGCCAGTACCAGCAGGCAATTCCTTTGGAAATTGGCTGTGGCTGTATTTTTGAAGCCTATGTAGCTGTCTACATTGGGTAAATACTTAGAACCTATTAAGCCATTGCCAGAAATGATCAAATGGATTAAAAAAAAGAATATAAGTAAATAAATGCAGTTATGGAATGGGCAGGAGTTTAATGTCATGGAACAAGTCATTTTTCCAATAATCGAGGTTTTGCTCATTTCCATCTCAGGAACAGTAGGAGGGGCAGTGACTTTTTGCAGTTACTGGATTATCCTACGCTTGTCGCTAAATCAGACTAACAGATCGCTGGGAATCTCCATCTGACAGCAGTACTGTACACAATTACTGCACAGCAGTCATTTCACCTAAACCATCAGTAGCCAGTTGCAAAAAAAAAAAAAAAAATGTACTTCTTTTTGAATGAGGCTTCAGGTCTTTTGTGGCACTGAGGTCCTCTGAAAGGCTCCTCTCCCATTTGTACTGGCACTTGGAAGGACTGAGGTGGTACAACATTATGAACAAGCAATCTTTACATCAGAACAACAAAAGCTGTCTCGCACTGATTAACTCACTTAAAACAAAGGAGACTCTCATTCATCTTGTTCATAAGGCCGCAAACATTTTTGTATTTAATCTGTGTGCTAACTTTCCCATGCCAAAAAACATTCATTCAAAACATTTGCAGCAGTACAAGAAGGGGTACTGTTAAATCATCAAGCTATGACAGGTATCAGAAGCTACCGTTTTTTACATTTCTAACATGCTCATGTCCAGATTTGTCACTGACCTCTAGGCTACTCCTCCTCGGAGACCACTCCTTTAAAATTGCCTGCTGGTGCCATTTCTATACATGCAGAAATCTTCTGTATCCAAATGTTCTGTAGAATATTAGAGCCTCAGATGCTCACCATCACTTGGAAGTCGGGGTTTACCACACTGTTGCTGGAACAGCCAAAGGCATCAGGGCAGAGAAAGTCAGCCAGGACAGCTCAAACCAATGTCACCGTTGCCAAAATGTGCTCAGCTGACCTGGCCCAGAGCGGACACTGCTGTGTCACCCAGCTCCTTCCTCCTGCCTGCATATCTCAGGGTGGCAGTCCTGGAGGATGGGCAACAGGATGCATAGATGGGATGTCTTCACATGCAACTGCTGCTCGCACCCAGAGCCTCAGCCCCGAGCTTCAGGAACACTCTCACATTAAGCATTAATCAACCAGCTCAGCAGTGTTGCCAAATAGCCAGTCAAATATTTACAAGGTTTTCAGAAGGTGCTAGATTAATCTCATACTTTCAGTATAAAGGCAAGGTCCAAGATTTCTTGCTTGATTTTACATATCCAAAAGTTGCACTTCTCAAGCTTTGAGATTCACAACACAGTTACTAGAAAGAAAAATCCAAGCAGAAAACCTAAAAGGGCCTCAAGGCACACTACAACAGCTGCACTGCAGTTGCAGCAAGTAGAGTAGCTGGCTGTGTTGCTACAGAGGACAGCAATAGCATCACCACAGCTGGTGACTGCAACCTCACTAGACCAGTAGCTTTTCCTTCACAAGCTGGGTACTAGGCCACTTTACAGTAAAGACAAAAATTGCCAGTGTGCTTTCAAGGATCTCAGTAGCTTTTCCCCATAGCATTCTCACCAGCCATTCAAGAGTTACCCTCTGTAGCAACATGCTCTGTTTCATGGATTCAACCTTTCAACTTAAGCATGCAAGACTGGGAGAGCTGTTGGGGTGGAGGAATTAACACCCGAATGGCAGTGGGAAGCAGGCTGTGTTAGGGACAGGCTTGGCGAAGGGTGAGCTTGGTGGCAGACAACTGACTTGCTAGCATCCTATCATCAAGTCATGTTAAGCCTAACAGCTGAACTTCTCCAGATCACACAAATTCAGTAACCTTACCACATAACTAATTTGTAAGGGGGTTACCTGTGAGGTGACTTGCATGAACCAACTGCTATTGTGAGTTGTACTTGAAAAACAGTCTTTTTATCTAGTCATAAGTGGAGTTAATTTTAAGCTGAAATGCAGAGATTTAAACCGATTTATCTTAGCCCAGAGTAAATGATTTCAGCATTCCAGAGACCTGCATCTTCATCAATGTGCATTCTTTTTCATCTGCTTCATCTTGGTCTCTGTGGGTATTTGCTATTACAGCCCTGCTCTGCCAGGCACACCATCACACATCCGATGGCTTCTACAGGTTTTCGGGGGAGACACCAGGGAACAGCACAACGGCACAGATGCCCTGCTGAGGACAGAAGATCGTTTGAACAAAAGTAAGCAAATTTGCTTCAGTTTAATAGCCAGTGACAGGCAGGCTGTGGCCCTCCACCTAAAGACCCAGGTAGCACCTCCCTGGTGCATTTCTGTCCATACAGCACGAGTTGGCAGGTAACTGCTGACGGGTTTCAGGCTATGCTAGCAGTTCCCAGGCAGGATCATATTGCTTCCTTTCCAGCAGCAGCACTCCTGCAAACCCACACAGGGGGGTTGTTTGCTTGCTGGCTGTGTGATTAAAGCCTGCTTTCTCCAAAGAAAAATACCAACAAATGAAGTATGGAAGTTGGTAAATGATGGTCTCTAGCATAAAGATCGATCTGTGAGGAACGCTTCTTTTTCTGTTTTTAGATGTTATACCTACTTCCCATTTGATTCGATCTCCTGCGTTCTGAATTGGCCACAGCCTAACACACAGACAGCAGAGCCCACAGAGCGCAGCGAGAAAGAGGCTACTGCACTACAAAGCTGGTGGCAAACCACAGTCCCCCGTGAAAGCCACATGTGCCAGAGACCAAATATTTTGCATTTTGCTTACTGCTAATAAAGCTGCTTCACTTCATTAAAGGCAGCTTATCATTTTATCTGCTCACTCTGATTAATTAACCTCTGGTTAAAGTGAATGAGCACTTGATTTGAGGATTCTATTAACATGACACTGGTGAACCACCACTTGCATACTGCCATCCCTTTCCTTTTATCCCCCATTCTTCCTAAACCAACAATATCTTATTAGGTAATTCAGATTGTCACCCCAAGACCGCTCTGAGCATATCACAAATACTTTTATAGGGACGTGAGGAGGGAAAGGTCCCACAGGTTGAAGTCATGAAAGGTTCCATTCCCCTGCTGGAATATACACATGAATCTCATCTACTTCTCACTATGATCATGATCACAAGCTTGGAAATAAACAGTGTGGAAAGAAGACAAACAGGTAAATACAGTCGGTTGCTGGGAACAAGGAAAAAAAAGAAAATAGTACCAATAGTACTCACGATTAGTTTGTCCTTCCGGAATAACACAGTTTTAAATATGAAGCACAAACAGCAGCCAGTTCCACACAGAACCCCGACTTTCTTCGACAGCGAAGAACTTTCTCCCAAGCCAAATACCATGTGCTGTATACGAATAAAGACAGCTTCTGCTACACTATATGCCTACAGATTTTACAGTTGCATATTACGGCCAAATTCTCAATTTCTAGCAGCAAAAAAAGCTTATGTTACTGTTCTTTAGCCAAGCATCTGAAGACTGAAATATAGCTGCTCATTTTGCTGGCAAACAGTGCTTCTTTTCATATACCTCGTTTTCATCTCTGTTCAATTGATTCTACAAATGTCACAAATATCCAAAAGGTGCTTTGGAAGCTAAAAACCTTCCCTTAGTTTCTCTCCCTTGAAAAGTTAAGCATCCTTTCTTTTGCGATAACGATCACAGAAAAGATGGAAAGATCATTAGACCTAAAATCATAATGAGCTCATAGTTTGAGGGAGGGACGGGGGGAGAAGGAAGTAAGGAAACGTGGAAATAAAATTTCTTTGGTCACCCCAAGACACAGGTCCTACTTCCTTTTCCACAAAGGTAAACCATAGGTAGAATAGTACCAAAATTACTGGAAGCTTTTTATTTAAGGTACAAGAAATGTACAAGATCTCTTTCAAGAAAAGAGCATGTTTAGGTTATCAACTGTAGAGTATAAGCACAAGGCTGAAATTCACAGTCCAGCCAGACAGCACTGTATGTGGGAAGGCACCAAAGGAAGCTCTGGTTTACATCACACGGCAGCATAGTAAGTGACCATGAGTCACTGATGTGGTTCATCTGGCTTTTAAGGCCATCAGCACCAGATCAAAAATGTTTCAGACCACATGTTACAAAGCACTTCCCAGTACAAATTTACCCAGCCAGTTCAAATCTGTACAGGATTTTCTAGACAAAATTTCCTCACAAACACAGGGCTTCCCACAGACTTCTGTCTCACATCTGACAAGAGGCTAAGGCAGGTCTGTACAGGAATACTTGGGCTAATTCACCAGGATTTTAGCACGTCTTCCCATGGAGATGAGGCAAGATCAATGATCCCAGCACCACCACCAGAGCTCTAAATAGCACCCAGGCCTCCCAGCTCCCTGGCAGCAGCACCATGTTCTCTATACCTTAAACCACGCGATGGCAGAGAGCAGACAAACAACACAAGGAAACGTGGTTTTGAAATCATTGTTTTGGGATTTCAGGTTCACTTCGAAATACTAATAGCAAAAAACAAGCCAGTAAAATTTCTCCCTTAAAATCTTTCTTAACACTCAAGTTGTTGTGGTACCTAAGGAACACCCAGGCATCTTTGCACAGCTGAAGGATGGAGCAATATGCAGCCAGATGAGTTGTTCCCTAGCAGAAGGGAACAGTCATCACCGGTAAGCAAACAAGGCAACAAACCAGGTCATTTTCCATTGCTAGCTTCAACAAAAACATTCAAATCCGATTTGGCCTAACAGCTTTCTTATTGAGAGACTAACACATAATATAAGCAAAAGTCGTACCAAAACCTGCCACCTACGCTAATATCCGTGCGTTATACTTTGTTCCTCTCAGCCACTAATTATGGATTAGCACCACAGGCTCTTTCCAAAAACTTCATCCTGCAGACTGCCGGGTTGTACTCCCACTGCTCTGCAGCACTCACTGAGAGTCTTTCCAGCTGGAGCTCCTCTTCGCAAGCCTGCGAAGCTTTGGAGAGCACAAGGAGCCACCTCCGAGCTCCGGGCACACAGCCGCACAGGGGGTGCAGGTGGGCAGACAGCAGGCCTCCAGCAGCATCCCTGCATGCCCGCTTTGTGGGCGCTGAGGAGCTGAGCTGTGACCGACCTGCACTGTGCAAGGTGGTGGGCAGGGGAGGGCAGGCCCTGGGCCAGGGACACGTCACACCACCTAACGTTTGCCTCTCAATGTGCACTCATAGCTGTGTATTTGGTGTAGGCCTGTACTCCTCTAACAGCTCAACCACCGGGCACACTGAGCTCCATGGCACCGAGGGCAGGCTGTAACCGCTGAAACTGGAGGAGGGTCGCGGGCACCAGAGCTGCTCTGCTAACACTCAGGAACTGCAGGGTTTCAGCCGATGGCGGCCATAGCTCCACAACATACAAAAGACAACACCTTCAAGCCCTCGGCACCCACAGATGCCCTACAGCAACCTTGTGCTGTCTTTTCACTACCTCTCCCCTGCAACCCCATTTGCTACCCTGTTCACCTCAGGGGACCTGTGAAGGCTAAGGGCTGGCCCAGTGAACTAAGAGGATAAAAAAGTTTAATATTATATCCCCTACTACAGTTTTAACCTTGCTTCTTGTGCCCATACATGCCAGACTTTTACTTTATTTCTTAACATTTCTTGAACTTCTATGTGAAAGAAGTGATTTAAAAAACAACTTCAGCTCTGAATTCCCCCACTTGGTGTGTTTAAAACTGTCTAGGATGTGTAAAACTATCATATTGAAGGTATAAAGTAAGCATCCAGCTTTGTGAATTTTAATTCACTAAACACATGGTAGACATACAAGCATCCTTAAAAACACTGCTGGAAATTGCTTTTCTTCTCAACTAAGATTTTTAAGATTAAACGTTACCCATACCAGAAAAAAAAAAGTTAAACATGTAACTTCTGTGAAGTAAAAAAAAATAAAAAAAAAATCAGAAATTTCAAGAAAGCAAGATAGCACAGACTCAATGTTAATTTTATTTAATTAAGTACTTAAAGACTTTAAGATATAAACTGGGAGGCTTTATGAGCAGGACTAGAAAAACCTCTTGGAAGGTGCGATAAAGTTTTGATAGATGCTTACTGGATTTACATTTTGCTGAGTACAGTCACTGAATCCTAACCCAAAACTTCTCAAAGGATTCGGAGGAAAAAAAAAAAAAAAGGACTTGAAACAAATACCTTGTTGAAATGCTCTACAAAGAGCATAGCTCAAGAGCTATGACCTTGATTTATATATGAAAAGAGAAATACAAACAGGGTAAGTTTCCCACTGACAGGTAACTTATTACAGGCACACTGCTTAACATCCAGTATCACCCACCTGAAATGCTAGCCGGCAGCAGTATCACCTTTCCCTTGGAGATGGTTCAGGTCAATACAAATGACAGCAAAAAAAGGCAGGGGGGGACAACAACAGAAGATCTTTCAAAATCAGTGCAAAATCATCATCCTAGATGCATGGATAATGAACACAATTTCTGAAACCATCTGAAGGGAGATATGGCTGCTCTTTCAAGGAACAAAAAATGATCAAAAACAATCTTTGCGCACATTTAGTTAAACATGGGGAAGGAAAGCTCAGCATTAAATGTGGCAAATGCCACAAGCTGCGGGCCACTAGCAAAACCTGATCTGTTGCTGCCCCGTCAATGCCCTGCCTCTGCCCTCCCTTCTGTTCCCATTCAACACTAACCGGGGCAGGGGCCTCCCCGTCCACCACCTTTCCTGACCCCGCTCTAGTCTCACACGCGGGCAAGAATTTCCTTTAGCTTTGGTTCTCAAATTTCAGTATCACGCCCAGCCCTTCCTCCCAAAGCTTTTCACCCCAAGGAATACAGACTGCACGATGGCATTTGGTAATACCGACTCTTGCTTAAGTACCGTGCATTTGAAGACAGTTTAAGGGCATTTTACAAAGGTATGGCAAAAGGACTTAAAAAACACATTTCCTGGACTTGTGAGCTGGTGCTGCAGCTGCTGGAAAGGGCCACTACTGGCCATCACAGGGACTGCCTCCCTCTCCTTGCTAACACAGAAAGAATGCGTGCAGACAAGGTGTTTGTGCTGGAGCCATTCCCAAATGCCAACTTTGAAGGGACGATCTGCCTGACACTGCAACTCAGGAAGCACATGCAGGGGAAGGAGGAGGAGAGCAGCAAGCAAGGAATCCCCTCCAAATTTCCAGTGCTGTCTAAGAGGAACAAACATGTCTCAGACACAGAGAAACGACCAATGGTCAACTGAGGGGTTGTGCACAGCCCAACACCAGAACTTGCCTCTGCTGTAAATCACTGTGTGAGATGTGTGCTGGTGGGAGGCAGTAGCAATAGCTGATGTCCACAATCCCACAAAACAGCTTGCGGAGTTCTTGCATGCCTCAGCCCCAAAGCCAGGGAGTTCGAAGGCATTCAGAAACCGTACAAAAACTCAGCTGGAGCTACGAATCTTAACAACAGCTTTCCTTCACACCTGCAGCTCAGCCAAGGCTCCCACGTCTCAGTGTGCCCCAAGACTCTGTGTTTCAAAGGAATTTTAGAGCCCTTGACTTGTCTGGGGGAAAACGGGTCCAACAGCTACAAGGCAGCTTTTGTGGGCTCCTCCTCCCAACACACCGCAGTGTCAGTGGCGGAGGCAATGCCTGCCTGCAACAGCGCAGTCGGCTGCATTATTTAGTCTGGCACCAAGGAGAAAAGCTATCATCCATTTTTAAGTTAAATTCAGAGAACCAGCTGGGGACCAGCGATTGCCATTTCTGAAGTGCAAGAAGAGGAGTGTAAGCAGCCTTTCCATAGTAACAAAGATTAGCAGCCTGCAGTCTGACACTCCTCCTGCATTAAAAGATAGGAGACAAAGCGATAGACAGGTAATTACACAGACAGGGCCCTGGGGAAATTGCAAACTCCTCGAGAACCCTTTAGCTGGTCTGTATGTTTCTCCTTGTCTCCATTTCCACTGAAGGTCTCAAAGAAACATTTGCCCATTAGGTCATTAGCTTTATTGCAGAAGGTAGCCAGGCAGCTGGTAGCAGCCGTTCAATAAAGACTTCGCTTGCCTCTGCACCATCACGAATGAGATGGAGAATGAGAAAGAACATCCCAAGGCACATTACCTGTCTGCAGCTTATCCTTGATAAGTTAGTGTACTTAGTCAGTCTGAGGGGTCTGACAAATGAACTCTGACAAATCTCACTGGTGCAATTTAAGACATTATTGCATTGCAATGTCTCCCCAAACCCTTCACAAAGGTTAGCACCACAGAGCAAATCTAGAAGAAAAACATACATCATGCATTGGCCTCTCAAATTCAGAACCTAGCAAGCTCACATAAACTCCTTCTCAGTGCTAGGTTAAGACATTAAACTGAACTGCAAAGGCTGAGGTCTAAACAGAAGACACTGCCTCCACTACAAGAAGCATTTGCCTTGATCACAGGGTCAGAATGGCATCTCAATGCAGTGCAGCTAGTTCCTAAAGAAATACAAATCTCAACATTCAGTTTCAGTATTGAAATATACATGCAATTTGTCCAGAAGCTTACTTCAGTCTACTCAAGCATCCCATTATGCTCTATGAATCACAGCACGCATATACCCTTGCAAATTTTATGTCTGGAAATGGAAAGACTGACATGGATTGCATCATAATATGTAACTACAAAATGTAATTGCTTGAAGATATTACAAAAAAAGGTACTTCACTTGAATTCTCACCCACCGTATTTTGCACTTCTGCCCACAACTTTAAATCTGGAGAGGCAGAGAATTACTGTCTGTCCTGAACTCTTCACAAAGCACCATTCAGATATGGAGCTGGTGTTCCAGCTCATTCCTATCTTATCTGTCAGTGGTACAAGCAGCCATGAAACCACTGAAGACCCCAGAGAAGACAACCAGGTTAAAAAATAAGAAAAACTTAATGAGATTGTATTTTTTCAACTTGGCTTCTTTAAATTGCAGTATCTTCTCATCTAAGCTAATATTCAAAGACGCAGTTAATCAGTGCACAGTACAAGAGCTATATTATTATTTTTTCCCCACAAGTATTTAAAAATTTACCTCATCTTCCAGTTTTTCATGAGGGACCACATCCTGCACATAGAAGCAAAGCACCAAGTGCACAAATTCTTTTGCTTGCTTCAGACTATTAAAGGCAAGGGAAGAGCAACCCATGTTAGCCAGGAGACTTGTCTAAACTCCATGTAGACAAGCCTCTTCTAAGATCACCCTTCTTTCCAAGAGGAACCGAGCAGGCAAGACACCTCAGAGAGCAAGTAACAATTGTCTCTTACCTTTTTGAAGAGGCCGCCGCCAATTAGCACATTCCTGGAGCTTCTAAATCAGGCAAGGAAAGGGGGAGGTGAGGGTTGGAGTTGTTTTCTTCCTCAGCACAACAGTATTTCCTAAAGGAGAAAACAAAACAGAAAAAGTAAGTATCTGTTGATAAGCATTAGTTGTGTTCTTTTTAAGACGCTGCAGAATACAACAACTACTTCAATGAGCTACTGTGCCTCTCCTTCCCCAGCCCCAAAACATCAGCTCAAGCTGTTCTGTCTCTTATCAACTCAAGTAAGGAATATGAAGGCTGGGTCACCTACTACTAAGAAAAATAAAGATGGATTCACCCCACGTTGGGATAAAGTCCCATAATCAGGATGGGATGAAGTCCCAACCAAAAATATTCTTGAGCATTCAGTAGTAAAGAACAGAGAAGTAAACACGTTTCAGCCACACTCACACCCACTTCTGTAGTAAGTTAGATGAACCATTTTTACTACCAAAATAGTTGGCAAAAGGCAAATTCCAACTCATATCCTGAACATATATATAGGGATATACTGACATTCAAGTGCTTACATACTCTGTACTGCAAGAATCATGTCTAGAATTATGAGGCATGTGCAACCAGTCATAACTTCTATTTCTTTTGCTTGATGTAACTATTCTTCTTCTTAAAACAACCTATTTTCTTTAGACAACTTACTCCAGCTCCATTGAATCTTTCAATAAATAGGAGAAAAAATGAAATACCAGAATGAAGGGAAAGGGAACCAAAAAGCATTCTTGTGAATAAAAATGCCGTTTAGAAGTCATTTTTTCTCCTGCTTCACTGCCATAAAACCATAATGCCTCACCTCAGCCTCTCTCTTTGCCCCATTCTGACCAGGAATTTAAGGAAACTTACAGACATCCAGATTTAATGGGCCCCTCCCTACCTCCAGTACCTGCTTCTGATGAAAGGCAGGAAAATCAAGTGGAAAATTAGTTTGAAGGGTGCATGCAAGCCATTAACATATTTGAGGAAATGGCAATCCACTCAAGGTTCTCTGTGGGGAACGAGCACAGGGAAACACATCCAGTCTGTTCTCCATCACATTTTGTTAGCTCAGATTCACACACAAAGCACTGTCCTTTTTCTGTCCCACGGAAAATCCAAATGCAAGACTTCAAAATATGAAAAGAAGCCCACAATAGACTTCTGCACACACCTTCATCACACACACACAAAAGACACTTATCCTGCCTGCCAAGAGTGCAGAATGGCAAAGGGGATCCTAGTCCCCCAGAAGAGATTCTGTATGTACAAGGAGTCCCAACAGATACAGAACAGCAGACCAGGCAGCACTTCTATAAAAACATCTCCCTCCAGGCCGACCACATCTGTCCGATTCCAAATGGCCACAGTTCCTGCATTTCTCTCGAGGACAAAAGCTCTGCTCTTCTCTCCTCCTGTCAGCAAGGCTTAAAGCTACAAGACTAATTCTGTCCAGATTCCCCTCTAGATAGGCAATGATTTAAAGAATTCATGAAGTAACAGTGGCAGTGTAAATAAACAATGAAAAACTAAATAAGGATCACAAAAAAGGGAAAACACGCACTAAGGAGAGAAAGAACAAGATTAGTGACTCCAAACCTCCTCTACCTTGTTCCACTCACCATAAATAGGTCATGCAATATCTGACTATGCAGAAGAAGAGAATCCGAGACAAAGTCGACCTGCTCAAGGCTCTGCCTCCCCAGCCTGTTCCCTGCAGGCAGACCTTCCTTCCCACACTGGTTTATTCCACTTGCCTGGTGTCCTACGTCCCCTTGGCATTCCCACCTGCCGTCAGACTCCAGTCCCCTTTGTGCTAATGGATGCAAAGCAACTTAAGCCAACACAGGGAGTACTCATACTCTTACACTTCTTATAAAAAAAAAAAAGGGGACATGTTACTACAGCCCTCTGCGCAGAGACATGGCAAGGAGTGACCTTCAGCGAGTTGCTGCTAACACACAGCTGTCCCGAGGCAACCTGCTACGCTGTACCTGCTGAGCAGCTCAGTGAACAGGTCACTATATATTATACCCCCACAAACACCCTCTCATTTTGCATCCCGAAGTCTAATGCATCATTTACCCCTTTTTCCCCCCCCCATTATTAAATCAAAAAGAATGCTTTAGACAGCATTTTTCTCTCTGGTAAGAGAAACCCCCCACCACAAGTCAGGTGAAGCCTGCTAAGAATTGATATATTGGTTACATTTCAAGTGCATAAAATTTTACACTTCCATCCTCTAACTGCCAAAAGAAAAAATTTAGAGTCGATGCACAAGATTTGGAGGAAGCATATTTTTAGTCAAACATAAAATCAAGGTGGCAAAAAAGAAGGCTAAGTGCAAAAAGCTAAAGTTTATTAACAGCATCCTCAAAGACAGAAATCTGTCGTAAGTACCACTTAGGGATGTAGTTTTGACTCAGACATCACTTCCCTCAAAGTAAGTGAAATTGTTCTGTTCTCAAATCCTCAGGCAATAAAAAATGAAGTAAAATGAGCAGAAATAATGCATTACCTAAAAGTGAAAATCTAATTGGAGAAACCTAGTGAAATGACGTACTATACAAAAAGACTTGACTCAATTTCTGGCAGGACCAGAGATAATTTATTTGAGAAAAATGTCAAAATGTTTTGGGTCTACTGATACGACAGGAAGGAAACAAACAGAAAACTGGGAAACATGGTATGGAAACCAACAAATCGTTGACATCAACATTAGATAAGCGAGGAGGCATATGTTAAGACAAACACCCTCATATGGTGTGTGAGTCAACTTCTGCAGCACATTCAGCGAAGTTACTTTCCTATATCAAGCTTAATAAAAATCATCCTCAGTTCCCCCAGCCAGAGCTGGGTTTTCATCAAGTCTTGCACTACACATGGCAGTTCTGGACAGGGCTCGAACTGAAGGTTCAGAACTGGACCAGCTGTTCTGAAATGCAACCTCGACTCCCCTTCTTCCCAAAGGACCAGTGCCAAAGGGTTTGGAAACCCTTCTTTCAAAAAGATCAGTGCCAAATGCATTCCTCTTGGTGTATAATGGAAATACAGATATTTTTTTTCCAGGTGTTAACTAAATCTATTCCATTTCCCACAGTCAAAAGATCCTGCATGATATTCATCAGGATCTAATCCTCAATTTAATTGATTCAGAGTCATTTTAAGCTCAGAAAACAATGGGTTTTGAGAAAGTAGCTCCCCTCACTTCCAGTCTAAACCACACAGCCAACAAAGAACTCATCCCCTCTATGTGATGTGACAGTGACAAGGAGCTCCCTCTGCATTGGGCTTGCTCCCAGCTGGCTGGGGAACTGCTCTGTTGAAGGCAGCCTCCATCATACACAACCGACCCAGAAGGCTTTCTGATTTATTACATCTCCTGTTACGTTTATTACATTTATCACAAGAACTAGAGGAAGGAACGACATCAGTGTGTTGCTGTATATAAGAACAACCCCCAACCTCAACGCCTCCCCCCTTGTGTTTATAACATAAGGCAAAGCAGGGTTAAAAAAAGAGCAGCACACGATCACCAGCTTGCACACTTTAAAGGGGCAAGAGCACCAGTCTTCTCAAGGTTCTTCAGTCTTCATTTTCCAAATGGCTACTTGCCTTCAGATAAAATAACTGCTTGCTCAGCTTACACTAATAGAAATAGGTCAAGTTCATATCATAATAAAATATGCTTTTATATTCACCTGTTCTCAACCTCCTCAACAAGGCTTCATCTAATAAAGTAACTACTCCATGAATACCCATTGAGGTAGAAATAATCACAATTCCTCCTTGCAGAAAACAAACACACAAGGTAAAAGCACTCCTATCCACCATGACAGATTTCTCATCCAACCTCTGGCTGAAACGCTCCTTGGAACCGAGCCGCAGGGGCCCTCACATACCTCACCGATGGCAGCGGAAGGTAAGCAGGGCTCTAGGGGTGCTGCCAAGCACACAGAGCAGGGACATGGGCTGCACACCTCTGGGCCACCCTGCCAGCACCCAAGGATTTTGGGTGCCCTCCCTCAGCTCTCAGGGCTGTACCCCAAGCCCCAGGGTTTGGAACCAGGAACCTTGCCTCCTTCTGTGGCAGGTTCCTTCCCCAATGCATTTTCTGATATCCGTAACTGAGACAGAGATCTTATGAAAATAAAGTTGCACTTAACATCACACTTAGCTAGAGCAACCCAGAGATCAAGGTACAAAGAAAAAAAGCTCATTCAATTCAATATGAAGTGAAAACATCACCGTCATCAGCATGTGTGCACACATGCACACCTGTGCCTGTATACACAGAGCAGGGTAAACACTTCCACCACAAACACCTGTACTGGAGGTATTTGTGCAGGAACAAGCTTCAAATATAAACATTATTTCCGCAGAACTCTATCTGCACAAAGAGGAAGCACTCTCTCTCAAGTATCTAGTACAAATAACTGAAAAATAAAGTTATCAAAATATTGTCGGAGAAGTGTAGTCAAAGGATAAAAACATTTTAAGAAAGAATCAAAACAGATCTCACATTTTCCTTTGATTTGCCCAAGGTCTTAGTGGACTTAACAGATTTACCCATCAACCGTTGTCCAAGTAGAAAACTGTTCTTTATTTATATGAAATACAATTCTGAAACCATACTTTTTATTAAATTTGAGTCACTTTCATTCAAATGCGAAATATATTAAATGTCATGTTTTTATTTAGAGGTGTTTACATACTTCTTTGCAGCTTAAATATACATCTAGGTGTTTCTCTGCCTGCTTTGTGTCATAAAAAAAAAACTCGTCCCGAAATGGTATTTGTGCAGATAAAAAGCTACGTTTACAAAATCACTACTCGTGTGTTTAGTTGACATGCTTACATCAAACCTTCACATAACTTTTATTTATCAGTCTTTAACTGCAATGGCTACCAGTACCAAAGAAACCAGTTAAATGTTCTCTTAACCACCAGTAAAAGGTACACACACAAGTAACACACATACACACACAATAACATTTTATACCAGATATTTTATATGCAAAGCCTTGAGGACCAAACCCAGTGCACCCAAGCACAGGGGAAGACTCTCCTCTCTTAAAAATCCGCTCCCTTCCCAGGAAATGGCGGGGGAAGGAATCACTTCGTTTTCCCTTTCCAGGCAGAAAGGAGAGGAAGCCATCTCCCTCACCCTTCCCCAGGAGACCGCAGTGTCCGGATGCTGACCGCGGGGCAAGGGGCAGCAAGGCCGCAGGCATGCAGCCATGGCCCGGCGTCCCCCCAGGGCTCCGTGCCACCGTGGCCACCCTCACCAAGCTGCAGGGAGGTCGACTCCTGCCCTGTGCAGCAAACAGGAGGAAACCAGGATGGGCAGGGGGTGTGCAGGATGCCATCTGCTGAGCCCGACATTTGTCTGTCCTATCCCTCAGCAAAAAGGGATGCGCTGCGCCTTAGCAATCAGTATCTTTTGAGGCTTGAATCATTTAGCCCATTAAACCCAAGCCTCTAATACGGGTGTTATTTCTTAAAAACATACAGTAAATGCATTAAATTATTGATAGTCATTAAACAGGAAAAAAAATTAAACAGCTCTCAGCTTTTATCAATCATTAATGCAGTTTCCACTTGCGTATCTCACTGGGTTGCTATCATATAGCACGGAGCAAAGAGTACAAATCCTGAAGGCATGAATTCATTTTCTCTGGATGCAGAGTAAAAATATTCTTGGCAACGGGAGAGAGGCTGAAACATGAAGCAGACGGGTTGAAAGGAGGCTTCTGTCTTTTGCAGTAAACAGGTAGCAGCAACACAAGACAGCGACAATTTCAGGGACCGAGGCCCAACCACTTCCCCCCCACTTGATTTCAGGGCCAGCAGCAATGCCAGCAATCACCTTCCATACCCACCAGCCATTAGGGCCACCCGACCAGCGCTCCTAATTGTGATCTCTAATGGAAATACATGGTATTGAAATAACTTGTCGGAAAAGAAAGGAGCATTGAGGTCAGTGGTAAAACACCCAGCAACTTCACAGAGACTAAGATCACACCCCAAGCCTGCCCGCTGCTAGCGATCCAGTAAAACAGATCATGTGCAGAGAAACCAAGCTGTCACCAAACTGACAGCCTCAGCTCAGAAAGTGATGGAGACTGAGATAGTCTCTTGAAGCTATTGTGAACCTTTACTGGGGCGAGTTATGACTAGACCGAAGGCTTTTATCAGCTCAGAATGACTCACGCCAACACAGGGAATCTGGAGGCAGTTGCCAGTCGGTGGCACCTCGCCTGGCTGTGATGCACTGGCTGGCTGTGCGGGGAAAGTTAAATCCCATTTTCTGTCCATTTTATGGACAGACTGAAAGCTTGTCTTACAAAGGTGCTCTCTCAACTTTCATCCCCCGCAATTTTATTGAAGTTCAGTAGTTTAAAACGCAGCAAAGAGGGAACACCACATATGATTGCAGCATGCAGGGACCTACCTGACCTACTCTGAAGCAGCTACTGTAGGCAAGCCATAGCTATACAAACATCAATGTGAAACGCACAGAAACACCAGCTCTGACTGCAGACTACTCGGCCAGTGAAACCTTAGCCCTGCAGCAGCACTGCTACCGGAACCCAAATTAATTTGTTTTAAATGACCTTGCGCCTATTGAAATGAGCTGTAATAATAGCTCCGGAGCACACTGCCGACAGGCCAGGAGCTGAACACAATGCCCAGGAACTCTTTGGGGACTCTGCCCACACCCAGAGCCCACTCACAAATTACCAGCAGGAAACACTCATAACCACTCTCCATGAGGGCACAAATTCCTTCAAAGAACATTTCTGTTCATGCAGAAAAAAATGAACATTAAAGATGAAAAAAAAGTACAGAAAGAATCTTTGTCTGCTTCCAAATCTACGTCCTATGGAGTTGTTTTTTTTCCTGAAAATGATTCAAGAATGCACTGAGCCGAGCAACTAGATAATGCCAAATGTTGATACCGAAGTAGCCAGGAAAAGCTGCTGTCACTGGAAAACATTTTCTAGCCTGTTTACAGTCAACTTTGTTACAAAATAAAGACATTTATTTCCAACCATCATTAGTGCAAATCTACATGGAAAAAAAAACTTTCCTTTAGGAACAACTCTTATCTTATTACACTGAGCCCCAAGGAAGGTAATAACAGCATTTAAAATAATAATACAAAGCTATTAAAGATCAGTGAATTGATTTTGAGATACATCAACAAACTAAGTAATTCACAATCAATCCCAGTATGGTATTAATCCTTATCTGCATACAGAACGGGGGGAGTAACAGCTCGTTTTCTTCACGCAGCAGCTACAAGCCTGGGCCTTGGTCCAGGAACCACCATGAACTGTGGCAAGATGCTCGCTACCCCCCTGACCATGGGCAGTGCACAGCCATGAGGACACGGGGAATGGAAGTTGAAAGGCGCTCAGAGCAGCTCCAGAGCTGCCTGCACCAAGCCTCTGGCACAGAGAGCAGGCAGCCGCCAGGCTAACAGCCCACACTCCGCCACCCCCGGGTGCATCTGCAGGCAGCCCTCAGAGCTCCAGCGCTCGCTTTCAACTCCTCTCTGTATCATGTGTTGGATGTGATTACTTGCTCTTTTGACCAAAAGTAGGAATTACTTGAAACGCACCCTTCTTGTCAAGTTTTCTTTTTCCCCAAAAAGTATGTACCCCACTTTACTTTTTTTTTTTTTAAACCACTTAAGTCCACACCTCAGGATACCCCTTCCCCCCAGGAATGCACAATTAAAGAAGCTACAACTGCTATTGAATTTTCTCTAGTCATGATGCACACGAGCTTTCCACTAAGTTCTCTAGAATTTTTATTTCAACACCACAATTTGGATTTCCAGCTAAAAGATTCAGCAGGATTGCCCATGCCTCCTGGCATTTTTCCTTCCCAACCAAAAGCAAGACTAGAATGAGAATCCGTAAGCAAGGATGGCAAAACAAAATTTCTCAGATCCCTGAACGCAAATTTCAAGACCATTACAAATAAGTCTAATGGAAAGCAACTCTGAAATAATAGTTAAAGCTTTCAAATTCTCGTTAGTGTTTTTAAGGGATACACTATCAGAGAAGAAGGCTGCATCTTCAGTCCAGTACTGAGTTCTTAACTGAGTTATCACAGATCTAAACACGAGGCTCAACTGTTTGGCACCTATTAATTTCTGAGATGGGACCTTTCTGCATTGGATGTTTGGGTCTTCTGTGGCAGTACCTATGCATTCATCCCCCACCCTCACCCCCTTTATTATTATTATTTTTGTAAACTGATACCATGATAAAAGTTGCTTAAAATAACAAAGCCAAACAGCTGTCAAACCACCACTAATACGACCTTTCAAACAGGTTTCCATTTCATAAATCATTTCCGTGTTCTAGTTTCACACCACCCCAGGGAAAGTTACATGCAGAACAGAAAAAATTCATTATCAATATGCAGAGATCATTTGGCAACAATACCAGCTGCTAGTAAAGACTTGCGCAGCAGCACGATGATTTCAAGGCACTGTGCTTGCAGTATGGAAGAGATGTTTGGAACCAGTAGGTTAGTTCTAGATTTGCAACATCAGCAAGAGACAAACAGTTCTGCTTCGAGTGCCCCGTCATCTACCTCCCTACGAGCCAGAGCATGGAAGGCATGAGGAAGAGAATAGAGCGTTAGCACTAGGTACTAACTTGCTTCTTTTGCAACATTTCAGGAAAGCAATTACAATTATTTTCGTATTTGTTCATCTTCCCAAGGGTCTAGCAAGTTAAGAGACCTCAAAAATGGAAGGCATTCACCAATTAGTTAAAACTTGTTCATTGACCACGCTCAAAGGCAGTGCTAGCAACATCATAATTCCTCATTTTCTTCACTACAGATATTAATCTACTTATTGTGTTGATACTTCATATTATTTTGTAATAACCTACATTTCAACTAATTTTGATGTTTTCTTTAAATTTTAGGAAGAAATTACTAAGAATTTCCTTGTTCTGATCTCCAGTTCTGACTCCTTCTTTCCATTGAGATAGGCTTCTCTAGGTCAGCAGTCAGTGGCCGACACTTTGAACTTCAGTCTCCCAGAGTAGAAGGAAGAATCAGCAAGTCCAAATCTGCATGTATGTGTATGCATCTGTACTATTATTATCATTGCTGTATTCCCCACCTCCAGATTATTTGCTTGTCCCGAAGCTCAAAGGGTCACAAATAGCTCTCAATACGTTTCTTCTGGACACTGATCCCTGATCCAAGAGCTAATGGCTAGTCAAAAGACATTCAGCCTCTGGAATGTATCAGAAACCAAAGCAGAGGACAAAACGACTGCCTCCAAAGGATCTTTTACAAGGATTTTCTCCTGCACAACTCTCACTGACAGCTCTGCTGTTCCTACACACCAGTATGACCTACGCCTACCAGTATAATCGCACTATGTGGATGCCTGCCACAGCATGATGCAATTCAGGACTTACAGCACCTACATTTTTCTCCCAACCTTAGATGTTTTTCCCCACAGCTTGTATGTCCCATGTAAAACATTTTCTCCTCTAATCATACGATTTGGAACACTTTACAGTTTTTAGACAGAGTAATAAGTTCAGTGAGAAATACTTAACAACCAATCTTTTGAAATTATCAAATAAAACAATACTTTCACAATGATTACAGCTATAGCTAGTATGAAACACACAGCTAGGATTTCAGTAAGAGCTCAGCTGAGCATTGTTCATGAACAATAACAGAAAATGCAGTAGGAGAAAGGGGAAACTCAGGATCAAGGACAGAAACAACCAGCAGAACAGCCGGACCCTGAAACATCCACACCTCACAGGTAACCATCTTTCAGACAGGGTCTGAGTCTGTAAATAGCAGCACTGCAGGAATTGCTTGACTTCCCTGGGCTTTGTACAAGACAATTAGCAGAAACAAGGCTTACATGGCTGATCCCGCATCTCCTGTTTGGTTCATTCCTACTTGCACATGTCAGCAGTAATCTCTTACAAATGTGGGCAGGAGTTTATACTCTAAGAATTCCAATTAACGCAGTACAAACCCACTACATTTCTCTGAAATTTGCAAACAAAACCCAAGGCTTTTTTCCATGGTATCACCTGGTCTGTGCTTCTCTGGGCAACATCTTGACATACCCCTCATGCACCACACACTGCTGCCAAGGTCTTGAGTTGGTGGGACAAGGACAGTCGATGATTTCACCCCCGATACCTCAGGGACCAGTTTAGAATACAAAATTAAAAGCTGCATTAACCACAGGAGCTCCGTTTATACTGGATATGTATAAGGAGAATTGAATCTGTGATAGAGAGTTTTTCAACAAGGACATGAGGAGAATCACCAAAAACAGCATCTGTGTACTTAGGAAAGCCAAATCTCCCTATGTCTATATCACTAAGATATCAAAAAGGTAGTACTTATGGCCTTTTGTTGTTACTCTATTAGCTGTAATTACAAACCATTACTCTAAAAATTTATGCACAAATATCACTTGTCAATAGAACTCAAAAAAAATGAAAGCACGCAATTTTTACCAGGGGGACTGCGAGAGAATTTTCTATCTGACTGTGGCACCTATGCAAAGCTTCTCAGCAGCTTGTTCCATGACAATGGATTTGCAAGGCAAGAACTGAGGGGATTATTTGATTCAGCATCTACTCAAGTGGCCAATTCCTTCAGCAATCAATACTAATCAACAAGCTAAAACCTTGTAAGAAAAAATCTGAAAGCATTTGAATCCTTCCTGCTGCAGCAAGCAAGACAGGCTTTATAGTCCAACACAGGCACCTCAGACACTGCTGGTTTGGAAAATCAATTTCACCTGGGATTTAAAGCAGACCCTACACTTCTTCCTATATGCCAAAACACGGAATCCACCTTTTAAATGAGATCCTGTTAAGAAGAAACACACACACATGCACAAACAGCTTAGGTCTAACATCATCTATTTGTTACTTTGCACTTCAGCTGTGCAAAACAGACCTTAACATGAAGAGGAGGGAGAGGGACTGAAGCAGGAGTAATTTGTTTTGGAGTGAAATACAGGCCTTTCTCCCTCTCACATACACACAGAACCTGTGCATTAATAACAACAGGAATCTCACTTCTTCCTTTTATTCCTATCTTTCAGGGTGAGCTCAGGGGTTCTTAAGAGAAGTGAGTTGTGTTGCTCTGACAGTACACATGGGGAAAGTGGAGTGTTAAAGCCTTCATAAAAACAAACTAGAAGCACACATCTCTTAGGTTCTTGGGTGGGGGGGTGACAAAAAGATTTAAGTTCGTTTTTGAAAGTCTGTTGCTTCATGAGGCCCACGTCTCCCACATATGTACTTCCTCCAGCGTCACTGAAACAGAAACCTCTAGGCAGTCAAGCAGGCCCAAGGGCCTCTAGTATCCATTAAGACCCAGTTAAAAACGCCATTTGAAAGCTATTTAATAAGCTCTCACTTATTAAACTCCTCAAAAGGCAAGAAGGACACAAGTGTGCCTTCCTCTCCAGAACGTGGTCACTCCAAATCCCACTGCAACCACTCAGTAGTTCCCAGCAGAGCTGCAGGGAGCAGCCACAGCCATACAGGAGGCACGGGGCCAGCAGGCATGCCACACCGCACCACACCATGCTGCATGGGTAGGGGCAGAGCTGGTGACACAGAGCTTGCAGCAGCACCACTAGGACATGGGGTAAACAGGGCCATCAGGTGGCATGAAGCCCCAGCTATGGTCACCAAGGGACAGCTCTGCTGCCTAACAGGAAGCACACCAACTTCAGGCTGTCCGGACAGCCACCTTCATAAAGGAACCAGTGCTTGGGATTCCTAGAAAACAGTCCAAGGAGAAGGGTGAGCTGCAAGCGTGGGCTATTCCGCAGCACTAAGCCTGGCAACAAGGAACAGTCGTGCAAATATGAACTGAAAACATCAGCGCTCGCAGAAATCCACCTTCCGATCCAGCAGAGGTTGGCACACTAACTAGACCAGGACTTATTAATTTCAAATAAAGCATGAGAGCAATTCAGACAAAAATTTAGGTAACTATGAAAGATGTA
This sequence comes from Anas acuta, assembly GCF_963932015.1. Taxonomy (NCBI): domain Eukaryota; kingdom Metazoa; phylum Chordata; class Aves; order Anseriformes; family Anatidae; genus Anas; species Anas acuta. Next base: position 13,579,908 of record NC_088985.1, read on the forward strand.
TGACCTGAGGTTGAATCCTCTCTGTTGACCTACAGCTCATCTGATCATATACCTGCTGCTCAGCTGTGCCCTGCTGGGCAAAACACAGGAACCATGCCCAGCAGACAGGTCCTTTCTTCCACCAACCCCAAGACTGCAGACAAATGAATACAAGTGTGCATACACAAATATATCCGTGTGTATATATACACATATAAATATGTATATACACACATTTTAAAAAGCTAAAGCAGCAGCTATACTTTGTATATATTGACATGCACCTTTCATATACATTGAGGCTTGTTTATGCAGAAGAAAGCTCGACACTGCAGAAACAGCCAAGTTACAGTTTTTGCACTAGGCAAAGATGATTAAAACCTGAATATTTCATAGTGGTGAATCACACTGCCAAGTCTCCAGGGACCAGAGCAATTTCAATTGGCATAAACGAACGTTTCCCAATCTTCTGCTGCTTCTGTAATGAGTTATGCTCAAGCCCTGCCAATCACTTCTCAGCAGACGGACCCACTCTCCAGCTTTTCAGCTCTATTCACCGCTCACGAGTGCTGGGAGGGCTGTGCTTACTTCCACATGTGCCGCTGCAGTTGTCTAACAGCAGCAGCGTGTCTGCACTTTGGACCTTCGGCCGCAGCCGCCCGTGCACTTCCTCACAGCTTTCCTGGCCCAGGTCTGTGCAGAGCTGGCGGAGAGAGAGGCCTCAATGCAGCAGAGCCTGTTCTCCTGTCAGTTTTTATCTCCCCAAATGAACAGACAGTAATTTCTGGATCAACACAGTAGGAAGAAGAACCCAAACAAAGCTATTTCAGTCCCTGTCCCCACATTTGGGCTGGCTGCGCCCTGTGCCCAGACTGTGAGCCTTTCCACACCAGCAGCTCCACGGAGCAGGTCTCTGGAAGCCTTCACACGCTAACATGTTCCCTCCTCGATGCAAGTTTAACCTCAAGAGAGGAGAGGAAACAAGCTGCTACACACAGATTAGAGCTGATGAGCAGTAGGTAATGACTGGAGCTGTGTCAAGTTGTGGTTACAGTTTTTTATTTTTTCTTGTTTAAGGTATGTATGGGTTCACACACTCAAGTTGCCTTTTGAGCTTACACAGTGCAAATACCTGAACTTCAACCAAAACTCAGCCAAAAAACAGTTGTAGGGACTTGCCTCAATGACACAGGAATCTTCTGGCAAATGGGGGCATAGTTTTGCTTGGAGGGTTCAGACAAAAACACTTTCAGATAAATTAAACGAAGTCAAATTGTAGACAAACAAATCCCATTTTTTTCTTCTAAAAATTGATGCGGCATTGCCAGCCTGGTGTGTGGTCATGTACCAGTTCTACACTCAGAAGAGCTAAGAACTGAGCTAACAGAGCCAGAACAAATTTTGCTGACACCTACCTTTGACTTTTAAAAATAAAAGTCTCTCACAGGTCCTCAGACTCGTTTTATCGAAACATTTTTACTTCTGCCTTAGATGACCTTCCTCAGTAAAAGATTAAAAGTGCTGACAAGACACCCTGCTACCAGCTGGCATCCTCGCTCCTGTTACCACCAGTGGATTTACATTATCAGATTGCTGTTATTTTTTGTATTTTAGCTTTGTTTGTTTCTTAAAGGCCCTAGCACAAAATCCAAGGTCCAAAGACTAAGACAAAGATCCCATGCAGTGATAAAAGCACACAAATGTAATGAGTTAATGTAATTTATCAGGTGTCACTGCATTATGAATACAGGGATGCTGGGTCTACGTGCATTCCAGTATGTGGGACTTCTAGATTTATAAAAAAAAAAAAATAGTTAAAAAAAAAAAGTCTTTTCACTCATTCCAGCACCAATGTTAGCCTGTAAGATCATTTTATTGAGGAATTATCAGCAATAAGTTACTAATTATCAAGCTTTGTTCATATACAAAAAAAAAAAAAAACTAGAGCAAATAACCCAGTAAAGTCAATAGCATTTTTTTTTTCTTCCTCACCTCCCAGCATCTCAAATGCTAACAGGTGTACGTACATTAATCCATTGGTTCGGAGGCCTCATAAGCTCTCTCTGCTTCTCAGGGCTCTAGCTGTGCAAACAGAGAGTAAGCACTGATACATCTCCAAAGGATACACTCCTCCAAAATAGTTTGTAACCCTTAAGACTCTCTCCCTCTGCCTCCTTTGTTTTTATTACTATTTTTACTTTAAAATTAGAATCTGTACAGACTATTTCCTTGACCGAGTCTTCAGGAGTTGAAACTCAGCAGCACTCTGGGAGAATGCCCAAAACGCAAATAAAAAGCAGAGAACTCCAATCCAACAGAGCTCTGCTGTCCATTTCCTCAACGCCTAACTATCCAACAAATTACAGCCAATTAAGTTTTTGTTTACAGTGATGCTCAAGTTTAAAAAAAAGGCATTCCTCCAAATATATTAAAATAATTAGTCCATCCACAAACACCACTGGAAATTGCCTTGGGTTTCCCCAAAGGACTTGAGCTTTGTTATTGTATGTAATTATAGTAATCAAGAGATCCTAACCAGGTACTGGAAACATTAGGCTGGTTAAAATAGGGAAGACTTAAGGAATTGAGTTCTTATTCACGACTCCTAGGTTCTTCCTTTCCATTTCACGCTCAAAATACAAAAGTAGATTTTAGTCACACTTAAAGAGAAAATCAGCATTTCAGCTGCTTATTCTAAGCTGTTTCAGGCCTGAAATCCTCGCGTATGCCAAAGAAAAAGCAAGGTCACAACTATCAGCATCATACTGCAAGCATCCTAAAGCCAAAGCACAGCTTCTACATGGAGCCTAAAATTACAGCCACGCATCCAAGAGAGTGAGCAAAGCTTACCAGCCAGAAGACAACAGCACTAGCAACCCTAAAACACTATTTTTCAAATTTGCAGTTTTCAAAATGTAAGCCCGGTAATAAATAAGTACTCAGAACCTTAACCATCCCTTCCCAGCGCTATTAGCTTTTCACCATCAATCTGAAACAATTTGCTTTGAAGTGAAGAAAATGTTCCTTAGGATTTTATATATACATATACATACATATATATATATAATTGAAAACACAGTTTAACACCTGATGATGCAAAAAAGCTTTATTTTATTTGCAAGGAATCTCTGGTGACACTGTTGACTACACAGGCACTTAAATTTACACATCAGAGCACAAGCAAAATCCCTGCTGTACTGAAGTCAATCACATTTCTGGAAAGGACTTCAGTGGAACCCATACTGTAAGTGCTGGCTGCATCAGATCGATAGTTTCCAGAGACACGATTTTTCTTTTCCTATACCACTCCTTCAAAGAGCAAGTAAGGTGCCCTGACATTCATGGCTTTAAGAAATACACAAAGACTCGGAATTAACACGGTGGAAATTTCTTAAAGAGAAGTACAGGAATCAAGCAGGGACCCAGCCAGAGTGCCTTGCACCTGCTCCTGCAGAAGGACCAGGCACACACCTCCTTGTCCTGCCCGCAGTGCTTCCCTTCACGTCGCTCCTCCTTGTGCCCTTACTGCAATAATGCATATTAAAGCATACTCTTCTGAAAAGACTTGAGCTCTCCCAGACATGTCTATGAGTGCTACGTAACGGCATTTTGGGTAAGGCAGCACCAGCATGTGTTTCTGTGCTTGAAGCACAACATACATTTGGTAAACAGGCTGTGAGCTCCAAAGGCAGGCTGGTTAATTTAAACAGAAGGTCTACGCAGCATTCCAGACTGCGGGTAAAGAATCCAGAAGCACCTACTGCCAGTGGTATTCCCTGAAGTTAAGGGACTGCTCCAGGATTAAGCATTCACTGAAGTGCTTTGATGGGTGGAACAAAGCTAATGAGTTAGATATTAAAAAAAAAAAAAAGTCAAAACACCACTGTCAATCTCTTACACTATGAGTAACATTTTGAAGTAGACCAGCAGACTCCAACTCTTGACTTTCTGCCAGATAGCTTTTGCAGTATGTTTCTCTCCTAAAAAGTTATCTCTGAAGGTTAAAACAAGCTTGACAATAATAGTCAGATGGCACTTATCTGCACAACAAACTCAGTTACAAGCCATCAATATTTATTAGATATAAATCTCAAGCCCTCTTGAAAGTTATAACAAGTTATATAAATTAATCTTGCTCAAGATACTCATCAGCATATTTTCTAACTTTAACATCATTAAAACGGCATTCACCAAGTACCCCTTGTCATAGTCAGCAGCTGTTGGCACTTAGCTTTCTGCACCTTAATCTTATATTTGGCTATGCTAACGAAATTAATATTCTGGTTTCCTTTCTCTTCTCACATTTAAGCTCCAAGGCAAAGGAAATGGATGTTCCAAGAAAAAAATTAAAAGTAATTTATTACCAACATGTAGAATTTGCACAGATCTGAGGAAAACAAAGCATTTACATCATAGTGTTTTTTTTAAAAAATGCAACAAATTCAGAAAGGGCTTTCAACTACAGTTTAAACCTTTGAATCCTCCAAAAAAATAGTTGCATAAGTATTTGAGAAAGATTACAGGAAATAACACCTTTCAAAAGAAGGAATGGATTTTTATGGTGCTCCTTAAAACTTCACTATTAAACTGTACAGTCATCAGATGTTTTTGCCAGTAATTAAGTCACTACACGAAAAACAGAGCTACAGACCAAGTTCCCTTGCTTCCCTAAAGATCAAAATGCTACTGTATGATATACTTACAGGTTTCTGCTCTCCTCATAAAATTATTATGCTACCAAAGACATTCCTAAACCAACCTCCTGTTAGGAGGTACAGAGGCTGCAATAAAAGCAAACCAGAAGAACACCTGAGGGATTTGAGTTTAATTCAGCAGCTGATGATATTTAAGCATATGGTCAATGTAAGCACTTTTCTGAATAAGGACAAAATTAGCATGTGCTTGACTCAACCTGAGCTTGAACAGCCTTAAAAATTGACTCAGAAATGACAGAATTGGTTGTTACATGGAAAGACTCAAATGCACTCTAGCTGTTCTAAAAACTTAGAGTAACAAAGACACTGTCCTGTCCTTGTAGGTTGCCCATCCACATTCGCTGATTGCCCCTACTGATTGAAGGTTAAAATGTTTCTTGAAGAAAAGCACACACCCCCACACAGACCATCCAATACTGAGGATTTATCGCCAGGCAAATGGATCAAAGGCAAAGATACACACACAACTCTTCTGACCCAACGTGAAGGCTGCAATCTGAGATGCCTCTTCCACAGGAAAAGAAATCAAATCAGCCAATCCAGAGGTTTTAAAGAGTTTTAGGAGAACTTAGGTAAGTTGTAATGGTTTAATACAACAGTAAACCTTAAAGAAAAAATTATAAACTTTCACCTAGCGTATCTTCTGATGCCTGTAACTAAAGCACTCTTAATGCACTCCTCAGAAAAAAAAAAAAGTCATAAAATACAGCGTACACGAGTGTGCAGTGGCTGGAAGGCAACAGTGTAATTGTGGGGCGCCAGTAAGCGCCATAAAACAACTTGGATACCTAAGTGTTATCATCACCTTGTCAAGAATGATCATTTAGCGGTGTCTCTCGAAACACCCAGAGAAAACTAAGGCTAAATTCCAAGAACACTGAATAGATGATGTGTTTTGAAGAGGAAAACAAGAAAAAGGCAACCTCATCTTACTCCAGCTCTTCTCCTTCTTGGAGAATTCTCAAGTTCTATAAGCTGTCTCTTTGGTTATTACTATGTATTTGTCTTTCCATCTCAAGAAGATATGAAAATTGGTCGTAATTCAAGGCTAATTCGGTCTCTAATTAGTTTGCAATCTTAATGGCCCTGATCCTATGTGTTAAAACTAATTTTTATCATGCCTGATACTTCATGGATATATCATGTTCTTGCTAATCTGGATCAGCACTTTTAGCAAGCTTTTAATATGAGCAGAACAGTATAGAGGCAAGAAATTTTAAATATCAGATCATCTTCTGACAATGCATCAGAGAGCAAACAGATGGAAATAAAGCAGTTAAGTTCATCCAAGGGAGAAAAGTCGTCTTCCCAAAGGAGAATTTGGGAAGATAACCTCCAGTCCTTTCAGAATTCTGTGTACAGATTGGCGTTTAACCTTAGAAAGGGAAAGAAACCCTTATCAATACAGAACTGCTCACCATCAGTTTTTCTTAGAACTGCATTTGAGTACTGCCCAGAGTAAAACAGAGAACAGAGACCCTCTTTATTCTTCTACCTGGCTTACGATGAATTGCCGTTTACAGAGTGGCACAGGCAGATTACAAGTGCGTGGAATAAATGCTGTATCGGAACAAGTCTGGTCTGAGTGCATTCTCCACCAGTGAGACAGCCACAACATACAGACCCATCGACAGCCAATGAGATGCAAAATTCTGTGTATATATAACATATAGTCCTATCTTCCATCATCAGAAACTGCACAAGAAAAGCAGCTTCAAGTTCACTCTAGTCTGAGCAATTTGCCTTGGACGCATTTTATGAAGTCGGGATGTTCCCAGCTGAGTGGTATTATCTCAGCGGAGCAGTGGGTCAGCGTAATGGCAAACCACTTGGCCTCTGGAGAGAAGTGGATTTCCAAGATGTGACCAGTGGCAGCCAGCTAACAGCCACGTGTTCATCAGCCCCATTACAGAACCACCACAAGGCTTGGCACCACCACACTATTTTCAGGAACAACGCCAGATGTACTTTCCGGGTCTCTTCCAACCAAATCGTTAATTCTGAAATAGTGCTTCCACCAACCTCTATGCAAGGGAAGCCGGAGGACCAGCACATGTATTCAGTCTAACCCAGATTTGTTATTATGAACTGGACTCCAAGCTTCCTTTCATGTAACACTCAGCCAACTGAGCAGTTTTATAAGGTGCCACAGGAATGTATTTCCTGTTATCTGAAACACATCACTTCTAGAGCACATGAACGACAGTTTGTGTCAAATTCCTACAATAAACTAAGAGAGCTGTCAAGTTTGATGGCATATTAGTTTGTCACTTGTAACCGGCAAAGCTGTGTGAGCAGATTAGACAATGCAACATAATTTAATAATTTTATCATCTATTCTTCTTGACATCACCATATATTCCTCATCATCTGCCTGTGAGACCATGTGCCAGATAGCGCCCTGCTTAAGAAAACTAAAACGAATACTGTCTACCCATACACAAACACAAATGTTTAACCCACAAAAGGAAAGAAAGGCTTTACAAAAATGAAACAAATATGAACCAAATCCAACTAAAAATCCCAATCTCACTTCTGGAAACTCTGACACACAAGTTCAGATCAGCTCTTCTAAAGGGCTAATGCAGAATGAAATCTGTTTAGGCAATTGTGCTCATATTACAACACCCCAAATGTGCTTACAGAGCTTTAACCCAACTCACAGGAGCAAAGTCTCAAACAGACTCTCTGAAGGGGATGAAATACAGAAAGAAACCGAAGGATAGAGCAAGAAAGAGAAAGAGGAAAAAAGTAAATATCATATCATACCGAAAAGTTTCTGACATAAATCATTTTAAGAAAGTCAAGTATGTAGGTAATATCACAAGTATGTCCAATTATTCTGAGTTCAGTAAAAAGATAATTATCACTGAGCTGAATGAGGGTCAGTACATACATTTAGACCGTCGAGTATGTTTAAAGAACAGCAAGCAAATCATCACGTGCACATATTCACGAGAAAAGTTGGGACTCGCATTACAGCTTTCTTCCTAAATGCAGCTGCCAATTCCAGGGCTCTGAGGAAAGTGGGAACAGACAAGAGGTGAGAGAGGTGAGCAGACAGGTTTAGGACCGCAGAAGGAGTTAAAGGACATACCAGGAACACTAGTTAGAACTGGAATTAAAATCTTCCCGAGAAACACTGTTTCCAGTGTCCTTTACTTTGTGTTTTCCTCTTTTCAAGCTACAGAAGGGATAAACACCAAAATCTTTTGCTTCGATTCTTGTGCATTTGGCCTATCACCTGGGGAGGAAATGATTGTACTATTCAAATATTACTGCTTTCATGAAGTTGAAAAAACGTCTCTTGGATACATGCAGGTCCCCCCCCCCCCTTTTTTTTTTTGCACGTGAACCACAACCCTCCGCTCTGCACTGCTGTGGGACGCGAGGTGTTGATGTGCACTGCAAAGTACAGGCACAGATGACTTATAAGATTATATGAGGCATTTGATCCACAGCGTAGAGATGCAGCAATTCCTGTCAGTGCTCACGAAAAAAACTCCTCTTCACCCTCCCTAAAACTGCTGGCATGCCCAAACAGTCCTAAGTATTCACCACCGGTATTCACACAGCAACACCAGTAGGCTATATTGGGCACCAGTGAATCAACATGCTTATTACCTTGCCTCCTCTGCAGGTGTTCACAACTAAAAACTGCTTTTAGACAGGGCACAAGCAACCCCAGAGGGGCAAAACAGGCTAAAGACTTTTCTCCAAAGTTCTGCCAGTTCATCACAGCCCAAAAGAACCATTGCAGCTGTAATGACAGCAAACCCATGAGTGTGAGTAAGGCATTAGCAAGCTACAAACTACTGAAAAAAGCTGGGTTACGCTCAAAAAAATCCTCTTTAAGTCTGGAATCTGCCCACAGAGAATCAGTCTATCAATTTTTTAAAGGGCATTTCTTTTAACTAAACTCCTGTAATACATTTTATGCAGTGTTATATTACTAATAATTTCCATGGGATTTCAGGCATGAGAGGTACCAGTTACCTCCTCCCCGGTGTGGGGGTACGGAGAGGGAGAAGTTATTATGCTTTGAAGTTGGTATATAAAACATCTGCATGTTCATTTTATTGATTTTTTGAAGATAATTTTATTTCTCTGATTTCAGAGTTACTCCAAACTCCTGAGAGCCTTTTTTTTTTTTTTTTTTGTGGTAAAGACTCTTACCCCTCAATTTACTTTATGAGAGGTTCTCAGGGGCCCCTGTTACTCCAGGGATCTGGAGAAAAAGGGGCAGGAATGTGGAGGGGCTTCCAAGGACCTACACCTCCAAATTTTCTTTTTACCCTCCACTTAGAGGTAAGATTTTGTCAAAATCTAAACAAGAAAAAAAAAATTGTCAAAGCTTTAAGAGAGCAGGAATGAACAGCAGCTCTGTGCAGCAGGGGCACATCCTCCTCTGCAACAGCACAGCTCAAAGTGCACTTGCACACTTGCCATACCCTGCTTGCAAGGAGTTACAGCTGGGAAACAATTTAGGCCAGCTTTGGCCTGCAGCCACCCAAAGCTATTGCTAATGCGATGCAAAGTCACAAATTCATCCGTACTATGCGCAAGTATTTTGTTTGTGTTTCTGCAAACCCTATTTTTTTAGGCGAGCGTGAAGATCGGGGCTCTACCACCAACTGAAGTGTAAATCAGTGCAGCCCACGACGAACGTCTGTGCTCCTCACAACGCGGCAGCCGAGGGTGTTCGAATTCAAACTTCCTTATCGGTGTTTACTCTTAGCAAACTAGCGTGTTTATCTTTCCTTTATGCTGCAGATATTTGTGCCACTTTCCAGCTGTTTATGTAATTGTGACCTAAACCAACGTTGACAGGGATTTGCAACATACCCGCTTGATTTTTTCGAGCAGCTGCTCAAGGACTAGGAAGTTTTTCAAATGAGTTAGTCTAAAGATACAGAGAAATCCTGACTTACTAAGCAGTTTAACACACAAACAAGAAAAAACACATTTGGGAAGACTGGAAAAGCCACTCAACTGGTTCTCCTGATGCCTCCCCAGCACAGGTTGTTAATTAGAATAGTAAACCACGGCCTTGCTCTTGCCTTAGCACAGGTTCCTTGATGACTAGTTCTGCTTTCAATTTCCATCAGAAGTATTATTACAAATGGATCGCTTGCTGTGCAATAGCTGATTATGGCACTACATTTCTGATGTGATACCACCGTGTAACAAAGCAACATATTTAAAACTGAAGTTGGCTTTTAACCACTATTTCCATTACTAAACATTAAAAAGGTGCAGTTATCATTTCAGCCACCAACAGAAACTGCAAGGAAGACCACATATGTAGTGAGCATAAGAGACAGAAGTGACAGAAATTGATAAAAACTTCATCGCATGGCTGACACGCCATATATCAAAGCCCTAAATCTCATTCTCTGCTTGCCTCCAATTTCCATCAAAGCCTGCCAGCTGCACATTTATTGAGAAGTTTGTGATCTGACAGCCACTGTATTACCAACATTAATGATGCATCAGTCTCTAGAATTACTGGGGAAACAGTCCAATTGATTTTATTATTATACAGAGTTCCTCACATTTCATTTCAGGCAGCTTCCTACCACAAATTTTAGCAATAACTAAAAACGCTACACAGCTGATGCACAAAACACTAAGGCAAAATATGGTTACCGCAGCTTCACGCCACTCCGTTCTCCCTTCAGGAGAGCTCCAAATCACTCAGATACCACTGTGTAACCCGTGAGTTATGGGTCTATAACTAAAAGGGCTTACACATTACGGTGCGATAAACAGTGCACCACTAATATTCACTAATTTGCCCAAGCAAGCTACAAATAGACTCAGCTGTGCCTTCAGCTCCCAGGAAAGCAGTTTCCCCGAAGTCTTATAAATCCCTGCTGTTGACACGAGATAAAATCACGGGTGTGGAAGGGTGTATAACTTAGTTATATTGCCATATAGACTGAAATTGTTTCCACAGGTATCATGAAGAACAGGTACACATTCTTGTGTAGCAAATAGCCCAATTTACACTGCCCTTCTCATCCAAAACTTTCTCCACTGAAAAAGAAACAAATCAGGTAACACAGCTGTCACAGGTAATAAAAAGATGCCATCATGCAATACAACAAATCAAGTTGTAGTGGCTTTTTTAAACCATACCCACATATTGTAAATATATACCTAAGTTCAAATTTCAAATGTTTGGGAAGTGATCTCCCAGAAATATCCAGGATCTATTGCCCAAAGTCCCCACAGTTACTATGTCCTTTACCCCCAGCCCCACTGAGCCTGGCAACGAAACCCACTAGAGGATTGTTCTTGTCACCTTTAAGATTTGAAAAAGAACAAATAAAAACTGTCATAATTTTAAGAAGAGACATGTAAAGGTTCCATATCACCTTAAAAAGCAAAAGAGAAATACGATTTTCATTCTCCATTTTTTAATCTTTTAACTTCATCTTTTCCCAAGTCCCAGACAACGTTTTCCAGCATTTGTAGTTAAAACAAGCGAGTAAACCACTGTTAACAGTCAAGGTCTGTAACAGTGGCAAGAGGACAGTTAGGACAAACGAGAACTGCTGTAATATAGAGTAGATCCTTTCCCATTTACCTTTCTCCCCCCCCCCCTTTTTTTTTAAAAACTTGTCAACAGCAATTCAGTCATTTTAAGTGTTGTAAGAAATAAATTTGAGTTATTAAAGCAAATGGATTTTCAAACACTTCAATATGCACGCTTTAAGAAAAATGCTACAGAAGACAGTACCATATCTGGTTCTATAGAAACTCCTCCCCAACTCCAAAGCAAGATCTCAAATTACAAGCACTGTAGAAAAAGAGCTTGTCACCAGCAAACGCACAGAGAGAGTAAAAACTGCTTCTAGATGCAGAACAGCCCAGACCTTACACAAGTCTAGGAAACACTGCTCCTGTTTTTTTTTTCTTATTCTCTGACAATCCACTATTTTTAGAGGTGTGCAATACACTGTTCTCCGAGGAAGATCGATGAGGTTTCCTTAACCTGTTATCTGCTCTCAAACTCTGCTCCCCAAGCAAAGAGTGAACATATCCAGAATTACCTGCATTACAGTATGGTCTGAAATGGATTCCACTTTTTACTGTGTGCTCCGATTCACAGATCTGGAGGTAGATCCCTGCTCCAGACTGCTCACCTGACATGTGCCAGAGGAGCAGTTTGGCTGCTGCTGGTTCTTTACAGATCACAGCCTGCAACGCCAAGAGCAAATGAAACAGATCCCAGCTCCCTTCAGTACAGGCAACTGGTTCAGCAGTTCAGCTGCTCCCAAACAGGAGCAGAAATGTCGGAGGAAGGGGCAGAGCAGACCAGCCGTTCTAAGCAGGAAATAGTACAGACAAGCCTGAAGCCGGAGGTTTGGTTTATGTTGTTTCTTGTTTTGTTTTGTTTTTTTAAACACTATCTACTTATCCACTTAAACACATATAAAACTTCCACCCATATTCATTCCTGTCTTCAGAAGTTACAGGCACCTCATCAGAATTCCCTTTTGGAGTATCCAAAAGAGCAAGTAAACCAGGCAGGAAAACACAACTGGTTCAAGGAAGCAGACCTTTCCAAGTATCTTCCTGATGGTAACGGGTATAAATTTAAATATTCATGGACAGCGTAGAGAAAAGTCACAAGTACAGCTTTTACATTACTGGCACAACTTACATTTACAGCACACACGTTTAAAAAAAAAAAATCACAATCATTATTTTGCAACGCATGTAACAGGCTGAATGCAGGCAACTCTAATAGGGAATTCATTAACTTGGGAACAAACAGTTCCTATAATTAGTTACCAGAAAATATTCAACATGCATTTACAGGTTTATTCTTGAACCACTAAGCACAACTCTAGGCTGAACACCACAGAAGGGGGAGGAGAGGAACAAAAACCCGAAGTAGTTTAACCACCACCAGTTACTCTATTATTCTCTAGATCAAGAATTAAGCGACACTTAGGCTATTTATTTGCGCATACAGCCGGTTCTGTTTGTTAGAAAGCTGTTTTCCAACATGCAAATTGACTTCTTCTGTAGGTCAAACACTAGCATGAGCAAGCTGATAAAAATCACGTTAAACTGGGGCTTTTATCTCGCTTATACAGCTGGTGTAGATGCATGCAATCATACTGCTATTAATGCTTCACATTATTAAAAAGACTGCTTAAGTGGAAAGTACTTAATATTCATGAAGTCTCTTTAGCATCTGATTAGGTTCTTCCCCTTCCTCTGCCTCATGCTTAATTTATTACATTTTTTACCTGGGCCAAAAACCTAACTATGAAACCACCTTTATTTTGCATTTAGCACACCCTTAACATCACTAAATAGAAAAGGATTTCTATTCCTTCAGAAGCCTACAAGGAATCGTTATTCAGTAAAGAAGCATACTGAGCTTGCAATTTAAACCAACAAATGCTTTTAACATACAATTGACGTATGGCAAAAGCAAGTTACACCAACAATCTGGTCTGATAAGCCATTATTACATATTATTGCATTAATAATTAGGCTCCTGGGGATGGACAGGAAGTATATATAAATGGAAAATGAGCCCTTGGAGACTTCACCAACCAATGGAAGCCTTAGACCCTGCATCCTCAAAGCAGAAGTTCAAATACCGTCATGGCAACCACATGCAGATTATCCCATGTCAAATAAATCATACCTTATGCCAAATAAAAGCACAGGGCAGTGCAAGAGGGGGACATAGTAACGAAACTCCTGATTTGACCAACACAGAGGAGGTTGATGAATTTACTTATTATACTTCAGTCAGTTTTCCGAGAACTTACAGAGCCTGTGTCCTTAAAGTATTCATCCATTTGATTTCGCAAAAAGCTTCATCCCACTGAAATTGATGCTCTAACCGTACCTTCAATAGGCCATGAGATGGAAGAGGACCCACCTGACTTTAAAGGAAACCACAAATGTGGGTTGTATCCTTTGTCAAGTAAATCCCTACTTCTTTGAACATCACGGCAACCTCCTCGCCTGTAGTCTACAGATTTTTCGTATTTCATTTGTCAGATAAACACAGAAGAGTTTACAACTACAGCTCTGAAGAATCAAGAGCACTGAACACTGGACAAACAACACTTGCCCAGCTGATGCATTTCCAGCTGTGCCAGACCTAGGCCTCAGTCAGTCCTGTTTTCTCCTACAGCAACAACAGTGTACCTGCCCTGTGCCTCTGGACACTGAAGTTGTCACTAAAAGCAGTATGTGGGAAAAACGCATACCTTTAACTTGGGTGGGCCTAATTTTAGCCTCCGTATACCACGTCTGTTCTTCCCATATGGTGTTTCTAACTACGTTATTACTCGTATTCCCAAATGCCCCAGGGATTGTGCCAGGCGCAGCCATTACACAGCATGAGGCAACAACCCTGGCAGCACGTGGAGGTAGCACCTCGCCACGATCCCTCAGAAAAAAAATCAGCCACCTTTCAGCTTTTTTTGTTTAAGAAAAAGAATCTCAGAACACCTTAAGACTGATTTTAAGAGCTGAAGAAGAAAGGACTGAAATAGCTTTAAGTTCATCTCCTCAGCAGTAATAAATAAGGCCTTAGAGTTGGAGGCAAAGTTAACCACAACCCTGGGACTCGATCCAAGTCTCCCATGACAATAGGAAAACATTAGAACAGTAACATTCAAAATATTATTCAACTTTTAAAGGCTTAGCACAGTTCAAAGTCTCCTTTGTGGAACAGCACTTTTGAAAATGTCGGTCGCCTTCCAGGGAGCATTTCCTCCTCATCACGCACAGCGTCGTTTCTGCAAGGAGGAACGCCGCCGCTCGGCTGAGCCAGGCAGGGGGAAAGTCTTTAAATGACTGCAGAATTCTTAAAAGATGGTAAAAGGCCTAATCCTATGTAATGATTTACAAAGCGACAAGTGAAACAGATCTACTGTGACAGGCTGAAAGCAGACCAATGTAAATAAAATTGCTGCTCGCATGCTCACAGCCTCGCAGCCAACAGCACAGGCAAGAGCAGGACCCACGGACACACACAAGGATTTTTATTTTTATTTTTATTTTTTTTTACCCACCCATGCACCCATCACAGTCTACGCAGAGAGAAAACAAAGTAACTTCAGAGTCAGGCACTCTTCCCAAGGCACCAGTTTACTGATTACTACTGCAGTTCTCATACAAACCCTCTTTGCATGGCAATCCCAGATTAAAAAGGCACAACTAATTTCTTCCTTACTCCACAAAAAACAGCAACAAATAAAAATAAACCTACACCTAAGAGCTCTGTACGTCAGTTTTATTCATTAAGCTTGCAACTGCAGCACGGCAGCTGCAACACACAGAGGCAGAGCACAGCGCCAAGTATGTGCAGCCCAAGCACGCTGAGTATTTCTCTGGCCAGCAATCGCGATGTGGGTCAGCAAGGCCTGGCGCTACTTATTTACGTCTTTTTCATATATAGAAGACACAGGCCCACATTTAACCATTTGTTTGCTGGAAGGCACCTGAGGCAGCCCCTTTGCCTGTCTGCACCCTGCAGTTACGGGGGTGCCAGGGCTGGCTTTTCCCCACTGGAGCAAACCCACTTGGCTTCCAGCTGTACAGCAAAATGCACCCAAGTGGGGGACCAGCTGCTTGTCCCCTCTGCCATAGCATCAGGCCCCTGAAACTAGCACTCTGTTCCTCCTGGATGGCTCTTCCAATCCCTCCCTCCTCACAGCTGGTGTGGGGTACCTCCTACCCCAGCGTGGCAATACTGGACGGGTGTGAGGAGTGCCCCCACCGCACCACTGCCATGCCAGAGACTACAAGCAGGTCACTGACGGCCAAGGTCATCTTGTTTGTGGAAAAAATAAAAACATTAAGACTCTAATACGGTAAAAACACAGCAACAGCAATGAGGAAACAGAAGCCTAATGCTTCCTCTAACACTCACTTAAAAACACCATTAAAGTCAGCTGACTCCGTCATATGACCTGGCAAAACTACCATTCATTACAACAGTTTGGGGGTAAACCCAGCCTGATTGCACACTTGCTCCTGCATTTTGTACTCTGCCCTCTTAAACCTCATCTCCGAGTAGAAACCAGTCAATTAATTGAGCTGGGGTTTCAAAACTGATGCTGGGCAGAGCCAGCCGCCCCTGCTGCCTGCCAGGTTGTTCGGGCACGCTGCAGCACCTCCAGCAACAGCGTGGGACAAGCCTGGGTGCTGCAGCAGCGCCCAGACCCAGCCTGAGCCCCCTTTCCTGCAGGGAGCATATAAATTTTTCTCCATCTGAGTCTTAACTACTGTTTGTCCGCAGACTTGTAAAATATGCTAAAGAAACGCCTAATGAGACACTGATCTGGCATCCAAATGTTCTCCCCCATCCAGCCCCCCCGGCGGGCCGTTGCCTGAGCAGCACAGGCACGGAGGCTGCCGCTTGTTTGCCAGTTCTCCACGGAAGGAAGGAAGGAAAGTGGGCGGGTGGGCGAGAGCTGGAGCCGGCGCAGCATCGGCACATGGCTGGCGTGCACATGTCCGCAGCTGCTCGCTACTAAAAAATATACATGTACGTCTGTACACACACACAGTGCACTCCAAGTACAAATGAAGACAGTAGGTTGCTAGGACAGCATTGCTTCCTTTGTACCAGGAGCTAAAAAAAAGTGAAGTCAGAGTCACAGCCATCGAGAGGACTGACATGCACTGCACTTATGAGACCCTACAGAAACACGATGAGCCCCAGCTTTCACGTTTCCAGGTAGCCAAGCACCTGCACATCGAGTGAGTTCTCCCTTTACTCATCAAACAATAGTGCTTTGAAACTAGATTCTGCACCAAAACAGGGGAAGTCCAGGCAAAAGTTGGAAGAAAGATTGCATAATTAACCCCATTTTATTACTGGGACGGGCAGGCACTCGGAGACTAAGCAATCTGTTCAAAGTTACTTGAGAAGTCTGCAGGGGAAGAATTAGCTGAATCAGACAACCGCAGCCCTGAGTTCAGTGACCCAAAGCCAAACCTCCTGCCCTCCAACCGAATGCTTAACTCTCGCCGAGAGCGCCCCAGTAGTTCGACAAGAGACAAGCACAGGTCTGGAAATGGGCTGTTACCTGGCCTCCTGCTGTTGCTGCTGGGAGGAATCATGCATGTGGCCAGCTTTGCGTTCTCTGAACGCATCTTGTTGTGGCATGGGGCTTTGCAGTATTTTTAATAAAAAACGTATTTTTGAAAGTACTTTAAATATTTTAGAAACCTGAAATAGGTTCCAGACTGCAAATATTTACACACGTTCTTAACTTTATGTGCAAGGAGTTCAACTAAGTTCAAATAACCATTTTTATGTCTAACCTTAACTATGTACATAAATATTTACAGGATTGTGACTTTGATTTTCCTTCCTTGTGCTCACTGCATCACCTGGTTCTCGAGTGGCTGGGGTCAAAGAAGGGAGCTGCTTTCTCAGTTTCATGCATTAGCCCTATCCTGCATTGCCTGGCTTGCAAACAGAGGAGGAGCAACATGGAAATCCAAAACCCACAACCCCAAGCTGCTTTCAAGTGGTTAGTATTCTGCAAACACATCATCGAAGAGCTAGACTAGAGCTTGAATACCTGTACGCATTCTGAAATCTCACACAGCTGAATTTGAGCAGTCTACCTAGATGCTGTAAACCGTTTTTTGTTTTTGTTTTTTTTTATCTTTTTCCTACAAAAAGCTTAAGTAGGAGTTTGCAAAGAGGCAGCTCATGCACCCTTTGTGGAGATTTCCATGGCACTGCACATGGATAAATCCTTGACCTATACAGATAGCGACAGTTTCAGGCTTAAAAAAAAATAAAACTCTGGTAGACTAATCGAAGTGTTATTCACGATGATTATTTTATTCACAATGATTAAAAACTGGAAAGATACAAAAGGGGTTTTGGGATCATGAGCAGCAGCACTGCTTCCTGGATCCTCATAGCAAAGCAGGGCTAAACCTGGTCTTCATCGCCCCCAAAGACCTCTGCAATACTGAGCACCAAAATCAAGGCATGCTCATCAACCTGCCAGTATTAGAAAGCAGGCTTGGTCCATTTAAACATTGTACTTCCTAGCCTCTTCCTTCTTCAGCAACAGTTGTAAGAAATGTTTTTAAATAGCAAGTTAACAATGCTGACCTGAAAGTTACTTTTATAGGTTTGTTTATGCATTTGATAGCATGGGTGCTTAGCTACTTTAACTATTTCCTCCCATAGACCAGCTCATCTGCCAGTTTCCTCTGTTTGTGTACAGCCTTTGATAGTGAAATAGGACAGAAAAAACGCTCTTGAGTGTTCGCATTCTGGCTTTAAAACCACAAAGCCTGGCAGAGTGATTCACTAACTGTCATAATCCCCCAAACAATTTTCTCTTAAAAAGAAAACCCGGTATTTATTTTGTGCTTCAATATAAATAAAGTCTGCTGTAAGTTTTTATTAACTTGTAATACACCGAAGTCTCACCATTAATTTCTGAAATCCGCAGAGCTCCTATAGCCATCAGAAAACAGCATCCCATCAAACCCCAGCCCAGGAGTCCCTAACACTCATTAATGGATGCACACAATCTCTTACTCTGGGTAAGACAAAAGAAGGAAAATCAAGTGTCTGTACACAAACCGGCTTTAATAATATGCTATGAGAGCTGAATGGAATAATGACAAAGATGTAAAACAACACAATTTCAGCAAAATATCCTCAGATATAGTCACAAAATATCACCATGAATATTTATGGCAGAAGCTCATGCTATGTTACCCTCAATCTACTGACACATAGCATGATTTCAGTATGGTGATTTGTTCAGAATATAAGTACCCATCAGGAAAGCAAAAAGCAAGACCTCTGCAAAAAAATAAAAAAATTTAAAAAAATGAATCCATGCCCTTAGTTTTCAGAAAAGCCCCACAAATAAACAAACTCTACAGACTTCAAAGCATTTGGAGTTTTTTGGATAGCTCACTTCATATTTGTGGAAAATGACAGATTTTCAGAAATAGCACGCATTGCGCTTTATGGGACAGAGACCTGTTTTAAGCATTTTCAAGACTCAACCACTGTATAGAAAAAAAAAAGTATTTCTGAAGAATTCTCCTTTTTTTCCCCAATCAAAACAAAATTTTGATATACAAATAAAAGCAAGACAAAAATATTCACAAATAGAGCTTAAGTAAATTTATTTTTTTTTGCTGAGAATTAGAATTATTTTGACTTTAAAAATTTTCAAAGTTATATTTTTTAAATTATTTTATAAATCAGAGTTGGCAGTACTGAATGTCTGCATAGGAAGCTACCAGCTGTACTCTTCTGTACTGATCTTCTTCACCAAGCTCTTTACGCCGTGCTGTACCTCAAACAGCAACCCACAGAGTCTGCCCACCGCGTCAGGACAGGGTGCAGAGCCAGGTCACCTGCACACATGCGTGCCTGCTAACTTCAGGCTTTATCGGCGCATCAGAACACTTTGCCGAGATTGCTTCAAGTGTCCCTGGTTACTTACATACAAACAGTGGCCACTTTAAGGTTCTCACTTGCTTTTATTCATTTTGTTTGGGCAAGTTTCCTCTGGAAGCTGGTAAAGACAGCTGTTACATACATTTCCACTGCACAAGTCTGTGTCCCCTCCTTCCTATGACACCTGACAAGTGAGAAGCCCCTCCACTGACACACCAAACACACACCGAGTAATCAAGGGGGATGTGTAGCCCTCCAGGGCTGTGAGGCACCCCGCAGATGACACACAAACACCTACAACCAGAGCGATGCACTCTGCAATTACCCAAGCAATGGGGCCACTCGTGAGCTGGCCTGAGAGCCAAAACCCCACGCCAAGCTACAGAACAACACTGAGAGCAGGGAGCATAAAATACGGCACGCCGTGTTCCTTCGGGAACTTACGGAATAATAATTTAAAGCCACCACTGGCAGCTAGTCAAGACAGGCGGTTTAACAGCCAGGGTTATCTGTATCGCTGCGGTGCCCGGGAGCCCCGGTCCCTGCAGGTCGCAGGAACGGCACCGCTCCTGCATGTCCTGAGGCCGCGTCCCGGCCGTAAGGCAGGAGCAGGTGGCCAGGGGCTGCTGCCAGCGGGCCTCTGCCCTGGGAGGAGTGGGTCCCAGCGGGAATGCTTCAGCTCTGCATGGGGGAGCCTGGCTCAGACCTCACCGAGCGCTTTCTGACAACATATTGTGGTTTTATCCGCCACGGACGGCTGTGCTGGAGGCATCCCCGAGGCATACCAAACCTAGGAGAGGATGGGTGTCGAGGTTAGCGCTACCTTCTGCCAGCTCTGCAGTGAGCAGTTCCCATGACCTGCTCTGACAGAAAAGGAAGCCATCCATTTCAGTAAAAGTGCAGTTCATACAGACAAAAGAGGGGGAGGGGATCCCATGTTGCATAAGATCCACATTAGAGCTTCCACAGCCTGTGGCACCTGGAGGCACCCTCTGCAGACCTTTCTGCTCCTGTCCAGAGCAGGCAGCCCTGGCCCTGCCACACTCCCCAGGTGCCCCCAACCATGAGCCGAAGACACAGCCGAGACCAAGTGTTTCCAGCATTACCTCACTTTGCTGGAGATGTCCAGCCTCCCAAGTCACCAACTCGACCTAGGAGCTGGCTGGTGCCTGGCACAGGCAGTGTCAGAAGAGCCAGGTTCTCTTCACTGACTTGGTTCATGTTTTTGAGACCCCCGGCCAGTTCCCAGGGCTGTACTCCCAGCAATTTGTCCCCATTTAGTGAGAGCCTACCTGTCCCCAGCAACAGATGCTCTAGCACTAATAGGAAAGTAAGTTTATGCAAATCACAATATCGTGGTTTTAATCACTTGACCCAATCTGTTTGTGAGCTGGGTCTATGATGTTCAGCTAATTGTGAGGCTGGGGATCCATCTGACTTCCTGAGGCAGGAGCACCACTTCAAGTGCTCCTCCCCAGCCCCGCACAGCTTTGCCACCCGTGCCGTGCTTGCACCATGACCTGCACATCCACACGGGGAAAAGGAGTGGGGAACCAAGAGGTGGGGGCCAGGAGGGAGAACTTGCACCGAAACGCAAGAAGGTTTTTTTTTCCTCCATCAGCTCAGCAGTCTGATTCATCGCACACCTGCACAAACACTGATGCTCACACAGCGTACGGATGGGAGTAACGTGCAGCAGGGAACCAGAGGCTGAAGCAGCCCCAGCCAGGCCAAGCCACAGCCTGAGGATGGAAGCACTGATCGCCCGTCCTTCTTACAGAGTACAGTGCTTGTACTGGGCATCACGGTACAGCTCGCACACCATTAACAATATTGCTTTCCCCTAGCCAGGAGAAACAGCTGAGGAAAACAGTTCTGCATGCTGCCCCGTGCCCAAGCCACTGCCCATCTGGGAGTGACGGCCCCTTGCTCACTTGTCACCCTCCCTTCTCTGTGCTCAGTGACCCTGCGCTGATGGCACGGCCAGCACCACCTCCAAGACACACCACTTCTCACCATCTTCCACAGGACACAACAAGTGACACAGCCGGCACCCAGCTGGGCACTCACACACCTCCCCTTTGTGGCTCCTGTCAGAATGGGGACTGGGCAAGGGCAGGACATGGCCACACTGGGGACAACCTGTGCGAAAGTCCTGTGCTGCTGGGAACGGAGCTCAATCAGGTCCATGTCCTCCGGCTTGTTTTCTAAAACCCACCGTACCACCAGCCAGATGAATGGCACCCTTCAGCACTTCCAGCATTAAATCAAGGGAGGATGGAAGTTCAGCAAGACTTCAAGAAAAACGCACAAAGACCTGCGTTTGAACACAATGCGTATGTTACAGAAATACCACAGGAACATCGAAAAATAACTTCTGGGACGGCTGTTAACTTTTGAAGAATGTTCTACAGAAGAAAAACAAGCATTTGTTCCTGGAAAAATAATTTGTTTTGGTGTGTGCAAATGCTTTTTGTTGCTTGGGGGAACTGGAAGGTGACTGCAGACCACAGGGGAAGCCTGGACAGCTGAGCTGGGGGGGTCTCGGCCCCCACCAACCTGCCTCCTGCATTCCCAGCGTGGCCCCTGGTCAGTACAGGGGCTGGGCACAGTGCAGCCAGCCGTATCAACAGCAGCTACCTCAGCTGATAATTAACCTTAATTGGGGCGGGGGGAGGGCGATGCAAAGGCTAAAAACACTCCCCCAAAAAAACAAAGCCCTTTACCCAGTCAGCGACCTGATCCCACTGACCGTGAGTCACACAGCCAGTGACCTTAACGGGAGCAAACACTGGGGCAGGAAAGCCTTTCAAAACAAGACCCGCTAATCGTGGAAGCAGCCTGGTGCTGGCTGTACATACATGTGTGTGTGCTGCAAGTGGGGCCTGCAGCTTTACGTAGACCCACGATTACCATGTATGTAAATAATGATGTAAATAATGTTGTTTCAAGGACCATCTCCTGGGAACGCTTTATTTGTATGCTCTAAGTACACTGCTCAAAGCCCCGGAGGAGGACAGATGCTGCCCAACCATAAGCACGGTGCATCAAAACCGAAATCTCCACCCCAAGCACCTGCGGACACCAGCACGGTGTCACCAGTGGGCACAGCCCCACCAGGCACACCTCACGCCAGCCCACCTGCAGCAGCAGCCACAAAGGCTCCCGCTGTGCACAAGATGCTGCATCTTGAGTGCGTGCCCAGCCCCTGGGGCTGACCCCGAGGGAGCCCCCGCTGGGCACCCAGCACCGCGCCGCCCGAGCTGCTCTCCCTGCCTCCCCAGCAGCAGCCCGCCTGCACCCCCCGCTTCCCGCGTCGAGCCAAGTGACAGCACTCGCATCCAGCGGGCGGCCTCCTGAGCCCCCACGCTCACACGGCCGTGGACGCGTGCCAACCGCAACGCCCTTCTGCAGGCTCGGCGCTCGCCGCAGGAACTTGTGACGGCCGAACCCTCCCCAAGCATCGAGTTTACCAAGAATAACGCCCAGTAACCAAAAAAAATAGAAATTAAGGTTGAATATTTACATAAAAGACTTCAGAATTTGAAAGCGTTCTGCCACGTGACGCTTTCAGCTATAATTAAAATATGGGACATGTGTTTGACACTTATTTTTTAGTGTTCAAAAACATTTCAGTTGCTAGCCCTTTGCCATCTGTTTCCTATCGTTATTCCATTAAAATACTTTTCATTTCTCTAACAGTGCAGGAGTAAGATTGTTTTCTGGGTGACTAGATCGTTATCTCCTCTATTTGAACTGCACTATTCCAGATTTTTACTTTTTTATTTTGTTTAGGAGCATACAGGCTCATTCCCAACTCTCCCTAGCACAGGCTAACAAAGCAAGCTAGCTTAAAACCAGCCAAACACGGCCCCTTCTCTGCACCTTCCAAAAAACACTTCTTCAAAGTCTCCGAGGAAACTAAATAGAACAGCTCATCGGCTGCAAAAAGCATTAGGATATTCCTCCTAGAAAGGAACAGCTCACACTGGCACACGCCCGGGACGAAAACAAAGGCTGGGCGCACGGTACGGAGATGACACCAGGCGAAACACTCCCCGTTCCCAGGGAAAAACACTCGAGCTCAACCGACTGCACCAGCACGAGCGGCCGTGCAGCGGGGAAGTCGCCCACGTACAAGGAAGAGGTGGTTTCTGAGCAGTTATCGGGAGCGAGCGCAATAATTCTTACCTGGAAAGTGCTGTTTGCAGCTGCTCGCCGATTTGTCAGCGCTCTCGCTGCTCTCGCCCCATGATTTACGATGCTCTACCCAGCACTGAGCCTTCTATTACTGTCCTCATTTATTGCCTGCAGCTGTCATTCTTACCAACAATTCTACCGCTGTCTGTAGGTGAGATATCAGAGGTATTTAGCGCGCACCTAGAGATGCAATTTTAATCAAACCTCCTCACAGGCAGTATTTAAGTGTTAGCACAACTGCACCGAGTGCGGCAATTCAGGGGGACCTGACCAACCAAAATTACAACAGGCAGAACTGTTTATTCATAAACACCTCCAAAGGATGGATGTCCAACAGTCCTGGGGACATCTGCTGATTTGTGAGTGAGGACAGAAGTAGTACCCATAGATCACAAAGCCTTCTGACAGGTATTTAAATGCATAACAAATATTAATACTAATTCAGCAACCTCACTTCTTACAACCCAAATGCTAAGGAGGAGGTAAATCCAACTACACCTTTCTCACCAAGCATTTTTTCCCATCTAGCAATTTTCCCCCTTAGAGAACCTAGTTTTTTCAGGATCTCCAAAAAAAACCTGCTGCATCTGCCTGTTTTGGACTAACAGCAGTGGAAGGGGGAACAGGTTTTAAACCCAACAGTTGCCCTTCAAGCTCTCAGTGCGTTTTCCAGACGTGAACAATTTAAGAATCAGAAATTTTAACCCACATGGTCCATGCTTAATTTGGGGGAAAGCCACAAGACGTTGGACTGGTTGCCAAACAGGGGCACGGCATTGCCAGCGGCCCGCTCTGGGGAGAGTGTCCCCCAGGCTGCAGTGCAATGGGGCTCCCTCACCAAACTGCAGCCAGCACCACAGAGCACAAAACAGAAGGAAGGAGTCCCGGAGCTACATCTAGCACTATTTTCACACACACACTGAAGCCCCAACTCCTTAAGACAACTGATAGTAACAGCATCGCTGCTTATTCAATGAGCTTCTAGCGCTTGTGACTGTGGGTAAGACTTGAAAATACGAACCTTCAACAAGCCCCAAAAGCAGGATTGTGGAACGCCAAGTTTATCACTGTTTTGAACAGTCCTACGGGCCTGGCTTGTGGTGTCTGAGTTTTTTTAAAGTTGGCAATCTTAAATTTGACTGATCAGTACTCTAGGCACTAAACCCACATTTCTCTAAGTTCTTTTCTTCAACACCACCCAGGGTACACAGCTTGAAAATGACAAGGCAAAACCAACAATTGTGAATTTACAGTCAGAAGGTAGCCTGAAGGCCATCGTTGTTGTAGTCAAGCTTTATTTATAGCTTAACAGATAGTGTCAAAATAGAAGCTACAAATTAAACACGCAACTCTCTAAAAGGAAAAGTGATGATGCATTACGCTCTACCACAGTAAGGTACCGAAGAACCCCCAGTGTCTGCAGGTCAACACTTATAACGCACGCAGATGTCAACTGATCCTATCACCCCTCCACGTCCCCATGCCTCCACCCAAGGTGACTGGGTCACATCGGGAGCAGTGCACAGAGAACAGTCACCAGGTGGGAGCTCCCATTAAACCATTAGCTGGTGTGCAGCCGTCTGCTCCCAGGTTAACAACCCAAGCCTGCTTTTAAATAGAGCGCTAATTAGAGCACATTTGAGAGTTCAGGAACATACGACCTTCAAACTCTTTTGAGGATGCATTTCATTTGTTTGAACGCACAATACACCTTTCATCTTCCCGTAACGCTCACTAGGAAAGCAGGTCCTAATTGCTCATACATGTACGGTCTTGGTTGGGGGGCAAGGGGGAGGGAAACAAGGAAAATCTGGACTCACCTGTGATTTGATTTTGACATATTTATGCATATGCTTCTTTTTTTTTTTTTTTTTTTTTAATTTCATCTTCTGCTCCTTCGCTCTCCTTCTCCCTATGCCTAACTGGCATAGCCACACAAGGTGTACATTGGGTGGAAGTAACAAATCTCTAGAGAACACGTGCAGTCTGTGCTCCACATGAAGATGTGCTTTCTAGCTAGGATTACCTCTATATTAGCTTTTAGCACAGATAACACGTGTCTAGTTCAACAAAGTCACCCCCTCCTGTGTCGCAGAAGGCCCCTCCAAAGAGGGAAGGGGGATCCCTGCCCCAGCACCCACCCAACGTGCCTGCAGCGCTGTCACCTCTGAGAGCCTGAGACAGAGACCTCCTGCTGCTGAGAGCATCCCCAGGACTCCTCCCTCCAGTCACCCCATAATTGGGGAATTAAACACAAACACAGCAAAAGCTTGGAAGCTTCCGTTGATCATTATCTCTTTTTTTTTTTTTTTATTATCCTGCACAGGATGATTTCTTTTATTGACAACAACAGGAGAAAAAAAACAAAGTTTTCCAAACCTCACACAGCCGAAAGGACAACTCTAATTGCTTTTATATTCCAACACAGACTCCCACCCCAGCCTCAGATGATGCCTCTACAATCTGATCACTCGTGCATATACGTACGGCTCTTCACTGACAAACAACCTGACTCCTCTACTTGTGCAACTTGCATTACTCACACGGAAGCCTTGGCAGAGGCAGGCCAACATATGTTAATTACTGGGTTGCATTATAATAGGTCTAACATCTTGTTTCCCATCCAGGGTTTTAAAATAAATGGAAACAACAGTCTCTTTGGATACAGAAGTACGTATTTTTGTATTTCAGGCTAAAAATATTCCACGTTAAACACACAAATAGATCAACTGCCAGAGAATTCCTGCCTCCTCTGTGTTCCTTTTGCAGGGTTTAATCCTTACTAAACGAAGATGTCAGACAATCTTCACAAGAGATTAGCATGTGTGCATTTTATTTCGTTACAAATTATTCCTCAGTCAGGTGCAGCGGTGACAACAGGAGCCTAAGTCCGCAGTCCTTCATTATTTCAAGAAGGAGTTTATCAGGTGAAGTTGCCTTCAGCAGAACAAAGCATAAATTTATGAACGCTGAAGGAGCATGAATAGAGCAGAGATATACTTAAAAATGTATTTTTTCTTGTGACAGGAGATATGAACTATGTTTCTTCATTGTATAATTTAGTATGCTGGGATATTGCTAGGACAAGATGTTGGCAACATTACAAGTATTTTTGATTTACATTTCTCTTTATTGAGAAAGAGGTGGTGAGGGCTGCAGCTCCAGTTTCAGACAAAGGAGGACGGAGACTCCGCGCCGACACACTGCTGTTCCTTTTTGGATGACCAAACTCAAAGTTTTAAATGAAAAATTTTAACACAGACGACACCACAGACTGCCAGAAATTTTGGTGGAATTTTTGGAAGAGTGGTACTCCGAAAACTGGCACAAGTACAGGACTTCCACAAGAGGATTCATGAAGGGTTCACGCACTGAGTGAATAATTTATCTATGCACTCAGGACACAAAATTTAATCAAACGAAAACACCATCTCTTAAAATTCCTTTTATTTCATTTTCAAGTGATTTAACAAATCTAATGACAGGTTGCCACAGAACTGTGGCCAGAAGCCTCCGGAGCATTGTGCTTTGCTGTTCACCACCACGCTGCCCAGCGCTCCCGACCAGCAGCCAGCCCCCGGCCGTGCCAGCACCCGCGCTGCTCCCCATGCTCAGAGCCCAGCTGGCAGATGGTGGCCAATAAGGAAGCTATCAAGCCGTCTTAGTCACCATGGCAGACCCCGGGAGCTTCACAACAGCAAGCCTGCTGCCCTCCCCTCGGCTCAATTCAGCTCGCTAAGATGTTTACCTGCATCCATCCGGTACTCCCAGCTACAGGGCAAACAGACGTAAGAGCTCCATTAGGTGTCCGTGTCCAGTGCCGTGCTTGTGAGGACACTGCTGCAGCTACGGTAGCACTAATCCCAGGTACACACGGGTTAAAAAATAGTGCCTTAGGACAGGTACCAATCGCTGCCTGGGGCAAGCAACCATGCTCTGTTATCCTAGAGGCAACACGCCAAACTCTTCCAAACAGATGCTCCATCAGTTAACAAAAGGAACTTGAACAAATGAATCCCAAATTTCACATATTTCTGCATTTATTTAGAAACAAAGCAATCCTGGTATTTTGCTTAGTGATTAAAAAAAAAACGGCCCTGAATTTAAGGTGCCCATTTGCTTTCCTCCACCAGTTCCTCAAACCCCAGCTCCGCACCCCCTGGCAGATGCCTGCTGCGCTCCCCTGCAGACTGCACACCTCCCTGGTCCCTCCGTCCACTGCCCTCTTCACAAAGAGCAATCTGCTGTTGATGAAGGTGGAATAAAAGTCCTCTCCAAGCCTGCTGTAATCCCAATAGCTCTGAAGTCCATAGCACTGCCTTTTTCAAGGCGTTTGCTCACACAGCTACCCCTTAGCCGGAGCACTGCCTGCTCTGCACCAGGGGCAGCCTCCTGCTCTCCGCCTGTGCTGCTCCATCAGGAAGCGCACCCATCGCCTCCCTGCTCAGGCTTCATTGCCATTTCATGCACTCTACATAACGGCTTTAAAATATTTATCACGTGTCCTGTTGCTGATTCCTTCTGAAGTATAAACAAGGTCTGAATGTTCCTCCCTTTGTCTGCAACACACCTGAGCATCATCTGGTGTGCCAGCCTTGGTCCTGAAGGCAGGCACCTTACACTGTTAGGAGAAGTCAGAGTGTTGCATCTTTCACACCTAAGCTGCACCTTGGTTAAATATTGGAATTATTTGTTATTAAAAACATTTCAAAGGCTTCCCCTAGGTTTATTCCGCACTCTGTTTCCTGTAGGTTGGCAGCAGCTGTTGCCATAATTTTCCTGTCCCTTGACGAAGAACAACAAGGCCAACTGAAGCAGCGCCGTCCGTGCCACAAGCCAAGAGCAGGCGCCCAAGGGAGAGGTGTGACATTCCTCGGCCGGGCTTCAGAGCCCTCCTGGCACCCAGCGCCTGCTCCCAGCTCCATAGGGTGTTTGAGTACGGCCGAGATCCCCCCGAGGTGTCCCCGCAGCAGCAGGACACGGGCTGGGAATGGGGCACAGAGGTCAGGAGCACGCCACCACCAGCCACAGCAGTACGCAAGCCCACGCGTCTCAGCTCTCGAGATGGCTTTAACCAAGTTTTCCAAGGCTCTGCTACTGACCTAAAATAACTTCTCCTTACATAATGCTGTTATGATTTTAATGCGCGAGATGTCAGAGTTTTACAGTGCCAAAAGCCAAAGCTATGCATTGAGTTGGAAAGCCAGTAGGCTCCTGCGTCTAATGGTATCACACTCCAGCTGGACTGCGATCCCAGGCTTTTTAAACCAGTGATGTAAGTTTGGGGAGGAATCTCATGCTTGAGAGGGGGACCAAAGAGATGCACGTATAGTTCTTGCAATACATTTCTCAAAGAGCAACTGAGAGTGGCTTTGAGCCTCACCCTGAGAGCTGTATCACAGCAGACCTCTGAGGCAAGAAACATGCCAATGCGACAATGCCAAACACATTATGTCCATAGCAAACCAGCCTCATGAACACAGCACGCTGCACTTGTGTTTCCAGTCACCGAGCTGCCACCCGTGTCTGCAGGCATGCACCCATCACAGCTCGGTGCCCTGACTTGCTGTGAAACACAGACAGTGGCTGCTGGGGCACTTAATGGCTTCGCAAAGCACCCGAAGAGCAGAGACCCCAGCATGCAGACAGTCAGGATCCTGAGCACATTTGCAGGATGACAGCTCACAGCCCAAAGTCTTTTTAGAACAAGCATTCCCATATTAAAAAAATAAAAAAAAAATAATTGTGTAATCAAATGTAAAGTGCATCAACCTGCGCTCTAAGAGGAGGAGGGAAGAAAAGCTTTCTTTGAAAAGGCTTGGGGCAGGCATTGGGTTGCTGCAAGGGAGGCCAACGTAAGCTGTATGCTAGCTCTAAACAAGTTAACTTCTGTGATCCCGCTGCCGGGAAAAGGGTTATAAGAGCATTAAACAAACACAGACTTTACAAGCAAGACACCAACAGATCAGGTAGACTGCCTGACAACCACATCATTCTTCTTTCCCCTTGCAAACCTGCAGGATAATAAACCGTCCTCTCTTTCGTATATAGAGAGATATATAAACAAACTGTTCTTCTGAGAATTCAATGTCAACAAAGTCTTTAAAAATGCTTTTTAAAGCTTTTATCCTGCCTTTTTATTTTATTGGGGAGATAGAGGAAAAGCGGCTGGGGGGGGGAAAAAAGGATGGAAAGCCAAATGGATCTTCTGTTGGCCCATCAATGTCTTAGCTTTAAAATGCAAATGTGACAGTGCTGGCTGTCAAACTACTCTGGTTTCAGTTACTTGTATTTTTGTCATGCATTTTAAGCCAAAACATGTTCTGAACAGGTTTTCCTGTTTATAAGGTGTGTTTTCTTAAAATCATTTACACAGCAAAAAGCTTACAGCTACATGCAATGCAAAGGAAAAGCTAAAGCGTATGTTCAAGTGATGATATACAGGGTATGTTTCTATTTTCAGACCTTCTACAGGGGCAGCCACCTTCTGGCTGGACGAGTAGATGCTCAGGCTGGGCTTTGGGGCAGCAGGACAACCGGACACCGAGCTGCCCTCACCTCCTTGAGCACGCAATGTAGCCCGAGACACGAGCCCTTCCTCACCGCCACTCAACCCTTCCGCTTTGTTTTCTTCCCGTCACACCTCTAAAACAATCAAAGGCAGATGGCAACCTTTGAGCTGGAGGCAGCGTGTTTACCAGGCGGCTGTTGGACAACGCTCCAGATCATCCCGAGCCAACAGCGCAGGGGAAGGCTCTGAGCCGCAGCAATACGCAAAAGAAGTCGTAAAAACCCTCGTGAGCTTCAGGCTATTGTTTTTAAACCTTTGCTGAGGTAGAAGCTATGATCCAACTAGTGACAGCCCACCTTCTCAGCAGCTGTGAGGCCAGGCAGCACCCAGGGAAGGCCAGCCCCAGCCCCTCACCAGCAGGAGCCAGCCTCCGCAGCACCCTGCTCCCCTGTCCCACCATGCCCTTACACAGTGAGTCTGCCTTCCCTCACTTCATCTCTGCTTGGAATGGGTCTTGAGGAATAAGAGACCTGCCCTTCCAGATTTCCTGATAGAGATAGAGGAGGGTGTGCATTTCAGGGCAGCCTAAAAGGCTCTGCTGTTCTCAGAGGGAAGCAGGAGTACAGCCAAGAAACAAGCAGATATTCATCAAGGGAACTGTTCCTGCTACCAAGCGGCCAGCTGAAGCCCCTACTGCTCTGCCACATATCTATGTCACTGCAGCCCCAATACATAAACCCTTCTGATTAGCTATGAGACCATCCAGAAACAGAGAGACTGGTAACACTCACTGCCAGCTGCTCAGCCATTGCAGACCTACAGCCTCAAAAACATTAGAAAAGCAAAATCCAAAGACAAGACAAGCTTGCTGCCCATGTATTCCTTTTCTCTCACTCCACAAACACATACCCAATCAGCAAAGATGGCAAATGGTATTTCCCAGCTGCAAGGAGCTGCAACTTGATCAGGGCAGAGCTTGCCCCCGTTTGTGCATTGGGCAGACCACGCTGGCAGTGCTCTCCACTTAACGCTGCGCTGACCAGACGCGAGCCCGAGCCACCAGAGGCCACCAGGCACACCTCAGAGCGTCACAACCACAGCTTTTAAGACAACTGCATGAAGACAACAATCAATTCCCATGCCGGTTTTCCACGATGCCTGTGGCTTTCCCTCTCATGCTAGCTCTGACGACGCCCAGCTGTTATCCATAGGTTGGAGCTGTCCCCACTTCCCAAGTCCGACCCGCAGCAGTGCTGCTCTTCTCCAACACCACAAGGCTGACAGCCAGCACCGAGCAGGGCTCTGCAGGGCAAGGAGGGCAGCACAGCCAGCAGGTCAGGCAGCCAAGCATCATCATCTGGCTGTGGTCCGCGGGCTGCAGGAGGACGCCCTCGCACAAGGATCATACCGCTTGTGTCAATCAGCTTGCCACCATCCACTGGCATATACACACAAAGTCAGGAGGGAAAAAACAAACCTAACTCCTTCCAAAGACAAACAAGGAGCAGGAGGGGCAGTCCAAACTCAGCTTTATGCAATCTGTACTACTCGGTAGTGCCGTGCACGTTCATGGCATTGGCGTGATGTCTTGTGTCCCTTCTCCCCCCGTCCACGCTGGACCAACAGCCTGCCCATGTCGCTTTGGGAATCAATTCAAAGCTGCTCTGCCGAGTCAAAACAAATGCCAGATTATCCACAAAGGGATGCACTTCCTACATGTATCCGAACAGAATGCTACCATGAGAGCTTCTGTGCCACTACCGCGACACGAATATGCTACACGAAACAGCTCAACTGATCACATTACCTAGCGAACAGACAGGTGGGTCTGAGTGCAGGTATTTCGTCAGATCCTAAACCTTATTCAGAAGGGCATCAACCCCACTAGAAGGGCCTGTGTTTGGCTGCCCTGAGACTTGGTAGAGGAGCACAAGTTACTTTTCCTGTCCTTTGCTACAGGTCTAAGAAGTGGAGGCAACTGAAGGAAATTATGGGTGGCCTGGACCGAATGACTGCCTATCCAGGGCTTCCAAAGGGAACGGTCTTTAATGAGTGAGTCATTCCCCAAGAACTGTGTTAATCTCTGTTGATACTTGCAGGAGAAATTTGATGGAAAGTGATTTTGCCTGCCTGCCTAAAAATAGCTTTCTTTCCCCCTCCCCCCAGACAGAGAACACCCACAGCAATTCGCCCTACTTGATAAAGGGTAGTGGCACGGTACCGACACCCCCAAACCTCACCCTGGCAGGCCATGCGAACTCTAGCACAACTTGAAGGATTAGAACCAAAAATAACACGAAACAAGCGTAGGACCATCCTCTGCTCTCATAATACACTACTGCCTCCAACAGTCAAGCTGTGGAGATCCATTACAACCCATTGCCTGGACATTGCTCCTGCAGCCTGCGCCACCTTTAAAAATGTCCAACATTAACCAAGCGGCATGCTAATGATCCTGCGTAATCCAATGGAAATAAATAACGTGAAATTGCTACACAAGAAGTTTTTGCTTTCAGAAAGAGAAGCAGAAGAAAAATCAATATGACAAAGCAACGTTCCAATTCTCAAACCTTGTTTTTAAGCCAAAGACACCATTTTCAAGCAGAAATGATTTCTAATACCACTGACACAGCCTCCGCTTACCATCAGCAGGAAAGCTTACACATGCCAAATTCAGCAAAAGGAGCACACACCTCTGAGCAGCAGGCGCATCGGTGCCCATCCATGGCGCTCTGTATTGCTGCACCGTATGAGGTGCTTTCTCACAAAATTATGGAAATGGATAAAGAGGACTCGTGCTCTTCATCCCACAACAGGCAGTTGACGAGAACAAGCGTAAA
The DNA here is from genome assembly GCF_963932015.1 of Anas acuta. Lineage (NCBI taxonomy): Eukaryota > Metazoa > Chordata > Aves > Anseriformes > Anatidae > Anas > Anas acuta. The sequence goes on from NC_088985.1 coordinate 13,612,596, forward strand.
CCAACCCTCAACTCTTCAGCAATACCCTTGTCACTTGGCTGTAATAGAGGATAGGATTTCACAAAAATTGGTAAACTAGGAGCGAACAAATCAGCCAATTGCACAGTGCTCAAATCTCTGATCGCAGGCGTGAGCTACTGGTGGGAGCCAGGTGCCCCAGGTAGGGCAGCAGCAACCCACCAGCACCCGTGGCCACCTTTCCTCCCCTGGGGTGGGAAGGAAGCCAGGTCCCACCACCTGAAGCCTACCAGAAACACTGGGGAAGGCAAAACGAACGCCAACTTCATTTCCTCAGAGATGCATTTTTCTTCCTTTTCAAGAGAAGAAACCAGGCTCTCCAGAGCTGCTAGCACAAACACCAAGTTGCTAAAAAAACAGCCAACATTGTCTCCAACTATAGTATCAGTGATGTAACCGTCACCCGAGATGTTTGGGTTGTTGGCTGCTTGTTTGTTTTTTTTTTCCTCCTTTGTCTACACAGAACCTTTGGAACCTATAAAAGTGGAGGAGATTTAGGGTAAAGTGCAAACAACTCCCAAGAAAAGTTATGAATGGAAACGCACTGCACAGAGCCCTCTCCTTTCAGCTCCCCGTAACCACTGCCATCAGTACAAATCCTAGGTTATGCCGAAACTCATCTATTATCTTCTGTGGGTTTCTTAAAATATTCTAAAAACAGAGTTCTGTACCGCACGGTGACTGCACTTCTCAGACAGCTCCAAATACTGTGTGTATACATACATACACACACACACAGCAACTCGCTTCTTTCCTGAAGCAAAGTTTTCATTGATCCTTTGCCACAGCCTCAATTATTGTTTCTAATCATTATCAGCGTTTAAGGTATTGTGGGCTGTAAACAATGCAAACAATAACGGCATCTGTCCCTGTTATGAGTGCCACCGGCAGGTTAGATACCTACATCGACTGGTCCTGAGGGGGTTCTTTTTCAATTCTCTGAGCCCAAACTAAGTTTAACTTACAATTTACAGAGTAATCTTTAAATCTGCCACCTTTTGAGGTAGTATTATCTTGAGTAGATAAAATCGTGAGTCTGTCAATTAAACCCCAGGGAATTTTTCATTGTTTTAAGCTGTAATCCGAAAGTCACTTAATTCTCTAAAGCTTTTTTTTTTTAAAAAAAAAAAAAAAAATCAGAAATTCGGTAACATTCCTGGTCATCTTCACACTTGCGGGGAAAAAAATGTACTCGTCATTTGCAAATTAGACATATGTAAAAAAAGAAAATAGAAGAAACGGAGGCATTTTCCTAAGACATTTTAAAAGTAAAGATAGAAATAAAAAAGGTCCTTGACTCGGGGATATTTAGGGGATTTCAAGTCATGTTTTCCATAATCTCATTTACAAAATAAGCGTCCTTTTTCTCTCTCCTCCCCCCAACTCGGCGGAAAACAGCCACCAAACGCACTCAACTAGCCTCAAAGTCACACGTGCTCCATTGCAGATCTTGCTTTCAATGTGTCTTTTGTTTGATGGCTGGTGTTTCAACATCCTCAACTTGAACAGAAAAAGGTCAGAGCAAGTCTCCTGGCATTCACAAACCTGAATCGGGCCCCGCCAAGAGAAGATTGATGCCACAGTAAATTTCCCTCTATCGAGAGAAGGAAGTGGAAGTTTGAATCGCAGACCAACTACGTTTGTTCGCCAGACCCTCGTTCTCCCAGAGACCGTCAGCGGAGCGTAATTTTGCTCGACTCCTTTGTGAAACTTTCCTGCTGCTGCTGGCAGCGCTCTCGGAGCCCTGCCACCGTGCCCCCGCTGCACCGGCACGGCGCCTGCAGCCCGCAGAGCTGCGAGCCCCGCATCCCGGCCCCGGGCCCTTTCTTCTCCCCGTCCTGCCCTCGCCTGGCTCCCGTTTGGTCGCGCTGCCCCAGCCGGGGAGCGGAGGCTGCCCCAGGTCGGCCGCTGCCCAAGGCCAAGGTCCACCCGGCAGCCCCGGGGGAGCTGCTGCTGCTGCTGCTGGGGATTCCTTAAAAGCTCTGGCACTTGAAGGCGCTTGGAGCTGCTCAAGCAGAGCTGGGAGCCAGAGCCCTGCCACAGCATTAATGGGCTTTTGCCCTTTTAAATTTTATAAGCCTGTCGCCTTTCTGATGCGCGGAGTTGTATTCAGAGCCCTAAATGGCCATTGCGCCTGTGAAAGCCAGCCCGCAGAGGTAGCACCCTAAAACCACGGCGGGTCATTCATCTCCCCCGCTCTCCCACTGTCTCTTAGGAAACCTTTGATAGAGCATTTGTTCAGCCTGCCAAGTTAAATCCTCTTCTCCCGTCTCAACGCATTGAAAAACGCACTCGCGACACCCGCTCCGCTCCGCTCCGGCCTGCGGACCCCGGCCGCCAACCCCCGGCCCCCCCCGGCCCCGCCGCGCCGCCCGCAGCCCGGCTCGGAGCCTGCCCCTCGCCTTACCCCCACCGCCGGGTGGGGGGGGCCCAAAACCCCCCGAACCTCCCCCAAGCCCCCCCCGGCGCCGCGGGAGCCGACCCCCGGCGGGGCGCGGCGCAAAGTTTGCAGCCCCCGGCGCGGCTCGCAGCGGCCCCGCCGCCCCCCCCCACCCCCCCGCTGCCGGCCGCAGCCCGGCGGCCCCGCGCCGTGTTTACATTCCCGGAGCGGCTCCGCCGCCGCTCCCCTCGCTTTGTGCGGCGGCCGGGCCGGGCCGAGCAGAGCCCAGCCGAGCCGAGCCGAGCCGAGCCGGGCCCCCCCGGACAGATGCACCGGGGGCAGGGCAAGGCCAGCAGGGAGGGGGGGGGGGGGGTGACCGCCGGCGGCTCCTTCCTGCCGCCCGCCGGGGAGGCCCCGCTCCCGAGCCGGCCGCCAGCAGCTCGCCCCCGGGGCTCGCCCCCCCGGCCCCGGCCCCCTTTGTTTTGCCGGCCCCCGCCGCCAACTTCGCCCCGGGCCGGGCCGGGCCCCCCAGGGGCGCTCCCCGCGCTCCCCCCCCCCCCCCATTGTCCGCGCCCCCTGCCCGGGGGGCTGCGAGCGGCGCCCCCCAACTTACCCGGCTGGGCTCGGCACCAGGCAGCGTCCTCGCTCCCCCAGCGCTCCGCGGCTCTAGCGGGGTATTCCGCCAGGCAGATTGTTTTATTCCCCCTCTCGCCCGGCTCCCCCCGCCCCCCCACCCCTCTCCTTTTTTTTTTTTCTCCCCTCTCTCTCCCCGTCCCCTCTCCCCCCTCTCCTCGCCCACGGCAGCGAGCGGCAGCGCGGTGCCGGCGGTGAGTAAGTGAATCAACTCGCAGGGCGCACGGCAAGTTGGAGTGTCGGGTTACACGGGCTGCTCCGTGCCGCCGGGCCACGCTCGGTGGCTGCTGGCAAAATCTGTCCCAGATTCCTATCGGAAAGGGAGCTGCCTCCTGCGGGGATGGTCCCCCCCCCCCCGGCACACACACACACACACTCACACACACACACACACACACACTCACACGCTCACGCCGCCCCAAGTTCGGGGCTGGGAGGCGAGTTAAAGCATCGCCAATGCCGGGCTGACGGCGGGGAGGCGCGGCGGAGGCTGCCTGGATTGCACGCACAAGGAAAAAAAAAAAAAAAAGGAAAAAAAAAAAAAAAGGAGAGAGAAAACCCTTCCACTCCGCGAACCCCAGGCAGGAGAACACCCCCCCCCCCCCGCACCTCCTCCTCCTCCTCCTCCCCCCGCCTGCCACGGGGGAAAGCCGCCCGGGAGCCCGCCCGCCGCCGAGCATGCGGTGCCTGCGCTGCGCGGTATCGATCGCTGTTTATTGGCTTCGTGGGGTGTGTTTGTGCACGGCCATGGGGACAAGCTGCCGGGCGGGCAGGGGGCAGCTGCTCCCCGGCTCCCTGACACCCCAGGGGGCCCCCCCCGTGTAGGGGCGGCTCCGGCCGGGGGTCCCCGGGGGGCGGCGTTTGGGGGCTCGGGAGCCCCCCGCCCGCAGCCGCCCTGCTCCCCGGTGCCCCCGGACAATCAGCGCTCTACGAGGAGCTGCTAATGAGGCGAGCCGCCCCCAGACCCCCCCAATTCCCCCCCACACCCCGCAGCCCCGCCCCGTGCCCGCCCCCCTGCTCGCAGCCCCGGGGGGGGGCACACAGCGGGGGGGCAGCGCCGCCCCCCCCCCCCACTCCCCCCGATCCCCGGCACCCGCCCCCCGCCCCCGGGGCGGCTGCCCCGCCGCTCCGCTCCGCTCCACCCCGCGCGGCTCCGGCTCCGCGTTTTGCGTGCGGCCGCGGCGCCGGCCGGGGAGCGCCGAATAACAAAGGCGAGCTGGAGAGCGGCCGCCGCGCGGCCTGCCAGTGACGTCAGCGAACAATGCCGCTGCCTGCCAGCCGGCCGCGCGCGCCCCCGCGCCGAGCGCGCCCCCGCCGCCGCCGCTCCCCCCCTCCCCTCCCCGGCCGGCCCCTTAAAGGCGCCGCGCCGAGCAGGCGGTGCCTGAAAGCAGCGGGGCAGCGCTCGCACCGCGCTCGCTGGGGGCTGGCCGCCTCCACAGGGGCTCCAGGGGCAGGCGGGGAGCAGCAGCAGCAGCGATGGCAGCGGCTGAGGAGACGCAGCCCGGCTCCTACGGGGAGTTCCGCGTCAAACTCCTGCTGTGCTCGCCCTGCCTGCGCCGAGCCGGCACTGCTGCCAGGCTGGGGCCAAGGGCTGCGTGGGGACAGGGGCTGAGCACCCAGCCCCTCACCCCGCACACAGAGACCCGGGGAGCTGAGAGGGGAACAAGCACCGGGCACCCATGGCACCCTCTGCCAAGGATCGGGGCTCTGGCTTACAGCACCGGTACACCTTCAGCAGGGCGACTTGATTCGTTTGGCAAGGAGAATAAAGCCTTTAAAAATATGATGTGGCGAGGTAGCACTGAGATCCAGGATGCACGCCTTCAAGAGTCAAGGATACAGCTCAAAAAAACAAAACCGAGCTGAAAGAATAGGAGGAGAAGGCATGGCATGTGATTGTAACGTACTGGGAAGGAACTTAACATATGTGAGCTGAGGAAACGCAGCATTGTAAACGTGCTATTTATGTAGTGCCCACAGTGCGCTTCTACAGGGACACAAACACCCGTCGCCCCACTGCACGCTGATCTGTCCTTCTACACCAGGAGACAGCGCCCTGTCAGAGCCAAACAAACATAAATTTGAGAACCAAGCACATCTCAACTTTGAGAAATCTCAAACTGGAATTGGATCTGGAATAAAGTCACTCAACTAGTCTAAGCCTTTCTCCTAAAGCTCCAAATCTTCCTGCAGCTGAGATTGATAGATAGGGGATTCAGTCGCTCCTGCTGTTAAACTTATTTTTTTTCCCTAGCTATACCATACAATTTCAGGATTAGAAACCTGAAGGAAACAATACATTCCCCAGCATTTTAACTTGGACAAGGTTTTCAAGCAGAAAATAATTATCAAAGCTGGAAGATAGCCAGCATGCTATGTGCAACACCACACTCTTACAAAAGCATACCCAAGGATTTTGAATGACCACAATTTCTTAATCTGCTCCAAATAATGCAGTCAAGTAACCCTATGTAAAACCAAACAGGCACATAACTACCCCAAAATCATTTCACTTAGTATGTTAGCAGAGCTGTCCACAAGGCAGATTCTCATTTCATAGAGGGAAGAAACATCACTGCCTTTCTATCATTTGACTACCTAATACCAGATTTTGACAGTAAGCAGGTCTTCTTGGAGCCTGACTGAATTTTAATTGTGAACGATAATGAGATTTAAAGAGCAACAAATGCAGCCATTTGTAGAGCACGAATACTGAAGTCTGAGACCTACTTCTGTCTCTCCCCTGTGCTTCAGCTCTTCCCCATCAGGCAGGGAAGGCGACTAACACCACTAGCACCAACTGGACAACATCGAGGTTGAACCCTGGCCTGAGTTTGTGTGAAAGGTTTTAGGCTGCACTAGCCAGCCTGACAACATGAAAGGAAAGCAACGAGTAAAATGTTATTTTAAGGATAAGGAGAGCGAGGACTGCTTCAAACCAGAGAGAGCTTGCCAGAACATCATAATGCCTTCTAACACAGCTAATCATGCTAAGTAAAATGTAGCCTGAAACACACTCAGGACTAGATTCTCAATGGATCCTTTTATTTAGAGTTGGTTAGGAAAAAAAAATTACACCACATCCTATTTTGTACCACAAGAGATTGTTAATAAGTTTCTGAAAAAAAAAACATAAAATATGAATAAATAACGATAAGTTGTTTACAGTAGTAAACATTCTGGGGCATGGGATTTTATTCAGTAATTGCCATATTGGTCATAAAACATGCCCGAGAGCCCAGAGTACTACTTTATTGCATTTTACAGCAACAATTTGCCTCTTGATTTTTCCCTCCTTTAACAGACAATGTGGCCTTCTGCTTTAAGGAGAGGTAAAACAACAAGCAAACAAAACAAACCCAAGCTTTTCTGTGACCATACACTCCACAGGCCTGTGTGTAAAGAGCATAAAAGACCATCAAGGCTTGAACTGTGTTCAGTGAAGTGCATGAAACAAACAGACTGTTTTCCTCACTGTTTGGGGGACTACACAAGGGAGAAGGAGCAGAGAGGAGTTTCCTTGTAAGGCTCTTCCTTGGAGGTACGACAGGCAACTAATTCCTTACAGCTGAAGAGCAGAATAAATGCAAAAACTGAAGACAACAGGAAGAGGTGCAGTCCCTAATGCATCGCTTACTGTTTCATTGTCCATGAGCCAACAGAAGGAGGAGAAACTCACGGAGAACTACTGAGTTAGCTGACTTCCTAACGCTCTGTATTTCTACATGAAGTAATTTCTATGAGAGAGGAAGCAAATGTTGTACAAGTGATCATTTGTGGGCTGGAACATTTCTTCTTTCCAAGATTAATTAAGATAAATAATTCATTTAGAAACACCTGTAGTAGACATTCAGCTCGACACAGCAACCGCAAGGACTCCCTCTTTATGCAGCTAATTCTAACTCCAAGGAAAGTGCAGCTGCGATAGAAACTGGGGGATTCCACTCAGGTGAACCACAGATGTGAGGGAAGGTACAGATACTGATGCAGCACAGTTACCTCACACTCGGGATTATGAACCCACAGGTAATCAAGAATTGATGGTGTTACACTACCAGCAGAAGCTACTGCATCCTGGAAGCATCTATCGTGTGTTTTCGTCTCACATGAACTCCAATTTGGACAGCTGATTGACCTACTTCCAGCGTGTCACTGCTCCCAGCGTGTCAGCCCCTGTCCCCAGACAAGCACAGCGGCTTCAAACAAGGGAGAGAAAAAGGATCAAGCTACAGATGTTGCTCACGCACACAATCAGCACAACCCTCCCCCACTAAAGTTTAATAAGGATTGTTAGTACATCATTGTAGCTGGTAATTGTGTAGGTACACATGGTAATTGCATGTATTTGCACTAATTATGTAAATGCACAATAATTAAAGCTCCAGGGTTTTCATGGTAAATTTTTAAAACACTCATGGATTTGTCATGGCAAAAGTGTCAGTCATGTAACCTAGTGGGGAAGGGGAGGAGGAGGAAGCTCAGAAGAACACACTTCTTAAATAAAATACAACGATCTTTGCATGAATAACCGGGTAGAGGACACCACTTCATCAACCACAGCTGTCATGCCTGGGCACAATTCCTTTCAGACTCTTATCAGTTAGAATGATAAATAAGGAAAAACAACAACCCTCCACAGTTCTGTTTTTTCATGGAAGATTAAAACTAACGCTCAGGTACTCCCCCACTCTCTGCTTCCCCACCTGCCCAGGTGGGTGCCCCGGGGCCCTCCTGCCAGGCCAGGCCAGGCCGCAGCCCATGGCCCAGCAGGGCACGCAGGGCCTGGGGAATTAAATGCTCCATGATGACTCCAGACACAGAAGGAAATACGGCTTTGGAAACGTGCAGCACATGCCTTCTCATCCCAAGGCAGCAGACAGGGATGCATGTATGCAGTCCAGGGGCTTGGCTGGCTTTCGTCGCCTCTGGCAGAGGCCCCACCAGACGGGCACCCAGCACACAGGGGGCTGCTCAGTAGGTACAGCAGCCTAACAGAGGTGCTGGGATCCACAGCACATGTTTCACACCACAAAGCTTCCAGCTTCAAGACATGTTGTACAAGGTTTTAATCACTTCAGCCACATGCTGATGCTGTTTTTATGGTCACTGAATTCATGGGACTTGCACCCAAGGAAGGCACCAACCCAAGTCACCCCGAGGCAGAAGCAGCCCTCCCCACTCCATTTCACTCGGGGTGTGCTTGCTGGCCCCACAGCACAACTACAGTCTCACTCGCTCATGCAAGTGCCCAGCTTCATCAGGGCCACCTCCAACAGCCAACACAAGAGCTTTACACTACCAAGACTGAATTTAAGCCAAGACGCAAAGGAGAGCTTCCTTGGGACTTGCAACAAAACTTTAAGAGGATTTAGAGGACTCACAGCCACATACTGTTACTCACTTAAACCAAACCCTATACACATGGGTCAAAAAGCCCCATGTCCACAGCACCTACCTTTACCGTACCCCAGCACAACACAGCACACCACCGACCACAATTGTTGTTGGTAGGATGCAGAATGGGCCATGCTAGGTCACAGGAGACACAGCACAGCAGGACACACAGCACCATCTCCTGCAGCCTCCAGACTTCCCCAGAGCTGCACAGCAACACTCCACAACCTTCACTAAGGCCTCGGGCACCAGCCCCAGCTACTAATTTCAGGAGGGGTTTTTAGTGCAGCTGTTTCAAATTGGCTTCCCAGCCACAGCTGGGGCAGTAATTAGTTCCCTCTTTCAGACTTCCTGAGCTGGAAAAATTGTCCAGAGTTCTACTTTTTTTTTTTTTTCATTAAAAAAAAAAAAAAAAAAAAAAAAAAAAACACATATTTTTGAATGTGTAATTTTCCTGTTGCTTTCTGCCTTAAAAAAAAAAAAAATCCCACAACTGCAGAACAGCAGTCCCATTTGCACAAACACTGAAATGCACAAACACCTACTTCTGAAAAAAGTACTAATAATTGTTTTTTTGTGTGCTTATTTAAAGTATAAGGGAAAGAACTGACTGGAACTTCAGATGTATGCAGATATATATTTTGGATATGCTACATAGCTATATAATAATAATAATAATATATATATTAAAAAAAAGATCAAATCTAGTAATACAAAATTATTTTAAAAACAGCTTTTCAGTGGTGGGCTCCAGTTAAACGAGACAAACTGTCTAGGACATTGACTATTTCCTACTTTGTTTCTAACAGTAGACATATTTTCAGGATTTTTAATTTCCTATGGTGATAAGAATGTCTGCACTCATGCTTGATAGGGATTAAAGATGGTACAGTGTCATTTTAAAATTTTTGATTTCCAGTAACGTGTTTGTTAGTTAACTGGAAATCTTGAAGAAGTACAGAGGATTTCATACAAATGTAGTCTTTCTGTCCAAAAAAAAAAAAAAAGTATTCCTAAAACAGTGGTCTGTTGCATTAATTTCTTTCAATTTTACAATAAATTGAACTATTCTTCAGATAACGGGTAGTGGGTGTCTAAAATTCATGGAATACAGTGTTTGTGGTCATGACTGGAAAGCAGGCAAGTTGGGTTACAGCTGTAGCATATTTTCAGCCTGTCTGTAGGGAATTTATTTCGGCTTGTCTTTGTTATACAGCAGCATTGTGAGGTTAAGTTAGTGCTTTAACTTTTGTTAATGCAGGACCAAAGGTCTTTCGGATGTTTATGTCTAGTGGCAACTCGTATGATAAACACTTGCTTCCAGCATCATGACTACCCAGGCTGTGTAAGTCTGCACTCCAGCAAGGTCCCTTAGACCTGCTGCTCCTCCCCATGCCACACAATGAGCTTGCACAGGCAGGAAAAATCTAATACCTCCACTTGGAGAAGATATACAGGGCACAAATAGGAGGGAAAATAAATAAATAAACAAACAAACAAATAAATAAATAAATAATTTGCCTGGGCCCTATTATTATTTTTTTTTTTTTTTCTGAACTGGTTAAGTGTAAGCATTTACAATGTCTACAATTACAATGTCATATACTTCTTTTTGGTATCTCAGAATCCAGATGTGAGTTGCAATGCTAGTGATGGTGCAGATACAGATCTGTTCTCTCCATATTGCCTATGGGTCACTGTTGCTTTTCTAATATATTTCACAGATTTTTTTAACCTGAGAGGTCACTGCCATTGGCTCCATTTCACACAGTATCATTAAAAGGTAAAACGACTGTAGTGATCTAGAAGACCAACAGAAGAAGGAAATGCAGATGTTTTTGTGCTAATCCAGCTCTCCCCTTTACTGTTCCAGCGAAAGTCCCTTCTTTTGTGAATGGATGTTGCCTAATTTATGAAAACAGGTTTGGTTAATGAGATGAGCAAAAGCAGTTTGCTGGTACAGCTGACATTCAGATCCCTTAGCAAGAAGAGTTGCAAGGTTATCTCTTCTGAAAATCATGTCCCCAGTGTCTCAAAATGATAGTTTGGACATGAAAACACCTGCAGTTAGTAACTGGCTTATTTCATACTTAAATTACTGTATGATTCTTTTGGTCTGCATGAGCAACATGAATAAATATTGTTAAACGTAAGTAGATATAAATGAATACAAATATATGTGTATTGATATGCATCATGGGTGGTGTTTGTGAAATGAACTGGTTGCTCTGAGATCCCTGCAGGAACAATGCTGGCATAACTGGCTATTTGGTAGGAACTGTTGGGACATATGAACCATGATGAAGGTGTCCCTTGCTGGATATTTGCAACCAGAAATAGAAGATATCCTTGGAAATTTAGGTGAGAGGATTTGCTCAAAAGTCAGTGCAAATTCCTGACCACAATCTGTACCTGAACCTGTTCCCAACATGGGAACCGCACTGGCAGGTGCCTTGTTCCAACAAGCCAGGCACAGCCGCAGCGTACGTGTGTTTTAAATCCCTGTGTTGAGTCACCCTCATTTAAATGTAGGCTAAACCACCCGAGCGTGCCGCCCTTGCTAACCTGCCACAAACTTGCTAAGAAGTTTTTTCATTGTGGAGAAGGCCCAGCCTGGTAGCTCCGTCCCTAGTGTGACCCACAGACGCGCAGCTACTGCCTGTGGTGCTCTGCCACAGCACACGGCTGCGGAGGGAAGGGTACTAGCGTTTGCTTGTTTGCTGTGCTTGCTCCTTTAAAGAAGAAGAATAATGCTATTATTCCAAGCAGAATTACACTTGTTCCACTCAACCTTGCCCTCGAAAATTTGAAAGTGGAAAAGTAATCATTTCAGCCATTTCTTTAGCTGAGAGGTTTTCTTTTATTTAATCCCTGTGCATATACATTTTCCAGTATACATGCTGAAACAGCATCCATTTGATTTCCTGTTATTGTAAATGAGTCTACTTTTTTTTTTTTTTTTTTTTCTCACTGTTTTGTTTAAACAAAACAGAGGCACATGCAGCAAGCTTGACTTGAATTAATGGCTTCCTAACATTTGATGAAATTCTTTCTACCAAGCCTACTTTTCCATAGTCCTTTCTGGATTTTTTTTTCTTTTCTTTTGGCAGCTGGCATGTGGTTGTTAGATCATATCTGGTAGGTAGAACAAAGATAGTTCCAACATGTAGAAATGCCTTCCAGAGCACTTAGTACTACATGGACTTCACCTTTAAAAACCCGGAAAATCCCCAAACCCAGCTGGAACAATGTATGACATGCGTTATATGGCTGCTGCAATTGGGGGTTGTTTAAATACTGAATAAAACTCAACTGCGACTTTGAGATGGAATCTAGCCACTCGAATTATTTCTGTTCAGGCTCTACAGTCTCATGTGGTGGGGAGTGCAAAGGTCGCCAATGACACCTCCAGCATTATGTTCTACACTGGCTCAGTAGGTCTTGAAGGTTAAATTGGGGAGTACAGGGTACGTTTGTCAAAGTCCTGAAATCAGAAGGCACCTTTGCTAAAAGAAATCTTTGTGGGAGGGAAGTTCACATTCTCATGCTGCCTGTACTGTTTTATCATTTTCAGAGGTAAAAGAAAATTAGGGGCAATCTGTCCTGTTACAGCCCATCCTTGACTCACACTCACCTACATGTGTGATCTTTCAGGGTCAGTCCTCAGTGACTTTGGCTCTACAGACGACCAGAACAACCAGCCTCTCAAATGACAAAGGTGGAAAGAAGCAAATAAACAATAAATTACCTTAACCCAGCATTAAACCTCTCTCCTATCTTTCCTTAAAGTGATCTGGTAGAGAGAAGTGACTCTGATCTTTTCAAATATACGAACAATCATTTTGCTCTTTTATCGGTATAAGGAAGATGCATCTTGCCAGAGTGGAATTCACGTAATTCATGTAATATTTAGACACCTGTGGTAAGATTATTTTTCCTCTTTTAATTTGAAGAACCTGCATTTCTCAGTTCTTAGCCATTTCTCTGGGGAAAACGTATGCCAGGCAAACTGGCAGTTTGGCAAAACAGCACTCATTCCAAGAATTATAAAACATACATAACAAGGAGTCTGTTGCTGTTCTTTTCAGGCAGTTGAACAATGAATCCCACAGGGCATCAATAGGAGCAGAGACAAACCTCCCTCCACTTCAGCGTTTTTCTCCACATTTGTGACATGAAGTTAAGGCCCAAATTCCACAAAATACTTAACAGGAAAACTCGCGCAGCCCCATGGCTTGCCTAAGGCACCATTTGCATACAATTTGTTGCAAGATTAGGATCAGAGGCTCTTTTCTTCCTATCTCTACTTCCTTGGGTCTTATTTTTGAGTTGTTATGTTTCTCCTTTTAAATTGTTTTGACCAAAGTCAATATTGTTGGTGCATTTTAATTCAGTGTCTGCTCTACTAATTAATTGTTGGGCTGCCATGGAGAGTTTGACTTCAAAGCAAGAATCTGACTCACATTAAGAAGTGATTACATGAGACATGCAAGGACCAAGGTCTACAAGACCGAATCAAGCCCTTAAATGATTTGACCAAGAACAGAAGTTCATTCACAGTGAAAATACAGCACCTGATCACACCATCTAGCTTCCACCTCTTCCCTTCAACTTCAGGCACCCTCCTTTGCAAAGATCAGGTCATTTATAAATGTTAGTCAAACAGAATAAGACCTGCACCTTTTAAATAGTCTGTTACCATCCACAGGTGCTTTATAATGTGGAGGACATACCTCTGTTCTCCTGGAATAAGCAGCAAGCAAAAGCTGCTCCTCTGAAAGCAAGGGATTTGCTCTGCATCTGACTTCCAGGCAATGTGTGTCTAATTTAGCTATACGTTTTAGTTCAACAGTAAGATTTCTATTTCAGAATTTGTTTCTGTTCTGAATCTGAAAGTGAACGTTGGCACATTGAAGATTTCTTGTAAAAGTTTGTATAACCATGCTTGTCGTCAAAATCGTAAACAGTAATATCAATATTGCAATACTTAGTTTACCATAACATTGAAAACAAAAGCAACTGAAGTGAGAGTCAGCATGAAATGTTTTCCTCTTATCAGAATAAATCAGAATGTTGAAATAATGAATTTCTGCTCTCTGCTTTTGAAAATGTCATTGGAAACAACACATTCTCACAAAAGATTTGGATTTCTCTCAAAGTGCATTTTCCAACTGGAATGTGTAAAGACAAGTCTTTTAGTATTGGCCCTGTTTGGTGGTGGTTTGCAAATGCTCTCCATCAACCTACATGACTGCATAAGGTAGGAGAAAATGGTAAATTTGGACCTCTGGATATATACACTGGTATAACAGAGCAGAAAGTGGTATGTGGTACCAGTTAATGGCTATCAGTTCACATGGACCTGCTTACAGAGATCTGTGGGCAGCTGTATTTCACTATGTCCATCTTTTGCATGAATAAAGAAGAACAAGAATAACTGAAAAGCTGAAGGCTGCTCCAGAGTAGAAAAGCCAGCCCTACTACAAAGAAATTCTTGTGCCTCTTTAATTACCCTCCTTCACCCATAGGTGGAATTTCCACTCAGCCAGCCTCAGCAACCAGGCTGCTAGCCTGGGAAGAGATTTCTGTTTGTCTTTGTACAGCAAACACTGGCTCTGTTGTGCAGCTTGAGTTTCTGATTCTAATGATTTCCTGAATTCATTCTGCTTCATACCTCAGGGAAGGAAGAGGTGATCCTCTTGAAAATTCATATAATTGCTTTTATTTGATTTTTATTAAACCTCATTCAAGAATAATATGATGGCTTTCTTTATTACATTGTTCATCACTGTGGCATTTTTGAATTTGCTTTGCTAAAAGAAACAGTTTACTAAGCCAAAGATTGAACTCAAGGATTTTAGCAGAGAAAACTGGGAGCTTTTTTGGAGGTTCTTTTGATTTCAAAGGCTTTTGTAATATTGATAGCTATCTAATATCATCTCCACTTTCATTCGCTAGTAGCCCCAGCATCTTCCCAGCAGCCAGGCCATCCTGGGGCATGCTGTGTGTGCACAGGGCCAACTTCTCTCTGCCTTCACCCTAGCTTCTCCCAGCTGCTTCAGAGGTGTGGGAGCGCCTGATCCTCTCCTCTCCCCACACCAGCCACCCTGTGCGTGAGGAGGCTGGTTCTCACTGTCACAAGCAGACAGTGGTGGATGAAGAGAAGGCTGCTGCTGTGGTGTGGGAATGTGCAGTGAGGACCGGGTTAATCAGCACCTGTAAATTCTTCTCTAGTTCTTGTAGTGATCATTCCCATTTTACAGTTGGGATCACCAATGCAGAGAAGCAAGCTAAGAAATCTGCGCTTACCAGAAATAAAATAGCTGAGTAATTACATTTCAGGACCAGCAACTTTGTGTTGGTAGCACTAAAGTATATGGCTTTGGAAAATTTAACCTATTTCTCTCTTTGCCACCAGTGTGACATCATTTACTGCCCATTAATAAGTTAAACACAGAGCCACTTGATGTGTATTTTTATGAGAGTTATATTTTACATAAGGAGAGTCTCAAAGGGGAAAACCCCCTTTTCTATTTTATCACAGGAAATGATGTCTGTGAAAACTTTGTAAAAAGTTCTTTTTATCTTAAAAAGTTTTTAGCAAGAATCCAGTCATCATGGTTTATCCCCTTAAACCATGTCAATATTTATATTTAAGAGGAGTTTCAAATATTAGATCAGCTGCACTCTCAGTTTAATAGGAACAATTCCCATTGACTAGGAACTGCGGCTGAATACTGCGAGGGCTTACTTTGAGTCCTTATGCTTAAAGCTTGCAGTGGCAGTAAGGGTGGTGGGGTCTCTGTCAGTTCATGCGTCCCTCCATGAAGAGCTGGATCCCCACAGGACCGTTTTTAGTCTGCTGGAGGGCTCCTGCCACATCCCACCAGCACTCCATGCCACACAGGACTATGTCCTGGGGATGAGCAGCCCTGGCACCTGGTCATCTCACTGAAAGCCTTCCCATAGGAACGGGGCTGGAACAGCTCTTACAGGATAACAGGCAACTAGAGTAGGCTGAGCACA
Organism: Anas acuta; assembly: GCF_963932015.1. NCBI lineage: Eukaryota > Metazoa > Chordata > Aves > Anseriformes > Anatidae > Anas > Anas acuta. The sequence continues at coordinate 13,628,047 of NC_088985.1, forward strand.
GCTATCGTTGACACAGCTATACTCCCTTAATAAGCACTGCAGACACCTCCCAGGGTTATCTGCAAACTATAATTTGTGCGAGGCACATACTTTCGATGCTACCAGCAATTAGACTTCTGTTTCCTACTTTTTATGGAGTAACGGCAACAGACCTTGTGCTGCAGGACCAAAGACAGTCAGATAGAGCATCATTTCTTCGTACAGTTACTCTTTTTCACCCTCCCTTTCCTGAGACAAGGAATGGGTTATTTCGTACCGCACGGAGTGGCTTGCCCTTGCCCTTCTCTCATAGCAGACATGTTTGGATGAGAGATGCCGACTGGTCCAAGATTTAGCTGGCATTTCATCCTCCAAGCTACGTGATCAGAGTGTCCTGCTCACATCCTCAGAATTAAACTGATCATCAGTTGTCTGGACAGTGAGGAAGTTTTCCATCTATTTAAAACTTCTTTTTCCTTCAGTTTATTTTTTTCTGTAACTTGAAATACAGTTGCTGTCTATAACCGTAGTGAAATTTTGTTTAATAAGATTAGGAAATATTTCCCTGGCTAAGGATGTGGAATCATCATCCTGAGGAAGCTCCTGGCACTGGATATCTCCTGCACTATTGCAGGGATCACTTTGGGTGATTTGGGTGTCCCTTTCCAGTCCTGTGTCCTCCTGGCAGGGGAGATGTTTCCTATCTGGTAATACATAACAGCTGAAAATTCCCATATTTTATTAAACATGGGAAGACCTCAGCCCACTCTCATGGCCCTCAGTGTGGGGCACCATATGAATGTAAAGAAGACAACAACTGAAAGAATTTAAATCTTCCCTGGTCCATCAAATACCTCAGGGTGACTCCTGACCTAGGACCCCATGCTCTTTGTCATTTTCCTGGCCGCTTCGTACTTGATCGCATGTTGTTTGCACTTAACATTAGTGAAGTGACCTGAAAATTATGATGCTACAGCAAAGATCAAAAGGCACAAAAAGGTGAGTAAATATAAATAGTAAAGTGAAAGAATACAACTAGACAGTAACAAGTGCTAAATGGTGTATTTCACAAGAACTTGAGCCTGCACTTCCCCAGGAACTACACCTTTGCAACACGGTTCTCAAGCCTCTATATAGTTACCTTTTTCCTTCCAGATTAATGCTCATTTTAGGACACCTCAGCTTTGGCTACTGTTAGCTCTAAACTATTTATTTTCAGAGGCTGACTTTCACATCATGTAATAAATTGCTGGGATATGTGGTGCATGCAGAGAACTGCTGGGTGCATTTCAACTAGAAAAACAAACTGGAACAATCTTTCTAAATAGACATTTATTTTATTGAAAAAAAAAAGCTGTAGAAAATTTTATGCTTTTTTTCACATAACTTCACAGAGAGAAAAAAATCAAAATGTTAACACCCTCTCTTTACTTCTACGTTTTCTATTATTTAACTCATTTCCTGTAGATGTTTGCTAAAATTCAGCATTTTCACAATTATTTTAGGTTTAAAACCCTTAAAAATGGTTCTGAATCTGGAGCTTGGCTAAGTCAGAAATGAAATACAACTTTTCCCATTGCTTCCTCCTGATGCTAAGGACTTTTCCTATTACTCTAATGTAATCTTCTGGTTTTGTGAGGTATCCTCCAGATTGACTCGACTCCAGAGACCCCCATGTGCTGTCACAGCAGTGGTGGTTCCTGCCACGACACTAACAGCTCTCCTACATGTTCTAAGTGCTTTGCAGTATAAATGGGCAGCAATGCTGTTTCTGTGCTTGGTCTCTCTGGAGTAACTCAAAAATAAACCAGCACATATCAGACAAACTCTACGTGTTCAATCTTGGATTGTTTGTCATCTGGAGCAGTTTCCTTAGGGCTGGAGAATTTTTTTCCTGAGGACTGCACCCCCACCAGGCTGCTGAAGCATGCTTGTCTCTTTCTCTCTCCTACCCAAAAGCTTCTTTTCATACATTATGATTCAGTTATAAGCTCCGTTATTATTTTCTGTTCCCATTGTTGATCAGAATACAGCCCCCTGTTAAGACCTGTTGTCCTTTAACAGTCCTTGCATAGGTATCAGACACTTCAGCGTGCAGTGGATCCCATCCACATTAATGCTCAGAACAGCAGAGCAGGTTTGCAGCATCTGTCTTCGTCATCCTCATTTATCCTGCCCTGGTTTGATTTGCAGTTTTGGAGTGTATGAATCATTTTCTTTTTGCAGGAAACTAAAGCAGAAGCTGTCTACTTCAGGTGCACACTGGTTGTGCTTCAGCCCCTAGCAGGGACAAAAGTGGTCCTTAGAAGACATTTAAACTGCATGCATTCAGGCTGTCCAGTCAATCAAACTAAATATAATCTAAGATAAAATGCCAAACCGCCTGCACTCTAGATGTAGAGCTCTCACAGCCAGTCGCATTGTTGTACCAAGCTGCTCTTCCTATGCCTAATTGCTTGCTAATGTAGACAAAGGCAGAGGCACATAAAGGTACAGCAATTCATATCATCAGCTTCCTAAAATCAATGACTTTGTAAGTTTCTGAGAACATTTAAACTTCTGGCTTATGTCTCTAGACAGCTAGTGCTATACAGATGGCATAGTGTATTGCATCTACATAGTCAAATCTGGTAGATGCCTTCATTTGGTGTTACGATAATTAATGGATTTTTATGTGATAAAAAGATGGGGTGAAGAGAGAGATCATCTATCAATATTCCACCTATTGGGAGCTGTGATTAAGTCCTTGAAGCTTTGAGATGTGGTAAGGCTGCAGAGCAGTTTAGGATAACAAGTGAAGACTATTATCATGTCCAATTACTCTCGAAAGGAAATTAAGAGAGGCAGAATATAATTACTTGAACTGGAATGTAGCCAGAGTGTTGGGGTGATCATTTGCTATATGATCATTAATGACTGTGGTAGATAACTGTGGATTTAATGCCACGAGGTAAATATTCACTCTCACCAAGGAGTATGCTCATTAAGAAAAATATGGATGCAGTCATAAAAGAATGTTAATTGAATCCTGTGTATGGGTGAGCATTCATCTTCCAAAACCAAGTATCAGCAGTAACATCACTCAAATGCACAGAAACGCTGCATAACATCTAATGGGAGTAGGGAATCAAAGGCCTCTGTATTATATATGTATATATATTTATATATTTGGTTCTGACGTAGAGCATCAGATGATGGTATCTGTACTTAGCTCAGCCTGCCCTCTTGGATGCTGTAGAAGTAAACACACAGAGAGGCAAGGAAAACTGCTAAGCAGTATGAATTTAAGGAATGACTTGCCAGAAATTCTGGATATGAAAAGAAGCTTTTGAGGTTTCATGGAAGACAGACTGTTTAACAAATGATGTACAATCTTGTCTTCTGCACTTCTGTCCTGAAAGCAGTACAAAGATTTTGTTTTTCAGTAGTGTCTTTCATGCATTTAGGTTGCCCTTCAACTGAGCTTCCTAGTTCTCCCAGACAAAGGATAAACAATATATGATAATTGCTTTACCTTTTGCTGCAATGCAGCAGAGACATAACCACATTATCAACAGAGGTGTGAAAAAAATCAGTGCTTGAGGACTTTTAAAATACTTTGCTAGAGACAGAGAGTTGGCTGAATTAGTGACTACAGTGGCCAGTGCCTTTGCTTCAGAGCTCATCTGAAGAAGGGCACATCTAGCTGCTCAGCACCTCTTACTTCACATAATGTGCAGGCTCAGTCAGAACTGTCCCTCACTGAAACCTGAGTGCTGCATCTGTAGATGCCTCTAGGAGAAAGAGGTTTGAGGAGATACCTCTGAGTGTTTATCAGCTGCAGAGGAAGATCCTGGAATAATGTCTCTCAGGTCAAAACTGAAACATAACATCCACTAATGTAATTTATCGCAAGTTTCTTTCCTTTGGTAGGACCGAAGTTCCTCAAAATGTTTTTGCTCTTGCCAATAATTCACAAGGATGTCTTGATAGACTGGGAAAAACTTCAAATCCAGCTCCTTGATAAAGACCTGGATACTTAAAACGCATGAGGCTTCATCCAGAACTTGCTTAAGTCCATAGCACAGTGTCTTCAACAAATGGAGGCAGGTGAGGCTTTGATTCAAACTGATAAGCTTTCAGGAAGGTTCAACCAAACCCACAGAAAACAGTAAAGAGATTTGTGAATGAGGCCAGGGGAGCGATGGAAATAGCAGTCTCTTCTGTTACTGCCTTCAGGAAGTCCCACAAGCCCTTCTCCGCTTCTGGAAGAGCTCGAGGTAAGAGACCCGCTTGATTTGAATCAAAAGAATCTTGTTAAAAACCTTCAAGCCTCTGAGAGAGCTGCTTATATTAGCATGGTTATTTAGTCTGGAAAAAGGACTTCATTGCAGTCATCCTTGGGAGGCCCAGAGTGCCAGCTGCAACTCCTGAGAAAGGAAATTCCAGCCAGCACAGAGAGCGCTCCTGTTTCCACCGCCCCGCTCATGGACAGGGCTTCTGGAGGCTTCCAGACCCCCTCTTGCTGACTGCTTTTTTCACAGAGCAAAAAGGCAGATAAATGTGTCTGTTCCAAAGGAAAGGACAGGATCTGCCTTCCAAGGCAGCATTGCCAACTTTAAGGATCTGTCTGGCAGAAGGTGACCAAAAGAAACCAGATCTGGAACTGACAAACAGACTGTAAGGTCAGCCCTATTTCCGCACATCATGTTTAACATGGGAAGAGGAGGAATAAATCCCATCGTGTCTATGTCTTAAATAGTTGAGAACCTCTGCATGGTTGGAAAAGTGAAGTCTGTGGGGCAGTGCATCAACTTTTGTGTCATTCTCTTACTTGTGGATGTGTAAGGGCAGCTAACAGCGCTTAACCTAGCCTAACACTGCTGCTATTGATAAACAGGAAAACATTCATTAAACACATAACTCTGAGGAGAGATCTCTTAACTCATCAAACTGAGTGCATCAAAGTGGAATCCTTTATGGCATCATTACATGGAGGGTACATTTTTTGCCTTTTTAACTTGAACTGTCACAGGTCAGTCCCTCGGGTGCCTTGTAACAGTGGTCATCATCCCACAACTTGTGAGGGATTTCATTGACCACTAGGTATTTCACACCGCCACCTGGAATGAAGAGGAACTTTATTCTAGCAGAAACATACAGGATAGAGAGAGCAAACATGGGAGCTGGAACATGCTGCCTTCTACAGGAAAAAAAAAAAAAAAGTGTGAATCCACTGCTCTAAAGTAGCTGCTCCATGGATCATCTCTCATGTTTTGTGGTGTAGGACGCTGGGCACAGGCGGCTGACATGCAGACACTTGGTCCAGTCTGGGGCTCCTGAGGCTGTGTTGGGAAGAGCTCCTACCCCAGGTGGCTGGGGATGAGCGAATGGGTCAGGCAGAATGACAAGGAGCAACAGCTCCAAGGGTTGAGGACATGGTGTGAGGATATGAGTTTACAAGAAGTAGAAGGTGAAGCACGGCCTGGAGCAGGTGGGATGGCTAGAAGAATCTGAAATGTCATTGCAGTTCCCAAATTTCCTGGTCAGAGCACCTGGGAGGATTAAGAAGAAAGGAGGAGGCATCTGAATTTGTTTACAGGTGTGAGCTTATTGGAACTTGCTCTTTCCATATCCTTCTAGGAGCTTATCAAAGGCTTGCTCCTTCTTCTTTGAGCTTCCAAAGGTGCTCTGGTTTACTTCCACTCTGTTACAGCTGAGTACTCGTACTAAGGACTTGGAACAAAGCCACAGCCTAGCCTTTATTTCTAGCCTCACAGTATAGATCCATAAAATAAACCCTTGGATGGCATAGTAATATTCAAGAATACCTTAGCTTGAATAAACTTTTATGGCAAAACTATAACCCTTTCCGTGCAAGTCAAATGAAATTCATCTGATTTATATCTTTTGTTATTATCATTATGGATCACACAGAGTTACCAGGTTCTTCTGTTTCCTGACAAATAAATCAATGTGTGTAGAAGATACCAAGAGGCAATTCAGCAGAAGCAATGGTGCACTGTCCAAAACTCTCCTGGCACTGGAAAACTCTTTGGCTGCCCCAAAGTGTGGTCTCTGTAGGGATAGCGCCTGCTCCCCGGTGCCAGTGTTGGCATTAATGCAGCATCATACTTTGCCCAGTGCTGTTCCCTACGAGGTGCAATGTGAGCTGGTGCTGCCTGTCTGCTGGGCCACCCCACGGCTGCTGCTGGGATCTTCTCATGGTGTTGCTCACAAGTGGGAGCAAGATCAAGAGCTGCGGGCTGCCCTGGGTTGCGGCCCCCTGGGACTTCTCCGCTGCCTGCTGAAGCCCGTGGCAAAACAAAAGGAAAATCAAATAGGAGGTAACATTTAAGTTTGGTTTTAAAATTAAGATGCAAATCTGCTACACAAATACCCTACAGCAGGCAATTCCAAAGGGAACACGTTTCATTTTGTATCGGCTTAAATTTCTTAAACTAACTTCACTGACATTTGTCTTGTGCCGGTTAATTTACTTATGTCTGCTTTACCATTATCATGCTAAGCACAGATAAAGTTCTCCACACAAAGGTTTATGCTAGCATGACAAATCTTGCACTGTAACAAAAATGTTTTTGTATCAAACTTGCCCCGTGCGTCAGCAGCAGCCAGCACTGTGCATGGCTCTTTGTTCCTGGTGGAAATGGTGAAGTGGCGTTTGCCACGTCCCTGGCAGCCTGCGAGGAGAACCAGAACAGCCCTTCAGCCAAGGAGGACATAGCACAGATATGGACAGCCGAGGGAAGGGGTGGAGGATGCAATCAACCTGAGGCAATTTTCAGCTGATGCTATCTGCTTTTTACCTTAAAACATTAATCTATAATATTTTGATTTGATCTTTTGAATATGGTTGTTGGAAATACGGATGCATTTCAATACCCTTTGAAACTCTTAACAATTTTAGGAGCAGAAGGATAAGAAGACCATAGAAAATTAATCTATATATGCATATATTCAAAATTATCCTTTTCTAATCAGTTCTAAACCATTGTTTCTTTCAAAAGCTGGAGGAAAAAAAAATATTGTGTTGAGTACTTTGAGGAAGGTATCAGTTCTCAGTCTTGCTCACCACTCCTCCCACACCCCAAACGACGCCTTTACTTGGAAAGCTATATATCTCACTTACGAAAACAAAGCTTTCAAGTCTCAGTTTCTGATATACCCTTTCATCCATAGTATCACAGTTCCTATCAGCTCTTATGATTGCTTCTGCCTCTCACAACAGACATAGGGATAAAAATCAGCATGTTCTACTTTCCCTTTCTAAGCCATTAAGAATACACATAAACAGAACAATAGCATCAAATAGCTGGGAGATTTTTTTTCCTTTCCATTGTATTAACCACGAGCCTGTTTGGCAGTAGCAACAGCCAGTAGTAACAGCCAGCTCCACATCAGTGACTGCGGTCTGTGAGGACAAGGATCATGCTCCCACCTCTGGGATGGAGAAATGGCAATGCAGAGGAAAGCTCCCACTGGCTTAGTGACAGAGGGGACGGGTGGCCGAGCTAGGCAGAGCCAGGCCTCCCCAGCTTCTGCAGGGCCACAGCAATTTATTTTACCTTTCTTGAGCTGCCCTTTCTCATGCGTGGCAACCATCTCAGTGTGTCCCTTGGGGCTCCTGGGTCCTCCCCAGTCCTGCTTGCTTGCAGTCTGTCTTCTCTCTGAATATATTTCAAGAACCTTTGTTACAAAGTAGGGAAGTGCAACCAACACAGCCTACAAGAGCTCTTTCCCAAGAAGAAAGCAAGAGGGCTGCACTCTTCAAACATCTTAACAGGGTTAAAATTATGGTGATTGCACTTGCAGGCAGGCAAATAATCATTTAGTATGCTATTTTACCTGCAAGGTCATGGACTCTGCAATGATTAATGGGTAGGTTCATTTTCTACATTTCTTTTTAAAGCTTTGGTCCGATAGGGCTCTTCTGAATTTCTGGAAGATTAACCATTTGCAGTTACCCAGCTGCTACCGCAGCCTCTTTCATTTTAAACAAGCAAACAAAATGAAACAAAACCCCCCAAACAAAAGCCTTTCTGTTTAGTCTTTCACATTATGCTACATGCTAAACCGTCCTGATACATACTGTCAGTCCCCAGGCACTAGGTTACATTCATTACCCAACTTTGCTCCAATCTCAACCAAAAGGAGCAAAGGGACAGCACACCAAAAATAAACTGCATCATCTTGGTCTTCCAGATAACCTTCTGCTCTTCCTAGTTACAGTCCTAGATGCTTACATTGACGTGACTTTGCCTCCCAGCTGATGATGAGTGAATTACATTGCTGGTAATGCTCACAATGATTTGTTCCTCTCAGTTTTCTGCACAGTTACAGCATTATTTAAGTTTTCTGAAAACATTTAACATCAGAATACTTCATTTTCAGTATTTAAAACTCAGGAAGGTAACTACAGAAGCAGATCACTTACTTCAAAAGCATATTCCTTTCTCGGGAGGTGCTGGGTGTTTTAATAGCTAACCAAATCACTGGGAGGGAGTCACCAGAACCACTGGTTTCTTTAAATGCTGCCAGGCATCAAGGTTCATCTCCAGCTGCCTTTGTAATTTTGGCCTAACTCCTCACTCGTTACTCAGAGTACCTCCAGTTGTGGAAACTGCCAGCTTTGTTCACCGCAGTGTTACAGCAGTATGAACTCCAAGTAGGCTCTATGTGGTGGTGTGTGATAAGAGAAGTTATTTTGTGATTTCAAGATAGTTGTATTTCTTTCCTCCGCTGACAGCTTTCACATCAGTGTTAAGATGATCCTACAAATTCTTCTACAGCATTTTTAGGAAACAAATATAGTTTGGAAAACAGCTGATTCAATCTTTTTCATCTAATAAAACCAATATTGTTGCTTTAAAAAAAAAAATTAAATTAGGGTTTTCAAACAAAAACCTTAATTTCCAAAGACATACTTTTTACTACTGCATGTCTATCACATTTTACTTCATTTCACTGAAAAATATTTTATCAAAAAGTTGTGATACAGCTTTCACAGAAGCACTATTTAGTTTTGTGCTAAGCTGAAATGTTGAGAAATGGTAGAGAGGAAGAATGCCTTGAAAACTTTAGGCTGCCTTCATGGAGGTCTGGTGTCCTTGGGATAGTACAGAAAAAAGGAAAATCCCCCAAACAAGACTCTCATTCTCTAGTTTCATTCTGGCCAGTGCTCACATAAGGACATCATTTTCTGGTCAGAAGAAGGTTTTACTATATATCAGAGACAGACCTTTTCTCATTGTATTTATTTTCCTCCTCTTTATTTTTGACCAGCATTTCTGATGCTCCCATTGCGTGTTACAATCACAAAGACATGCAGCTATCACCCCTCTGGTTTATCCATGTGTATTCCACAATCAAAAGTTTTCATCTAAGAAAAATGAGTGTAATATGACCTTGTAGTGCCCTGTAAGACACTGCAGCAAGAGAAATCCCACTTCATGCCGTCACAGTTTGCATTCTGGAATGCATTCTTCAGCATCAAGCCATGCATGAAGCCTTCTGTACGTCTACGTCATGAAGTGGTGCCTCCCTGAACTTTATGGAAATGTTTTCTGGAGTGCTTGTGGTACGCAAAATGTGCTCTCTGCAGACAGCAACGGTGGCCTCTGCTCTGCAGGGCTGTGGTTAAAAAACAACTCTAACAGGGAGTTGGGGAGCAATGAGCACATGAGTTTGTAAGGTGATGCTTGGGTACGTCCTGATAAAATACTGATAGGATCCATTGGAAATCAATTTCAGTCCCCACATCAGTGCTAGAATTAATCTAACTTTGAACACATCTGAAATATTTGACTGTGTAAAGCTTTACTTGTTTGCAAGACAGCGCCACGAAAATGAAACGCCCCACACAACTCCATTGCTGAGGTTGCTGTGGTCTATGACAACTTCCACACGCTAGTTCTCATCCACCTTTATGATAATTTCTAGCTCTCCTTCCCATCGTACTGCCTGTACCACTGCAGGATGGTGGTTTGCTGTGCCCTACATCCCTAACGATGCAAAGAGACCTGTTAAAACGCTTTTGTAGCTGCTTGGAAGTGCCACTAGGTAGTGGCTGAGGTATGCTATAACCCTGAATTACTTCTGAAATTAAAATTAAAGGAACTATGGTTAAAAAGATTAAGACAGTCTCTGTGAGTCCAGCCATGCCCCTCTCCAAGTTTTCTCTGTTAAAGAGAAGGCAATGTGGCGTTCGTTTTTTTTTTCTGCACAGGACACAGTGTTCTCTGTTCAAGGGTGTGATCTGGAAACTGCATTTACAAACTTTTGCTGGCAGCTTAGGAAAATATAACAGCATATTTACATTTCCTCAGGGCAGGTCCTAACTTCGCACTTGGGCAGGTGAGTTTTGGAAATTTTGGACAAAAGTGCTGAGGACTGCCGGGATCCATTTTTACAGAGAGTATTCTGAACTTCTCTTCAAGTGAGATTATGTCATTAAATCTTTACAAAAGATTGAACTATTTATTACACTGCACGTTTTTACGTTTTCTTCCTTCCTCCCCCCCCCCCCCGAATGAAGAACTGAAGGGGTTTAATAAAATGTTTTTTTTTTTTTTCCCCCAGTCCTTTTTCTTTCAACATTTTACCTGTTTAACAGGGTATATAACCTGCATAACTAAGAGTCTGATTCACAGACCATGGACTTGGTGAAAACATTTTTGTAGAACACAAGGAGAGGTCTGACCCATGTCCAGGGGAGAAGCCCCCACAGCCACCCCTGCATGCAATGCTCATCACCCTCAGGTACCACCCAGCAGGTAACTTTAACAGGTTTTGTGAGTGGGTCTTTTGTTTTCTGCATTTCTGTGGTATGCGACTGAGTTGTATTCTATAAATATCAAACAGACCTGTGGTCAGGCTGCTCTGACTGCAGTCTGTGCAATGGAAAAACAGAAAAGGGATGTTTGAAACTTATAATTTTCATCACTTTGCCTTCTGCACGTTGAACTCACAACATTTTAATATCTGCGCCTATCTTTGGAGGCAGCTGCCGTGCTTTTTGGCTGTGGTACTCACAGATACAGACACACTGCTCTGCCAGCGTCAAGCTCTGCTTTTGTCCACTGCTCATTTCCCCTCAGGTAACTTTTGCATGTAAATACATTTTGCTCCCTGTGCTGTTAAACTGGAGAAGTACACACTAGTCAAAAATGGGGAAAATAGCCTGCCAATAGGAACTGGGCTTTTCAGAAATATGATTTAAGAGGTCTTGACTGGAAATCAATTAGAGTCCATCATGGAATATTTGAGCTTCAAGCCATTTTAGTATGAAGCTGAGACAGGAGAAAACACCATCAGAGCCCTTTAAGACTGAAAGATGCAGTGTTTTTACAAGGAGATAGAAGCAGCCTTTCCAAGGGCAGAATGGCACTCCCCCAGACTTTTGCACAGACTAAACACTCTGAAGTTAATCAGACTTCTCTTTCTCTTTTCATTCTTTTTTCTAGAAACAGTACCCATGCCATACAAGATCTAGTTGGTTTGTGTAAGCAGAAAAAATAAATTTAGCATTTCTAATAATAGTTTCATCCTCTATCCTGCATATGTCCTAACACAAGGAACATCAACAGTACTATCATTTGCTCTCTCATCTCTGTTGCCTTTCCATACGCAATTGAGTTTTTATCAAATGCTACAACTGCAATCTGTGCATCACCTAAAAAGGCTTCTACCAAAGACCTAGTCATGTCAGCCACAGCTTTGGCCTCCTAGCTCATCCTCATTCCCCTGCTGACAGTATAAGGCTGATCTGGCAGCACGGCTTGCTGTACATTTTAATACAGTCATCAAGTGCAGTACATGATCATTGTGTAATTAAGAGACAAAGAAACAGGAGTTGTATTGCAAGTCACCACATGACTACTCAATGGTTATTTGAAGCCATTTGTTGTGTAATTGGTTGGAATTCTCTTAGAGATTTTTGAAGCATTTCAGAGGTGTTTTAAAGGGGATTACTCAAAAAGATTAGTGGTTAGAAATTAATAAATGCAATGATTTAGGGGCCTTCTTTCTTTTTTTTAAGAAAAAAAAAAAGAAGAGCAATTCATTTTAACAGTTAATCACTGCTACTCATTTTTTAAGGAAGGCCATAACATATTTTATGGGGGTGCTGAAACAATACCCCTGTGTCAGACTCTCTCCTGTTACCCACTTGTGGAGAGATAAAGTGAAAAGTAATCCTTCCATTCCAGGGCTCGCTCTCTCTTCCATGCTTTACTGCCAACTATTTTTCCTTATGGTTTAATATTCTGATTCACTTAATGTGGACTCATCCTCAAGGTCCAAATCCTTCAAGTGGTTTGTAGGACATGTGATGAAACAGAGTACAGGTAACAATATATCACATCCCACATCCACTGACTAAAGAGTACAAATCATACCCAATATTAGGGTTTGCAGGGGGCTGATACCAGGCTGCAACCCAAAGGAAGAAGCAACACATGGCACAGTTTTACCATGAAACTCGAAATGATCAATGTTTATAGTCTAGTTTAAAAAAAATAAATAAAAAAATGAAAAAGATAAAAGAAATAAGGCCAGTTGGGGAAGTAAACATCTGGTGGAAGAGAAGTGCAAGAATAGGAAAGACAGTTTTAGCTGGCATCAGATTACACCTGGAGAGCAGAGAAACTAAATTTAACGAGCAAAGGGAAGTTTGCAATAATACAGCTTAACAGTGTGGTTAAGCAACATAAAAAAACACTGAAATCAGCCACAGATACAGATATTTAACGCCTCATGTCCCAGGAGCTGACTCAACAATAGCACAGTAATATTTCAACTTACATTTTACAACATATTTCCCTTGCCAATGCGCTTAGGAAAATCTATATATAATTAGATATAATAATTAGGAGCATGGTAATATATTATGGGATGAGTGGAATGTCTTGCAGTAAAGAGACACTTATTGCTTGTTGAATTTTTCTTAAGTAAACTGCATCTCTTTCAGAGATTGCCACATCAAATTTGATTACTACTTTTTCCAATCTTATTTGTTTGGACTGATTACTATTTGTCTGGGCTATTCACCCAGATGAGTAAGTCAGCAGAAATTGTTCTCTTGACATGTTTAGTACAGACCACACCATCTCCAAGTTCATTATCTTGTGCTGGCCACACTACAGCTGCCAACAGAGGTGCTGCACCTGAGGACAGAGAGTACTGCTCTGCTGCTGAGGTTCAGCTGCCTCTTTTCTCAAGCACAACTGTGAAGACCTTTAAAAAAGCAATAGCAGAGGAACTGTCTGTGCTTATTGAGAGGTGGCCAGTATGATCAGCAGGTTTAATTCTAGCCACTGTGGTTACGTCTTCCAGGTTTTCCAAGCTGCCACAGAAACTCATACAAAGATTTAGAAGAAAAAAAAAAAAAAGTCAGAAATCTTGGAAAGGTAGTAGTGTTCAGAGGACAAAGTTTAATCCTCATTAGGTGGTGTAATGTTGAACATGATTTGCTGTACTGCAGCTTTGTTAGTCAGCTAACAGCTTGAGTTTACAACTGTGCTCATACACAGTTCACGTTTTTATTTAAGAAATCCCAATAAAGGTAACAAGCCTTGTGCTACAGCTACAGCTTGAAAAGTAACTGAGTTAAAGCTTAGTTTCTTTATATGGCACTTAAATTTTGATAGTTGTTTTTTTCTCCTCCTTTTATCGATCTTTTGAACACTTCACTTGGTACAAAGAATAGAAATAAGCTGAATCACCCATTCCAAACCCTAAAGGCAGGACTGGACAGTCTAAACTGAACTATGAATATTGAAAGAGCAGGCTTCATCTACACTGAGCTCAAACAAAGCCCGTTTCCTCCCCTTCTACCTGAATTTGGGAGCATCTGTGTAGAGGCACTGGAAGAGAAGATTTGAACTACATTGCAGAATTTTGGCTATAATTTTTACCTTTTCTAGACAAGAGCTTTTTATCCCCTGTATATCACAGACCTCCCGCTTTTACTGTGAAACAATGAAAATGATGCCATAAAATTCAAGTGGTACAAGTACCCTGAGCCTCGCCTCGGCCCTGCACCGAGCGCAGTTCAGGTAGCGGCAGCATTGTCCTGCGGGGGGGCCAGAAATGGCTCTGCTGCAGGCGTAACCACTCAGCCAAGCTAGGCTTCTCATTTTTCACCCTGGATAAGCTACGCAACGTGATTAAATTAGATCTCTTACATTGTTCACTGACTTCTGGTAAATTACACCTCTGATTTCTGGTCCAATGAAAAGGTGCTAATTACCTTTTTAAGTGCTCGTTTAATGTTCTGCAGTGACATAAAGCATGAGCGCAGCCGACTGCATGCCCGAACCTTCCAGAGGTTTCTCCCTGGCTGCTCGCTCTCCTCAGCCTCTTTCATTTTTCCTCTGCTCCTTCCCTCTGTCCCTCCAAGGCACCTGCTGTGTGCCGCTCCTGCAGCTGAATAAATCCACTGTGTTGTTTGCCGCAGCTCGCTCTGTTTTAACCCATTAAAAAAAAAATCAGCATTCTGCCTGGGTCTTATTGCCCAGCTTGTCTCTTAGCTGGAGAGTCGCAAACCTCAGATTGCAAATGGCTTCCCTTCCTCTCCCCCTCTGTCAGTGATGTCTCTGAGGAATGTTTCTGCCAGGCCTTACACAACCTGCACCTCGCTGTGGTCCTGTGACCAGTGTGCAGGCAGGGCTGTCCCCGCCACCACCGCACTGCACACAGGCACTTCAGGCTGTCAGGGGCAGCTGTGGCCCTGGAAAGTTCTTCCCTCACTTGCAGCGCACAGGCCCAGGCTCCTACACGTCTCCAAAGCCAGGGGGGAACCTGGCTGCTCCTAGTCCTGGGATGCAGACATCCCTGCCCTCAGGCTTGTCCTCACTACAGTCCTGGTGCCCTGAACCTCAGGCTGGAGTCCTGGTGACTCCAGCCTCAGCTGAGCCATGTCACAACGGTGGCTGCTCCTTGGCCCTCTGCCACCACAGATGGGGACCCTGCAGAAGTCTTGTGGAGGGCTTTAGGCAGCCTCTTCTAATAAATGCACCAAGGCCTTCTGGCCTGTGCTGCTCAACCCAGGCCTCGCTTTGTAGCTACTTCTGACTGAGCAATTTAAGGCTGTCAAAATCATTTCTGTTGTCTCCAACTCTCTCAGAGCCATATAGGCCTGCCAATGAACTTGGAGCCATACTAGAGACGGACCAAACTGAGGCTGTTTTATACAAGATTTTCTCCATCCTAATTTAACTATTGTTAAGTCTCTTTCATCTTAGCTTACTTTGTCACTATCAGTCATGGCCCAGCGTGAACTCTGCGTATTTCTGCTCCTGGCCAGCCTGCCCTGCACAAGGTGTGTACATTCAGGGCACAGCCACAGAGGAAGGTCACTCTGGGCCTGTGCGCTGATCTACTTCTGATGGATTTCTCTTTAAAAGTACAACAGCTTATTTTTTGCTGTTACTTCCAAAGAAGATTAAATATGTCCTAATTTGAACTTGAAGAATTATTTTGCTTTCACTGCAACATCCAGATACACTATATAAAACCCAGGGTTGTGAATTTGTAGCATGAGAACTGGGTTGCTCCCATGTCCATCCCTCAGGATCCTGATGCCACAGGTTTTATTCTCTCATTACTGGGCAACATGGGCAATCCCCTGTGCAGCAGTGAAACTCAAGATGGACAGACAGACAGACAAGACACACATCAGAGCTTTCAAGCATCAGTTAACTTGTTTAACTGTGATTTACTTCCTAACAATGCCAGGAGAATGTAAGGACACCCAAGGACCGAAGTGAAAGACATTTTCTGGAGCAGCACTTCTCCTTTCCAACCTCTTTTGATATGTCTGTATTCAAGAGTACAACAATGCTGACCTTTTTGCGATTGAAGCTTATCCATAATAATCTTCAGAATTTAGTCTTTACCAAAACTTTATACCTTCCTTTGTAGATTTGATCTCTCTTCACAGTTCTTGCATATGCAATATTAAGCATACATCTATGTCAAGACTGGAGAGGTCTATTCAGATATTAAGACAGTTTACTTCTTAGGAATAATTTTTCTCACTAAAAATGTATTCCTACCTTTCAAATAGAGTCATTTGGTTTAAAGGAATTCAGTGAATGTAAGTCAGTCTTTCAGAGCAGTAATTATTTTCCTCCTAAGAAACTGTGAGGGTTAAATTGTTAACACACAATTTTTTTTTTAAATAAATATGATATATATTAATGGCCCATTCCTTTCCCCAGTGACACATTTGGTTTTAGCTTTTTATCTCCTTTTAAAAATTTTATTATTTATTATTGAAGAAACAATCAAACTTTTTTTTTTTCTTCCACTGACATCAGTACAATTGCATTGGGCCTTTATAAAGGAGAATTAATTAAGGACACTGATTCATGATTGAATTGGATTCAGCTCTGGTGGCTAAAAAGGTTACTGCTGAGGTGATAACCTCAGCTCTTCTGAATCTGACAGGAGTCACGAACCAGAGACCCCTCCTGCTGCAGCTCACAGCCCAGCATGTTAACATAAATTGAAATCAATGCCTGTTGAAGTTAATACACCATGCTGTCAACTGCAATGGCCCAAGAGCAAGCTACCTGTTCTGCACCCCTGCTACAGCAACTTCTGCCTGAGGGGTGGGATGGGCATTACTGAACAGTAGCTTTTAAAGTGGTCCAGAGCCCAGTAATCCCAGTCTGCAAATTCCCTTCTGTGTTTTACCAACTATCTACAATGTGAAAGGCTGGATATTAAATACCAGACCAAGTACTCATTTGTGTTCTATTTCTGCATCCACTAAGCTTTGCTAACACAATGAGTCTGGTTGATTTCAGGAGGAGTTTTGTGTAGGTTTGTAGCTCTGCAAAACCATAGAATAAATTCTGTAAAATGTTACTTTGAAATAAGCCAGGCAAAAGATACTCTGCTCAGCTCGCATCACTGTTCCCTGTACAATAAGTATTTTACGCTTGATTTTAACCCAGAGGTGGGAAAAGAGCCAAGAATGAGTTCCCAAGGTATTAAAAACCTTGCTGAATTGGAGTGTTATACTAGAAAAACAGTGCACATGCAGATGTGAATTCAATGGATCTTTGAGGGAACTTTTGCAATCCTATTCTCATTTCTACAGCTGCTGGTGATTAAAGTCTAGATCATTGTAGCTACTGCAAATAAAAGAAAAGCCTAAGCTTAAGTAGTGTCTCCAGCAGAGGCAAAATTGAAAACAAGGTGCTAGAGTCTGGTTGTTAACACCTTAGACAAAGACCAGAAGTACAGCTGAAGAAGTTTTTTTTTCAAGTGAAGAAGAGATTTTCATCACAGAGGAACATAAAAAAAAAAAAAAAGTACAGTTCAAGTCAGTCAAAGTTAATTCTGAATTTGTGCAAAGTACACTGAAATAGGTTCTGGAGATTGGCTTGAAAGAAAGCAGCATGTCATTCCGTTCTTCAAATGTTTCTATTTTTGTTTAAAATTCATTTTAAATATCTTGATAATGAAGCAGAAAAGAGACATCCAAAATAAGGTAGATAGTTCATGTGTTTTTGAAGGAGAGCAGAGACAGGGACCTTTTTTTCAACTACTTTTGCCAGATCTGTACACAAAAAGTAGAAAATTACTGCAAGTTGTGGCAATTTGCCATTAATTCCAATTTATGACATCTTTATATAATGATACCTTCACAGCTATTTATTTTCTGAACTGAATTGGGCCCAGAAATCTACACAGGAGATTTCACCTGATATTTGTGGACTACATTTGATCTTACATCAGCCACACAGTCATTTCAATAACAACATGTAATTTTTTTTATTATTGTCATTGCAAAGTCTTTATAATCAGGCATCACAAAACATTTATACTGATTACCAAGATGTAACTAAGAAGCTATATTCCAAAAAAAGTGCAAAAGAAAAAGAAAAAAAGGTAAAAGTGCACAGACTTACCCAGGAGATCATCCTCTGTTGTTCTTCCTAGCTCATGCCAGTTTCTGTCATGGATTCAGATCAGCTCATAGGACTGATTTCTTTCTATCATCTTACTAAGCACAGCCCTACCTCTGCTGTCTTCTGGAGAGACAATGTAATTCTGTCTCGTTAATGACCAAAACACTACAAGTCTGCTTGTTTTGACAGTCCTCTTAAGCCTCCCGTCAAAGACTGTTCCCTAGAAAACCTTGTATGCCTTACAAGACTTGGGACTGCTCAGGCCATGGGATTTGTTTCAATTTAAGGAACATTTAAGGTTTTACTGTTTACAGAGGACTGCACACATAATGATCACGTTTATATCTGCAATGAGTGATGATGCAATTCTTATTGCTTTCCTAGCAAACTATGGAAAGGTACAAGGAGTGGCACTTCATTCATTATTTTGGTGATGAGTTATCAGCTCTTACCTTAAGCACTATGGCGAAGTCCCCCCATCTAAGAAAAAATTACTCTAGTCTGGAAAGAGAAGCAGTCAGGCCTACAGAGAAATGCTTAAATTGATAGCTTTGAGGAATTTAAGTAATTTCCATGAGAATGAAGCCAGAACCCCTAGAGCAGGGAACTCTTTCCTTCTCTATGGCAAGTATGAAGTTTATAGAAAAAAGCAGACACTCCACAGGCTTAGCAAGAGAATCAGAACCATGCACTTGAGTGCATCTTTGTGCTGTCTGATAGGATCAGAGAAGCTCTTGTTCCAGCTGCATTTTTTTTCTGATAAATTAAGACTGCTGCTGTTTCTTTTCCCCCATCACCTAAATTGGGGAGCTGACACATACTTCTAGAGCTACTAATTTTAAGGCTTCTGGACGTAAATCACCACTATTCTGGACCAGGGAGCATTCCTTCATTGCTAGACAAAAGCCCTGTAGGATCTGGTGCTTGCACAGAGCACCAGGCTACAGAGCCAGAACCAACTCCTCAATGTCACAGCCTACACTCAACTGTTAAGAAGCCAAGAAGGATGGCTGATTTATACCAGCTGAAGAGCTGACCCAGAAGCTGGAGTAAATGGGCTTGATCTGGCAGTTCCCAACATCCTCACTCTCCGGCAGTATTAACGATCAATTAGGAGGCACTTTGTTTCCATACTGCAGCAGCAATAGCTTTAGCCCTCCCTTGAAAGGGCACTAAAGGGCAGAGGGCAATAACAGAGCAGAAAGATGACAAAATAAAGTGGGGAGAAACCAGGAACTTTTAGGGACTTAACTGCAAATCTTGTAACAAAATGCAGTTGGACAGAAGGGACTTGGTTTCAGATGTAAAGTCAGCTAAATAGGTGAAAGAGTTCTCTTTAAACTGTCATCATTAATTTAAGCCAAACTTAATTAAAAAAATAAACTGAAACAGCTGGATGTAGGAAGTGGCTGACTGACCTCAGTGCTGGGGCCGTTTTCCTTTCTCCTTTTAAACCATTGTTCATCAGCTTCCACTTAAAGCAAACCAGAACCGTCAGACTAACCACAATCAAAACCATAGGGCTTGCTTGCATTTAATATTTCTCTCCGTATTGTGACATCCATTAAAAGAAAGAAAGGACTATCATCTGAAAATCCCTCCTGCACATTCACAGAGTGCCACACTACACTACCTGAATGTGAGAACCAGTGAAATACTTAAAGTCTGTAAAGCATCTTATATTCCAAAGGATCCTTAAATATGTTTGTTGTAACATTTGGAAAACTCAATTTCTGCTCCTAATCCCATGTGGACTTCTGAATAAAAGCAGAAACATTGCTTCATTCCTGCTTCTTTCCCTAGCCATCCTTCTTCAGGATGAGATAAATATTAAGTTCCTTGGGGCGGATAACATCTTACCATGTGTTTTCAGAGCTTTTACCTTTGCATTTCTACCTGGTATATCCATACAACAACTTAGGACTATGCTTATAACTGAAAAGCAGCCTCCTCCAGCTGCAGATGGAAATCAGTACACAATACCTCTGAAAGGTAATTAAACAGCATCATGCAAAGCACCTACTTTACCTGAGGTAAGGCAAATAGTGGATGTTTGATAAGCCTGCCACAAAAACTTTATTGTCTTAATGTCACCTCTACTAGCCCAGTCCAATGGTGAGTTTGTTCCTGCACAGCTATCACAGCGGTGCCTTCTCAGGAAGGAAGGCCTACTTATGGTTCACCTACTATTGATTTTCTGCTATAGGATGTCCAACAGAACATCTGTTTCTATTTGAAACTCCTACAGTCTTCTTGCGACTCATCAATTCTGCAGTAGGAGGAGATTACTAACATACAGCTCACTCCTATACACTTCAAGTACAGATCAAGTGATAGTTTCTGAGAGAAGTTACTCCACAAGTGATCAATTACCCCTCTGAAGGGAAACAGAAAAAAAAAGTTTATCATTTTTTTCTTGGCTGGTAGTCATCTGTGCCCTAAATCACATCCTCAGTGGGGCTTGCTAATATGTCTGAAGCTAACAATATGCTTCGGACCCTTATTTCAAGAGTCTGTAAGGCTTATATAATAGTAATCATTGTACCTTTGCACGGCTTGTTATAGCTTAGCTGGATCAGGCATTGGAAGGTAAGGAACCATTATGTTTTACCAGACAGAAAACAAAACTTAAACTGAAATAAAGGCCATGCAGGTAGGATATACAGGAGGAAAAATACCCCATGCAAAGAGCAAGATGGACTACTGTAATTTTTTTAAGGTAAAGGGAAACATTGGACTCATCCACCACAGTAACAAACTTTTGGTTACATCATAGTTCCCTTTGCAGAGGGGAACACTTGCATATAATGACATACACAGATTACAGCTTTTTTTTTTTTTCTTTTTTTTTTCTCCCAGCATCACAGTGACATATTGCCAAGCTTTTGAAATTTCTAGAGATAATTCAAAACAAACTTCCCAATTTGCAAAACTTTGATTGTATTTCAGAGTGTTTCCTTTTGTTCAGTTACCATGTCTAGCTTCCCAGCACCACTGTAGCAAAGCAGAAGGCATTTCTGGCAGTTTTGTATGAGTTCTCCATTCCTTTAAAATTAGTCCAGTTAATGCATCTTTCTCAGTGACACTTGCTCTCCCAGCCCACTGTCATGACCCACCAGAGTTGTCTATTGGCTTTGAAAAATCTCCCATCATATCTGGATCATTTCACACATTGAAAAGCACCTTCTATCAATTCAGCATTAAAAAAAAAGTCATCAGACTCAAACCCTTGCTAGTTCTATCTGCAGAAAGGAAATGGTGCTCTGCCCTTCCACAGTGATATGTCCCCAGCTGCTTACATCAGTGCTTTTACAGGACTCAAACCATCCCATTTTGTTCTGCTCTGGCTGACTCCCAGAAGACCAGCCATAGCTGTGGTGGCTGCACTCAGAAACACGCAGACATGGCAGTGCATCATGGGGATGGGAACAGCAGCTTGTGCTTTAAAGGGTAGAGCATCTTCATTGCAGCAGCTGGGAGCATCCCACTGTGCACTGAGGGACCACGTCCCTGGCAGAGCTGTGGCACTGAATCACCGCTGCAAAAGTCCCAGAGCTCCTACCCCCTCAGAGCCAGGGTGCTGAGGGGCTGGGACGCATGTCTCCCAGCAACCTTGGTCTTGCCTGGCCCTTGCTGCAGGGAGCCAAGGAACCGCAAAATTACTGGCATAAGCTGCCTTCCCAGGCTATGCAGCACCTCATGCGGTTGGAGCAATGGTAGAAAAAAACAACTCTGGGATTTTTTTCTTTTAGATCATTGTCCCAGTAAATCACTATATTCTGAAGAATAAACAGATTTCCCCAGCAAGAAGCAATTCATTTGTGTTACTCTGACCTATTAAAATGCCAAAATTTATGTGGAATTTACTCTGCGGTGATACGTTTTAGCAATGGAGCAGTTTCCATTAGAGCTAGTGTTTTTCCAATTATAACTATAAATAAAAATTAACCTTCATCGTGATTCAAAATAGAGCCCACAGATTACCAGTGGCATAGGTGATGCAATGCAGAGAAACAAATGCAGCAGCATCTGCATCATCACATAGACTTACAACTTGGGGGTTAATTATTGAATTCTTTGAATGAAAATGGCTGCCCCACTACATGGTAACTTCCAAAACATTAAAAAGAAGCTAGGCAGCTTCTCATTAGATTACAGTGGACAGGCTGCCTGAGTCAACAACGAAATTTTATTAGGGATGCCCAAGTATAAAAACAAGAGCTTTTCATTTTGATATTGTCTACTTTACACTGTATTGATTTCCTTCTATTGATTTTTAATAAAAAAGTGTAAGTGTTTTTCCAAATGGTGTAAATTAATTGTTATTGCACCACAGAAAACAGAAGACTGCACCACAGTAATTAACATTTCCTGGCACAGAATCTAAGCAAGCTTGCTGCTGAAATGGGCTTTAAAGCATATTTTGACAGTACCACAAACACTAGCATATGTCTGTGAGGCTGTGATGTGGCAGGCATGGCAATCACTTTAACAACTTGGATACAAGCAGATGCCCTCCAGGGTCTACAAGGCCCTGTGTCCATAAACTGAAGGATGATCAGGCCACCAGCCCTCCTCAGACAATCTTTCCACAGCTGTTTGAGGGCAGCAATGTGGATTAAAATTGGAGTGTACCACTCGTACAGCTGCCTGAGAGACTACTGCTGCTGAATTGTGGAAGCCTAGCCACCACTTCTTCCAGCTACCTTCAGGTCTTGGTATACACTCATCATCTTTTGTCATATATGAGTTGCTCTCTTTAGAGCAACAGCCCCTCTTCACTGCTTGGCACAAAGTCAGGTCCTCATGCCTGCCTGGAGCACTGTAATGGAATAAGGAGCTTGGTTCTACCAAACAAAAGGAGGGAGAAGAGCCTGTCCTGCAGGTATCTCCCATGTCATTGGGAACACAGAAACTGAAGACAAGCTCCTCTTGTTCTCCTTGAGGCACCTTTAGAGGGCTTAAGCAAACTTTGGTAGTACCTAGTTAACAGAGATGTCTCCTACGGGATTACAGTTTAAGAACAAAGGGAAAAAGGCACCTTTTTTTCTATGTAGTCAGTGAGGAAATTAAGGCACAGGTAACTGAAAAGATCCATTAGCAGCTGGGAGGTGAATCCTGTCATGTTAGTATCTGCAACTGCAATGCACTCCCTTCTTTTGAGACCATTCAAGTTATATTCTAATTATAGGTTATATGTTACAAAAAAAGGAAGTTCTCTTTCAAGATTCTAATTAAATAACAGTGATAATTCAATTAGTAAAAAACTCTATACACTCCCCTCCCAACCAAACTGTCTTCTTCTGTAGTAAGTTAACATCTAACTTAGAACAAGAAAATAACATTCTGCCATGGAAAAATATCCTCAGATAAAACATAAACATCACTAGAAAACTAACTGTGTAGCTAGAAGTGACAGGGTATGTCTGTTTCCTTCACAGGAAACACCCTAAGAACAGAGAATTTTGCTCAAAACAATGCTGACCGCTGTAACCACCCAGGTCTTCATACTCACAGCTAAAGCAACAGCTAACTCTCACTCAGTAATTGAGATGATGTAGAATCTCAGGCATCTAATTTATACCTATTTTCCTAAGTACCTGTGACAGGGAAGCTTAAACTATGATTAACTCCTTGTTTGATAGATTTCAGGTGAAGACCCTACATCTTACTGGAAGCTGAGAGACATTTTGCAATCAGACCAAAGACTGTCATAATTGTGTCCTTTTATAATTGGAAGTGGTATAAAGTTGCAATCTGATAGTAATTTATGTTTTGCTCAGAGAGGCAGGATTAACATTACCAGGTAAATTTGGCTGCTCACCTGTTTTTCCTAACAGTGTAAAAAAAAAAAAAAAAAGAAATCAAGTTATTTCTGTCTTCTCTGTACCACCATCATCTTCCACTCTTGTACAGAGTAAAAGTCCCCTCTTCTCCATGTAAGGTTCTTGCTGTGGCATACAAATCAGACAGTATTTATGATACAGTACATAACAGTCAAGAAGTGCCAATCTTTTTGCAAGAACACCATTCTGGTTCAAGTACCTGGAGCAGAATTCAGTTCTGGTGTGTCCTAAAGGCTCCTTTTTGAGGTTTCTCTTGAAAATGTTTCAAAAATTTTGGACCTCTGAAATTTTAGATATTGGTATCAAAAGAACATTCCCTGGCAGGATGGTACCATGCTATATACTTTTCCTATATACTTTTCCTATAGTTAAATATTATTTTTTTGTATGTAAAGGGCAGTTATTAGGTAATAATACATGTATTCCCAAGTAGTGCAGATATCCTGTTGATTATTTAGAGAGGACCCCAAATTAAATACTTGGATTCCCAAACCTTGAAGTTTAGGGAAGATTTAGTAATAAAGAGAAAAAAAAATATTCCATCAAACTAATCTTTATATTAATGAGATTAGTTAAAATAAAAAATGTATTATTTTTGAGTATGTTTTTTCCACACCTTGCCACTGAGTGAAAGCATAAGATATGAAAAGTATTCAATATGCGATCAGCTGGTACAAATTAAAGGAGTTGTGCTATATTCTGTCAGCCGTGAATCTGACATTCAGGTTTTTGTCTCTGTTTTCCTATAGCTATATTTGATATCAGGAGCAAGAGTCTAAATTGCAAAATTCTGAGCAGCCCAACTCTTACTGGAACCAGTAGAAACATGAGATGAGCAAGACTTCTTCTGAACAGGTTTAGCAGAGACCATCTGTCACAAGAGTGACATAAAGTATTAAAAAGCACGTGAGCAAGATGAGACCTATATGGAGAGAGAAAAGCTGGGAGGTTCTAACTCTGCTTGGTAGAGCGCACTGCATGACCGCTACTTGCTTTAAAGTTTAGAAAATTGTATCCCAATGGGCTGGTATGAAATGTATCTCTACTGTTAAGTGGATTAAGACATTATGGTGTTAGTCATGCAGATAAGGTTTTGTTACCATAATGGTGATCTGTAGGAGAAAGAATGTCTGCCTGCAGAGGAGATAAGACATTAAAACTGCTCTGCTCCTGTACTTCTGTAATTCAGTGGTCAGGATCTATTTCCACTGCTGAGAAGTTCAGGTCCAACAAAATCCTCTCACAGTCTTAGCTAGTGACTTCATGACGGGTTCTGGCAAAGCCTTTTGCTTGAGATAGGATATGAATTGAAACAATCGGGTAAAGAAAAACATTGAGTCAGAATTCAATAGAAGTGCAAATTTGAAAGTCTCCCCCCACCAGATGTATTTTAATGAATGCATAGTTACAGGGTGACTATGTTATCTCACTTTTCTTGTGTCATTAACTGAGAAGAGAGTTTTAAAAAAGTGTCCCCACAGAAATCTTATTCATATGTTTTATTATATGCTCCAGCACGGGCACCACTTTAGTTTAATGGTGTGTTGGATGATGGTACAAATTTATAGCCAAAGGTTTACATCACAGACAGCTGGAATGAATAACAATAAATTAATTTAAAGTGCTACAAAAGTGCTCCCCATAGTATGCAGTGCTTATGTGCTCAAGGCTAATAATTTATAAATGCACGTCTTTTATAATCCTGATCTAAAGTCCTGAAAGCAGCTAGTTAAAAAGCAGTCACATGACATAAATTATTTTTATTAATATTTCAAATGCATGATTAGGGTGGGCACCATGGTCATTAGCATTAGATAGCTTTCATTTATGACCAAGTGCAATGAAGCAGTAGCCAGGGATGAGGGAACCAGCTAAGCAATGGCACAACAACCATTGTGAGATGGAGGAATGCTTCTCCTTCCCTATGAACTTTATATGCTAGTAGTCACCATGCCTATGGCTATACACTACATTCTTGACTGTGTTTAGCACATTAGATACATATCTGAAGAGTAAGGCTATAAGTGACTGGGTGCAGTCAGAAGCCGTAGTGCTTCTCCTTGCGGTTTTTCTTCTGTCCCCGAACACCAGCAGCGGGGAATGCAGCAAGACCGCTGCTCAAAGTTTGCTTCTGTGACTTTCCTCATTACAACAGCAGTGCTAATTTGAACACTGAGCTAAAATCCATGCACATTCTTGCTTGGATAAGATAAATTATTTTGAAGCTTTTGACTTGCTTTGAGAGGACACCACCATTTTTTGGATCTATGACAGGGGATTAGAGAGGAGTCATGCTGCCAGACAAACAAATATTTGCAGAAAAGCCTTGTGGAGAATAAGGATGAGGCAGGCCATAAGCTTCCATCTTTTGTGTGGAGAATTTGCTTTTTTTTTTTTTTGGCCAGCATTATCCAACATTTAACTGCAGTCTTCTCTAGTGAAAGAGTATATTTACTCTTAGTGGTAAGGGTAAGAGAGCAACCAGCTCAAATAACCTGTGTAACATCGCATCTTTTTCGTCAATGCACTTCTCAGGCATACCTCACCATTGGGATATCACTTGTCTTAATACTACCGTTATTTTCTCCAAGCAAATTTGGCTGCTTCTTACTTTCCTTGGTGAAAACCATTTACTTCTTAAATGCAGAGTCATTAAGCTGAGGTTATAGAAGGAGTCTTTCACATTGGAAGAAGGATCATGAATAATTCCTGTGTCTCACTCTGGGCCGCTGCCATACATTAGACTACATGTTCGAATCTTGGCAGATGATTGAAAAATATGCACCACAAGCAACCTCATTCACTTCAGTGGTTCTTCTAGCAAAGTAAGCACAGTGATACAGAAAATGGGCAGGAGTATCATAATCTGGTCCCTCCATTCCCACTATAAAGGGAAAAGAAATACAAAAAAGCTTTCTGCTTTACTCACAAAGCAGACTTCCGAGCAACCACTTACTATTAATTTTTTAATATCGTAAACCTCTGCAAACTCATGACCTCTCTCCTCTTCCTTTCTAGCTTTCTTTGAAAGTACTTTGTAATGTAACGCATTTACCAGAGGTCAATGGGGGAATATTTGCATTTTGATAAATTTAAATTTTTTGCCTCTAGCACACTGCTCAAATGCACTGTGCTAATCAGAAGCAAATAATGATCTCCTAGGTGCTTGAAGTGGGTGACTGGGCATATAAAGGCATCGCAAAATGCAAAAATTAGTGAGAGAGAAATACATGGTAGAAATAAATAAGAAATACTGTGACTGTGCTGTCAAAAGTGTTTTGGATCTGTAAGCTGAAAGTTCTGCCTGGGCTAAGCAGCTAAAGCATTTCTGTGCACCGCTGAAGGGATAAGGGCATTCGGGGGACTCCTGCCTGTGCTGACTGCACTGATGGAGGGCTGGCTTCTCTGTACACAGCACCCGAATGTCAATATACTTAGATGATGCATAAGCACTTCTGACAGCTTTTCATACCATCAGGAATACCTCATCTTCTGAACAACCCAAATCCTAGATTAGGCAGGATCTAAAAAAATAGGGCAGTCCCAAAAGCATGGGTTTAGCTGCATGGAGGTCTTATTTTTAGCACTAGTGATAGTGCTCAAGCATGTCTGCCCCAATGGGGATGGGGTGTATGGGAGAGGAAAAAGATCAGAGCTGAGCAGATTATTTATTATTATTATTTTTTTCTTTCTGTTTCTTTCCTTTCCTTTTTTTTTTTTTTTTTTTTTCAGCTCAAGTATCTCTGGCAGACGGAGGTTTAAAGAAACATGAGCACTCCTTCACTAACCACGGCATCAGAGGAAAAACTCCTGATAAGCAGATGTTGCTTAGGCAGCGCTCAGCTAGGCAGTGCATGTGTATGAGTGAGAGAGATGGAGATACAGGCAGACACTGCAGTGAGTGCGTGTGGCTGCAAACAGTGGGAAATGGTTGTGTGTGTACGTTTGTGTGTACGAGAAAATAACACATGAGCAAAACTGAGCTGCTCCAGTGAGCATTTTGTGTGTATCTTTAAGAAAAGGCAAAGAGAAGCAGCCAAGGGAGAGAGTCTGAAAAGAAGAGGAAGGAATGACCAGGTAATAGCGTGGCTGGAATAACAGCAGTGCAAGGTAAGAGATCTAGGCATCAGGGAAATCATTTAAAGCCATATTGATTTGCTTCAGAGGTCAGAAAAAGCAGATGTACTCGCTACTGTGGAAAGGCTCTGACAGCAGGCACAGCCTCTTGTTTTTCTTTGCCTTTTTTCTTTTTTTCTTTTTTTTTCCTTTTTTACGGGCTTGCAGTCACTGAGAGACTGTGATGCAAAACCAACATAGGCTGTCTCCTTGCTGCCTCCACCTCTCCCCCCGGACCAGGAGCCACAATCTCCATGTGCCTGCAGAAGGGACACGCACCTAGTGAGGCAGGCGAGCCCTCAGGCAGCAGGGAGAGCATGAGAGGGAAGGGAAGGGAGGGGATCAATGGCTGAACAGCAGCTCTGGCCATTTCCCGTAGCTCTGGTGCTGGGATGAGTTGCAGAGCATTTGGAGCTGGCTGCTGCAGGAGAGGCACACATCCCATCCATCCACCCATACAGCCATCTGTCCATCCATCCACCAGCATCCCCAGGTGAGGAAAGGCTTCTGCAGCACCTGTCTGCACCGGTGTAAAGCAAGGTTACAAAGGGGAAGTGGATCAAACACAGTGTATTAATCTAGAATATTGAAGGGAAATGGGACACGACATAGGAAGACGTGGAGTTTCATCATTGTGCAGGAAATTCTACATTTTGGAGAAAGAAAGAGGAGTGTTTGTTTATGTGCAAATACTGTCAGGTTTTTCTTTCAGTGGCCACAGTGAAGAAAGCACTGGGTCTTGCTCTTTAGAGTTGTGCATCTGCATTAATCCAGCTGGTCCTTCATATATTTGTGCAGTGATACAACTGTAGAATTAATAGAGACACTGTGGCAGAGATCTTGAAAACACTGCTTTTCCAGTACGTGTGAGGACCTGGTCCTGGAGGCTCATCCTGAGACCCAGAGCAAGCTGCTCCTGCGGCCAGGTTTCAGAGTCTTCCTCAGATTCAGAGTTTTCCCATTCAATCATCTTATTCGCTGCCAATGGCAGTTTCAGAGTCACAGAGATATTTGCCAAAATCAAGTCAAACTTCTTGAACAGTTATAGCTATATAGTTTGACATGTTCTAAGATGCAAAATTTTTCACTTTACATATAAAAATAAGCTAGACTTCACAGCAGCTGGGGTAAAAAGCACTCAGGAATATTTCTTTAAGAGTGGAATGGGTGTATTTCTTATTTTATCTGAAACCATTTTCCTCCTTGAAACAAAAACTAGGTGCAATACTGAATGAAAAAAATCAATAACTCCCCTAACTCATTCTGCCTTAGCTACTGTCCCATCCTGCCTGTTTTTACACCAAGAACCTCAAGTGTAACCACACAGGACTGCATGTGTCATTTAGGTTTTTCACTGGCTTGCTCCTTCCTGAACATCTGCTGAGCACTGTCTGATTTGTATGAATTATGAGTTAGGCTTATAGCAGGTCATAAAACTTCCATCAGAAGAGTTTTCCTAAAGAAAATAGTTTGCAAGTATATGGAATGCTTTTTAAAAATATAAAATTCAATTTTTCATAGAAAATGGGAATTCTGTTCAAAATGTAATATACTCGTTCACTGAAGACACACGTAAAAAACAGATATATATATGTATATATATATTTCAGTTAGTAAAAAAAAATAAAGCTCCATCATGTTTTCAGTGATAAAATAATCAGTGTCCTAACTGGTACTTTTTTTTTTTTTTTTTTAATATATTTATGTATTTGTTAGAGTGATGCGTGTAAATCCAGAGTAACTCCATTGGCCTCAGTGAAGTTACTTGATTTATGCTGTTGTAAATATGATTGAAATCTCAGTCTATGTGTCTGGTTCTTGTGATGAATATCTTAGCCTTGTAGGTACATTAAAAAAACAACAACAAAAAAGAAAAACAAAACAAAAAATGAGATTTGATGGATTTTGGGTCAGAAGTATTGTGAAGAGTCCTAACTCGCTGTGGATTTGGTTCCAGTACAGCTGGTCAGAAGCCATTGAAATGTGGGAATTCATTATTAGAAGTAAAAACATAAATACAGTTAAGTACTTAAAAATAAATTACAACTATATTTTTATCAGCTGTAACTTCAAAATCACAAAGTGTGTCACAAAGAACAAGGTTCAGTTTTAAAGGGTAGTTCCATTTCTTCTGGTATATTAAACATATCCTAAAATATCTTTAGATCTGTGGACAGGTGACTTGAACACCGATGCTGAAAATGGACTTTAAAAATCTTCAGATATATTTGTAGACTTCAGACATATTTTCCCTTTCCCATTTAAAAAACAATAACCTTCGCTTTAAATAGAGGAACAAAATATCGGCACAAGATAGGGCGAACATCTGGCCTTCAGAAAGCCAGGAGCCATTCCAACTGAAGCCAAAGGCAGGGCACAGAGTCTTTTTGTTCACAAAGTACATCAGTATTTGAGTTATGAGTTAATGGTAGTTCCACTGCATGAATTCAAGTAGAGAAATTAGGTATCTACATGCAAACACCGCTTTCTATTTTCAACTCAGCTGGTTTGCAGGCCAGAGCACTTTATCTACAGCTATCAATTGAAGCCATCGTGGCTGTTGCACTGCTTTGGGTTGGCAGGTATAAACTTAAGCAGGAACTCCCGTGATCAGCTTTTAATGTATTTTTCTTTTTTTGTTTGTTTGTTTCCATCCCTCTCCACCCCATTTCCCCCCCCTCCCCTTTTTCCCCATACTGGTGCCAAACTTTTAACACTGATAAATAAGTAATTGTGATTCTGGTTTTGAGGTCAAATGAAGTGATGAACACAGGAAGAGTGCAAATTCGTCCTCAGTGTCAACTCCCTAACTTCAGCGGTATTACACTACAAATAGATGTAGAGTAGGATTTCTTATATAAGCAATAACACAGTTTGTGTTAAATAATAAAGCACCTTAAATGATGCCTCGGGCTAAGTAGCTCATTTAATCCCAAAATATTGTTGCAGTACAATTTCTTCCACACTGGTCTAGGGGAGTTATGAGGCATGTTATGTACTCAAACTTTCCAAAGAATTCAAATAATTTTTCTCTTTCTTTTAGATCAAAACACTGTTTTTGGGAAATATTTTATTGGCTAATTTTCAACACTCTCTCCCCTTCCCTCAAAAAAAAACAAAAACAAACAAACAAAAAAAACCACCACCGCTACCCCTCAAACCAGACGCATATTACAGAAAATGTCAACTCTGCTTCTGTTCCATAAACACCTACAATAACCTGGCCCCCATTTCAATTTGACCATAGTTCTGTTCTTTCTACACATTCTACAATCATATAAGAGAAAATAAATGAGATGACAATGCTGAAATAGCCTCCCATCCTCGAGATTTAAGAAAAACATCTACTGTGATCTTTCCCCACATAATTGAAATATGCTGTTAGTTATTTGTAAAAAAAAAAAATAATAAAAAAAAAAATGTTTACAGGCAAAAAGGATTCTATCAAATAATTTTCAGTTACCTTTCAACAGCAGACCTGCTGTGAAGCATATAAACAAACAAACAAACAAGATTTTACCTCATCCTAAGAGCCCAAAACCCAGCTGTGCCCATTTGAGCCTAGCCCTAGAGTACTGTTCTGGTTTTGCACCGCTTCCAAACAAATACTGCTTTGGTTAGTGATAGCTCTTTTTTTCTGAAGGTGGCAGCTCTCTCTTTCTGAAGGTGAGCAGAGCCAGAGATACAAAGGCCTTTGCTAACAGAACACTTCTGCTGTGTCCTTTCACTCTCGAGGGACTCCTGGACACCCTGTGCAATCAGGCCGTTGCTTCTTGGCTACTTCTTCCTCTCTTTGAGGCCCTGTTTCCACCTACCTACTGGGGCCTCTCTCCCCTCTCCCTTTCAATCCAGCCTTCCAGCTCAGCCCCTGAGGCCTGGAGACGCAGCTCGCACTGACAGCTGTGCATGCAGAGCTGATTTATTTGGCTGGCGTGGCGCTGCGCCAGGGAAGAGGCCGTCTGAATGGTGAAGCTGTTAAGAAACTAATTGCGTGATGAACTGCAGTTACAGTGGAGCCTTTACTGTTTGCTTCATCTAATCACATTTGCTACCAAGGATTTTTCTTGTTTGCCCCTTTTCTGTTGTTTGAATTGGAAGAATACCAGGTTTACAGCAGGGATGAGCTTGGCTGATGGGCTCCAAAGCCTTTATCATTAGCTTGTAGGTCCCTTCATTTGTTAAAAGGCTCAAATAGTGTTGCTGCCGTAAGTGTTTCCTTATTTTCTCATCTTGGACTGGGAAGCTTTGAACTTGCCAAGATCTCAGTTCAGAGCTCTGTGTTTGTTCTGCTCGTGTTGATGAAGTCACTAATCCCTAAATGAAGGGCAGGGAGCTTTTGGGGTTAGCAATTTCATCATCCTTAACAGAGAAAACAGAATCCCTGACAGCTCAGGTGAGTTAACGAGAAAATTATTTCCCTTTGCCTTGTGTTCAGATCTATTTCTGAACAGGGGATCTGAGCTGAAGCCTTGGGTTGCAAAATACCAGCCTGTGGGAAGAAGAAAATCGGGAGAAAGAACTCTGTGCCACAAGATCACCTTTAATTAGGTCATGCTCAATTCCTTTGCAAGCAAAAACACCTCATCAAGCATTTACCTAACTGAAGAGCTGTTCCTACCTGGGAGAGATGTGTCAGTAAGGGACAGACCTAATGATCTGCTGCCTGACCACAGCTTCAATAGGGCCCGTGCCACCCACTTCTGTCTGGTCACAAATGCTTTGCAGCAGCACCAAAAACATGGCCTGAGATATTTCGCCACTGCGCTTGTACTGCAGGGTTGATGCCGTTTGCGTGCAGTCGGTGATCACATTTTTTTATTATTATTTTTGCAAGGATTATATTGATTCTGCTTATAGATATTGAGTTCAAGTCAACACTGACTCATTCTAAACTTGACAAGCTTCAAGCCAAAACTTACAGTTTCTCCTGATTTCAGTACAAAACTTGCTCCATGGTCACTGCCTGCTTCTTGGGAAACGTGCTGTGAGCCCATTCCATGCACTGGTACAGGGGAGCAGTCACAAATTGCATTGTGCATGCTTTGTGGAGCTTTTTACAGAAGCCATTTTAGAAGTCAGCCTTAGTTACCTGAAAGTTACATAAATAACAGTTACAAGCATGTTCCAAACTTGCCTGCATCATTCAGAATCAGATCCTTAGCTGGTTTTACTCCACCTTTTCCTTTGAATTACAGAACAACAGAATTACACTGAATTGGGTTGGTCCTTATACCCTGCTCCTTTCCTTTTGAAGCCCAATGACTTTAAGCAGTGAACCAGAGCTGCTAAACTTCAGTTGCTGGGGTTATTTTCTGCCTCCTCATCAACCCATTCAGCAAAGGCATATTGTACACGAAGGCAGA
This sequence comes from Anas acuta, assembly GCF_963932015.1. Taxonomy (NCBI): domain Eukaryota; kingdom Metazoa; phylum Chordata; class Aves; order Anseriformes; family Anatidae; genus Anas; species Anas acuta. Next base: position 13,661,272 of record NC_088985.1, read on the forward strand.
GTACTTATGTCAGCGTACCTGCAGGGCAGGAGTTGCATGCTGTCAGAAGCCAAGGGCTTCAAAGGGAGCCTGGCCTTCCTGCTGCTGGTGGGAAGGCACAGCAGCCAAAGGAGAAGAGCAGCTGGACCTCAGCACAGAAAGTCACTCTGACAATTTTGCTGAATCCTTCCAAAGAACTCAAATCAAAACATTTGTCAGCTAAAATCTCATTTATGGTGTTGTGTCCTCCTCCCCCCCCACCCCCCCCACCCCCTTTTTTCTTTTTCCCCTGCACAGACAGAATAACTCTTAGAACTAGATAAACCGCAACTTGCTCAGTCTCCTGAGGTAGCCACTACTGAGAGCTCTGCAAGTCAAGCAACCTCAGGTTGATGCAAATGAATGTCCTGTTTCTTAGTTGATGAATTTAAGCCCAAGCTGGTAAGCCTTCCTAAATCCTAGCCAATTCCCCTTACTCTGCAGGACTGCACTCTTCTCAGCAATAAGGTACAGGATGACTCAGGCAACAGAAACATTTACAAAATGAGGTATTGCTCAGGCAATTTTCAGAGCCTGGATGTCTGAGAAGGAAAGGTTTTGGGAGCAAGGATTTCTGGGGAAAGTGGAAGAAAGGGAGCCCAATTATAGTAGGGTAATGAACTGATACTTTCCCTGATATATCAAATCATAAATTATAGTGGAGAGACAGGATTTGTTTGGCCTTGACATCGCACATTACTGAGCCAGAACTAGTCTGTGATAGTCCGCATGCACTAGAGCTTGCGTGGCTCTCCTTGCCCTATTTGTGAGATTTTTCCAACTCAAAGAGAGATTATGGATAGATCAACAGGGAAAAAATACAAAAAAGTCAGGTCAGGAAGGAAACCTATATGCTGCCTAGTGGGATCATGGTAACGGCAGATAAACTTTGTGGAAGATGAGAGCAGTCAGAACACCGTAGTAACTGCAGGAATGAGCTGGTGGCCATGCCATTTCACTGATTTAAAGGCCTGATTTGAAGAAATCAGATCAATATATTAGATTTAGTCTACACAGTAACAACAGTACAGAATTAATGGACATACAGAAACCCATTTTCCATCACTGATTGGTCGTGTATCACCCTCCAAGCCCCTGCATAGCTTGACCTGGACTCGCTCCTTACATACCACACTCCCCCAAAAGTTTAGCAACACTTATCTGTGCGTGTGTGCATGTGCTTGGGCAGGGAGTTACTGTCTAGCCTCCTTTTTCTGGGTCCTCCTTAAAGGCAGTTAGCAGCTACCCTCTTTAACATCAGACACCAAATTCAATCATGGAATAACTCTCCTGCAATCAGTGCAATTAGCAGGAATGTGTCTGACCCCAGCTTCACCTTCTCTGAAATGTGGTTCCTGGTACAAAGTGTTGCACTACATTTGAGAGCGACATGTTATGCTATAACTGGAGGTCAGGATCATCACATGAAGACAAACCAACCCCAAAATAACCAGCAAGTCTTGTATCAGATATTGGTTCAAGACAGAATAAAGATTGAAATAATTTGTACTTTCACATCTTATTTCTACTTTCTCATTACACAAAACCAATGCAGTGCACCACAGCCCTAACCCAAACATGCCATTACCTAACAGCGTACAAAAGGACAGCCACAGTGGGGGCACCCTGACCAGTGCTGTATGGAAATGTGGATCAGTGCTGGAATAGAGAGAAACACTTCTCCTCGCTGTCATAACCGAAGTTAAAACTTTTTCTTTCGTACATACTTTTCTTATGGAAGAGGATTCTCTTTCTTTTATTCAGGAAACTAAAAAAATCTTCTGCCTAGGCATGCACTGCTTCTCTGTAGATAGAAGGGCCATCGATCTTATTGCTGGCAGACTAGAAATCCTAACCATGAAGGAAAGGGCTGGAAGCTCACCAGACCTACAGCGCTTGTGTGCTGAGTTGATGTCAAGATGACAAAGTATCTTTTGAGATAACATTATTCAGTTTTTGCTCCAAGTATTTTTGAAAATGGTGTATTCCTTTAAACTAAGGAGTGGCACAGGACTCCATAGAGATGGGGGCTTTGCCCGAAAATTTTAAGTGTTTGATTGTGAAATAAATTGTGTTTCTTTGCTTAGTAGTACAGCCATTTCCTTCTTTCTTTACTTGTTTCCCTCCATATAAAATCTTGTCTTCCAGTCTCACATGCACAATTGTCCCTCCTCTCGTGTTGACTTTCAAAGGATCCTTTCTGCTCTGTGTCGCGCTACCTTCTCCTTTCATGACGTATGTACGATGACTTCTCTTCTCTGTCATATACAGCCTAATCCTTCTCCTTGAGCATCATTTGCACGGTAATCCTTTTCCTTCTGTGACAGAAGCAGAAGACTCCCTTTCCTCCACTGTCACTTGCAGAATGACCCCTTACTTCTTGTGGCCCAGAGAGTAACTCTTCACTTTCTGTGCCTAACACAAAACGATCATACTTCAGCTTTCCTTTGATATTTTCCATGAAGCGCACCCTTTAAGCTAATTCTACAAGAACAGACCCCTGTCCTCTCATTCCTGGGTTATCCAAATATTAACCTTCTGGTAAGTGAGCAATGTGAAAAACCATGGAAAAGTATACAGCCAAAACTAACACTTCTTTTGAAATTTTTCAAAAACAATCCCTACTATCTCACACGTTTAGAGGAGAAGACAGCAACTAGTATTTATTTTCCTTTTCATTCCCTTCCTTTTCAAGGATACAATGAAAAAAACGGGGGATCAGGAGTAGAGAGTAGGAAAGTAGAGATGCATTGGGAATCAGAACTTGAACCCAAACATCCCAGACTTGGTCCTTTAAGTAACTCTGGCTTGTGTTCCTAAAACATGAAAGATTTTTTTTTTTTTTTTAAACAAAAGAAGTTCAAAAACTGTTTTGGCTTAAAAGCTTTCCCCCCTTCAATTTTTAAATTACAGTAAGCTGTAAATGAGCATTTACAAACAAATCTACCAAGACAGACCAGTTACTGCAGCAAAACAGAATGAGAAAGGAGGAGACCAGCAACCAGAACTGCAAGGTTTCATCAACTCAGCAAGTCATTTAACCAGCTTTGCTTTAAGCTTTATCCCAAACCAAACAGATACCTGTTTAACCAGGGCTTCACTGCCCCCTCCAGCTGGGAAAGCCTTGTTCTGAGCCTATTCCCTGGGCAGCCACAGCAAGACAAGAAGCTGACAGGGCTGGGATTGATTACCCTGATTTGATATCCCTTTTACACAGCAGTATTGCATTTGGTGATGACTTTGGCTTAAAACAATCCTAATTATTTCTTTGACCTGCCAATTTCCAACCTAGTGCCACATCATGACCTCCAAACAGGGCTCAAATAATTACACGCTAAGCTTGAGCCTTCACAGAAACCCCATGTTTAGAATCATCACCCCATGGTTTTTCTTTGCTATTGGAGTGGCATGCATTTGCCAGGCTTGGTTTGGCAATGTATTCTTGGTTAGCTACACACTAATTCATTGTAACAGCAACACTAGATAATACTTCTGTGCTCCTGTGTCTGTAGTACACCTTGACATCCTGTATGGTGCATTTGAAGTGCAAGATTTACTGCATTTGCTGTCAGAGTAGCTGCAGTGTGTGGCATTTGCTCCTGGCTGGTACTAGCTGCAATGGCTGCTTGAACTGAATTGAGGGTAGAAAGCCACCATGTTTTTTGAACAAAGATAATAATTATGGTAACCATATCACTTTAGTGTTTTTCTTTCCTGTGTTTATGAACAAGCGATGTCAGCCAACAAGAGCAGCAGCTTCTTCTCTTTAAATTAATTCCTGCTTTGGAATAGTGAGACTCCAGATATGATAAGACTTCCAGCTTGGTATGTTTTCTCCTGCATCTTTTCAGTGGTGCATTACACATTCACGACAATTCTTCATCTCTACTGTCACTTTTATGGCAGTGTTTTCCTTTTCCTCCTCTTCAGTCATGTGCATGCTGATCCTCTGTGTCACAAGCAGCCTGACCCCTCCTCTATATGGGCCCCCTCCTTCCTGTGCACAGTCCTGGATTATACAGTTAAAAGAAAAAATAATTTCACCTACAAAATGTCAATCACGTAAAACAATGAAATTATTCCTGTTGCTATTTTTATTTCCATTAACCACCAAAACCAGTCTGGACTGAATAATTAAGCAGCTCTTTGTGTCATGGGTTACAATGCTGAACATAACCCATTAACCCCATAGGAGCAAGGTCCTTGAATTCTGAATAACTTTGAGAGTAAACTGTGATGAATCAGGTCTGAGATAAGAGCCAGGCATCTTAAAAAAAAAAAAATCTGGAGCCTGTTCTTGGCACTCAGAGTTTGTTCTGTGTTGCAAGCAGTTTGCGCTCTTCCTTTTTTTTTTTTTTTCTTTTTTTTTTTTTTTTTCTTTTTGTCTTCCCCCATTCAATTCAATCCCAGGGGAAATACAGAAAAACTCCACTTGGAAGAAGTGTTTGTTCTAGCTCATTCTATTATTGTCTGAATTTCTCTTTTTCTTGCCACTGAAGATGTTTGTATATAAAGAAGACCTTAGCATTATTAGGGCTCATCTGTTCATAATGCTTGTTCTGTACTTGAAATTGTCCTAAATTTCACTCTGTTGTTATTTTTTCTCGCCTCAAATAGAGCCTTGTTAGCTGCAGCTAGTCTTGGACATGCTTCTCTGACATGGATGCAGCTGATATAACACGGTTCAGTCAGCTCCATCAGTAGCAATATTCCTGGCACTAATACAAGTGTGCTGGCTTGTCCTTACCTAGCAAGCTGTGTGGCCAAACTGGTCTGTAAACTAAGGAAGAGCAGTGCTGTCCTTCTACATCAGCTTCCGGAAGCAAAAAAACTGAATGTTTTTTACATGAAACAATGTGTTTTAAGATCTCTTCCTGAGCGGGTGCTTGGGAGGCAGAAAGACGGCTCTACCCAGAGTGGCACTGACCTGCAAAATTACAAGACAGAGAGTTAGTACCCAGCTGCAGTCTGCCATGTATGCCTATGGGCACACATACCCCTCTCCTCATGTAAAAAATTGTAGGGTTATAAGAGACCAGCATTTAAACTGATCTGCTACACAGAAGCAGCCATACCATCATTTTGCCCCATTATTTTTGTATCAGCCCCAACTGCTTCTAGCTGAGTTCCCTCTCCAATCAGCTCTGATTTAGGGACTCTGATTAACGGAGACGTTTGTCACATCCCTTAGTGATCAATTACAAAGTTTAGTGAAATGACTACTCACTGGTCTCATGGCTACAAAACAGGTACCAGCCATGTCGTGCACTGACATAAACCACACATGTAGTCAGCGACGTGACTAGGGCTCTGACATGAGTAATGGTGGTAAGAGCAAGCCCTGCTCTGGGCCTGTCGATTCAGGAAATGCAGACTTTCAGGTTCAGAGGAGGAATTGCTGCCGGAGTTGCTGCTGCTCAGAAGGGCCAACACCACCACTTTATCCAGTGCTGCTCCAGGTTGGAAAATTTCCTCCTTACTGACTCATCTTTGCTTTCTCCATCTGAGCCCACAAACTGTTTCTCAAATTTCAAGCTAATTACCTAGTCTGGCTGGAGAGCAGGTGAAAATAAATAAATAAAAAGGAAAAAAAAAAAAAAAGCATTAGGTGTAACCTCCCTTTTTCTCAATACTAGCTGTGTCACATACCACAGCAATGGGCCAAATCCTGAGCTATGGGGAATCACAACCTGAAGTACATAAACATTCTTTCTATACTTTAAGAAAATGTGCAAACTGAGAAAATTAGGTACAGAGTTAAAAGATAACATTCTCAGAAAAAACATTAACATATTCAGATGTCTGAAAATATATCCTCTATCTGATTAATATAGCTACATATAATCAGGTAACAGTAATGCTGCGTTAGCTGTGAGTGTTCCCCAACACTTATTGATCGATTGTGAGACATATTTCTGAATACAGCAAATTCATTTTGAGCTTTGGTTTTATCACAAAACTGTAATTACTTCTAGGGACAAAATACTGATCAAAGGTAAAGGAAGAAAATGAACTACCATTTTCCAGGGCACAAATAGACTTACACTTTCTTATAATACTTTTAACTGAAACCCATTTTGAGCAAATAATAACCTAACTCTGTAGGACAGAATACTACTACAGCCTGATGATGGCTGCAGGAATGTGTACTAGCTAAGGAACTGGATGAGTATCTGCTAGAGAGCAACCTTTGTGTCTTTAAGAACATTTTCCATTACTATAAGGCAAAGATAAGTCACTTACCATGCCTAACATGAAATTGGTGAGCATGCAGGTAAAATCTTGTGGTGACGTTTAGAGATATTTGCAAAATCCAGAAGCACGCTTTCCTCTTTGTCTTTCTCTCTTTTTTTTCAATACATCCTTTTCTTTCCCTGAGGAAGAAACAATAACTTCATTCTGACTAATATACAGAAAGTCTCCTATGACCAGAATGGTAAACTTACAATGAGGCATTTTATCGGCTACAGCCTCAGCCCAAATGAATCCCTTTTGTGCAGCTTGATCTTCCCTTCACAGGCCTGAAAGACCATACTTCAGCAGGAGCTGCAGTTAGTGCAGGAGAGTGAGAGGCATCCTGAAGCAAGTCACTGATCTGCAAAGGAGCATCACCAGCTTTGGAAGACTGCTCCGATACAACACCTAGACGAAAATGCAACCACAACAGAAAACAGCATGTCTATCTGTCAGCCACTCCTCCTCATGAATGTGAGCCATAAACTCTGCTGAAAATTAAAAAAACCCTCAAGCAAGCTGCTAAAAAAGTCCTGGCAGGGGCTGGAAGCCACTACATCATGGAGCTGTGCCCGCAGGAGCACATGGGGCCTGGTGGCTCTCTGTGGCCAGTGTGACCAGGCCAGCCCAGGCTGGGTTTGAGGTGGCTTTCCCTGGCATGACAGCATGAGTGCCAAGGCAGCAGGCGTCACCCTCTGTGCCTGGTGTTGAGGTGGATGTCACGTCCAGGGACATGGCTTCGGCCCGTGTTTCACCATACCGGGATGCTGTGAATGCTTCCTGGTCAGGAGGCTGCACCTTCATATATGGAAATGCAGCACATGTCTGTGGGGCCCGGAGGCTGCTCATGAGAGCCCCTGTGCCATACGCTACCTGCCACAGTGACTGGTTCATCTTGACAGTATCTGAGTGTTTCTCCAAGACTAAGTTACAGGCTGGGAAGTGCAGGGTGGGCTGGGTGTTTACAATCAGCAAACAGGGGAAGGCCGCGCGGTGTTGGAGCAGAGTCACAGCCCAGCCAGCCTGGTGTCAGAGCATTAGAGAATGAACTGCACTACCCCCAACCTTAAGGGCTGCAGATAATGCGCAGCAATGAAGTTTTATCTGTGCTCAAGCACCTATTTTCTATGCGGCTAAAGCTATGTCACAGATGTTCCTCGCTAGAATAGATTTGCTCCGCTAATCCCGCACTAAGCTGCTGGCAGGGCTCCCCCTGCGCTGCCAGACGGGGTGCCGAGCAGCCCCCTCTGCCCCCTCCAGTTCCCACTGCCGTGCTCTGCCAGGAGAGGGAGCCGGCAGTCTGAGATTGGGTGGCCTTTGATGTTTTCTGTTCAGAAATCAGAGGGGTGCTGGGGCTGCCCCACACCAACACAGGCCTCCCTGTTGCTCTGGGTGGGCGCTCAGGGGGCTGAGGTTTTCGCGTGCAGGCTGCATCCTGCAGAAAGGCCTCGGGTCTCGCTGGCTCCCAGCGCACTCTGATGCTCCAGACGGGGCTTTGAGGTCCTCACTCGCTTTTCCTGACTCCTTGCCCAGGTGAACTCCAATGGGAGTCTGGACTCGATGAAAATGAAGTCTACGGGTTCTGGCATGACATTATAAGTGCAAACCCACTGAAATGCAGCCACCGCTGGAGCGGAGAGTGGCGACCAGGGGAGGCAGAGTGAGGCAAGCGACAGCTGGGAGGCGGGAAAATTTCATTCAAGGCTACCAGGTGGCACACAGATGTTTGACAACATTTCTTTTAACTTAGAAACGCATCAGCCTTCTTCCCCCTGCGGTATATGTGTTTCATTTTGAACAAGTAACTGGCAGCTGGAGAAAGTTATTAGAAAATGCTAAGTCTAAGTTCCAGCACTTGCAACAGCAGCAGAATTACCTGTTTCCTATTCTGCCCAAGCTTTCTTTTTCCTTTTTTAGATATTGTTGGCCTCAAGTCAAGTTTTGCTGAAGTTATGTATCAGAAGGGGAATAAGTGGAGCTCCAAGCTTGTTTAAAGAGTAGAAAGGGAGTTGAAACAAAGCTGGCAGAGATACCAATGCAATTATTATCTAGGTTCTGGATGGGATTGGGGCTGCTACTAAGAAAACAGGAAATAAGTGAGAAAACAGTCCTTAAAAACGTGAAGAACAGCCAATTCTACAAGGCTCCACTTGGTGCTCAGATGTCTGAAAGTACCGATAAAGAGCACACATGAAGAGAAGGCACCGTATCAGTATCAAAGGCCCTTTCAATCTTATTTTCATTTCAGTTAACTTCAAGTGCTGGCGTCTGGCAAGGGAAGGAGAATAACCTCAAATCTTTGACTAATGAAATGTGACCACTGACCATGCCGTCCTCTTTTCCTACAAGGATGTGGGTAGAAAACTGTGCTTCCCTTGTATTTTCTACCAGATTTGAATGTAAGAACAGAGACATTTGGTGACAGTTTGGGAGTGAAACATTACTTGATCTTTGTTATTTGTAGGCTAGAATAAAAGGTCTTCAGATGGTGCTGAGTTCTGTTATCCAGGAGGTGCCTAGGAGCCACACTAGGGAAAAGACCATAACACAGCATGAACAGCCATTGGGAGTGCTGGAAATTGTGAGCCTCAAGGGGGGCTCTTCCATAAGAATTGCCTTTTATTGGCTCTGTTGTGAGTCAGAAGAGTCCTGTGCTCTCCTGATGCCATCAGCTTACCTTACCCCATGCTCCCAGGGTCCGGCTTTGCTACTGGCTGCCTGGAGGCCATCAGGGTGCAGGCGGTGGTTGGTGGCCTGGCCCCCCATGTTTATGGCTGTTAACATTTCTGTCCTTGCAAAGGTCTCTTACTGATAAGGATGAGTGGTGCGGAGTTATACATACAATGTGGTTGCAACTTCCCATCTTTGTACCAGCCAGCACATTATTATATACATAAAAACCTCAGCAACAGCAGCCCCAGGGGACTATTTACATCCACTGGCATGAACTCATTCCTGCAAAGGAGCTCAAGCCAAATCCTGCAGAGACCAGTGGGGATCCCTCCAGGCTCTTGCAAAGGCTAGTCTGCACACTGGAGAAAATGTTGGGGCTTGGTCATATTTATCACCATTCAGGTAAAACATGTTGTCTGTTAACACCTTTCCTAACACAACATATATTTTCTAAAGCTGAAGGAAGGTGAGCTTTTTTACCTCCTTTTATTTTTCAACCAGTTATTCTGATTTACTTCTGAAATTGCACAGTGAACTAAATGGATGTTCACAGAGTAGCCAGGGATCAATCATTACCTTTTCATGTGTAAACTGATCCTAAGGTATCTATCAATCTGTTATAGTCCTATCTGCAGAAGATATGCCCGATTTCAGAAAACTGAGAACATATAAAGGAAGCTAAGGCAGGGCAACATTCACTTTCCTTGGCTTGCTCTCTAGAAGACAGTTGATGAGTGAGTTTATTATCCATGGGAAGCGTGAACAAGCCAATACACCCTTCTCAAGGTTTGCAGGTGCCTTAATGTAACTTGCTCATTTAATTTGGATCTATATACCTCATGAGAAGGGCAGAAGATTTTCATTTTCAAGGCCTTATTTAGCCATAAAAAGTGTATCACGTTAGCTAGGAGCAGGTCTATGAATTTCATTTTATTTGGTGACAGGAGAAATAGGCATATATATATCACCCTTTCAGTAACTGCTATTAGAAGGTGCATGTTTCATGAAGAAACAGTGTATTCCATGTCATAACATCTTTCGTGAAATAAAATTCAAGGTGTTTGTAGTATTTGTGCATGAGAAGTATCATTTTGCTCATAGTCACATGTTAAGAGCGTGAGGCAAAATTATAAGCCCCTTTTTGTGACTGGAACCAGTCATACCTGGAAAATTAGGATGAATTTTTGCTCAAATGCTGGCTCCAACAAAGTGAGTAGGAGTTTTTCTATGGCCTCAATGGAGCCAAAATTTCTCCTAGATTTTGTACTCTCATAGGTGTTTTACAATTTAGTCACCAAGATCATTAAAATGCTATAATCCCTGGTGTGATCCATGATGGGGTAAAAGCACTTATAAAGGGATTGCTTTCTAAACTGGTGTAATTATGGTAGCAATTCCCAAAGTAGAACTATTGCAAATGCATTTCCAGTTCCAGTTTCTGAATCTTTTGTCAGTGTTCATTACAGCAGTGATATGCTTGTGTCTAAATCTTGTTGATGTCCTTCCAGAGGGCACTAAAAACCCTAAAAGTAAGTAAAGAAAAATTCAGTTGGTGATTCTGACTGGCTGCTGAACTGCCGCCTCTTGAGCCCTGTCCCTCAGCTCATAATCTATAATGTTTGCTCATAAATTACAAAGACTGCTCCCTCTTTGTTTATATTCATCCACTTACGGTTTGTCTAACTGAAAGGGAATTAGGAAAAAATAAAAGCAGCCCTGCCCTCACCTACCCATGGATGATACTGGGCTAACAAGCCCACGAGAGCTGTCAGCACTTGTCATAGTCCCCAGGAAGTCTGCTGCCTGGATGAAGCTGCCCTGTGGTGGGGTGGCTTTGGTGGGGCTCTGGGGACAGTGCACAGGGCTGGCACCAAATCTCAGGCTGGATAGGATACCTCTCCCAGTGGTGCATGCCATGGGGTCCTGAAAGCCTCTTAAGGGACTAATGAAGCCTACTGAGAGCTGACCTCTCCTTTTCCAGTTGTTAAGAAGGGGATGGAAAGGCACATCTCTGAATTAGGGTGCAAAAGATTCAAATTGAAACAAGCACCAAAGTCTCACACAGGGTGAGAAGAGAGCTTGACTGTTTCCTGAGGATGATCCTCTCAACATCGATGAAAAACAGCTAGAGGTAAATACAATTAAATGCTCTCTTAAAAAATCTAGATTAAAAATGAAAAACCTGACCGTAGGGCCCACTTGTTTTTAACCTCGCAGCAGCACTGTGACAGGGATTCCCTGTCCTGCAGCTGTGAGCAGCTTTTCTTCACAACCGCAAGTGACTGTAACGTGGGTGAGTGATTTCAGAGTGACAGCTACACAGCTGGGGGGACAATGTGACACAATGGCCCTTTGTCCTTCACAGAGGACGGAGACCACCAGGAAGGGGGAGGCTGTCCCCAGGGTCCAGCAGGGAAGCTCTTCTTCCATCTTCTCTGGAAACATCCAGCATCTGCTTTTCTCCCTGGTCCTTAAAGCCACCTCCTTTCCACTCTTTAACTAGCCTCTGATGTTATCTGAGCGAAAAAGTGCTGTTGTTCTTTCAGCAAGGAAACTGTAAAACAGCCCAGTGTATTTATCCTCTTCCTTCAAGTGTGTCAGTCCTTTGAGTAATGATGACAAGAATTCTGCTCTTGTTGAGTTGCTAGCTTCTTCACAAGTGCTACTAATAAATACCTCAGTTTGGAAGCTAATTTCTTACAACTGTCTGGCAAATTGCACTGACACAGTCAACTCATTTCTCATACGCCTTTATCAGATAGCTACCAGATTAAAGACTAAGCGAGCAACACCTACTTCGATTAGATACCAGATTAAAGAGCAAATGAACAATACTTACTTGGATTTGAAATGGTCACTGGGTTCACTGTGATCTTCTGTCTCCTCATTAGCCCCCGGAACTATCCAGTCACCAACATAACATGTTGTAAAAAGGCTCTGGCTTGTCTCCAAAACGAGAAGAAAAACTACAAATAATAACGTCATTTAAATGCATCTCTGAAAGCCTGGAGGTGCGTCAAATAGATTACCACTTTGGACTTTCAGAAACCATGCAGTCCAGTGTTTCTTGCTGATGTTCCCACAGAATTACAAGCATCCAACATTTACATCTCATGACGCAATAACCTCTTTTGTAGTAAATAAGCCCAGGAAATTCTAGTTTTCTACCAGAGAATTTTGCTGATTTTTAGTACATCAAGTGTAAGCAGTACACAACCAAATCCACATTTACAGCTTTTTGAAAGCCCACAGCTAGAGTTGGTGTGAGTGTGTGTAGTGCTGTGATTCAAAGCAATGTCATCTTGCTAACATATATATTACCATATAATATCATCACAGCTAACAATAATTTGTCTGTGACAGACCCATTTCTTCCACAGCTGGAGGGCTCTTTTTTCTTTTTTCCTTTTTACCTTGTGATCCTTTAGCTAGTACTGCCAAGAAGCCACCACATGTTGCAGGCTCTTGGTGAATGTGGCAGGCAGTAGCAGAACCATCTGAAGGAGGTTACAAGATTTAGCATGAATAGTTTTGTGATTTGATCCTTCAAATAATAATTTTAAAAACTGTAGTAATGTAAGTTATCAGCATTATTCTCCAACTCATGTTACTCCTTACACTGAAAGTAGTTGTTCATTATGGCCTAAAAGAGGATGCAATCCTCATCAATATCATCCTCCAACACTTGATTAACCCAAATGCTTGGATGAAGACTAATCACCCAAATCTTTACTTGGTGAAAATGAGGAAGAAGGCATACTTACCTCACTATCTCCTCACTTCAGAAGCTAAGCTCATACCATAAAGATTTTGCAATGAAGCCTCCATCTTACAAAGACTTAAAAAAGAGCTGAAGTTGTGGCCCCATGGAAGTATAGAAGACAGTGCTGAGGCCCTGACATGGGTCAGGTCCACAACATGAGTTTAGCAACTCGTGACACCCATGCAGGTGATTAATTCACAAGTCAGGCATATGCATAAGACTTGACAGACGAGCTGCTGTATGTTTTAATGGTATAAAATGGCCCAAATCTCACAACTGGTAGCCTTAGTTGGTATAATAGTAATTTTACTAAAATTAGTGCCTGATTATTAGGGTTATTGTGCCTGATGATTAGGGTTATTAGTGCCTGATACATTAAATAACTTATTGATGATAAATAATCTGATCAGTTCTATGAGGAGGAAATAAAATTTAATAGGACATATAATCTACTGGGACACCAGGAACTCTGTCATTACTTATGTACATGGGAAACAAGGAAACAAGAAAATATAGTACTCTAAGCATATTCTAAAAGGATCATTGTGCAGAAAAAAAATCTCTCAACACAAAAATCAAAAGGTTCTTAACAGGGAGAGGCAGTGCCTGCTCTGCAGTGACAGCTTCATGTTTATTTATTCTAGGAAAAATAAGAAGGAGATACTCAAGTAAAGACAAGATAATTTTATTCCCAGATCAAATAAAGGAACACAGAGTGTGTTCTCATCAAAGTGATTACTTTAGGGGGAACTAATACAATGAATGTTATTAAATGAAACAACTTCTTTATAGGGCATCTCACGTTAAAGATTTTAGTGTAAGTAATATTTCTGTCAGGCAAAGTGATTCAAGACAAAACATCTTGTAGAAGATATAAAAAAGGCCTTTAAGAAGCCTCAAATTAACAAGATGTGCATATGAACCTTTGTGAGAGCTCATATAGGGTGGCACTGTTTCAGAGAGTGCATGAATTTATGCATATTTAAAAAGGTACTCCTTAGTAATCACATACTTGTAAAAATGTATTCTATTTACTATACTTCCTCTGCAGCAAATTATCCCTTTGCTTAACAGGCCTAAGAAACAAGGATGTCAGGAGCAAAAACTATGACTGTCCCTTCACTAGTTGTTTGAATTTTTTTTATTTTAAGTTAGCTACCAGATGTTGCTAGATGTAGAGCTAAAATAAAAGGCTGCTCAGCAGAGACAACTGGGACAAATCCTCAGCTCTCTGGGAGCTGTCTTCACTGCAACCAGGAAGGACATGCGTGTCTCTCCATTTAACATGCTGGAAGCCTTAAGAGCAAACCCATGCCATACCAAGCAATAGGTGCAGCCCAGGAGATAAATTTGCGCAGATGCCTTGCTGAGCACCTTACACACCTTAGCAGTGGCAATCTGAGCTAAACAGTGTGGGCCTGCAGTATTTCTATGTGTTCTGAAACGGACATCTGTATATCAGCACACTTGAAGACCTACAGCTACATTTTATTATTTTAGAATCTGAGAGGTCTCAGGGGGTAATTATTTATAAAATGACTAAAACATCTTGCCTCGGGTGCTGAGCTCTGGAAAGCCATGTCTTCTCTCAGGGTCACAGGCGTTAGAGATGAAAAAGCCTGACTGTATCATCTTGTATTGTTCCCTCCAGTGCCTTTGCCAGTAATTTATCAAATCTGTATTTATCTTAGTATTTCTATATGGCTCCCATTGCACCACTTTGCAATATTCAATTCCTTTATTCTCACCAGGGCCCTATCTGGTATATTCTGCATCATGTGTGATGCAGTCCTGAAGAGAAAGTTCATGGCAACAGAAAATGACATAATAGAGTCCCTTTTCCTTACGTGCTGCCTCACTCACTAAACTGTTGTCTCATTCTCAGCTGATGGGGTTTCTGTCCATGGGAGAGGTGAAATTAGTGAGAACATAGGTGGGGACTGAGCTTGTTCTTGGGCATAAAGAGCTCAGAATTATCCAGTCCTTTCTGCTACTTTCTTGCAGAGTATTCAGGGCTTTGCAGGAAGTACAGAATTTCCAGAATTATCTCATGGCAAGTATTGGGTCAAGGTCTATGGCTTTTACTATTCAGGAGGCTTCGCTGCAAAACAAACTTTTTTTGTTTGTTTGTTTGTTTTTGGACTGGGATATTCTTTTGTTTTCTTCAGGTAGTTGCTGAAATAAGGCCTGTGTGCTTTTTAGCTTTTAACACTGATTTCTGATTTACTTTAATTCCTTTAATTTCTCAATAAAAAGCCATCAAAAAAAAAAAAAAAAAATAGAAAATTCATTTTGTTTCTCTTTGCATTGAGAAATTTTTTGAGATCTTTTACTCCTCTCTATGAACAAATATTACAAACCACAAGCTCTAAAAAGCCATTCTTCAGTGGCCAGACATCCTAGAGATCTCTTCTCCAACCCAGCTCTTCTCTGGAAGAAGGGATTCTGAATCTGGGTGTTTCCTGAAGCACTGGATAACCCAGGAGAAAGGCTGTTTGGATTTGGTATAGGATCAAGAGTAAATTATCTGATAAGTCAGTGCCTGCCTTTGTTCTCCGCAATTCTGCCAGCTAAGTAAGCACAACACATGCTAATAGCTATTTATGTTGATTATGACTTGCAAATACCACAGAAGGACACAAGCAAGTGACACGTGGGAAAACAGGTCTCTAAAACTCTGCTGCTATAGCACACTTCAAATGGTAAAATCACTCTCCAAGAAAAAAATAGGGTATATTTTGTATGGGAAATACATTTCTTGTAGACCTAAATGCATCTAATTATTAAATTTGGATTTCCACAGATTTTTAATCCCAAAGTATGCTGTTTTCACTTGCAGTACTTGCAGGTAATGTAAGAACCTGCTGGCACAAACCACCACTTCTGCCCTGAGTGGCTCAACAGTCATTTGTACAACCTATCAGTGAAAGCAGAATGGAATAATAAAACAGAATATGATAAAGTCTGTTGAGACTCTTGAAAAATCTAGAAAGTTATGTACAAATATGAAAAATGTGGTGCAAACACTGACATTTTCATGTATAACTTTCAAACAGACCTTCTTTCCCTGTCAAATTGATAGCAACAGAAGTTTTGAATAGAACATTTCAAAGACTGTGACTTGTTTCAGACATTTTCTCAACGGTCCTAATCCAGACTGGAGGCTGGAGGCTTTGGCCACCGGCTAATGGTTGATTCTCATTTACCCTGTGGGCACTTTTCATAGTTCTGGCATTATAAAACAGCCCTAAAGTGTTTGTAAAATACAGTTTACATTTGCATTGTGGCAAATGAGAAATGAGTCCCAAAGTCCTTAAAGATAAAGTTGGTAAGAATTTAAATTTTATAGACTGGAAGCTTTTTCATAACAGCCCCTCTTCTTTCTCTTTGTGAGTCACAAGAGAAAACAATCATTCAATAAAAACATTTTCATTTTAGAACCATTACTTAGAAGTAATCTCTTTCTTTGTAGAGAAAAAAAAAAAAAAGAGCATAAATTCAGTGTTATTTGCCATTTGCTTTTTCTTTTAGATTTTTATTTTTATTTATTTTTTTTTACTCCTATTAACACGGAAAAATTCAACAAAAAAAATAGCTCTAGTTATGAATCTTTGACTTACTCTAAAACACAAATGTTAATTGCAACTGTGGTCTGGTCCATCAGCTGTATTGTTCTATCATTTGTGCAACTAATATTTCTCAACCTTCCCTGGATACTTATTTTCAGATGAGATGAGAAGGGCAGATGCCACTTCAACACTGACACCTTTGAAATCTTTGTACTAAGGATTCTGCAATTCACATGAATAGTTTTATTAGAAATAAAAGCACCAAAGGTGTATTTCCAAAAATCCCTAATACTATATATCTATCCCACACCTTGTATCTTATTTAAACTTTTATCTAGTTTCAATTGCCATTACAAAATTAAACATTTGTTATTAATTTTGTTGTTTTATAGATTATTTAATTTGATGGATTTTTATCATGGAAAAACCTGAAGAGATAAGCTGAAAATCACAGACTACCAAATGCTCAATAGAAGCTGCTTAATGCCACATAAAGAGCTGACCCAAAGAATTTATTTATTGTTTTAACGACAATTTTTTTCCAGCCTCCTTTTTAAAGCTCGTTCCTCGATCTAGGCAAAGGCATTATACAAATAAATAAAAAGGGATATTTAAACTTTGTAAAGTTTGCACATTTAAAGTATGCAAATACTTTGTCAGTAGTTCAGGATTCTTGGAAATTGAGCTATAAAGAAAACTAGACACCCAACCTGCAATGGAAATACATAAGATCATGAATTGGATTTAATGGGCTCCAGCAAATCATAACATTGATACTATTGTGTGAATACTTCACTTTAGCATCAGAGTAAAGACAGACCAATTGAAGGTCAAAAACACATGCTTTAAATCCTTCAAATTTAAGAATAGAGTTGTGCAAACCAATTACTAAGAAATCTCTACTATTAATCACATCTGACTAACAGATCTTGGGGTAGCAGCTTTAAAAATAATTTCAGAGAACTTTTATTTTTTTATTATTTTTTGGGATGAAGAAACATAAAAAGTTCACAAATCCCCTTTACGAACATATCAGTCCAGCAAAAAACACATATATAGCACGTGAAATAAGTTATTCTATATAATAGAATAATAAAATATAATATATATTCTATATAATAGAATAAGTGGATTCTTCAGGAAGATCTTTCTTCTGTTTTATGTCTTTTATTTATTTAAAGCGTAAGTACAACTATCTAAAATTGCAATTACAGTAGAAACTTTCCATTTCCGTGGAATGGAAAATAAATAAAAAAAAAAGTTTAGCCAACAGACCCAGAATGTCTCTGTTACTTAACATTTGGTCAGGGTATTATTCCTGAAGTTCATCAATGTGAAAATGAAAACATCTTTCCGGGGAGTTTCCAGCGCAAGCAAGGAAGGAGTTGAATACAAATTCTCAATTACATTTTGAAAGAGAAGGAAGTTGTAGCACGTACTTATTTCTGGCATTGAATCTCACTTCAAAACTACAGGAGACTTTTTTTAATCAAGTGTTGCATGTATTTATATGCAATTCTGAAAAAGGCAATTAATTAATTATATTATTAATTGTTATTAATATATAAATGTAACAAGCCATGGTAAAGTTGCAGAGGTACAGGCACAATTATATAAGATGCATGGCTAGGAGAAAATTAATCCAGACAGACTTAGTTTTACTAAATTTAGAGACCCAGACAAGAGAGTTAACTAGAGGGCAAAGCCTCCAGGACTAGACTGGAGCAAAATAGAAAATCTCCTCAAGCCTTAGCTTGCTCTGGTAAGGACCAGGCACGTGCCTCAGTGCCTCTGACCATGCCGCTGAAGAAGGTCCTGTCTGCGTACAGAGAAGGGTATTTCCCACCTGTATCCATCTGGGCTCCAGCTGTGTTTCTGGCCCATCAGCTCTGTCTCTCTTAGGAACCCTATATCCATTCCTGACCCCTCGGAAAACCTTAGTCGGTTATAAACAGTAACAGAGAGATTCACTCTTTTCTTTTTGTTATTAGTCCAGTGTAGTATTAGACACTACTAAATACATGGAAAGAGAAACAATTAACCCATAATTCTTGTGGAGGAACTTTTCAGCTATGATGGAAAATCCTAAGCCAATAGCCTAAACCTAAGCCAAAAGCCTACATAGTCTTGGAACATGAGTGTCCGTGTACAAGTGCTGTTCATGAGGAAACATGCAACAGGAAAATCATCTTCTTAGATGAAACGTGTATCTTTTGGGCTTGTAATTCTCCTGAGAGATGCTAAATACATGGCCTTCTCCATGCAGGGCAGATCTCCTTCGAAAAGTTTTGAAGGGAGTAGGAAGTTTTTTGGCAGTAGGAGAGACAGCATCACTATTCAGTAAATTTACCTGAAGAAGACTATTAAATAGCCATAAAACAGAGGTAAAGAATTCACTGTTTCTTAATTCTGGCAGAGATAGAGGAGTTTCTTCACACTACTGCAGAGAAGAGGAATCTTCTCCAGCAGCAGGGAGATGGGCAGCAAGGACAGCAACATTTGCCTGAGCCACCATAGCTGACTGCCTGTGAAATTTACGGCATGGCTTTTCAGAGACAAATAAGCTGGGCAGACAAAAGAAACTGACGCAGTTCTTTTGTCAGAAACAGGCAGAGATTTTTTTTTTCATACTTGGAAGTGCTGGTGGCATTTCACACTTGAAAGTAGGGATGGAAACAAGGGGGTAGAAGAGGAGCAGTAAAATATTTGATGACATGTTTAAACGTGGTTTCAACAACACCAGGGCCAGGGGTAACTAGGCCATCTAACTTTTCACTGCAACTGGGCATTTGATTTTTGCATGTTCTGGGAGTTCATTTTGAGGGTTTCTTTCTGCGTTTAGGTCTACACTTGCCTATACCCCATGCAAATTTACAACTGAGTCAATAAAACTTCCTTAGAGTGGTGAATTTGCACTCTGACCCACGTGTAAGAGACACACTAGATAGTGGATGAGTTTTGTCTTCAGCAGTGCTTTTATCATGTAGCTTGCTCACTCAGCCTGACACCAACATTTAAGTGCTGCAGGAGTTATTTTTCATCCTATAAATGTGATATTGTTTTCTACTGTCTTGCTGTGTGTGACAGAGAAAGACATTACTCAGGTTTTGCTTTCAACTCTCAAAAGTTCAAAGGAGTAAATAAAAAATAATCAAAAGAAACAAACGGAAAACCTCAAGCAAATCCCATCATTCTTTTCTCCCACCCAAATGGCCTTGCTGGCATTTGGATGGGAGAAAACTCTCTTTAAAGCTCACTATTAATTTCTTCCCACCATCAGCACAGCACCAGGATTTCTCCTCCCATAGTACAGTTGAAACTTTCTGTAGTTTCTATGCACCCAGAGGACAAGTATGTGCCTCCATTCCCTTGCAAACACTGCAGTCATTAGAAAGGAACTCGTAATAGAGTAGGAAGTAGGCAATTTCGCAGAGAAGTCAAAGATGGGAACTGCTGGGAGAGCTTGTAGTGGGGCCCAGCTAGCACTTGTTGTGACCACATCAGGCTGGGAACACCTTCATGACAGTACTCACAGAGCAAGGTGGAGCAAGTCAGCAGGGGAGGTGGCTCAGCAGATCAGAGGTGGGTACTCGGGCCCTGCTAGGCGTGTGGGACAGAGGTTGCTCTAGGCCATGACAACTATGCTGAAAATCAGGTGGATGTTGGCCATGTAACTTCTTTGTGTATGGCTGGCTACAGGGTCAAGTCAATGCCAAAATTTGAGAAAAACAGAATGGTTTTCATACTAGTAGATAGCATTGTACTATTCACCTTGATTTAGGAATTTGGTACTACTGTCTGAGTCACTCAAACACCAAAGCAAGTGCTTGACTGCAATTCTGGGACTAAATCCCACTACAATACTGTTTAGGGCTCAGAATAACTACTCTAGAATAACTAGGAGCAGCCCCATTCAAAGCCAGAGTAAATTTAGAGCAGTAATATACACAACTTTCAGTAAATACAGCAGGTTTTCTAGCCCACTTGTTTACATGTGCCACAGTTTTGTCTCACCCAGCATCCTGCTCCCATTCCAAAATGTCAATTTGGGTGCTACTCTTTTTCTGGGCTCCACTGGAAGCACTTGACTTTTATGAGGTGCTGAACATGATCTATTGAAATTTACCTTCTGCCAGGCATCTCTGCAATAGCGGACTTTGACTTTAGAAATAATGACCCTATTATTATAACTTCATTGTACAAACAAGTTGAAATATAAACTACAACAAAGAAGTTCTGCAATTATGACATATAAATGCACTCCAGGGACATAAATGCAGAAATCCAGATTTAGTCTCCCAAAATGATAAAACTGGCTCATAATGTTAAGAAAGAGAGGTTTGTCCTGACTATCACAACTCATACAGAAACTGAGTTCTTAGTAAGAGAGGGGAGGCTACACAGGTTTAAAGAAAACAAAGACCAAGGCCCAGTTGAAACTGTCTTGACGTCTGAAAAACAAAAGAAACAAACTGGGGAAAACAACACTAACTATACTGTAAATACTCTGGATTATTTCCTAAAAGAGAAAAAATACTGAAAAAGAGCTCTTCTGTAGGTAAATATAAGAAGCTGAAGGCTTTGATTTGGTCAGTTACTGGCATGATGCCATAAATTACAAGATTCTTCAATAAGTTGCATTATCAAACACTAAAATAATGAAGTATATGTGGTTATTTAGATCCAAAGTCTTGCTGAAACCAAAGGAATTTAGCATCCAGTCCTTAACTCAGTTTAGATTTACAAAGAAGGACTTTCTGCAGAGCTGTGAATTAATCCTGAAGACAGGTAGTTCTGGCACTGTCCCAGCTCCTGTAAAAGCTGTGATGTCTCCTCTGAGACGTCCAGAAATTCATGTAGGTCTGGGAAGTTTGTCCTTTTGAGGATACTTACTGCAGTCACAAATACCCCAATTTCCTAGGCCCCACTGAAAGAACATCGCTTTTTAAAAACAGTCTGCTGATAATAGATACAAAGTATGGTTTCACAGCTTTTACTGTTTCTTTCTATGTAACCCAGTACACACCGTTCCATGAAAGTCTCTTTCTTACATATACAACAAGTGGTGCATTGTGTTTCCTAAAACTCACTAGCTGTGGACTTGCTTTCATTATGAAATTTTGTTGCATGGAGATGTGACATAATGACGACCGTAACTGACCTGTCACTATAGATCAGAGCAAATCATATTCAGCATGGCAGGTAATTGTGATTAAACCTTGTTCCCATTTCATAATATGGACAAGACCTGACTTGGAAGGGTCCTAATAATCAGACTTCCATTTTCAAAGGTACAGACATTTTGTCGATATAAGACAATAATAGGGAGATAAAAATTTTAAAAGTCAAAGGAATTAATGTGATGTATGTGCTGCAGACTGCAGTTAAATCTTTGAGAAACACAGCTATCTGCGGCATTTTTACACAGGCACATGAGACATTTTTAAAATAACCAATAGGAAAGGAAGGTCTAGCTTCTGTTCAGAGCATCATCCTGTATCTTCAAAATCACTGCTGGAACAAAACATTGTTTTCAAGCTGCTTTCTGCCAAAATACATAACATGTCCTATTATCTGCAACAGCATGTGCTATTCATTCACAGATCAAAGCAGGTATTCAAAACCAGACACATGTGAGTAAAAAGTAGAATTGGCACATGCCTATATAAGCAGTATCTTTTGCATGTGAATGAACAGGACCTGAATATGGCCCTGTATTTTAAGATCAGAGCATTTCATTGCTTTGGAAGCTATTTATTGGTGCTTGTTTTTTGTTTTTTTTTTTTTTTTTTTTTTTTTTTCCTGTGCAATGCAATAATCTCAGGTAAGGCAGCACCGCAACATGCAAGCATAACTGCATCTATGACTAGGTGGGATCACTAGGTACTGATCCTGTCCTCCGGGAATATGCAAGAAAAGGAGAATTTTTACCTTTTAAATCTGCATTAGGAATTATACAGTCCCTAGCCAGTTGTATGTGCCGCTTTGTTTCCTGTAGGGAGAGGGACATAAAAAGGGCAGATAAGGAAACCTAACTAGAAGGGTAGGCCTCTTAAAACTATTCATTGTGTGGGGAAAGAGGGAGGAAGGAACTCACCTGACCCTGACCACCCAAGCTTTTAATGCTCAAAAAGACTTTCAAAGCTTTCTGAGGAAGATTTACAGCTGTGAAAGAAGGCTGGAATTACAGGGAGGCAGAGGAATACAACCCGCCTTCGCTTCCTCCGCAGCCCCAATGCACCGCAGTCACTTCTGCATTTTTAGAAATGTAAATACATTGTTTTAGGAACTGATTGATAGATAGAATCAAAGGGATTCCTAGCTTGACACCCTCACACAGTCTTTCCCTTCAAATTCCTAGCACTTCTCTTAGAGGGCTGCCTTTGCTGCCAGATCGAGCCCCTGCATCCCACCTCCCTGCCCTCTGTAACAAAAGAGCCCGTCACAAAGGGTCTGTGGCCGCTGCGATTAACACGGCACAGCCATGGTGTCCCTGCGGAGCGAGTTCCTAAGAGCCCTTACTTAGCTTTCCGATAAAGTTTGCTGTGGGAAGGTCACAGCCGCCTGTTAGCAGTGACAGTCGTGATGCCTCCTCACTGAAAGACAGCAATATTATTACTGGGTCGAGCCTCAGAAGCTCCAGATAGGGCTAGAAATCTCCTGCGCTGCATGCTCTGAATACACAATGTTTACATTACGTATGATAGTATTATTGTGCTAATATGTCCAAATAGCAATAAAAGACAACAATGATATCCACTTCCAGATGCAGCAACAGAATTACTCCTGTCACAGTGGATTTTCCTTGAAGGCTTTGGAGCCGGTTTGACCTTCTGTTCAGACCTCCACAAGACGTTGCTTTTATCAAAGACTTCTTGAATAATGGGGAATATGAAGAAAAAAAAAAAAAAAAAAACAACTCCTTCTCAGCATCTAAGGGTTCTGTTTCAGTATTAATACACATATTCTAGTGGCAAAAACAGATGCTTTTTATTTGTGTTGTATTTCAAGGTCTTTGGGGTTTTGGTGCCTTAGGGTGCAAAACAACAATTCAGTGTTTCAGAGAATGTATCTCTAATAGTTGGGTCTGATCAGAGTTGCCACAAAAACAGACAAAAAAGTTTTATTTTTTACACTTCTTTTCATGCATCAAGGAAATGATTAGGGGCTGTGGCAGCCTCTAGCAAGTGCAAGTCCCAAAGGGGCCCTGTGCTATTTATCTCCAAAGTAGGTGATGCATCAGAGACCATGCTGAACCTCCTCACTACGTCCCAGGCAGTCTTACCATGCTCCTCCCAAGACATTTGGGAGTGGGCTCACTGAATTGGTTTTGAAGTTCTTTACCAAAGATATGAAAAATCATGACAAGCTACAGGAATGTGATCTCTTTCCTTCCACCTCTTCTCTCTCCTATAATGCATTTTAATAAACTTTTGATGTTAGAACAGCAAAACCCCCGTGTGACATGCAGAAATTAGGGATCTGCATGTTGCAGCTCACTCCTATGATGGTAATATTGAAATTTCAGATATGACTGTGTTCCACACACTTTGGGGGAAAAAAAAGTATACATTTGTTTACAAACATTATAGGTAAGTTCTTCCTAAATTATTTTATTCATTGTATTTCTTATTTACAACCAGTATTCATTTCCTAAGTCAGTAAGATTAACACTTGGGCAGGGAGCATGTCTGTGATCACAACAGATCCAGTTCTGATTATTTTGTTCGAAGTACATAAACAGTTCAATACTTTTTATAAGTAGTTTCCGTATTTTATGTGTGCCAGTACTGTTTAAAAAGATCATCTGTAGAAAGAAAGAAAAGATCCGTCTTATAAAATATCAGCCACTTCTGAGACTTTAAAAGAGAATTAGCCACTCTTTATATCAAACCTACTCAGGAACAAAGCTGTATACTCTTGTAACAATTATGCTAATAAATGCCCTGATCCCAGGTTCATGTTAGTGAACAAATAAAGTAGCAAACAGAGAGGATGTTAATGATCAAACTCCAGCAGGAACAGGCAAAAGAGAATCAGTATCTGCCAAATGGATTGGGGTACAGTTGAAATTGACCTTTTTTCAAACTTTTTAGGGGTCTAACAAAACAATGGAGGCAAAAATAACTACTTGGAAGTTTCATCTACTCAAGGAAAAAAAAGCTTTATGAAACTCTCCTTGTTCTTGTTCTCTGCTGTCTGTTACAATCTATGGCAGGACTGTGACAGCATTTAGGAGTTAATGTCCATGGAATAGAAACTTGTCACAGGTTGATGGGCCCCTGCTGCTAGATAAGTGCCCATGATTAATGATGTGGACACTATCTCCTTTGCCTCTCAGGAGAGTCAGTAGTGACACTTGCTCACTGTATGGTGGAGGACACCAAAAACTATCATCTACCAGGAGTAAATATACCATGAGATTATGACAAGGATCATAGACAAATA
This sequence comes from Anas acuta, assembly GCF_963932015.1. NCBI lineage: Eukaryota > Metazoa > Chordata > Aves > Anseriformes > Anatidae > Anas > Anas acuta. Next base: position 13,685,977 of record NC_088985.1, read on the forward strand.
CTGCTTGCCTTGCAGCTCAGGAACGCGTTTGTCATGCAGTGATGATGACTTCGGCTGACCTCTGGCCTTACCCACATGTCCCCGCTCACACCTGGCAATTCATGACACGGTCGCTTGGTCCCCATGCTGGGACCTACACTGACTGCTCTAAGGGTGCCCCCAACCGTCTCTGTGCAAGTGTCTTAGTTTGCAGTTTGATCTGGTGGACTAATAAAAACAACCAAGGTTGCTTTTGAACAGGAAGGAACTTTGTTTCTTTGCATAAAAAAGACCCTTTGCTTTCATTTGAAACAAAAGATTTCTGTATGGAAACAAAAAATATTCTTAAAAGGTGCTCCAGATGTAAATAACAGAAATGAACGTGAGAGGCTAACTTGGAGCTGCCAACCCAACACAACAGAGGTGGAATGAAGGGTTCTAATTCTTTTTAGGCTTCATGCCCTAAAGGCATGGCAAATAACAAATGAATCAAGGATGCTGGAAATCCAGATTAGCTGAAGTTCTGAGTAGAATTTAAGTTTAAAAGTCCATCTACAAAAGGCCATTAAAACTCCTGTACTACAAAATATTCTAACTGCTATTGGCATTTTCTCTTCAAGCCATTCAACACCACAGGGAAATTTTTAAAATATTTCTTTAATGAGAAGAGAAACGAAAGACATACTCTCCTTTTATAATCTGGTTGTCTGGTAACTTTGAAATTTAGGAGACCTGCATAAAAAACTACTGTCTACATGAACTGGAGCATACACCTGAAGCACAAAGCCACCAAGAAAAGATGCCAACACACACACTACACATTTCTGGGTGTTTCTCTAGAACTAGCTAGCCCAGTAACAGAAACCAATCATGTAATGTATTCATCATAAAGGAGAGAATAACACCACTGCCTTCCCTTCAGTATCTGTTCTGTGACCACAGAAATTTTTAAAAGCCAAATTCTTTTGGTAAGGGCAGTGGGAATTCTCCAAAGGGGATGAATCATCCTGAAATCATAGTTCCAGAAAATAAGATAGTTAAGAAGGGGAAAAAAAAAATGATAATCCACTTGTCTGTCTTATTGAAAGGGAGGTAGAAGGCAGAATATTTCATTTTTTTGAGATACTTAAATCACTTTTACACAAAACATTACCCCAGAATTTTTCAAGTAGATTTGAGTATTTGGGTACAATTTTCCCATATAAGGTTGGGTTAACTCTAACCCCGCAAAAGCTTTTTAACCAATTGAGCAAGATTTTGTACTCATACTAGAAACTTTTAATGTTCTGCTGTACTACTCACAGTTTAATAAATGAATACATTTAAAAAAAACAACAGTCATGCACATCAAAACAGTGTAAGTCTAATATACTAGATAGTGTGGTTTTCTTTTCTTCCAAAAAAGATTTTTTATTTTTTTTTTAAGGACATAGTTTTCTGTAGGTAGCTGATAATTTACCTTGGACACTTCCCATTACACGAACCAGGATTTGCTTAAGATTTAGAGAAGTATTAATGAAGTCTGACAGGTTTATAGGCAAGCAGCTCTCTTGATACTGGCAGCTCATATCAGAGGGCATGGTCAGTGTTTCCTTTACTTTCTTTGGAGTAGCTTCAACAAGCGGAAATTGGAAATATTGAAAAACTAAGAGCAGCACAACTGATTATATAATCACAAAGGAGTCCTATTTTTCTTCTTAATTACTTCTCCATTGTTTTTCCTGTTTGTATGATTCATAATATGTACCTTAAAATAGAAAAAAAAAAAAAGCAAATTCCTAGTGCCTTTTAAAACTGAAAAAAGATCATTTTAGACGACTGTTAAAACAAATGTAAGAAAGAATACATTGATGAGGATGAAGTAATTTGAAGTGTTTTTGCTTAGAATCTTCTGATACAAACTCCGAAGGTGGGACTTTGATCCCACTGTGGTTTAAAATTGGTGTAATTTTTCCAAGTTCATTTAGCTATATTGAGACATAAATGAGTTCAAAACTGCATCTTGATTCTGTTGCGAATGAATAGAGGATGAATCAATACTAAGTTTGTTCCTTCCATGTTTGTGTGTTTCTGATGGCCTGTAACCATGAGACATCATTATGCTACTATTATCCTTCATAATGAAAACTTATTGTGAGATCTGAAATGGACTTTACAATTTTCAGATCTCCCTTCAATATTTTCAGATCATTTCTGTCCAAAGGTATGTACACCAAAGTCATGGTGAGGGTGAACAATAAGGTATTGTTCCTGCTGAGATGCCAACAAAGTTTACTCGTGCATGTCTATTTTTTACTTCTGTCTTCATGAAATACACATTGAGAAGAGGACATCCTGTTGTCCAGAAGAGCTTTTCTTTGTTGTTTTGTTATTGTCATCCTTTCTCAAGTGGGGAGCATTTTTGTGGGATAAGAGGACTGGATAATGTTACTGAGGTCAATGAAAATCACCTGTGAAACTGTTTCTGGATATTTGCAAGGTAGCTTGTATAACATCTATCCTTCTAAAAAACCTCAGGCTTGAAAACTGACTCAGGAAAAAATGAACTAATTAGAGAACAAAGACTGAACCAGTTGGCCTACTCCAGCCTACCTGCAGAAAGACTTTGCAGGAAGACTTTGCTGCTACTTTTAGCAAATGACAGGAAGATGGCAATAGAAGTGATTATGATACTAAAGGCATAACATTTAGGACAAAATGATGACATCTATAAGGCTTTCAGGATCTCATAGATTTTGTTCATTATAGCTTGTACAACTAACAGCCTGTTCAACAACAAGCAAAATCTCAAAAATGTTTATTTTCTTACCAGAGATAAGGAGGTTCCTGAATAATAGAATGTTTTTATGCTTGATCTTATTCTGAAAATGTAGTACACTCAGTGACAGTGGATCACAGAAATAAGAATTCCTTTTTCTTTCTCTCTATAAAACACTTCATTCTTTGCTATATAACAAACACAATTAATGCAACCACACAAAATAGAAAAAAAGTAAAAAGAAGGGGGTATGTTTTTAGTGTATTCTGAACTGATCAACTATGATCACTTAGATACAGGAAATATCTTTTTTTTTTTTTTTTAAATCATCCATACATTAAATACCTAGAAGCAAAATGAGTTCCCAGAGAAAAGACTTCTTTTTAGCAGAAATGGAGATACTTAAAATCAGAAGACAATCATCAACCTTTTAAAGAACATTGTTTGGTTATGAACTTACTTTGATTTTGCTATAAAAACTGCAGTCACTTCCATGCCTTCCTGATTTTTTTTCACTAGTTGCAAGTTTTCAGACATAATATCCTATTACATGTATATTTTCAACACACGCACACAGACTAAGGAAGACACTCATTTGTTGCTGCAGAATTATTCTGAAAGATATGCTTTGCACATATTATCCTATTTTAATGCCAGACAGAGTAAACCTTTATTAGTGATTAGAGGTCAGAGTGGTAATGAAATAGTCAACGTAGGAGGCAGGAATACTTGTTCACCTTGAATTTATTTCAGGTTTAGTCATTTTTCCCATATTTGAATCTGTCTCTTCATCTTTCAAACCCATGAATGAAACCTAGAATTAGTGCACATGAATAATTTGATGTAACCACATACAATGTGTGAAAGCAAAGGCCAGACAGAAAGAATAAAATGGCATGAATACACCTGTCTTTCTGACTTCAAATGTCATGTATTCCACTGGTCTGATAAAATACAGTGTGGTGCTCCATAGCAATGTGCTATATAATTTCACCCAGTTTCTTAACCACAAAGAATACAATGAATACAGAACTGTGCTTGCTTTATTTCTCATATATTATGTGAGACATTTCATTTACTTTTAGTAATTTTCGATATTTTAAAGATTACCATTCCACATTTTAATAAACTGTTATAATAATTTGTGATTATTATTATTATTTTTTTACTATATTCTGTGATACTCCTTTGCTGTCAGGTTTAAGAGAGTTGGTGAAAGGCAGTGAAGTTATATCCCTGGAGGAGGAATGTGGATCTCCACTCCCACCAGACCCTGCAGCATGTCAAACTTGGGGTACTATTGGAAATATCATCCCTGCTCCAAGTGCAAGTCACCAGTCGGAGTAAGAAGTTAAACTTCTTGTAAATTTCTGTCAATTCAATTTTAAAATTCATAACTGAGTCAGTTGGGATATGACTTTATTGTTTTAAAATTCTCTCATATTCTGACGCTAATCTTATAAATCATCTGAAAAAATATTCAAAAAACTTCCTGGAGGAAAGAAATCTCTTACATAGGAAGAAGTCTAAAACTGAGCAGGATAAACACTCCCCCTCTACTCTGGTTTAAGTGGGTAAATTTTATCTACTTGCATCTATTTTCTGTTGCAGAATGGCAAGCTGCTGGACATGTTGGCCTGGCATCTGCATTTCAAAAAGGATTCTGAAAACCATTGGAAACTGTTCAGAAGGGAGATACTAGAATGATATGAAGTACACAAGCATTAAGGGGATGTAGAGAGGTTGAATTTAGAAATTAAAATTTGGCTAATTCTGACTAACAAGAAGTTAAGCTTTTAAACTTACAAGTTAATTACCAAGTGTATTGATTTACCCATGAATGTGGTACATGCTCAAGTATCTAAAGCCTGTAAATCAACACTTGGCATGTTGCTAAGATATATCTAACAGGCTAAATAAAACTAATTACTAAGATTTAATAAAAGGAACTCAAAATGTAGCACTGTTCACACCTCTGGGTAGGAACTATGAATTTATATCATTCTTTCAACTACCTGAAAGCCAAGTGTATCTGATATCTGTTCCAGTATTCATACAAGAAGCCACAATCTCCTTTTGTATCGCCAGGCAGGTACCCAGCCTCTAGTCACAACTGCAATTCAAGAGATAATGATGACCACTCCTGGGATTTGTTTTCAGTAGAAAATCAAGAAGTCCTAAAGGAGTGTCACTTATTATTATTATTATTATTATGTAAAGCACAACATCCAGTGCAGAAAGAGAAAAAAAAAAAAAAAAAAACAGAAAAAATTCATCTAGTAGGGTATCATCGGCTACTTTTATTTTAAAAGATCTGCTGCAGCATCCCCAGCAACAGCATTTCTCAGGTTTTCCCCCAGATTCTCAGGTAATCAAAATCGCAGAGAGTTTAGTGCAACTCACAATACTTGCTTGATTTCAAAGTTTAAAAATTCACTTCTTACAAAATTGCCATCCTATAGTCATGTTGTGGTAACACATTTCATCAATGTTCCAGGTCCATATGAGCACAATATAAGATTGCTTAAATTACCTTTTCACAATGGGTGAAAAGAGAATAACTTTTTGTAGAGCTACTTCAGGGAGTAAACATGTGAATAAAGCTACAGAGTTTTAGGCTGGGGCTTTTAAAGACACCTAGGAGAATTTAGTATCTTAATTTGACATCACTTCTGCAGACTCGTTCCTTTGATAAACCCAATTGCGTATGTGGAAAAACTCATATCTTTCTAAATACTCACTGCAGTAAGAACGCTTTGCATTTTGTACATTTTTATGATCCTATGTGTGATAGGCATAAGGAAATCTATCTTACAGACAAACCATATCTTGTTGGATGCATGCAGCCCTCCATAACAACACTGTTACGTGTTCAGATACAGAAAATATTTGACATTGTATCTGTTTGCCTAGGAGATCACACTTAAAACATTTGAATAAATATTTTGTTCATCTCATTAAAGACTGTGCCCTAAGGAAGAAAAATTATGAAACACAATAATCTGAAGGTTATTTGTGAAACCTACTTATGTTTATCTTTATGATTTTTTTTTCTCTCTGTCAGTTGATAGGGGAATGCTATGTAGCATCCCGAGTTCACAGATAATTGAAGGGAAATAACCACAATAATGAAATCACTGCTGTATCACATTCTGATAGGTGACAAATCAATTCATTTATGATACTTTCTTTGTCATACTGAGCCATCTCATTGTGCAGTGGAAACCTCTCAAATTAATAAAAACTGTTATATCTATAAAGTCCCATGTAACAAATAGCACATCATAGTAAAACCATGAATCATTAAAAGAATGAAATTGATAAAAGCAAGCAGGAGACTGTCTGGGGAAAGTATCTTGCTTTTAAGAGGAATGTGCTATAATAATAATGCTCCAAGAAATGTATATTGTGCTTATGACTTCAGCATGTGTACATGTAGAGTTATATACACATATAGATATATCTATAGATATATATACACACTGATGTGAGCATTTATTATTTGTTTTGCATTGAAGCAGTTCTGCAAGTAGGTACAAATTGCATGGTGGATTCTGAACAGCTGCATCACAATGTCATTTAATAATGTTTGTGGGGGGCTGATTTTTAAGTGATATATGATTTAATACTATATACTATATAATAGAAATAAGGCTTTCACCAGACTCCTTCTAACATGATTTAGCTCAACTGGGATTTTGTAAAATTGCTAAACTTGCCTACAAAGGAAAGAGATTAGAGAGACTTTAAAATGATGTAATAATATATTAATTCCTTTTTCCCCCTCAGTCTGTATACATTTGCTAAAGACTCATTCATGTTGCATGATATACTTTAAGAAGTTGTAATGAAGCTGTGACACCAATCGCCTCGTCGAATACTCTGCACAGACTACCCTGGCAAATGCAGAATACAAAAAAGTCTAAAGCAATGACCTCAGCATTCCTGGTCTCTCTTTAGTGAACCCACCACTAACATTCAGTTATTTAGTGACAGGGACTTTTTTTTTTTTTTTTTTTTTAAAGATGGTGCAAATCAAGATGGCAAAAACCAAGGTGAGATGAAAAGCTGAAAGAAAGGACAAGTCCTGAGGAAACAGAATTTTTAATTACTGAAAGACTGAAATTGTCTAGCCAATGGGTCAAGATTAACTCTTAAGTAACTCTAAGTCCTAGTTAAAATGCTTTTGCAGTTTGAAGGTTTTCAAAGGGCACAAGACAATAACCACCTAGTATTTTTCAAGAACAACTTTTGTGCTTTAAACAAACAAAGAGAAAACAAGCAAAAACAAATGTAGAGAGAGAGGGAAAAAGGCAAGAAAAAAAAAAAACAGAAGAGAGAAAGAAAAAATATTTTCATAAAAATATTTTCATTCTTTAATTTCAATACCTATTCCAGATTTTGAATTTCTCCTCTTTTTAATGTTGGTTTTTCAGTTTACTGTTTCTTATTTTTAACTGCTGATGGGTGGATGAACAGAAAAAGAGAAGTAAGGAATCCTAAGGTTCTGTATTAATCCTGACTGAGCTTCACAGTTGACTAAACGATGAAACCTACTTGTTCAACTTTTTAAAATTAAGGCAGAAATATTGACAGCTGTTTTCCCCAGTGTTCAGGAGACCTACAAAGATGATTTGCTTAACAAGTCACCTAACATCAGACTTTCCAACAGTATGGATCCAGCTCACCCAGCCTGAGCACTGGCTCAGAAGAAAAAGCACTATGTGAGGAAAGGCTGTCCACACTGAAGCAGCTCTCTTTCTGACCTTCTTTTTGAAGCCTAGTGCAAAGAGAGCCTCGAGTATTCAAAAATGAGGAGAGCCTTCTGCTAACAGTGCCCCAGCCTCTTCTGAGGTTGAAGGAACTCCTCGTTAAAGCAATTGTACTGCTTTTTGTTGGACCTGCACCCATGAAGCTGTCAACAGAGGTGGAATTTACCCAGTTAGCGGCCTTCCAGCTTGCGTGCAAACCCTTTTGATGCAGAGATCTAGATGACAGGGATTTGTACACTTGTTAGAGGCTTTTTGGATCAGGCACTCATACATTACTTGTCATGTCATAGATTTTCCTTTTAAGTACTCCTCGAAACTGTCATGTCCTGTTTGACTCTGATCTGTCCCTAACTTGATGCATATAAGATGAGCAGATAGCAAGAGCAGCATTTTTTACCATATGCATAAAAATTCCCAGCACCGGCAAAAAAAAAAAAGAACAAAGACAACACATGAATAGGGCACGAACAGTTCCCCCCCCCCCCAAACTGGAAAGACTTGGTAGAGAATCAGTAGTCTCATCTTAAGAAAGCAATCAGTAGTTTCACAGTGATGATCAAATGATTAGAGTGTCTATCCAGCAGCCCTAAAACTGAAGCCATATAGCGCATCCTGGGCTAACAATACCAGATGCTGTTCATACTGGATGTACATTCACTAAGGAACAGTCAAAAGATTAGAAATTTCTATGATATGCATATATTTAATTAAACCAATGCTAAGATTAATATGAATCCAAATTAATCTCAATCTAATTTAAAAATAATCAAAGAAAACAGACTTCACCAGGGCACATCCATCAGCACTGCTAGTAGAGGAGGCTTGGCTTAGAGGACTTCACTGAGGTTCTTGTTAGCAGCATCAGCCTTAGTCTGCACGGCCATTTCTCATCAAGGACCTGACCTTGTTTTCTTTCAATCTGAATTGCAGAACTTCTATTGGCAGCATTTAAATTTCGCAACAAACAGCAGCCTAACCATGCATGCAGCACACCTCATCTCTCTCTCTTCAACATTTAGTTTTGAAGCCAGTCATGGGCCTGGGCACAGTGGAGCAGACATCTCTGAGTTACTCTTATAACAAAAGTGGAGTGTCAAATAACTTTGGGGAGTTTTAATACAGCAGTAGATTTCTTAATTCACATCTGAATATACTTCTGTTTCCAAATGGCACCATAACAAAGGATATGCTTCTAAGTTTTTTTTTTGTTTGTTTTGTTTTTGTTTTTTTAATAAAATACATGTATATAGAAGCACAAAGAACATTTTTCCACAGGTTTACTTGTAATGAGGCGGTGGTGGCAACTGACCTGATTTCCGGGAATCTATGGGTGCATCTGTTACAAATTCCTCTTGCAATACCAGTGAGTTAAAAGAATTAAGGGGAGGGGAGGCTTTACCTGCATCGTTTGTGGCAGTGATCTGAAGGGAGGTGACAAATAGGCATATAATGAGACACATGGCTTTATACTTAACAATCTCGCACATAAAAAGAGTGTCAAGTGTATTTGACAGAATGAAATGAAACTAAAATGTTAGCATTAATTGCTACTCCGTGCTATATTACCAGCCCCACAATCCAAATCAATTATGAAGATTTGTACCAGTTGTGAGACAAAAAGGATTTTGGAAGCCTGTCAGCTCTAGGGTGTCATTACCTAACGCTGATATGACTGCTCTGGGCTCCGTTCAGAACAGGGAGAGTCACAGCCACCCACTTGCAGGTCTGCAACCAAAACGGCACAACTGGAATGTTTTAAAGGAACGTTGACATGTGTACAGCTAAATGCCACAGGTCTGAACAAAGAGATGTGCTTCCCACAGGGGAACCTCAGATTGCTCTCTCCCCACCCCGTCTAAATTAGCTGAGGACTACTTGTCTGTGCTGCTTTAGCAGCCATTGCATTTGGCTATCAAATTTAAAACACTGATATACTGAAAAATCATACACTTTTTTTTTCCTCCTTACTATTAGGTATATTTTGGTACCTAGAAGAAGCAACAGCGTGAGAACTTAACCAAGTTTGTTGCCTTGATGAATTAATCAAGGGGTTAACTCATAAAGTTGTGAGAGGAAATATCAATGGATAGAACCTTACAACACACTCCTCTTAGGTCAGCATCAAGCCGAGAAATAAATCCATCTTAGCAGCCAGGACATGTGGCTTTTCTTATTTCATTCCTCTGCCAGATGGAACAGATAGTAATAGACTTAATGAACACATTTCACTAACAAGAGGAACACTTACATTAAGCAACAGTAGAGATGTCTCTTTCCATGGGTCACGCCCTGTGCCCAGTATGCAGAAAGGTACACAGGACCACACTCAAAAGACTGCTTTTCCTCAAAACAAAAAAGCATCCTCCCTTTCAACGGAGTAAGTTGCTCTCAGTTGAAAGTGTAAGACCATCTACTAAGTGTGATGAAATAGCAGTGTGGAGAGCTGCTACTGCTCATTGGCTTGTTGCACTATACATCATCCTGAAACTACAACACAACTACGCTACTACAACTGGTGTTGAATAAGTGTTTGATGCAGACAACTAGTTAAAGCACTTTGTCTTTGTACTCTTCTAAGCATTACTGAGAAGGGGAAGGAGAACCTGTCAGTGAAGCACAAGTTTCTGAGTTCACTATAGATTTTGTCTTCTATTTTCTTTTAATGCAGATTGAATCTTTGTAGACTATATATGACCTGTCTTGTGAAACACATTTAAACTATCCCTATCTATGTAACAAAGAGAAATCAAATAGAAATGATACATCTAAATTCATCAAAACAAGCAGTCTAACATAAGTAGCTCAAAAAAACAACAACAACAAAACGAACATTTAGTTTTTCTTTCCATTCAAATCAGTTATTTTTTAATGGTAAAATGAGGGGAATTCATGTAATTCTGTACTTAGAGTTTACAAATAAGGATGTTATTTGGATAGTACTGGAAATGAAATCATTAATGCCAAAGCTGAATGAAGCCCTGTTTCACCTTATTTGATTCTTGCTATAGGAAATAGGGAAACAGGGTCCTGATTTACAACTTGGGACTAGTTCATCAGCACTTGCCCCCCCCCCGCCCCCCCTCCACCTCCCGCCATGAATTGCAGTTTGCAGTATTTTACAGAGATGTTGACACTATAATCTGGAAGACAGCAACCATTCAGGAAACATCACTAAGCAAGGGAACAGTGTCCTTCATGTGTCAAAGCACAGAAGCCCACTGTCCACTACATCTCCCTTCACCAGTCTATATAACTGAAGCCAACAAGATTTTGTATTTTAAAGTATTTTTGTCAGCCAGAAACGTTAGAAAAGAGAGAGAAAATGAAAATGTAATCAAGAGACATAAATCTTACGCTTGGACCTTGCACAGAGGAAAAAAGGACACAAGCTCATCACACAGTTAAGCTGTTAGTGTTTATGCATTTCCAGTGGTTTTCCCTCCATATGCAGACAGTATAAAGATCAAGCACATAAGACTTTTTTTTTTTTTTGTTAACCCTCAAAGTCTCAAAACAGACTAGCAGTACAAAATTCTAATTGTCAAGCCCTTGTGACAGCTGGGCTCAACAAAACCTTGAGTCCTGCTGATTTATTTTTTTAATTGTTTTTTATTTCATTGAGCTACATCAAAACTACTTAATCCATTTTCTAATTCTCATAACTCTTCCTCAGATACTAAATCACCACTAGTAAAATATGAACAGTTTAAACTGGATGCATATAAATGATAATACTGATAACAAAAAAAAAAAAAGGAAGTCTAGAAAGAAAAAAATGTAATTACTTGAATAATAGCATGAAAATAGGACAGAAATGTGTTAAAGTGGAGGCTGAGAAAAGGCTCATAGTCCTCCAAACTGCATGCTATAAAGTGTAATAGAGACCACGCTTGAAATCCTGACCTTATTAATTCTAGGAGTTGAGGATGGAAAACTATCTACCAAATAAAAACCCTCCACATTTACCACATCTTGGTAATGCCTATTTAAACTTATATTTCAGAATACTATTACTAAAATGAGCAAGAGCTTTGTATGTTAACTGGCACTTGGTACCTTTGAAATTTACTTCACATTACGAAGATGTTAACATGATTTGTGCACATATTTTCGTGCTAAACAACACAACACAGTCGGTTTTCTAGTAAAATTACCTACATACTCCTTTCTTCCTCTTGAGAAAGATTTTTAATAGTAACTATGTACTTTTCTGGATTATTTCTTAACTTCCATGCTTTCAGAGAGTAATATCAGGTGTTTAAAGAGACTCTTGGAGAAAGGCTAAAGCCTCGTGCCCCATTAACTAAGCCCTTGATTATGCAGTATTCTGCTAATCAAGAACACATTCATTCAGAAGCACCATCCTGTTGTACACACTTCCCGAAATAAGTTCACAGCTGTTTACTACAGGTAGAATCGCTCAAATTTGGATGTTTTCGCCTGCGCCGCAAGAACAAGCTCTGAGGCTGGCTGGATGCTGCAAGCCACCACCGAGGTGATGGCCTCCCAAGGATGATGTGTTCAACAGCGCATTTTAAAGAATTATTCAGAAGAGCATGGAGTTTTCAGGAATTAAGCATCATAATACTGTGTGAAACAACAGACTCTCAAAGGGATTAACATGAATGTTTGCCCCGGCCTTTCCCAAGTTGCAGAGGCTTAGTAAAATGTTGCCACAAGAGAGCAATTGCAGTTAACTTTTCATTATAGTGTTTGAGACTCTTGTGTCCAGGAATTCTGATTCTTCATTTCTCTGGATGAGATCAGCACTAGTTACTGGCAGCAGGATCAATGCTGTTGATAAGCATCACGCATGACTTTTACCTGCTTTCACATACAGCATTGCTGAATCCTCCACTGCAAGTTTTATTTTTGCAACTTGAGTTTGTGACTCATGGCTGACTCACAGGCTCAAATCTGCTAGCATTTTCCACTGCACTTCTGGGCATCATTCACACATGGCAGGTGACAAAACTTGGTGCAGGCCTATTCCAGAGAGCAAATATTTCTACTCTGAGTGAATCCCTGCACTGGGATGCCATGCTCCCACAGCCAGCCAAGCCAGGGCAGGGCTGCAACGTGGCTCTGAGCAGGGGCGCACCAAGGGGTGGCCACAGCACCCGCTGCCCTCTCCTGGAGCACTACTGCTTTGCCTCAGGTCACCAGGGAGAACTTCATTCCTTCCACCACTTGGCTGCTTAGGATACATGCCCTCTGGATTTTATGTCTTCTTTGAAAAGATTACTCAAAATCAATGTAGAAGACAGGCTGGGAAAACAAGCGTAGCCAAGTAATTTCTTAAGCACAGTTATCTCTACAGTGAAGAAAACATTAGGGAGTTACTAATCTTTACAAAACAAAAAGGAGCCTTGAGATGTGCTGCTTCTCTCTCCAGCCCTTCAGCTGATATATGAGCCCAGAGCCTGGTCAAGACTTCAATCTAGACAAAGTCCCTCCTGGGTTCTCTGCTCTGGCTGGCTGTTTTCCTGGCAAGTTGCAGTGGGGCTGTATTCTGCCCAGGCAGCACCTCTCTTTAACTGCGTTTTTAAATCCTTCTTTGACATATATTCAGCCTGTGTAATTTGAATCCTGAGCCTGGGGAAGCAACCCAATGGAATAATTACTTTCGTAAGCGATGCATAGGGCCAGGCTGTCTCTGTAAAATCAGTGTCTAGTATCAGCTCTCCATCTCCATCCCTCCAGCCCCCAGCCCCAGCTTAACTTTTCAGTATAAAGATACCCAAACGACTCTTCACAGAGGACCAAACATAGCATAAAACAAACAAACAAACAAACAACAACAACAAAAGAATTTCAGAAACAATTCTGAGAGTCAGTGTAATAAAATGACAAGCTACCAGGATCTGGGAGCTTTACTCAGCATACTGGCTTCCTGCTTTCAGCCATTAAAAACATCAGTTCCCAGGAGCATTGGTACCTTTCCTGATCTGCCATATTTCAGTGCAGCTCATGAAATTCTGCCTTCTAAAGCTGTCTGTTTGCATTTCAGCTGGATACAGTATTTATTTATTTCAGGAAACAAAACTCCTGAATTGGGTGCAGTGTTTGTCAACAGCATCTCCATTTGATTCAAAGGGGAAGAAATACCGAGGAAGAAGTTTTTGGTTGCTTCACAAAGAGATAGTCTTTAAACTTTTTACTAAAAGAAATTTGGAAATAAATACTTTCCATGAAAACGGCCATTGCAAAAAGTTTGATCACAGCACAGACAGAATCAAGAGAAGATTAAGTTTAGGTCAACTAGGTTTAAAAAAAATGTGTTGTAAAGATTTCAGTGGTGACATATAGAATGGTTTGAATAATGGATAATATTGATGTATATTTTATTCAGCTATTTTTCCCATCAATTCTTAAATGATGGTTTTGTGAATAACCATGACTTTAATGCTTCAGACAATCTTTCTTTGTGGTACTGTTCAAACGCATGTAAAAATAAAGTCATTATTATCAGTATTTAACATTTTTCTGGACTAACTCATTTCTGTGATTTCCAAAAATATGAATTGAAAAATTGAAATTTAAGATCGCTGTCATATCTCTCTACTGCTGGCTTTAAAATTTGTGTGTATTGCAGGATCGTGATGGTTTGAGCAAACACAGAATACAGCATTATTTTAATTCATTCTGCTAATTCTATGGTTTAGAGAAATATGAAATCACATTGTCTTGCAACAACTGTAGTGTCTAGCATAAACTGTTGTTATAAAAAATAGCTTCTAGATTATCATCGTAAAAAAAAGTTTAAAATCCACTGGAAAATGCAAGTAATTTAAAGACCCTTTTGAAAAACAAGAGCTACTTTGGGCAGATCAGCATTGTATTTATTATCGTAACCATGGAAACAATATAAATTCCCATCTGTTAAGGTATTCGCTTGCTGTCTGCAAAAGATGAATTTACTGTACTCAATAGGTGAATGAAATAGTTATAATTTCAATAAGTAGCCAGATTTGTGACTTTGTTCTCTGTAAAACACGGAGGAGTGCTCCTGGGTATGATTTAAAGCTCTATGAAATGTTTGGAATGAAACCACAAACCCTGGGAAATTTGCCTCATTCCGAAGCTTTGTGACAAACCAGAAACTCAGACTGTCTTTATGAAGGTTCATGCTAAGTTTTGAGAACCTGGCAGGAAGAGGCAGAGAGAGAGGGGAAAAGAGAAAAAGAAAAAAGACAGTTTTACTAACTTGTGTGCCATCACGAGGTACATTCAGTTAATCTTGTAGCCTTGTCTCAGTCTTGCTTCAAGGTTTCGGCTCATGCAAAGTATGCTTCAAGCAGAAGCACCAGCTCCAAACCCTGCCGTGAATTCTCCAGGTACTTGGGGCCAGATCATAGCTTGGGATTTGAACTCCATAGCTTGATCTGTCATGGACTGAAATGAAACAGTAAACCTCGGCACTCCAGAAGCACATTCAGACTGTGCAAATCAGGCTGAGTTCTGGCTCAAAACTCAAGTCAGTTATGCACTTCTTACTGCTCTTCCGTAGTCACACTTTGAAGTCTGAGGCACCTCCCAGACATGCAAAAAGGGGCACTTGGTCTGTCTGACAAGGACAGGCTGCTCATCTGATTTTTTCATCCTAAGGAAGCCAGGAGCTAAAAGATAAGTAAGCTGACAGAAGAATCAGAATCACAGAGTTACAGAATTGTAGGGGTTGGAAGGGACCATGAAAGATCATCGGGTCAAACACCCCAGAAAAGAAAAAAGAGAGAAAAGAAAAAAAAAATTACAGAACTCACTAAATTCAATGTAAGCATAAATATTTATTTGAATATGATTCCTGGCAACCTTTGGGATTTTGCAAATAAACTTCATACTAGAATCAGACACAATATGGAAGATACAGGCCTTCAGGGAAACAAACAAACAAACAAAAAAAAACAACAAAACACACAGAATTGTTCTGTAATAATCCTTCTCTGCGTACATGTTTTTCTTCACATGGAAAAGTGATACAGGATAGAAGTTTCTACTGGCCAGGATTGTTTGGAATGCTTGGAAAGGCTGCTACCAGCGATGAACAGTCTCAGCTTGGAAATACAGTGCTTGTTGCCTCACGGGGAAACCAGTGCTGTCAGCAGTGACTTCTGAGTAGTCAGAAGGTGGCAATGCAGAGAATATCTCAAGAAAAGTATCAACCAACAACTCATTTTCCAACATTGCCAATGATATTTAGTATTACAAAAAATACTAGAAAAGTACCATGGGATATTATAAATTCTCATTTTATGAGTTCTTCTCAGTTAAGAAAAAATATGCTGAACACTGAAGGACATGGAAGTGAAAAACAGTTGAAAAGTGACAAATGCATACATACAGTTTTTCCAAGCAAAATCTATTTCTAGATGTCCTTTAATCAAATAGCCGAAGAGTTAAATCTTAGGATGAGAACAAAGTCCCATCTAAAAATGACAAGTACAGATTTGCAAAATGGAATCTGTTCTGCTTTTCACGTCAAAGGAGTTAACAGGGACTGAACTGATAAATATTTTTGGTTAAAATGTCCAATACAGAATAAAAGTAGATTGGTTTTCAGATACTTCATGGAGTCTGCAGAACCAAAACCTTGGGAAAAACTGAGATCCCTGGATTTTTGGACAGAGTCCGCAATCTGACTAACCACTTGAATAAAAGCATGCATTAAAAAGTCCTTCATAGTTATTATTTTAAGGGTTGTCTGAGAAATCTTCCTACTTGCTACTACTATGGTTTTAGTTCCTGCATATGAACAGATCTAGAAATCCAAAAATAGTTGCAGCTAAGCAAAAGGGTGGCACCAGAGAAATCCACACTGTTTTAAATTTGGAGGGAGATTTAAATGTAGAAGGTCCTCTCCAAGCAGGTAAATTTGATAGTCTTCTGCATCACTACATTTCTGAAAGTACACCAAGATCTTGTTGGTCACACATTGCCTTTAGGTTAGAAAACATTTGCCTTAAAAATATTCCCCAACTTTTCATGGAACATCTTTGCAAAATTTGTTGAGTAACTATTTGTACATTCTCTGTGAATGCAGATGGGTATTTACATGTGGTAATATGCAGTTTAATGTAAAAAGATGCATTTGGGGAGCAGCAACAGATTTTGTGGGCATATTTAAGAATGTTAATTTGAAAATGTGTGCTATAAACTTTGATAATTTCAGAACAGACCCTGGAGAACTGTTAAGTGGCAAACACAAAACACCTACTCAAAAAGGAGAGAAAAACAAAGAGCACATCAACTCTATTACAGGCAAGCAAGCTAAGCAGAGAAGGAAAATTTCTGGAACTGATTTTTCAAGGCTGAATACAAGAGTGCCTTGAAGGCCATCACCAACATCACCAGTCAAGATTGGCTTACTATGTGAAGAAGGCCACGCTTAATGAGTTCAGAGAGAGGTTTTCTTTCCAGTGATCACAGGAAACATGGAGCATCTTTTACTGGTCACTGTACATTTTTGTTTTCCAAAAACCTCTGATATTCAGTTCCGTATCAGAGATTGCTGGGTTTGGTACTGAGACATTAAATAAGGGACAAAACTCTCTGCTGGTCTGGAAGCTGCATTTTGCAGCAGCTTTCTTGACAGAAACCTGAAGAGAGGCTATGGTTTAGTGGAGGACTGTTAATGTTAGGCCAGTGGTTGGACTTGATGATCTTGAGGTCTCTTCCAACCTAGAAATTCTGTGATTCTGTAATGCAGGATCCAGGACAAGATCCTTCCTCTTGAGGATAAATATTACTGATTGAGCTAAGGGATGACACTCCGAATGAAGAGATAATGACAATTATCATGTTACAAACAAAATAAACTCTGTCCCAGGATATTCTCCCCATGATGTTTGTTGTACCTGGGAGTGAACACAGGACTTGAAATATTTCATGCATCCCTTTTATAGAAAAAAATACATGCATTTAAAAGATGGACAAACCTTATTCTTGTATATAGAGATTGAAATAGAGTTCAAGTAAATAACAAAGGTAGAACTGAAACATAATAGAAGCACTTCTCAGTAGCAGTATCTATTCTTCGTGGTATCAATGTAGCATTAGCATTTACCTGTCACTGCAAAACAGTGACTAGAACCAGGGTCATTTGTCTCATCAGCCACGTAAAGCTGGCAGTACTTCCTAACCGAACCTCAAACTTCCAAACTTTCTGCATCCACTGCGTCTTTATAAATCTTGAAGTATATGAATGTTAGACGTAAGTAATACAATCTTTCTTCAAAGTAACTAGAGAAAGAAAATCATTTTACTTCTCTGAGATAGCAGAAGAGGGGATTATAGGAAGTCAAAGACTTTTTATCTTGACTGTTCTGATCATATGTTCTAATCTTTTTTAAAAATTATTTTATTCAAGACAGAAGTCCTATTTTATATTTGTTACACGAAAAAATACTTAATTTTAAAATTAAAGTTATGACTAAAAATAATACCTGCCTTAAAAGCACAGTCTATTGATCAATCACTGATACAAAATACCTCTCAGGCTATTAGCTGTTTTATGACTTGTAGGAATTCTCCCAAAAGTTCTTGCTCTCACAGCACCTTTTTCCTGTTCATAACTAGATTATTCTGTTATGAAGCTGCTATCCACTTTTCACTCCATCTGGTGTTAGGGTGCACTCTTTCTTTCAGGGCATTCTTAATAAATCGTCTCTGAACTCAAAGACTATTTTCTTTATTCTCTCAACAATACATTTTTTTTTAAGTATCAAATTTTATTTTTGCTCTCCCCAAACTTGGAAAATAAGGGAAAAGGACAAGTTCTTACACTACAACACAGAAGAGTTTGTTAAAGGTCAAGCACGCTAGCAGATGCTAAACTCAAATGCCTGAGCACTCTTTAGAATCTGTAAGTCTCATATTTTTGCATCTAAACGCAAATAACTCCTCTCTCAAACCCAAATCTCAGGCACATGGATCCCAGGCAAGCTACAAGCAAAGAGAAATGAAAATTCACTTAAGTTCTCCATGACCTGGGGTCAGGAGGACTGGCATAGCCACTGCTGAGTGATGGTATTTCTCTGCTGGGCCTGGCTTTGTGATAAAGGTGATAGATAGTCACCTCTACTTTCAGTGCCTTCCTAACAATCCTTCCTAATAAGTTGCACCTTCTCTTTACTTAGTCAGTTGGCACAGAAAGTAGAAATTTCACATGATCCCGACCTAGACTGCGTGTACAATTCACCCAGCTTGAACAACAGTAAAGAGATGTGCAGGCTAACATCTTCGCAGCACTATTAAAAAAAAAAAAAAAGCACAACAAACCAAACTGACACAAAACAAAACAAAAAATCCAATGAAATCAGATGTTAGATTAATCAATCCAAATCAAATCCAAATCAAATCCAAATCAATAGCTGAACTGCTTCTCATTTCACAGCAAGCATAGTTTCTGCTTCTTTGAGTCTCTGGACCGCTCACCATTGTGAGATATGTATGTGTCCTTCTAACAGGTTTATGTCTGTGAAACACTTGCAAAAACCACTTGTTCAGAAATGATCCCTGAAGAAGCTGTTCCTAAAAACAAAGTTAGCCATTACCCAAGGCTCCCAAGAACTGTGGAAATAGTCTGTACCCTGACTAGCTGTTGAAGCTGTGAGATGGGACTACAAGGACAGCTCTCCTTCAGATGTCCAAGGACCTGCGCCAATACGTATAAAATTGCACAAGCTCACACACCTACTGCATCCGCATCCTCCTGGCCTGTAACCATAGCCATATGTGAAACTCTCTTCATGGAAGGCAAACAGCTGAACGGTTATTTGAACACTGAAAAGCAAAATCAATAAGAGCTGTTTATCAGCTTAAGAACTTCAGCTCTTGGCTGATCTAGGCTGCGTAGAGTAGGTCCTAACAACTCTGAGTAGTTGTATTTAACATGTTGGTAATACATGTTGGAGGCTGCAGGGAAAGGTGTCAAAGAGGTATTTCTGGATAGACATTAATGTCCTGACAACTAACATGTTCCTTGGAATTGCTAGAGAAGAAATAGGACAAGTCTGGGCAAAGCTGAGACTGAACCAGCTGTATGATTGCTTTTAAGAGCACAGTAAGAGTAAATTGCTTTGATGAGATCACTTAGCTGGATTTGTGCAACATGGTGCTCGACAGCAAAATGCAGAAAGAATGGGAGGAACTGATGTGATAACTTCATCCTAAGAGGAATCTCTCTGTCAAGGGTGCTCTAGTGGCTCCTGAACTCTTCCAGCACTTGGATGAAAAACAACAGCCAGGAACAAAACAAAACAAAACAACAACAACAACAAAAAAAAAAACAACAGGGATTGACTGCTGGTTTTACTTATCCCAGCTGGTATATGACAATGGCTCCTTACCAGAGTAAAGACAGTTTAGGATTTATTTTGTGTCACACAGCTAGGACAGAGTGCCAGATTTCTCATTGTAAAGAGAAAGTTAAAGGGCTTAAATAGCCATCTGGATCTTTGCAGAGACACAATTAACCATGAAGGCCGGAAAAGATTAGAAATACAAATTCTAGAATCAGGGAAACTCCAAAATATAAAAGGTCAAAAGCACATCTCCCGCATGAAGGCCAATGGGCCCTAATCAAATGATTTACCTGCCAAGAACTCATGCTTAAACACTTCGATCACAAGAAGATAACCATATGTAGCCTCATTAGATTTTGACATATCAATTCACCTTATGCATATATATAGCAAAATGTCACTACAGGAAGGAAACCAGGAGATTTAATACCAAGCAGCACACAAAACTTAGGTTATGATTGTAAAAACAGAAAGCAGTTTTAGGTACCTTCTAACTTGTTAAGATACTTTCTAACTAGCTTCTACCTAAGGTAAAAAAATAATTAAAAAAGAAATCAACAGAAACACACATATAAACAAAAGAAAACACCTCTCAAACACTGTTGAGATTGATTTATTTATGTCAGTGTGAAATGTGCATTTATCAAAAACATGCTTCTATTTCATACTGAGAAAATTTGCAGGTGATGCAAGGGTGTGTAAAGCTATCAAGAAGAATACAATGGTAATGTGATTAAGGTTACGGTCATTCATAATTAAATGAAATGAAAAATAGCTGGCCAAGAATTATTTCTAGAATTAAAGTGAGAAAGTCTACGAACACACTAATCTTGGCCAATTTGAATTGTGAGATATTGATCATGCTAGAAGAAGATGCCATTGAGGTTGACATTTACATTGCATACAATTCAGCAATGTGAACCCAAATTAAAAAATACTTGATTATGTGCATTTTTCATACACATGACCAAAAAAAAAAAAAAAAAGAGAGAGGAGAAAAAAGAAAAAAAAAGAAGATAGCACTTCTACAAGGGTCTGGTATAATTAATCCAGTAATTTAACCAACTGCCCCACAACCAGCTAAGATAGCTTTTAGAAAAATGGCACATTCCTAACTCACTGTTGTAGAAGATGGTAATTGGGATGCTAATGAGCAGAATTAAGCAACAGATCCTGCGATATCCTCCTGGGCTACTGAAAGAAGAGACTATGAGACCTTTCAGAAAAGACTAGTACGGTATCAAGATGTGACAGAGTAACTTCAGGGTCTAGATACACCTCTTGCAAGGGGTGTATCTAGTCATGTAAGGGTAGTACTCCGATTTTTTTATTCTGCTTGTGTTTTTTAAGGAAATCACTCCCTGAATTTTGAAGACATTATAAACAGGAATAAAGAAGACAAGGACATTTAGGGAAAGGACTTAGAAGTTCACACCATGAGAACCCTTTCCCTTTAGATAAGGTCTAAATAAGCTCTTCCTATGGGCATGTTTATCACCCCACATCCATTATACCTGCTCAGACAGATACGCACGTAGCTCTTCCTCTCTGGCATTTCTAGGACCATTGCTTGTTGCTAACAGGGATAGTTTCTACCCTTGAAGAGACAGATCCTGACATAGCACACTGAAGTAATAAGGTAATGACTCCCCTTCCTGACACACAAGATAGAAGGCAGAGTAACTGTCAGTACCTGCATTAGAAATGACTGAAAGTAGAAGGTCGCAAGAATTTTCTCTTGCTACATTACAAAGTTTTAAACCATGTATGTTTGTTCCCAAGATTCACCAGCCCTACCATCAGTAATGATAATAAACCTTCTTTTGAAATAAAAGCAAAAAGATCAGGACCTCATTGCTAGTTCCAAAACATTTCTTTTTGATGTTTCATAGTAGTAGTTTCATAGTACCCAGTATTACTCCCACACCGTAGACAATGCATCTGCTCTTGTATCACCCAATAATTTCTGTATCTGTGTGAATAACAGTGATCTTCTATCACAAATACACAGAGGAGTATTGCTCAGGCTTTTGCGTTTCTGGATTATTATTATTACTATTTTTGAATTCAACTTTTTAAGTGGCAGTAGAGGAAACAAAGGAAATTAACATTTAAGAGACAGAAGAATACAGGATCAAATCCCTAGTAGACATAAACTGCTGCAGCTTCCTTGGTATTTCTATACTTAGGTCCTGGATAGAGCCTTGCCTAAAATTTGTTCATGCTGTTTTGTTCTGTTGATACTCAAGCATTACCATACTACATGAGAAATCTGGTCCATTATAGTGTACTGCTTCAGGCCATGGATATTCAGAGGACATTCAGGGGACAATCTAATTGCTTTGCATTGAAACTCCATTCTGGTCAATCACTACTTGCTGAAAATCCTGGAGAGCTTAAGGCTTCTAACTGCTTATCCATCACATTTTGGTGCTGCTCAGAGCTTACTTAACTTGTTGTAAAATACTCCACAGGAAAAGCAAATGAATTTATTGAGTAAGGATTCCTTTCCAACACTGCCTCTCCCCCACCCCCCAGCTATTATCTAGATTATTCTGTTATTCCACTTGTATGATAGCATATTTTAATAACTAAAAAAAAAAAAAAAAAAGATTGTGATACTCATTTCAATGGAAAACTTGAAAATTCTGTGGCCTATCAAGTTTAAACAGAAAATTATTATATTGTTGGCAAAAAACCTTCTTATACAATGAAAGCACCAATAATTTTCATCAAGAAAAAAACATAGAGAAGATAGTTCATACTACTTTACAGTCTTTCAGGGAAAACTGTATAGACAGCACTAGTGACAGAAATACATTTTTTCCCCCACAATTTACTCAATTCATTCTTGGAATTTGATCATGAAACTTTTTTTTTTTTTATACAGCAAGTACTATTAATGATAAAAACACTTTTTTTTTTTTTTTTTTTTTAAGTGGACAGTGGATATCCAAACACCATCATTTATATTGATAACTTTTTAAGTTGTTTTACTTGAAATGTTTTGTTTTTATGACTTAACATCTTGCTACTATATTTTCCAATAATTTGTTTTCACCAAGTATATATTCTGAAAAAAAAAAAAGACTAAAAAATATAGCTGATGAAGAGACGCAAACTATTTCATTTTCCCTTGTGATGAATGTATTTTTTCCTGTGACTTCAGATGCCAGTTTTAAAAGTGGTAAATTATTAATAATCATCATTTCAAACACACTCATGAAGATATGTAAATAAGACAGAGATAGGAAAGATAATCTAAAGATTATCAGTTCCTGTAATCTTTCCTTAAACTTCAGTGATGTTTGACTCAGGCTTGAGCCCCCTGTATTCCTTTCTGTAGATCTCCTCTCAGAATACTCTGTTTCTGTATGCTTTACAGTACATGGACTAGCAAGCCTGTTTCGGTCTTTTGAATTTCCTCAAATTAAAGCTTATCATCAATAACTTCAAGGTACTGCACTATTAATGCTTTATTAATCCAACATTAATCCAATTTTAGCATAATAAAGATGCCTTATTGGCCTGAAGAAGGCATTTAGCAAGGTTTGGGAGCATGAAGAAAAGGAGTAGTACTGATGTGATTTATTACTAGCTTTTCTCAAGGACAATTTCTTAGACCGTTTGTTTTGGCTCTAGCTTATTTCTGAAGGTAACTAATCCTGTGGAATTTGAACTATATTTCTTAGACTGAAACAACAAGTTGATGCTTTCAGGTGGAACTTTCCATTTTGTTCAGTTACCCATACCTTTGAAAATGGTCCATTACAAAAGCCCTCACATGCTAAGTCTCACGGTATACCAATACTTACGTCAGCACTGTCAGCCAGTTGTGAAGGATGTTTAAGAGCCCCCTTGACTAAATTTTGTTAACAAAATGGATCTGATTTGATTACACTGCAGGAAGGCCCCCTGATCTTTTTCAACATCAAACACCCGAGGATTGTGTCACAATTTTCAGGAACCAAAGAGAAAGCAGACCAAACTCTGCATTATTTCTAATGAAGATGCAAGGCTATTTCTTCTTTTAAAACCTGAATTCAATGCATAAACCCAGGAATTCCAATGTAATTCCAGTTAACTGAGACTGAGAATTAAGACTGAGAAATTTAACACAGTACTCAAGCTCAAACATAGCAAATCTGTACCTCTCCAGCAGACATCTTAGTGCCTGTCTTGTATCTTGTTTACTAGACCTTTCCCAGGAAAGTGAAAAATATTTTTACTGGTGTGGGGCTTTTCCATTTCCTTTTTCTCTTTCTACGCTTCCTACTCTTGGAACTCCTCCGAGTGGAAGGGAAGAGACCTCTTGCCTTTCTCTTTCTGTTTAAATACTAGCTTCACTATGGAGAATTTCTCTTTGGGGCAAATTTACAATACCAACAATGTTAGAATTTGAATCCTTTAAGAATAAAGCCCACAACAACAGTTTCCATCAGTGGTGAAATTCCTGAGTTCTTAGGACTGCCTTTACTGCTGTCTTTGCTTTGCATTTTTGTCAGACACTCCCAAACCATGTGCCTCTTTTAGAGCAATTCCCCAGTTCCCTCTCCTCCACTCCCACCACTGCAGGAGCACCTCCATCTTGTCTGCTGCGTCCCTGTTCTGAAACATTTTACCCCTTCCCGTTTCACGATCAGTAAACACTAACAAAATTGATGCAGCCGATGGAGTAATCCTTTCATGTCCCCCTTTCCTGATTTCTCTTCAATAACACTCACTTCTGAAGACATAACCGTGCCCCACCTCACGCTGCCAGATGAACAGCCAGAGGTGCTGCAGGCAACCCCTGAGCAGTTAGCTCCTTAGCAATCGTCAGTGCTCATGCTGACAAGTGTTATGATTCATTTCTGAGTGCCTGTGTAAGGCAGGTCACTTATTGACAGGGGACAGAAAAAGCAATCTCCTAACACGCTGCCATGTGGAAACAGCGCAGAATTAAATTGGAAAGGCGATGTTGCTCTACCAAAAAATTCTTTAGCAAACACATGCAGGCGATGCTCTACAAAGGTTCAAGGAAGGCTACTGGAGTGATGTATTTCAAGAGCGGGTGGCTCAT